>NW_024066960.1:0-600000 GCF_015039405.1 Cantharellus anzutake
ACCCAAACCCATCCGTACCAGCCCCAACCCGATGTCTGTTCTATCGACCATGCACCGCTTCCGCACCTTCCGCAACCTCTGTCCATTTCTGGTTGTCCTTGACACCTCTGGTCAGGTCAACACTCCCCTCTGTATCTTGCTGGCCATCATGCTGTCCTTTTATGACAGCACTGACAGACCACCCTCTGTTGCGGACTCATCAGCACCATGCTGATTCCCGCATCCCTTTGCGGACTTGTGTCAGCATCGCACCGACCCCGCATCCTGATTTGCAGATGTGTATCGGTGCTGTGCGCTGACCTCCACTTTTCCTCTGGCCATTTGTCACTTGGCAGCTTATCATTCATTCCTTGCTGAGTGCCATTTATTGTTTGCTTCCCTGCCAATATCAGCATTTGATCCCCTCTTTATTGGCACTAGGTTATTGATCTCATTCAGTTATTCATCAATAACCCTTGCCACTTATTGTTTATTGATCTGTTCCTCGTTCCAGTTCCTGGGCTCTTGTCCTTATTTAGTTTGACAATCCCCGCTTATCTCCGTGCCGGACTGACTGGCCTTTCTATATTCCCTCTTGCCTATTTATATACCTTGTAAATACTTTTGGGGACCTCAGTCTGAAATCAACTAGAGTACCCCCCTGTCTGGTCTGAGTCTCTCCTTCTGCAAAGGGGGCTTCCCCCCCTCTGAGTCTGTGCTCACGGAGTCCACGCTCCTACAGGTCCGCTCCGCCTGCAAGTCTTGTTTGAAGTCTGCTGTAAGTGTCAGTTTGTAAATACGGGATCTCCCCCAAACGTCAAGCTCAGGGCACAGCGCTCCACCTGAGTCGCTGAGGCTGCGATCCCACTCTGCTAACCTTGAAC
This sequence comes from Cantharellus anzutake, assembly GCF_015039405.1. Classification (NCBI taxonomy): domain Eukaryota; kingdom Fungi; phylum Basidiomycota; class Agaricomycetes; order Cantharellales; family Hydnaceae; genus Cantharellus; species Cantharellus anzutake. The sequence continues at coordinate 864 of NW_024066960.1, forward strand.
AGCACTTCCGGATGCGCCGCATATTTCCGCCCGCATATCCACACGCACGCTCCAACAGAACTCTGCACCACCTCTGACCTCGACTCAGACAGAAACCCAATCCGTCTCCTATCCATCTTCTGACAGTCTGCCAGACTCTAACAGTATTCCCAGTCTCTGACAGCATTCCAGATCTCTGACAGTATTCCGACTCCGACAATAATCCAGACTCTGACAGATCAGCCCAAAGGTAGACTTGCAGGAAAGCAACTAAGTTGCCTAGTGGAAGTGGGGGTGCACTTGCAGACGTTGGAGCTGTCCAGAGACCTTCAGGGTTCCATACTTAGGGAGGCATAGGTAATATATTGAAATGAGGGGGTGGTGACCATCAGGGGAGTTGGAGGGGATTGCAGAAACCAGAGTGTAAGGCCAGTTGGGGTGCTGGCCTGGGTTGACTCCTCAGTCCTCAGTAGTTGAGATCTAGGTGGTATGGAGCTTATGATTCGACATTGGGTTGAGGGTAAAGAGTGAAGAACCGTTTACCCGAGCCCGAGCCATACATATGTAAATACAGTTGTTTACATTGTATACAAAGAATAAAGAACAAATAAAGTAAGCGTGCAAAGTGTGCACCACCACTTTACCACCCATCCCTTACACAGAGGCTCTGAGGTTTGTGGCAAAGGAGCAGAGGCAATCCAGGAGGACTGGAGGTGATGGAAGGTGATGGCTGTGGATGGATATGACAATGGCAGCAGTGACAGTGATATAAGGGTGGTAGATACAGGAGGGGTATGCAGCATGTGCACTGGTGATACATTGAGCAGTGTCAGGGGACATAGCATAAGCGGTTCTCTGTTACCCTATCGATATCGCATAAGACTATATCACCACATGTAGCTGCATTGGCCCTCATATATCGTAAATCCCTCACCTTCTCCTGATCCAACTCTGCCCCTTTGATCCGAGTGTCCATTCACTTCGTTTTCTATCAGATCATTGTTTAGTTCCTCTGATCCTATCTCTTCCAATTGATTGATGTCACTTGTGTATATAGCTCTATGTGCTGCTGAGGGTTGGAACCTAAGCTTTGTCTACAACTAGGTTTTTGGGTGATACTTGACTTGGACTGATGAGTGATCCCTGACAAGCAGCAAGAAAGGTGGTCCATGTACAAAGGGAGAAAAGAGGAAAGAAGGAAAAGGACTGGTGCAATGTGGAGCTGGGGGCAGCAGAGCGGGGTCAGGTGGGGCGTGCCCTGACAGATATGTACATATTACTCTGCACACAGAGTCACTAACCACTCCTGATATTATGCAATTGGCAACACTGAAAATTTGTCATCATCTTCCCTTTTGGATTGTTTCCTTTTCTTTACATGCTTTCTTTTACATCATCTTGCCTGTCCCTTCTCTCCCTTCCACCATTTCTGCTCCCACTTGGTTCTTGTCCTTAGAGTCTCAGTTTGCATAATCATATGCCTCTTGCATGTGACAATGTCACACATGCATTAAAAGGTGCCAACGTGCTTGGTGATGTTCCTATGTCTGACCACAGGTATTCCATTGTCTGTCCTTGCACACAGTAGTCTGTGAAGGTGTCAGGGCATGCCGCATGCTGCACTGCACCGCTCCCCTCCTTCTCCTCCTTTTCACCTTTCACCTTTCACCTTTCTTTCCCTTCTTCTTCTCTATCCTTATAAGGATGACCTTCCCTTCTCTCCTACACCTGTAGCACGGACGTGTCCAATGCTGGGCACCCTGCATGGGTACCATAATGCCGGACATGCCACGCATCCTTCCCCTCTCTGACACTTGGGATCGACCACAGAGCCAACCACAACAACCCAGCCTCCTCTGGGGCTGATGTGGCACCTCCACATGACCCATTTTCACATGTATATAAACTAAGCCAAAGCAGGACCGAAGAAGCAGCCTTCTTCTCACTCCTGCTTCAGGCAAGTAGTCCATCTTAGTTTAGCTTTCCATTTTAATAACAATACACTCCTGCTTCAGCCTAAGAAGCCACATAGGGACATAGGCCCAAGTAGGGGCTGCCCACCTGTGAGGCCCTGGCCCATGTCTATATTCCACCCACAACATCAATTGATGTTGTGTTGTCTGATAACTATGTCATGATGCTAATTTAGCGTTGTGGAAGCTTCTCTATCTATTTGTGCCAAGAATGTATTCAAATGTATATAAACCCTCGGGTAGCTGTAAAAGGCGGAGCAGCCTTTACTTCTACCCCATCAATATACAGCACCTAAAAGCATATCATTAGATGGACCACTGAGGCCTGAGGCAAACAGGGGAATGGAACGTACTGTCCCCAAACAAGTAAGACAGCCTACACCACCAAACAGTCTCACCACCCTGCCACTGTCCAGGCTGCCAGTGCTGAGCGCTATGCCACTACCTCTGCCTCTCTTGAGCCATCCCTGACAGAAGGTGTATTGTCAGAATTGCTGTTAGACACTGGTCCAGGGTCGGCACCGAGGGTTGCTGTTAGAACGGGCGGATTCAGATGACTCTGGAGTGGAATCGGAGACTTAGCGTGGAAGGACCACAGCCTCAGCAACTCAGGCGGAGCGCTGTGCCATTGCTGGTTGTCCTGGGGGTCCCTAATTTCGGATCTAGCAGAGGGAAAGTCTCTTGGGGGCATTCAGGTCGATTTCGGACTGAGGTTACAAGTTACTATGCACATTGTATATAAGGAGGGGTCCGGAATCAAAAGGAGCAAGGGTACTCCGAAAGGAGACAAAGGGAGCTGGAAAGAGGAACAACACTGAGGGTCAAGGGTTTGACTCAATGGTGTTTCCCAAAGGAGGAGCGAAGGGCCAAGGCCCAAGGAGGAAGGAAGGAGGTTGGGAGTGGGGAATGGCTAGCTGACTGAATAGAAAGGAAGCAGCAGCCCAAATAGGAATGAGGGAGAATAGCGGAATTGAATAGGACAATGCAATAGTTGCAAGGTCCGAGGTAAGTCCAGAAAGTCCGAACTCGGAAGTTAAACTCCGGAATATTGGCAAACATAATTAAATGGAATGAGCTAACCAATACAATGGGTATAAGTGGAGGTGGGGTCAAAGTCCGAGGTCGGAGCTAAGACTGGAGGTTCCGGAGTCGGGAGCATAGGTGTCGTGTACTTGTCTGGAAGGTGTTGAGGTTGAGGTCGGACCTGGGATGTTCCAGAGTCGGACCAAAGGTGGTGTTGGAGCCGGAGGTGGGATAACCTCTTGGAAGTCGGCAAGGAGAAGGTGATGGAAGGGAAGTAGGGCCATGGAGTAGTTTCGGAGTTCCGGGAGCCCGGAGCGGAGGTCAGGATTGTATGGATATGACAGTTGCCATTGTGGGCCACTATAGGCCACAATGGCTGTGATGCCATGAACAAGGCCCAAGGGTAGGGCATTTGGCCTCAGCGACTCTAAAGGAGCACTGTGCCCCCTAGCTGTCTCTTGGCCCTCATTTCAGACTCACTGGGGTTGCCTTGCTAGGGTCAGGACTTGGGAGTCGTGGTCAAATCGATATTAGAGCTAAAGTACTATAATGAAAAGGGAACAAGGAGCAGGGTTGGCCGCACAGCAGCCAGCAATGACCGAGGGTCAAAACAGATAAATAAAGGAAGGAGCGTAAGGCCACGATAGCGGCAATGTGTCATATCCATCCCTGCCATCAACTTCCGATCCCTCCAGTCTACCTCCACTCCTTCTTCACTAACCTTGGAGCTCCCGTATTCCGCAATCCCCTCGGTACCCCTCGATGGTCACCACCCCCTCCTTTCAATTTATTACCTACACCTTCCTAAGTACGGAGCCCCGAAGGCTTCCGGACAGCTCCGACGTCCACTAGCGCACTCCTGCCTCTGCTGGGCAATACACTTGCTTGCCCTGCAGAGCCCAGCTTCGGGCCTATCCCTCCTTTCCGTTTCTGGGTTATCGCCTGCCTTTCCATTAACCCCGTAACCCAACTTGTCAGTAATATTCAGTCGGCTAATGTTTAACCCCGTTAGCTCCGCTCCACTTGGTTCCACCATTTGCGGACCCATTTTCACTGTAACTATATATATCCAACTTGTACATAGGTTACACTTCAGTAATAAAATCGACTAGAGTTTACCCCCTTCAGTTCTGGTTGCCAGTTAGTAAGTTAGGGCATGGACGTGTTACTTGGCACAGCGCTCCTGGCACAAGTCACTGAGGCTGAAGCCCTCCACCATGGAGACACTCCCTCGTCTCAACCTGGTCTCTGACACAATGGTATTGTAGCAGCGCTTGACTCGGAGTTGGGCCGGAGTTGGGTGCGGGAATGGTAGTGGCCCGGTGAGGGCCAAGTGGGTGGAGTAGAGGAGTCACGCTTGGCATGGTGCCAGAGGTGGACTCATGGTGGGGAGGTTGGTGTGGCAGCAGGGGAGTCGGTCTAGCATTGGGGAACCACAGGCAAGTGGGGAGTGAGCAGGGAGTCCTCAAGGAGGATAGGGATGAGGGTTGGGGCTCGTTCTCATGCTTGCACAGTGGGAACGGGTTCATGTGGCATTGGGACAGGTGGGGAATGGGCCGGAATGCATGGCCATGACAATCGCATGAAGTCTCACCAATGATAGCTGCTGGTGACCGAACATTGGCTACTAATGATATAGGCATCCTACTCATGACTGAGCTTTAGCAAGGATCAACCTCACTGATCTCGAGGCCAAGGTTGCTAGGCAAGTGGGCCGGGATTTCAGCTTCAACGACTCAGGGAGGAGCGTTGCACCTTGTTCTCGACATGGTCCCAATACTTCAGAAGGTGGAGGTCTTATTGTGATAACTGCACAGCGCGATACCTCAATTAGTTAGGTATGAGTAGTGATGGACGGACTTGCCTGCGCAGCGCAATACCTCAATTAGTGAGGTATCAGCTGCTAGCACAAGTCCGGTCCTTATATACATCTTGTAATGACTCTACACCACTGAGGTGAAACATAAATGGTAAACAACAAGTTGAAAACAAAAGCGCATAGACAAAGAGTCTAAGAGGTTGCCACCGTTTGTGCCTCAAAGCGCCCCTCCCCTTCCCAAAGCATGAATGTCCGGCCCGGGTGACTCCCTTGACCACCAGTGGCGTTGGGCTGCAACTTCTAACACTTATGGGGGACAGAAGCAAGCTAGGGGAGATGTTCTAGTTGATTTTGAACTACTGTACAAGCAATAGGTACAAGCTGTCAGGGCTCAGCCCTTGACCCCACACACCCTCAGACACCCCCTCCCCCTCTGTACCACTTTTCCCATCTTTTCCCCTTCACTGTCCCACAATAGTACATGAGCACAAACCCATGGGAAAGTTCTGGGCAAGTGACTTGCCCAGAAACCAGCACAGCCACAACCATGGGAATGTTCTGGGCAAGCAGCTCACCCAGAATCTTCCCACAGTGCCCAATATGGAAACCCAGCAAAAGGCCAACAACTGCACAGTTCTCAGGCCTCTTTTTTAGCGGCCTCACAGGGGGTTGAGAAGGTTACCCTTCTTCCAACTCATTTCCTGTGAAGGCAAGTTGTAATTACCCTTTTTCCAATGCACAGCAACTCATTTCCTGTGAAGCCAAGGGCGAGCCCCCTCAGCAACTTTGAGGAACTAGTGGCTGGAGACTCTTGCTGAGGGGGCTCACCCTTGGCTTCACAGGAAATGAGTTGAGAAGAAGGGTAACCTTCTCAACCCCCTGTGAGGCCGCTACAAAAGGGGCCTGAGAACTGTGCAGTTGTTGGCCTTTTGCTGGGTTTCCATATTGGGCACTGTGGGAAGATTCTGGGTGAGCTGCTTGCCCAGAACATTCCCATGGTTGTGGCTGTGCTGGTTTCTGGGTGAGTCACTTGCCCAGAACTTTCCCATGGGTTTGTGCTCATGTACTATTGTGGGACAGTGAAGGGGAAAAGATGGGAAAAGTGGTACAGAGGGGGGAGGGGGTGTCTGAGGGTGTGGGGGGTCGAGGGTGAGCCCTGACAACTGGGTCATCTCTGGACACAGGATGGACCCTGACACAAGCTGTATATATGAAGGGTTTTGCTTACTATTCAGGGACAGTAATGTTCCATTCCCCCATTCACCTCCGGCCTCAGATAGTCCATCTATGTCATATCCATACTGACTCCACCCAACCTCCAACCTGCTCCCCCACCATTCCAGTTCACTTCTGGTTCGTCCTCTCCCTCACCTCGGCCTCTGATCACTGGTACCCCATATCCTCATCATAGAAGATTATTAATATTTCTATCTACCCAACATTACTACAGACCTCCTAGGATGTAACAGTAACTCATGAAAAGTGATAGATGCTCCATGGGCTCCATGGATTTTCATGGATTTTCTGACAAATTACATGGCTTTTACAGCCTCCCATGGGCATTCATGGACTCTCATGGGTGCCCATGGGTGCTCATGGACACCCATGGATGCTCATGAACTCCCAAAGGCCATTTATGTAACAGCTTCTATGTGCTTGTTATTTTTCTCTGTTACAAGGATTTGACACTCAATGCTGCTGCAGTGATGTGCAGATGGTCAGAGCAGAAGGGGAGGTTTACATTGTTCAATAAAGTGTGGAGCAATAATGATGAAAGTTACTAAAGACAGGCAGCACTGACACATCTATATTCACCAATTCTATTTACATAAATTTTGCTGTGATTGAAACTGATGGAGATGTATGCATGTTTTTCCCTGGGCTCCTCAGATGTATGATGCACCTGTGGTTGGTTGTAAGGATTGTATTCCCCACCCTTAACCTTAATCCCCTCATTAATAATATATGTAGCCTCATTATGGCATGTACTTGTCATATCCATGCATACCTGATCCCAACCTGACTCCCAGACCTCCATCTTCACCACCTCTGGAGTCCTACCCTACCGCTGTCCATTCCGATATTCACCTTCGGTCCTGACACCACACCTGACACCACACCTCCTCTCACCCCTCATGCCACCTCCACTCCTCCATCCTTCTCCTGCCCTATCTCTGTCCACTCCGATACTCACCTCGGACCGAACACCACTCCTCTCGCCACCCTCCTCCTACTCCTCCTCCCACTCCTCCTCTTCCTCCTCAAAACACCTCCACCCTTCCGTCACTCTCCTACCCTTCTCCCATCTGCTCCAATACTCACCTTCGGACCTGACACCTTTCCTCTCCTCCACTCCTCTCCCCTTTCCTCTCTCCTCTCTCTTCCCTCTGGCCCTCTTCCACTGACCTTCCACCAAGTTACAACCTTCCACTGCTGTCCCGTACCTCGTACTTGGACACCACTCATACCTTCACTCTGAGACTCTGTCATAGTTCCTACCTCGGACTTTGACTCCACCTTGGCTTTAGTCCATTGCATTGGTGACCTAATACTACGTAAACACCATTGCCAATATTCCTCGGACTTTCAACCCTGCCTCCATAACCTCTGTAAGCTCCATAACCCCCAAGCTCCACAGATCACCTTCGGCACTTTGCCACTTGTAATGTATCTTTCGCATTTTCCCCTCATCCTTATTTGGACTGCTGCTTCTTCCCATTCTAGCCAGTTAGTCATCATCCCCACTTCACCTCACCCTCCTGCCCCTCTGGGCTTTGCCCTCCTTACCTCCTTTCAGATGTACCACAGGTTCTGCCCTATGACCTTCAGTACCGCTGCACTTCTGTCATCCCTTTGTTCCCATTCAGACGCCTTCGTTCTGATTCAGACCCCCTTTGTTTCCTTGTGCTTTTGCCCTCTCCATTATATATATCGGTGCTTGTACATACTCGTTTTAGGCCTTTAGTCTAAAATTGACCTGAAATGCCCCCTAGAGACTTCCTGCTCGCTGCCTATGAAATTAAGGACCAAATGGACAAACAGCAATGGCACAGTGCTCTGCTTGAGTCGCTGAGGCCAGGGTCCCTCCTTGCTAAGTCTCTGGTTCCCCTCCAGAATCGTCTGCCCTTGCCCAGTTCTAACAGTACTGATGGACTGGGAGTGTGAGGCTACACCAGTGCTTAAACAAGCACACCAACATATTCAGTGGACACTCACAGTTGTGGCACAAAAATCAAGTTCATATTTATTATTATAGAAATGGGATTTCCCCATTTTTAGCCTCTTATGGGCTCTGTGGGGTACAGTATCCCATGCCATGTAAATAGTTAGTATCCAACAAACTATCATCACACAAAACCTGACCCAACCATGTTATTGTAAACCAAGCTTTCACAACCTCTGCCACATTATCTGTAGAATCATCCCTATGCTGACCCCCTATCCTGCACCCAAAACCTATGGAAATGGACCAATTCAGCCCCATAGTTATAACATTTATACAGACTCCTGTTGTCAAAGACCAGAGTTGAAAAGGAGGTATGGCTCAGTGTTCAGAGGGCTTCAGCCTTAGCAACTCAAGCCAGGAGCACTGTGCCCAGTAACACATCAGGGCCCTAATTTCAGAGTCTTCTGGAAATGGGGAAACTTTTGACTGAGGTTTCCTGTATCTATGTCATATCCATCCCTGGCCATCGACTTCCGGTCCCTCCGATCCCTCCAGTCTACCTCCGCTCCTTCCTCACTAACCTCGGAGCTCCTGTATTCCGCAATCCTCTTGGTACCCCTTGATGGTCACCACCCCCTCCTTTCAATTTATTACCTACACCTCCCTAAGTACGGAGCCCCAAAGACTTCCGGACAGCTCCAACGTCCGCTAGCACACTCCTGCCTCCGCTGGGCAATACACTTGCCTGCCCTGCAGAGCCCACCTTCGGGCCTATCTGTCATATCCATACAATCCTGACCTCCGCTCCGGGCTCCCGGAACTCCGAACTCCGACTTCCGGAGTCCTACTTCCCTTCCGTCACCTCCTCCTTGCCGACTCCCAAGAGGTTATCCCACCTCCGGCTCAGACACCACCTTCGGTCCGACTCCGGAACATTCTGGGTCCGACCCCAACCTCGACACCTTCCAGATGAGTACGCAAAACCTATGCTCCCGACTCCGGACCTCCGCTCCGGTATCCCGTTCACGTCTCGTCTCCGGAACCTCCAGTCTTAGCTCCGACCTCGGACTTTGACCCCACCTCCGCTTATACCCATTGTATTGGTTAGCCCATTCCATTTAATTACCTTTGCCAATATTCCGGAGTTTAACCTCCGAGTTCGGACTTTCCGGACTTACTCCGGACCTTGCAACTATTGCATTGTCCATTTCAATTCCGCTATTCTCCCTCATTCCTATTTGGGCTGCTGCTTCCTTTCTATTCAGTCAGCTAGCCATTCCCGACTCCCATCCTCCTTCCTTCCTTCTTGGGCCTTGGCCCTTCATTCCTCCCTTGGGAAACACCATTGAGTCAAACACTTGACCCTCGGTGTTGTTCCTCTTTCCATCTCCCTTTGTCTCCTTTTGTCCTACCCTTGTTCCTTTTGATTCCGGACCCCTCCTTATATACAATGTACCTAGTAACTTGTAACCTCAGTCCGAAATCGACATGAATTCCCCCAAGAGACTTTCCCTCTGCTAGATCCGAAATTAGGGACCCCTAGGACAACCAGCAATGGCACAGCGCTCCGCCTGAGTCGCTGAGGCCAAGGTCCTTCCATGCTAAGTCTCCGATTCCACTCCGGAGTCGTCCGAATCCACCCGTTCTAACACTATCCCTCCTTTCCATTTCTGGGTTATCGCCTGCTTTTCTGCTAACCCTGCGACCCGACTCGTTGGTAATATTCAGTCGGCTAATGTTTAACCCGTTAGCTCCGCTCCGTTCGGCTCCGCCATTTGCGGACCCATCTTCGCTGTAACCATATATATATCCAACTTGTACATAGGTTACACTAATCGACTAGAGTTACCCCCCTTCAGTTCTGATTGCCAGTTAGTAAGTTAGGGCACAGACGTGTTGCTAGGCACAGCGCTCTTGGCATAAGCCACTGAGGCCAAAGCCCTCTGCCACAGAGACTTTCCTTCGTCTCGAACCTGGTCTCTGACAATCTACCAGTATGATATATAGATACATGGGGAGTCTAGGCAGGGGCCAGGTGGAGCTGACATAACATGGTCAATGGTTAGTCAACTGAATATTACTGGCAACTCAGGTTACAGGAACAACCTAAAAGGAGAGTGGAGAGGGCAGTCCGAAGGCAGACTTGCAGGGCAGGCAACTAAATGGCCCAACAGAGGCAGGGGTGCACTTGTGGACATTGGAGCTGTCTGGAGGCCTTTAGGGTTCCATACTTAGGGAGGTGTAAGTAATATGTGGAAATGGGGGGGTGGTGACCATTGGGGGGCTCCAAGGGGAAGATGGGATTTGGGGGCTCCAAGGTTGGTATGAGCAGAGTGGAGGTAATCAGGAATGGCAGAGGTGACAGAAGGTGGTGGCAGAGGATGGATATGACACCTGTGAAGACATATGTATAAAGGCTTTTGGTTGGGTCCCCATGGCTCTCTATATTTTATGGAGTCCTGCAATTTCAACTGATATTTTCACTTACTATAGTATTTTCAGGGCACCTCACCTGACCATACAACTGTTAGAACGGGGCTGATACAGACAACTCCGGAGTGGAATCGGAGACTTAGTGTGGAGGGACCTTGGCCTCAGCGACTCAAGTGGAGCGCTGTGCCATTGCTGTTTGTCCATTTGGTCCTTAATTTCACAGTAGGTGAGCAGGAAGTCTCTAGGGGGCATTCAGGTCGATTTCGGACTGAACCAAAACGAGTATGTACAAGCGCCGATATATATATAATGGAGGGGGCAAAAGCACAAGGAAACAAAGGGAAACCGAATCGGAACGAAGACGTCCAAACGGGAACAAAGGGTAGAAGGAGCAGAGCGGTACCGAAGGTCATAAGGCAGGACCTGTGATACGTCCGAAAGGAGGTAGGGAGGGCAAGGCCCAGAGGGGCAGGAGGATGAGGAGAAGTGGGGATGATGACTAACTGGCTAGAATGGGAAGAAGCAGTAGTCCAAATAAGGATGAGGGGAAAATGCGAAAGATACATTACAAGCGGCAAAAGTGCCGAAGGTGATCTGTGGAGCTTGGGGGTTATGGAGCTTACAGAGGTTATGGAGGCAGGGTTGAAAGTCTGAGGAATATTGGCAATGGTGTTTACGTAGTATGAGGTCACCAATGCAATGGACTAAAGCCAAGGTGGAGTCAAAGTCCGAGGTAGGGACTATGACAGAGGCTCGGAGCAAAGGTACGAGCGGTGTCCAAGTACGAAGTACGGGACAGCGGGGAAGGTCGTAACTTGGCAGGAGGGCGGCGGAGGAGTAACAGAGGGAGGAGAGAGGGGAAAGGTAAGGCAGGAGTGGCGGAAAGGAGAGTTGTCAGGTCCGAAGGTGAGTATCGGAGCGGATGGGGGAAGTGTAGGAGGGTGACGGGAGGGTGGAGGTGTTGTGAAGGGGGAGCAGAGTAGGAGGAGGAGGAGTAGTAGGAGGGTGGCGAGAGGGGCGGTGTTCGGTCCGAGGTGAGTATCGGAGCGGACGGAGATAGGGTCGGAGAGGAAAGGAGGAGTAGAGGTGGCGTGGGGGGTAGAAGGAGGTGTGTTGCCAGGACCGAAGGTGAGTATCGGAACGGCAGCGGTAGGTTATGACTCCGGAGGTGAAGAGGGTGGAGGTCCGGAAGTCGGGTCGGGGTCAGGTATGCACGGATATGACAACAACCCTGAAACCCCTCCCCCCAGTCTCTCCCCATTTTTCCCTATTTTTCCAAGTGTATTTACAACCAGGAGCCCACATATGGACCCATGTGACACAGAATGCACCTGGCTTCTGCCTGCAATCACACTATAAACTGGCACAGTCCACTTCCTTTTATTTATAGTAGCTTAGCAAGGATAGGGAAACTCACCCTTCTTCTCAACTCACTCCCCACTAAGCCCCCTCAGTGAGTTTGAGGAACTACAGGCAGGATCTAGTGCTCCACTGCCCAGAACACTGCACAGACCCAACTCTGAGGTCAGGCTGCCCCTGAATGAGGGCTGAGTCCTGACAAGTATGTTGTTCATGCACTGTCATGGACTTCTGTGGACCTCCATAAACATCCATGAACATTCATAGACATTCATGGACCCTTCTAATAACACTCCCATGGGTATTCATGGGTATCCATGGGCATTCATGGTACCCATGGAATTCCATGGAAATTGGAAGATAATGTTGTACATGAAAGCCCATGGGAGATATTACACTTTTCAGATGTTACTTGGATGTAAGGGGTTGGTGCAGGTTCCAACCCCAGTTCTCCTCAATCCTCAGGTCATCAATAAAGTTGAGCTATATGGAGCTTTAATTATCAACGATGGGGAGGAAAAGGAGTTCTCTTCCTTTTCCCAAATTCCCATGTTATTGTATATACACTGTTTATACATGTTTATTATGAGACACATATAGAATGAAGATAGGAATTAAGGGTGGGGTTACCACTCCTTACATAGGACCTCTGCCAACCCCACAAAGGTTTTCCCATTACCCAATAGCTGTCGCTAATCCCACCCTTCACTTACCCACTCCACAGTGCTCAATAAGGCGATTCTCTCACAAGCTCACCAACCCAGCAAGTGGGTAAGTCCTTCTTGGGTTTTCCCTTTCTTCTCATATTTCCTGTATTATGTATATAGGTCATGTACTGTAGTTGATGGCACTTCAGTGCAAAAATCAACAACTAGATCCCCCCAGAGTTTGCACCCTGTCATATCCATCCCCAGCCACCGACTTCCAGTCCCTCTGATCCCTCCGGTCTAACTCCGCTCCTCCCTCACTAACCTTGGAGCTCCCGTATTCCGCAATCCTCTCGGTACCCCTCGATGGTCACCACCCCCTCATTTCAATTTATTACCTACGCCTCCCTAAGTATGGAGCCCTGAAGACTTCCGGACAGCTCCGACGTCCGCTAGCGCACTCCCGTCTCCGCTGGGCAATACACTGGCCTGCCCTGCAGAGCCCACCTTTGGGCCTATCCCTCCTTTCCATTTCTGGGTTATCGCCTGCCTTTCCGCTAACCCCGTGACCCGACTCGTCGGTAATATTCAGTCGGCTAATGTTTAACCCCGTTAGCTCCGCTCCGTTCGGCTCCACCAATTGCGGACCTGTCTTCACTGTAACCATATATATATCCCACTTGTACATAGGTTACACTCCAGTAGTAAAATCAACTAGAGTTACCCCCCTTCGGTTCTGATTGCCAGTCAGTAAGTTAGGGCACGGACGTGTCACTAGGCACAGCGCTCTTGGCAGAAGTCGCTGAGGCCAAAGCCCTCTGCTACAGAGACTCTCCCTCGTCTCGAATCTGGTCTCTGACACACCCTCCCATTCTGAAGTTAAGGACCCAACAATATCATAATTGAACATTGGCACAGTGCTCCCCTCTGAGTCGCTGAGGCCATGGTCCCTCCACTCATCCTCTACCTCCGGCCTCCCTTCTGGGGAAAGGTCCAGACACACTCATTCCCTTTTTGCCAGTCTAAATATAAGCTTGGATGTTGTCAGGGCATGCCCCACCTGACCCTGTGCTGCACCCTGTGCTGCCTGCCCTACTCCACATCCCCCTGTCATTGCTCCCCATCTTTCCTTCTTCCCTCTTTCCTCTTTCCTCTTTCCTCTTTCTCTATTTCTTGTCAGGGACACGTCCAGGGTCAAGGAGGCCCAGGTGTAATGCCTGGCACTGAGGCCATCATGAGGTGTAGAGCAGGCATGCATAGTGATGGGCCTGATCTAGGACGACGATCCCTGGTCACTCAGACTGAAGTGGGAATCATGAGAAGAAGGTTACTTCTTCGGTTCCCACCCCAAGTACTTTTATGTACATGCGGCTTGGGTCACACGAGGCCTGCCATGTCACCCCGCATACAGCCGCAGTCATCTGGGCGTCCCTGTGGGGGATCCCGAGGGTGTGTGCTGCATGTGCACATGCTGGGTTGCACTGTGAGGTCATCCAGGTCATCTGGGGCTGGGTGCATTGTAATGGGGATTTGCCGGTGTACCCTTGTTACAAAAATGGGGCCGGAGGCGCCCATTTTCGTCCGTTCTTGACGCAGGAAAGTGGAAAGTGGAAGTGAGGTGGTTCATTAGGGTTTACAGATGGTTTCACAGATGTTGTAACATGAGGTTTAACAGATGTTAGCACAGCGGGTTTTTTGGTAATTGTTGATTGGTTAAACTATATTACTATATAAATCACATGATACAGAACCCATAAGAGTCTAAAATGGAAATTCCCATTTCCATAACAACCCTAAACAAGCCAAATCCCGCGATTCTACCACCCTCAGCAAGCACCTCACATCCATCACATGTGGCCTATATCCCCTCACACTCTTTACACACATCTCCTATTTTTCCTAATTTTTCTGATTCCATTTCCGATGTCTAGAGGCCGATGTTTCCATTTTCTTATTGTCATGTGATATTCTTTCCTATTTTGTCTATCGGACTCTTCCGTGACCCACTGTATAGTTTGGTAGAGAGTATGAGCAACCACACTCTAGAGGACCAATATACCCCACTTCAGACCTGACTTGCAGTGAGATCCTTATCCCCCCTCTTTCCTGTCGCGAGTCTAGTTGGGTAGACCCATTACAGCATCGTGCATGCGTCACGGTGTAAGGGGGCAAGGGATCTACCACCCTAACGAAAAAGAGAGGGGGCCACAGAGTTGGGAATGCTCAGGGGAGGTTCGGATGATGAGGAGGGGGGGGAGAAATGGTCCGGTGCTATGTGATAAAAAGATAAATTTGTAAATCTCACTGATAATCAAACTAATGGGAACTCTGTCCCTGCACTATGTCTTGAGCCTCTTTGGCTTCGTATTCGCCGCTCTGGGCGCTGGTAACGTCTGCTAGAACTTCATGTTCATTGGGAGCACCTCTCTGTTTTTGGGGGAGTCCTTTTTTTGTAAATACAGGAAAGAGGGTAACTATAAATATGAAAGAAATACGTGGAAATCCGAATGATCCGACGGGTTTAGGACGGCAACAGATCCACAAGGAACAAATAAGAAAAAAAGCAATATCAAAGAAATATTGATGTTGTTAAGGAAATAAAGAACCATGGCGATCGGAACAACCGCTGAGCCAAATACGCCGCTCGTAACATCGTTCGACTTGTGTTGACAAGGGCTTTCCAACGATACCAAATTCGTCCAGATCGGTGGATAATTGATGGAGATATGGAGGAAGCGGCGGAATATGCGGGTGACAGTTACCCAATTTGGAAACTGATGGTTGTCCGTGGTCAGGAATGGCTTGAAAAAATCGGAAAAAATATGTAAAACGTGGAAATGGTATCTGGAACAGTGGTAGATGTGTTTAGGGAGTAGGGTACTTGACATGGGTGGTAGAATCGCGATAATCGGCTTGTTTGCATGGTACCGGCTGTGCCTGCCTACAGCGGGCAGGTCGATAATACATAGATAAGGGGAAATGTTGTCCAAGTAGATAAAGATAGAAGAAAGGGCAAAAGAGCAAAAGAACAGAAGGACAAAAGAAGTGAGAAACAGTGGTGAAGGGTGAGGGATGGAGGTGAGTGGGGTACTGGGTGAGGGCGGGTGGAGCCGGGTTGGGTAGGTGTGCCCTGACATTTCTGTTCTATGGTCGACCTCCCCTTTCTCTATGTACCACTACACCCCAATCGCTGCATCCACCACATGCATCCCTGCCCACACAGCAGCCACCTCCAGGACCTCCCACAGAGACAGCCAGAGTGGTGCGGCTATGTGTGGGGATGACGTGGCCCCCATCCACGTGACCTTAACCACATGTATATAATAGCGCCTGGGGTGGGAACAGAAGAAGCAGCCTTCTTCTCAATTTCCTACTTCAGACTAAGTGGTCGGGGATGCTCACCCCATGACAGGACTGCTGCTATGCATAGCCGACACCTGTCCCATCGAGTCCCTTGCACCAGGACTTTGCCACTTTCGGAGCTGTCCCTGACAGATGTGCTGTATATTCAATGGGGTAGAGGTAAAAGGCTACCAGGCCTTTACAACTACTCCAAGCTATATATATGTAAATTACATATCCTGGCACAAACAAATAAAGAAATAACAGCATCACTATAATTGTCATATCCATACATACCCGATCCCAACCTGACTCCCAGACCCTCATCTTCACCACCTCCAGAGTCCTACCCTACCTCCATCCATTCCGACATTCACCTTCAGACCAAACATCACTCCTCGCACCACCCTCCTCCTCTTACTCCTCCTCACTCCTCATGTCACCTCCACCCTTCTGTCCCTCTCCTACCCCTACCCTACCTCCATCTGTTCCAATACTCATCTTCGGACCTGACACCATTCCTCCTCCACTCCTCTCATCACTCTCCTCCCTCCAACCCTCTTCTGCCAACCTCCACCAAGTTACAGCCTTCCACCACCATCCCATACCTTGTACTCAGACACCACCTGTCACGGCCATGCATTCTGGCCTGTTCGCTGCCCATCCCGATGCCGCCTGAGCCCATTCCCGCTACGTGAGCGTAAGCATGAGCCCCGACCTCAGCCCTATCCTCCCTGAGGACTCCCTGCTCACTTCCCTGCTTGCCCCTAGGCTCCCCTGCACCTGGCCAACTCCCCCACAGCCACACCAACCTTCCCACCCCGAGTCCACCTCCGGCACCATGCCCAGCATGACTCCTCTACCCTGCCCACTTGGCCCCTACAGGGCCACTACCTCCTGTGCCCAACTCTGGCCCAACTCCAAGTCCAGCGCCACTACAATACCATCACTGCTACCGCAGCCCTATGCTCCTTCCTTTATTTATGTGTTATTGTTTGTTTTGACCCTCGGTCATTACCGGCCGCTATGCAGCCAACCCTGCTCCTTATTCCTGTTTGCTTCCGGACCCTTCAGCCTTCGGCCTGGGTCTGCTTCCATTCATTCTTTCTCCCTATATATATCCTGTATGATACTTTATTGTACCTTAGCTCTAATATCGATTTGACCACGACCCCCAAGTCCTGACCCCAGCAAGGCAACCCCAGTGAGTCTGAAATGAGGGCCAAGAGACGGCTAGGGGGCACAGCGCTCCTTTAGAGTTGCTGAGGCCAAATGCCCTACCCTCGGGCCTTGTTCACGGCATCACGGCCATTGCGGCCTATAGCGGTGAAGGAGTGGAGCTGGATCACCTTATGCCTACATCCAATAACGATATTAGAGTTTGTGCTGATTTGCATACCGACTGTGTTTTGGTTGCCAAATATATAATTGTTTACTGTCTAAACAACAATAAATACCCCCCAACGATCTCACCTGACGTATAGATCATCTATGGATAAAATTATATATTGACTTTACTATGATTTCTAGTCAATATTACACCTAGATTTACCACTTTTCAGTAGGATGTGATTTTCCTGATAATTTACTGAAGGAAATCTACTCATAAAATAATTCCACAATAAATGTTACTCAATACAGGAGTGACCAAACTGCTCTTTCTATCGCTTAGAGTGCATGCTAGTTATCTAGCAGGTTCAGGATCGCTCACTTTTCTCCTGTGGTGTGATAACCAAGTATTGCTGAGAGATTATTCAATTAAGAAGTCCCTCCACCAAATTCTCACTAATTCTCACTGTGACACTTTTGTTCAGCTGTGTCTAACTGACCCTAACTTACGCTTAGAGTGACGTGTTAGTTTTATATTAGCTAACAACTAATATTTGCTTTTATCTTTTGGAGCAAATGAACCAACCACTGGTGAGGAGAATTAAACTTTTATTTCTACCTGAGGTTTGAGATGGGGCAGAAGCGGCGGCCTTTTATGCTTTTCAGAGGCCTCTCTACTCCCACGCCTCGCACTAGTTACATGTGCTACATTTGTATTATAGATAGTTCTAGAATGATATAGGGGCTTGGGCTGTGTAAGCTTAATAATGGACTTAGGACATGACTCAGCAATAAGTAATTCATTTCTTTGTCTTTTGGGCCGATCTTAGCGGGATCTTGTAGCGCTGAAGCTATGCTCTACACCGCCTTAATTACGAACGGTTATCTTTAGAAATGACTCGGCTATAAAGGAACTTTCTAGACTGTTCTCTAATTGACCCCTTTTTGTGAAGCCACATCATTACTAATGTTCTAGAGCCTTCCCAATTAATTAACTGATCCGCGGACTTTTGAATCACTTCATGCTTATGATCCGAGATCCATATCATCAATCATTCCTTTGTTCCGATTTATTTGAGCATAAAATCAAAAAGTTTTGATGAATCATGGGAAAATATACAAGATCCGGTTTTTTAGCATTTTCTCCTCTTCTGATGCAATCAAAAACTGTCCGCCCGCGCCGGGAAATACTCTATTATATGGTATTCGATTCGCCAGACTTCCGGGCACCAATATATTTCCCTTGAATCACATTACTTTTTGTAAGAATTAGCAAATAAATATATATGAATTATAAGGTGTTTCGCCGTTTGAGCAATATCTCCGTCAGTTTTGAAGCCTTTAGAATGAAACAAAACCGTGGATAAAGTTAAGAGACAGTCCTTTTAGATGGTAAAAAGATTACAGTCAAAAGTTTACTGGTTCCCGAGATATTCACATTTCTTTCCCAATGTTCCTTCTTATTCTGCGTCTATGTGCTATTTTCTTGTTGTAGGGATATATTCTTTGAATATTACACCTATGCCAGGTTCTAGGCATGCTTGTAGTAGATTAAATCTCATGCTACATGGGTGTAGATAATTTATAATGATCCTCTAATGTCTGTCCAGTCTCATAAAGATCATGAGATCTGTTAAACATCTGAACTTGTCACCTGTTCGTTGACTATTCTGATAGATCATTGTTTTATTCTTTGAATATTATTTCTCCTACAGCGGCCCGCTAATGGCGACCTTCAGTGCCGACCCCAGACCAGTGTCTAACACCACCCATACCTTCACTCCAAGATCCCATCTTAGTCCCGACCTCGGACATTGACTCCACCTCGGCTTAAGTCCATTGCATTGGTGACCTCATACTACGTAAACACCATTGCCAACATTCCTTGGACCTTCAACCCTGCCTCCACAACCTCCGAGCTCCACAGATCATACTCAGCACTTTCACTGCTTGTAATGTATCTTTCACTTTTCCACCTCATCCTAACTTGGACTGTGTCATATCCGTGCATACCCGACCCTGACCTGACTTCCGGACCTCCTCCCTCTTCACCTCCGGAGTCCTACCCTACCGCTGCCCGCTCCAATACTCACCTTCGGTCCTGGCAACACACCTCCTTTTACCTCCTCCCCTATCTCCGTCCGCTCCGATACTCACCTCGGACCGAACACCGCCCCTCTCGCCACCCTCCCACTACTCCTCCTCCTACTCCTCCAATCCTCCCTCACAACACCTCCACCCTTCCATCATCCTCCTACGCTTCTCCCATCTGCTCCGATACTCACCTTTGGACCTGACAACTCTCCTTTCCGCCACTCCTTCCCTCTTCCCTTTCTCCTCTCTCTCCCCTCTGGTACTCTTCTGCCAACCTCCCACCAAGTTACGACCTTCCACCACTGTCCTGTACTTCGTACTCAGGCACCGATCGTACCTTTGCTCCAAGCCTCCATCATAGTCCCTACCTCAGACTTTGACTCCACCTCGGTCTTAGTCCATTGCATTGGTGACCTCATACTATGTAAACACCATTGCCAATATTCCTCAGACTTTCAACCCCGCCTCTGTAAGCTCTGTAAGCTCTTGTCAGAACCGTGCGAAACTTCGCCGATGGTAGCCGTAGGCGACCGAGCATTGCCCGCTAGTGGAGTAGGCGTCCTACACACGACCAAGCTTTAGCGAGGAATAAACCCCACCGATCTCGAGGCCGAGGCTACTTAGGCGAGTGAGCCGGGATTTCGGCTTCAACGACTCGAGGAGGAGCGTTGCACCTCATTCTCAACACAATCCCAATACTTCAGAAAGTCGGAGGTCTCACGGGGGACAGAGGTAAGCTTAGGGGGTGAATTCTAGTTGATTTCGAACTACAGTACAAGCATTAGTTACAAGCTGTATATAAGCGCTAGGGAACTGAATGGGGAATAAGTCGCCAGATCTCGTGGAGATTGCGGGCAGAGAAAAGAAAGAGGAAAACAAACAAAGAGCACGTGTTCAAGACAGCGAAGGTCAAGCGTGACCTTCGCCACGAGGTAACAAGGTGCGGCGAAACATGGAACAACAGGTCGCGGCGCTCTGCGCCGCTAGGTCGTTCAACGACAATCAAGGGAGGGGTTGTGGAGAGGTGGCGGGAAGTGGATAGACGGCAACGGGCGGCGAGCGGAGTGTGCGGGGAGTGTTCGGGCGTGGGAGAGGGTCAGGGAGGAGGTCGTCTGGCCCCGGGGAACGCTGGGTCATGACAGCTCTGCAACCTCCTAGCTTTGCGGATCACCTTCGGCACTTTCGCCGCTTGTAATGAATCTCTCGTGTTTTCCCCTCATCCCTATTTTGACTGCTGCTTCTTCCCATTCTAGCCAGTTAGTCATCACCCCCACTTCTCCTCATCCTCCTGCCCCTCTGGGCCTCACCCTCCCTACCTCCTTTCGGACGTATCACAGGTTCTGCCTTATGACCTTCGGTACCGCTCCGCTTCTGTTTACCCTTTGTTCCCATTCAGACATCTTCGTTCCGATTCAGATCCCCTTTGTTCTCTTGTGCTTTTTCCCCCTCCATTATATATATCGGCGCTTGTACATACTCGTTTTGGGCTCAGTCCAAAATCGACCTGAAATGCCCCCTAGAGACTTCCTGCTCGCCTACTGTGAAATTAAGGACCAAATGGACAAACAGCAATGGCACAGCGCTCCACTTGAGTTGCTGAGGCCAAGGTCCCTCCACGCTAAGTCTCCGATTCCACTCCGGAGTCGTCTGAATCTGCCCGTTTCTAACAGACTGCTGCTTCTCCCCATTCTAGCCAGTCAGTCATCATCCCCACTTCACCTCATCCTCCTGCCCCTCTGGGCTTTGCCCTCCCTATCTCCTTTCGGATGTACCACAGGTTCTAACCTATGACCTTTGGTGCTGATCCGCTTCTGTCATCCCTTTGTCCCCATTTGGACACCTTTGATTTCCTTGTGCTTTTGCCTCCCCATTATATACAGGTGCTTGTACATACTTGTTTTGGACCTTCAGTCTAAAATCGACTGGAAATGCCTCCTAGAGACTTCCTGCTCACTGCTTCTGAAATTAAGGACCAAATGGACAAACAGCAATGGCACAGCGCTCCGCACGAGTCGCTGAGGCCAAGGTCCCTCCTTGCTAAGTCTCCCATTCCCCTCTGGAATCATCCACCCTTGCCCAGTTCTAACAATAATGGGAATTATAGCGATGCAACATAATATAAATATCACTATAATCGGAATTATAGTGAAGTAAGGTTAATCCCTTACATGAGGACTGAGGAGTCAACCCAGGCCAGCACCCCAACTGGCCTTACAGTAAGACAGCAAAGGTCGACCATGACCTTCACTGCAAGATAAAAGAGTGTAGTGAAACATCGAACAAGAGGTAGTGGCACTCTGCACTTGTAAGGAATGATGTTCCTTGAGGCCAACCATCTTTATTCCCTTGCTATAAATAATGTACTACAATGTAATGACATATTATAATGGAGTGTGAGATGAATGGAGTTTAACTCCTTTCCTCCACACCCATCGAAATATAGCTCTATACAGCTTATCTCTTTGATGGACCTGAGGAACTAGGAGATACAAGGTTGGCACCTTCTGTCAGAACCATGCGAAGCTTTGCCAATGATAGCTGTCGGCAACCGAACGTTGGCTGCTAACAATACAGGCATCCTACTCACAACTGAGCTTTAGCAAGGATCAACCTCACTGATCTCGAGGCCAAGGCTACTTAGATGAGTGGGCCAGGATTTCGGCTTCAATGACTCAGGGAGGAGCATTGCGCCTTGTTCTCAATGCGGTCCCAATACTTCAGAAGGCAGAGGTCTTACGGGGGACAGAGGTAAGCTTAGGGGGGAATTCTATGTCATATCCATCCACAGCCATCAACTTCCACTACCTCCGATCTCTCCGGACTACCTCCACTCCTTCTTCACTAACCTTGGAGCTCCCATATTCCGCAATCACCTCAGTATCCCTCGATGGCCACCACCACCTCTTTTCAATTTATTACCTATGCCTCCCTAAGTATGGAGCCCTGAAGGCTTCCGGACAGCTCCGACGTCTGCTAGCACACTCCCGCCTCCGCTGGGCAATACACTTGCTTGCCCTGCAAGCCCACCTTCAGGCCTATCCCTCCTTTCCGTTTCTGGGTTATCACCTACCATTCTGCTAACCCCATAACCCAACTTGTTGGTAATATTCAATCGGCTAATGTTTAACCCCATTAGCTCCACTCCACTTGGCCCCATCGTTTACGGGCCCGCCCCCGCTGTAACTATATATATACTTGACTTGTAAATAGGTTACACCTCAGTAATAAAATCGACTAGAGTTTACCCCCTTTTAGTTCTGGTTGCCAGTTAGTAAGTTAGGGCACAGACATGTTACTTGGCACAGCGCTCCTGGCATAAGTCGCTGAGGCCAAAGCCCTCTGCCATGGAGACCTTCCTTCATCTCGACCTGGTCTCTGACATTCTAGTTGATTTCGAACTGCTGTACAAGCAATAGTTTCAAGCTGTATATAAGCACTAGGGAACTGAATAGAAAGTAAGTTGCCAGATCTCACAGATTGCAGGCAGAGAAAAGAAAAGGGAAAACAAACAAGAAGCATGTGGTTAAGACAGTGAAGGTCAAATGTGACCTTCACCGCAAGATAATGAGGTGCAGCGAAACATGGGACAAAAGGTCGCAGTGCTCTGCACTGCTAGGTCGTTCAACGACAATTAGGAGAGGGGTCATTGAGATGTGGTGGGAAGTGGTTAGACGATGATGGGCAGCAAGCAGAGTGTGTGGGGAGTGTTCAGGCATGGGAAACGGTGTAGGAATATAAAAGTTACAACACTAAAACAACCAGAAACCATCACAGAAAATTGGATAAAAATCATACAACCTCCACGGATCAGAAATAAAAATAGGAATAAAATCATAACTCAACAAAATGAATTGAAATAAAATATCGGAAAAATACTGAAGAACAGAGTCGATGAATTGAGTATCTACGCGAACTTTCAAGTCTAGGGATTAAAAGATGGTTCAGAAAATGAAGAAAAACAGCAAATAAACTCACATGAAAACAAAAACAAGGTTTCCTGTATCAAATAAAATATTAGAAATTCGTGGTAACGTGGGAAAATAGTTTTACGAACGTACGAAACGAATGACAAAGAGAAATCGGAAGGAAATCAAGGCATTCATATAATGAAAAATGGTCGGGTACGAGGAAAAGATGAAAGAATCGGAAATATTTATATGAGGAAAATAGGGAAAAATATGAATCTTTGTCGGTCTTAAAGAGTTGAAGTATAGGTCTGTGTACGAAAAGATTTCATGTTAAAATCTGAAGAATTGAGGGAGAAATGGATTTAACAAGATTAAAACACACTTGCAGAGAAGACTGGCTCAAACATCCTGAGTTTGTGGTAAAAACGGATGAGCTAGAAATGCGAAACTAAAGAGTTTGAGTCCAGGAACGAGGCATAATTTATCCAGAATTAATTGTAAGAAAATGGATGAGCTAATGCCAAAGCAATCTGGAGAACCTCAAAATTAAATCTTGAAAAATTCATATCTTCATAAATAATCCTCGTAGTTTACTGTTGTTTATACCAACGGAAAGCTACACCCTTAAGCTAACAAATAACCCCATGACATGTGACTTAGAATAAAGTGAGTAAACAAGGGTAAACAAGGTCATGATGGGTGTTAGGCAATGCAATTGGCTAATTCCCACACCAAAACTTCCAGAAAGTTCTAGAAGCAGAATGGGATGCTGATCGCTTACATAAGAGGATTGCTAAGCTCAATATAAGATTACTCAGCAATGTAAATAGTAAAGTGACATGTGAAAACAGAGCCCTTAGGAAAGGTATAAAAGACCGCATTTTCTGGTCTGACCCCTCTTCCTTCTTTACTCCTCTCCCCTACGTGCTCTGGCTCATAGGTCATAAGGCGTCCTAATAAAAATTAAGTTTTATTAGTATAAGTGTGCAGTTCAGATCACATCTGAGTAAAGTGATCAACCCTCAGTAAAAAGTTAAGAAGAAGTTAAGAAATAGTGACGTTGAGTCAAGTCGGTTGGAGTCGCTCCGAGTTAAAAGTGACAAGACAGAGGTGAAACGACTGAAAATAGTAGGTCTATAGCGCGATTTTCGTGTGGAACAATCAGGTAGACAAGTGAATTGAACCCTGAGAGTTTTATACACACACAAACAATTAGTAACACATACAAATATCAATACACAAAGCAACCAAAACGCTACAGTGGTTGAGTTAAAGTACCAATACTAACATATAAGTATCAGAAGAAAGAACAGCCTTTTATAGGATTTCTGTTCTCCTCCTTCAACGGTCAGGGAGGAGGTCATCTGACCCCAGGGAAAGCCAGGTCATGACACCTACACCAACCTTACAGCACTGCTAGGCTGTTCAATGACGACTAGGGGAGGGAATGTTAAGACATTGTAATGGGTCTATTGCCTAGACTCGAGACAGAGAGAAGGGGGAGGGTGGTAGTGTGCATGGGTGTGGTTCATTGGGCCGGGTTTTGGTCTGTGGGCGCTACTGAGTCTGCAAAAACCTCAAACAAACACTCACCTATGTCTCTCTTGGACGTCAAGGCTGAGTATTATGATGTGAGGGGTCTTAGACGTGAGCAACTAGCTCAGAGGGGGCGTTAGGGTCGTGGATGGCGTCTTTGCCACTTGGATGCAACTTCTGCTTGTCCCTTCACGGGTCTATTCAGTACTAACTTGTTATGTACAAGCTGTTATCTATTTTATATGAGTTGGAAATGAAATGAATGGACTGGGGGAATGTAAACGGGCCGTTAGGCAACCGTAAATGATGAATATCCAATTGGGAACAAAGAAACAATAAAAGAAATATGAATGAATGGGGAATATATGATAACGGGTCCGAAATGGAAATTGTGAAAATTAACTCCGCAACAGTTCGCCACAGCGCCCGCCTATCCTCCCGTCAGCAACCTCCTCGTCTCCAGCTTTCCAACGAGCCCCTATTCGTCCCATTTGGTGCAGTAGTTCTTGAGATGTGGCCATTGACAGGTGCTGTCAAGACCACATGAGAGTATACTCGAACCATCCGGGTATGGGATTGCCATTCTGGGAAATGCTCCGGGGGTGAAGGGTGGTAGAGCATCACTATCGGGTGGAAAAACGGCTGGGTTGTGAGTGTGGGTATGGAGGTCTGGAGAGGGGGTGAAATTGGCGGCATGGTTGGGCATGGGAATTTTGCTTGGGGTTGTCAGGAATGATGGGGAAAATATGGAAAAATATGGAGTTAGTGTATGGAGTGTTGGATAGTGATAGGATGAGTATCGGGAGCATCAGCAGATGTGTACTGCGTGTTGGTGACCAAATTCCGCAGAATCCGACTTTTTGCGGTACACGGAGTTGTCCCCACAACAACGTAGTGGGGAGTAGTTGGGCAGTGATGGGCAGTGAGTGGAGTATGCAGGGAGTGTTTGGGCATGGGAAAAGGTTGGGGAGGAGGTCATCTGACTCCAAAGAATGCCGGGTCATGACATGTACTGTACTCACACAACCAACTACCAGCTTAGTCAGCCACGTGACTTGTCACGTGATATAAAACCACCGCTGGCAACTTGTTGTGATGCATGACACTCAACCGGCAGGGCGCTGCGGAGTTGTCTGAATTATATTACTTATATTAAATTGTTAACTAATGAAAGGCACCTTGAATTTTAAATTTTAAACTTTGAAAACACCACCCCCATAAAATATCTGAGCATCTGTGCATCATCTCATGAACAGTTTTACCCTTGCACACTGCATTGCTTTGTGTACGGATGAGACTATTGTTGATGAGCGACACTTGTGATCCCCATCAGGAAATTGTTGTGGTCAACTTTGGACACTTCTGATGATCCTGTGGCTTCTAATACAATGAAACTGGCTGAATTGACCAATTTCCCAAAGCATTTTAGTAAAGGTGTCACGTTTCAATTCAGTTCAGAAGTGAACTCAATTGTTTTCAAACCATTTGAAGTGAAACCCTGAGGACCTTTTGCTGATGCCGGAGCTGGACTATGAGCAAATACTCAGTCTCAGCTAATATGCGTGAAGAACTGAATATATTACCTATGAGCAAATACTAGAGGTAATATACATAATATAAGTTACAATGATAAAACAATGAGGGAATGTAACTAACCTCAGTCTCAGCTAATATGCATGAAGAACTGAGGGAAAAGGAAATGAATTCAAATGAATGAATATATCCGTGGCCTGGCACGGGTTAGTCCGAAATAATATAAACGAGGTGTTGTGACTAAGTAGTCACACTACTGCGGGAATGTGGCTGTCTGGGCAAGTTCCTCACTCGGATGTGGGAATGTGGCTGTACGAAAACTCGTCCGGCCTCCCATAGCACATGGTTCCTCCAACAACTATCCATATCATCCTAGGTGATTTTATTGGATCCTATTTTCCAGATGGGAACTTGTCTGTCACTGAATTTATCCAGTTTACACTTCCAGTCCTCCAACAAGGTTCACATACTCCCTGTGCCTATTCATGAGCAGGAACTCGGCTGTGGAATGCAAGCAAGGCACACAAGAAACTTGGAAGACCAAATGAAATTTTTCCATTTTTGAATGTAAATACATTCCAGAAATGGAAAATTTGAATTGCCTTGCACAGCCACCTTGCCTCAGCAAAACTGGCATGACACCCAAACACCCAACTGCCAACCAGCTGTGATGGGTGACAGACCCTGAATTTCAACCAGACTGGGAGGTCTCTGTGATGTGTGACCAGTAGTTGGTCGTGTGAGTACAGTATGCTGGTTCCACTGTGGTTTGTCGCCAAACCACCTTCTTTTTTGCTTTGCCTTTAAATAATTCCAGACTCCAAATGACTTGAAAAATTGGATTGCATTTGTTGGATGTCTGCATTCCAATTAAACACATATTTTTATAGCCTAAGTATACTGTACTGGCATGACCAACAACCGGCTGGGTTGGGAGCATGACAAAAATTTTGTTCAGACATTCCGACCGGCATGGCTGCATGACGTGTGACAGCCAACTGGCAACTTGGGAACAGCGTGACACAGCCCAGCCCTTGGGGTGTTTAATGTCCGTAAAATTTGAAAATATAATGAAATAAATGCAGAAAATTTTCGCCTTTCAAGTCCTACTACTCATTATGGATGGCTTCGCTCTTGCCAGTCGAATTGCTTTGTGTGCTGAGGATACCATTGCATACAAGAATATCCCCACATTTCTTATTGGACCCTACTTCCCCCATGAAGCCCTGTCAGTGAGGGAATTCGCATTGTTCAAACTTCCTGGCCTTCAAACTCAAATAGGAAACCTGAACATACACCTCAGCAGTAAACAGCCATCGATGGATATACTATCAGAGCAGGATGTTCGCTTGGTGAATTATCCCAGCCAATGTGATATGAAGAAACTTATTGCAGAGTTGGATGCAGTGGATGAGAACCTTCCTACGTCAGTCAAAATTGGTTCCTGTTGTGTCCCAATAACCATTCTTGAAATCTGGAGAGTCCACCTCCACCTATGGGATCTTCAGAATTTGTGGAAGGAATCATTTAGATGGGCAGAGAGTCTGGCAACACAATGCCCCAGCCAGCAGACAGCAATACAGGTGGCATTACAGAGACTCACCTTGTGTTGATGGAATGAGGAAATCCGGGGGTTTTCAGGTTTTGGAAGGAGTGGTATTGGCATTCTAATGCGATATCTATCCAATTCTTGCCTGACAATGACTGATGTCATTCACCATGTTGAGATCCTACAAAGTGATGTGGACATGGCAAACCTGATGACCAGAGTTATATCCCCACTCGATATTCACCACCTTACTGGATGTGTCTCCCAGTGCAACACAAGTCTGGCCAATTACAAACATCTTCCGATATATCAGGGACTCCATCATCTTGGAAGTGAGCTCGTGTCTGGAGATGTGACTCACTTTGGGGGGATTCTCCACATCAACAGAAATCATTGGGTACCCTTCATAATCCATCTAGGGGACTCGACTGTCCTTCTTGGTGACTCCCTTCATAAAGCAGGCAACTCCACAACAAGGGCAATGACAGAAGCAATGGAGATCATACAGTGGTGGCTGAACGTGTCCTACTATTTGGGATCAAATAAGCCCACAATAAAATTCAAGGTTGCTTTGCTCCCAATGGCATACCAGGAAGATGCCACATCTTGCGGCTTTTTGCATTGAATGCATTGGCGTGCCATCTTCTCCCAACCAGATATTCACTTCACAGTGATTCAACTCACCTGAGAGTCCAGTTTCTCAATAGTATTCTCGATCGTCACACAGAGAATGTGAGTAGATCAACATGCCAAATGGAATGAATCAACTTACAGATTTGTACCCTAGCAAGTCCTGCACTTTATGCTGCCATCTGAGGAACCACGCTCAGGACCTCCAACTTTCAGCCGTAAGTTAATCAAGGAAGAGCGCCAGCAGATTACCACCCAACCAGCGAGCAGAAAGGACCGACTGCTGCGGCACTTCTGCCGAGTGACTCCAGAAGAATATCGCAGACAAACCTTGGCTGCATTTGAAAGGATTGAGGAAAGATCCCAAGAATTTAAAATGGCCATGCAAGCCAGAACTGAGAGGCAGTGACATATCCATCCCCAGCCATCGACTTCCACTCCCTCCGATCCCTCCGGTCTACCTCCACTCCTTCTTCACTAACCTCGGAGCTCCCATATTCTGCAATCACCTCAGTACCCCTCGATGGTCACCACCCCCTCTTTTCAATTTATTACCTATGCCTCCCTAAGTACAGAGCCCCGAAGGCTTCCAGACAGCTCCGACGTCCACTAGCGCACTCCTGCCTCCACTGGGCAATACACTCACTTGCCCTGCAAGCCCACCTTTGGGCCTATCCCTCCTTTCCGTTTCTGGGTTATTGCCTACCATTCCGTTAACCCCGTAACCCGACTTGTTGGTAATATTCAATCAGCTAATGTTTAACCCCGTTAGCTCCGCTTGGCTCAGCTCCGCCATTTGCAGGCCTGCCCTTGTTGTAACTATATATACTCAACTTGTACATAGGTTACACCTCAGTAATAAAATCGACTAGAGTTTACCCCCCTTCAGTTCTGGTTGCCAGTTTAGTAAGTTAGGGCATGGACATGTTACTTGGCACAGTGCTCCTGGCATAAGTCGCTGAGGCTGAAGCCCTTGCCACAGAGACATTCCTTCGTCTTGACCTGGTCTCTGACAGTATTTTATTACTCCCTGACTAGTACACGTCTTGTATGGCACCAAAAGCCCCTCGCACTCGTTCACAACTATGCACATTAGTTCCCCACTCTGCCTCACCATCCCCAGAACCCTCACAGCCTGGTCCTAGTCGATTGGTGAGAAACCCAGTTGAGTCCCATAGCTTTTCTAATCTAGAAACCCCTCTCCCATCGACTCTGATCATGCATCCCGTTAGGAATTGATCACCAGTTGCAGATTCCGACTTCAGAGACACCACGGAACAACCCATAGACCCTGTTCACTTCTTTGGACTCGGTTCCGAGGTCCCCGACTTCATCGACCCTCCTCCTGCTGATCCTCCCATCCCCACTGTCCCAACTGCCAACAATGCCGAACCCATCCCCAATGTGGCTATTGCACAACTAGCCCAAGCCATTGCCAGTTTGGCTCGTCACACCAGACGTCCACCACCTCCGCCATCCTCCGCTCTCCAGACCAAGGTCCGTGAGCCCGAACAGTTTGATGGAAAAGATCCCCAAGAACTCCGAGTATTTCTGGTCCAATGTGAACTCAATTTCCAGGACCATCCCCTTGCTTTTGCTAGCGACTGCGCTAAGGTCATCTTTGTGCAGTCCTACCTCAAGGGAACAGCCCTCGATTGGTTCGAGCCAGATCTATTATTCAATCAAAATTCTACGCTTTGTCCGCGATGGATGAATAACTATCAAGAGTTCATCAACGAACTCCAAACCAACTTCAGTCCTCACAATCCTGTGGGTGACGCCGAAGTTCAACTAATGACCCTGGACATGAAGGGCAGGCACCACATCAATAAGTACATCATCAAGTTCAACGGACATGCCTCTCAACTTCATGGTTACGGAGAAGCTGCGCTTCGTCGTTTTTTCTATAATGGATTGCCGGAACGTATCAAGGACGATATTGCCAGAGTAGGTAAACCTTCTACTCTTTCGGAACTTTGCGCCTTGTGACAAACTTTCAATGCGCACTATTGGGAGCGTAAATCTGAAGTTACATGTCACGTGAAACCCTCCTCCTCTAACGTTTTCGACAAGTCCACTGCCACTTCTCGTTCTGACCCTGTCCCTTCCTCCTCCTCTTTCAACTCCGCTTCTGGTAGCAAGCCTCCGAAGGACAATAAGAAGTCCGAGGCCAGCTCTGCTAAACCAGACCTTTCATCTAAACTCGGAGACAACGGCAAGCTCATGCCACAAGAGCATAAGCGTCGTCTCGATGAGAAACTTTGTATGTTCTGTGGTCAGTCTGGCCACATGGTCAAGGATTGTCCCAAGTCTTCTTCTCGTGCGTCTAAGGCCCGTTTGGCCCAGACCGAGGAGCAAGGATCCGCTTCCGCAGAAGCAAAAAATTAGTCCGCACCCCTGTGGACTCCGCACAGACCGGGGGTTGCGATTCTTCCCTCCATGTGCTCAAAGAAGTGCGTTTAAATGCGTCTTCCATCTCCGACTTATCCTCCCTCCATATTCCCATTTCTTTTCCTCTTTCAAATGGTCTATTTTCTCCTCTCAATGTTGACCCTTTGGTTAATGTTCTACCCGTTGTAGACAGTGTTGCTGATGTACCACTCTCTCCTCCACCCCCTCCGACTACTTCTGTAGATCGATCCACCTCTCTCCATTTCTCTTCTTTCTCTTCTCCTGTCCCTTCTCCTCTGTCCAATGATAGGACACACAATAAACTTTTCCACTCCTATGAGAACATACCCACACTCATAGAATCTGGGTCTTCGGACTGCTTCATCGACGACACATTCATAAAGAAGTTGGCCCTGAAGACATATCAGATTAAACCCCTACAACTACGCCTATTCGACGGTAGCACCAACTCAATCATAACCCATGCCATTGATATTCCCCTCCACTTCGCTTCCGGAAACATCACCCCCACAACTTTCTTTGTCACATCACTGGATGGATCATGTTCCCTAGTCCTAGGACACAACTGGCTTACCCGCCACAATCCACCGATTGACTGGGTCTCAAGCAGTATTACGTTCCGAACTTCCAAACCTCCCAAGACAGTTACTCCGAGCTCTCCCCTGTCGTCTCCGGCACCACTGCTGTCGTCCAACATCCAACCATCTGATGTTCTGCCAGCACCTCAGTCACAGACTCCCATCCCTCCGTTACCATCTATCGAGTTCATCAGCCATTCCACATTCGCGAAGGCTTGTCGACTTGAAGGATCGATATCCTTCAGCCTAACCATCCCTTCTGAGGACAGCTGCTTGAGGGCTGCTTCATCCCACACCGATTCCGTTGACCTCTTGGCCGTTCCGAAGGAGTATCACGAGTTCACGGATGTGTTCAGAAAGAGCAAAGCCTTGACGCTGGCACCGCACCATGAGCACGACCTGAAGATCGACCTTGAGGAAGGCACTTCACCACCCTTGGGTACTATGTACTCTCTCTCTACTTCAGAACTCAAGGCTCTCCGGGCGTTCTTAGACGAACACCTAGCCTCCGGGTTCATTCATCCTGCTACTTCTGCTCATGCGGCACCGGTCTTCTTCGTCCACAAGAAGGACGGATCCCTCCGTCTTTGCGTTGATTTCCGAGGGCTGAACAAGATCACCAAAAAGGATCACTACCCACTTCCCCACTTCCCCACATCTCCAACCTCCTTGATGCACCTAGCCATGCCACAGTCTATACCAGACTTGACCTCCGGCATGCTTACCACCTGGTTTGCATTGCAGCAGGTGACAAATGGAAGACTTCCTTCTGCATGTGCTATGGTTCCTATGAGTGGCTTGTCATGCCATTCGGTCTCACGAATGCACCTGCAGCCTTCCAGCAATTTGTCAACATGATCTTTGCCGACCTCTTGGACATTTCTGTGGTAGTCTACCTAGATGACATCCTTACCTACTCGGAAGACATGGCTTCACATCAGGAGCATATCCGAGAAGTTCTTAGGAGACTCCGCAAACACGGCCTATACGCCAATCCGAAGAAATGCGAATTTCATACAGACACTACGGAATATCTTGGATACTGCCTTTCTCCCTCCGGACTCACCATGTCCATCGAGAAGGTTAAAGCCATCCAAGATTGGTCCGAGCCCCGTAAAGTCAAGGATGTCCAGTCCTTCCTTGGCTTCGCTAACTTCTATTGGCATTTCATCCACCAATACTCTGACATTGTGGTCCCCTTGATGCGCCTTACATGTAAAGGAGCCCCCTGGTTATTCTCTGACGACTGTCGCTCTGCTTTCAACACCTTGAAAGAAGCCTTCACTTCTGCTCCCATCCTGACACATTGGGTACCCGATGCCCCCCTCATTGTAGAAACTGACACCTCCGATTATGCAATCTCCGGAATCCTGTCCATCCATTGTGATGACAGAGAGATTCGCCCCATCACTTTCCACTCTAGAACACTCTCGGCACCAGAGCTCAATTACAACACCCATGATAAGGAACTGCTCGCCATCCACAATGTGTTCCGATCGTGGCGTCACTACCTTGTAGGTTCAGGAACTCCAATCAACGTCATCACCGACCACAAGAACCTCGAGTATTTTTCCACCACCAAACTCTTGACCCAGCGGCAAGCCCGCTGGTCAGAGTTCCTCTCCCAGTTCCACATGACTGTCCAATTCCATCCTGGAAGACTCGGAGTAAAACCAGATGTGTTGACTAGACACTGGGACGTCTATCCCAAAGAAGGGGATATGGACTATGCTTGCGTCAATCCACAGAACTTCTGACCAGTCTTCACTTCGGAGCAGCTCACTGCATCCTTACAAGCCACATTCCTAGCTGCCACAGTAATCCGAGCAGCCATACTCATCGACACAGAGGCTCTCCATCGAGACATTCTAGCCTCCCTCTCCTCCAATACCACAATCTCTTCTCATCTTGCTTCCCCCAACCTCCCCAATTCCCACCAGTCTGTTGATGCCAAAGGCCTGTTAAGGCTGGACAACCGCATTTATGTTCCGGATTCCAACGATCTCCGTCTCCACATTTTGCAAGACAAACATGACCACCAACTTTCCGGACACTTCGGGCAAAACTGGACTCTGGATTTAGTACATTGTGAGTATACCTGGCCAGGCATCCATAACTTCGTCAAGAGCTATGTCTCCTCCTGCACTTCCTGTGCCCATGCCAAAGTCCCCCATCATAAGCCTTACAGCTTGCTCAAACAGCTACCCTCCTCTTCCGGATTCACTTCCATCTTGGTCGTCGTGGACCACCTATCTAAACAGTGCATTTTCATTCCTACCCACAATACCATCACTTCCCCGGAACTGGCCAAGCTCTTCCTCCTCCATGTGTTCTCCAAGCACGGAGTTCCTTCCCACGTCACCTCCGACAGGGGTCTGGAGTTTGTATCTCATTTTTTCCATACACTTGGTAAGGCCCTCGACATCCACCTCCACTTCACCTCTGGTTACCACCCGGAAGGAGACGGTCAGACCGAACGGATGAACCAGACACTTGAGCAGTACCTGTGCATCTACAGTAACTACCAGCAGGACAATTGGTCCGAACTCCTACCTCTCACGGAGTTCGCATACAACAACACTCCAAATGCCACCACAGGTGTCTCTCCATTCTTCGCCAACAAAGGCTACCATCCGAACATCACCGTTCACCTGGAGCGAGACCTGACATCAGTACGTGCCCAGGAGTACTCTGTAGATCTCGACTCCCTCCATCACTTCCTTTGCAAGGAAATGCACCTCGCTCAGATCCGTTATCAGGGCCCAGCAGACTCCTGTTGGAGTCCTGCCCCAGCTTTTGAGGTAGGAACCTCGGTCTATGTAAAGGCCAAGTATTTCCACTCCACCCGACCTTCCAAAAAGCTCTCCGAGAAAAACCTCGGCCCATTCGAGATCATTGCCTGCATTGGAACTCACTCCCTCACTCTCTGCCTGCCGGAAAACATGCGAGCCATTCACCCAGTATTCCATGTCTCGCAGATCGAACCCTCCATCCTGAACATCATTCCGAACTGCCACCAGCCACCTCTGCCTCCCACAGAAATCGAAGGCAAGATGGAGTTTGAGATCGAAGAGATACTCGACTCCAAGATCGACTGACATAGACGCAACAAGTTGCTCTACCTGGTCAAGTAGCTAAGCTATGAAAGGACCAACAAGGAGACACAATGGCTCCTTGCCGGCAAACTCAATCACACCTCCAACCTTGTCAAAGTGTTCCACTCTCGGTACCCAGATAAACCTGGACCCAAAGCTCCTTAGGAACCCCGACTCCTCTCCCATCTCTCCCTTTCTCTCCACTCCTCACTTCTGTTTTCATTTTTTTTTAACCACAGCTCCTGTCATATCCATTCCCGGCCATCGACTTCCGGGCTCTCCGACCCCTCCGTTCTAACTCCGCTCCCCCCTCACCAACCTCGGAGCCCCCGTATTCCGCAAACCTCCCGGTACCCCTCGATGGTCACCACCCCCTCATTTCAATTTATTACCTACGCCTCCCTAAGTACGGAGCCCCGAAGACTTCCGGACAGCTCCGACGTCCGCTAGCGCACTCCCGCCTCCGCTGGGCAATACACTCGCCTGCCCTGCAGAGTCCACCTTCGGGCCTATCCCTCCTTTCCGTTTCTGGGTTAACGCCTGCCTTTCCGCTAACCCCGCGAACCGACCCGTCGGTAATATTCAGTCGGCTAATGTCTTAACCCCGTTAGCTCCGCTCCGTCCGGCTCTGCCAATTGCGGAACCGTCTCCGCTGTAACCATATATATACACTACTTGTACATAGGTTACGCCCCAGAAGATAAATCAACTAGAGTTACCCCCACTAGGTTCTAAGTGCCAGTCAGTAAGTTAGGGCACGGACGTGTCACTAGGCACAGCGCTCCTGGCAGAAGTCGCTGAGGCCAAAGCCCTCCGTTACGGAGACATTCCTTCGTCTTAAATCTGGTCTCTGACAGCTCCCCTCACCTTATTAATTCTGGGCTTTCAAGGGTTCAGGCCTAAGAAGGGGATACTGTCATATCCATCCCCAGCCATCGACTTCCACTCCCTCTGATCCCTCCGGTCTACCTCTGCTCCTTCTTCACTAACCTCGGAGCTCCCGTATTCCGCAATCACCTCAGTACCCCTCGATGGTCACCACCCCCTCTTTTCAATTTATTACCTATGCCTCCCTAAGTACGGAGCCCCGAAGGCTCCCGGATGGCTCCAACACCCGCTAGCACACTCCCGCCTCCACTGGGCAATACACTCGCTTGCCCCGCAAGCCCACCTTCAGGTCTATCCCTCCTTTCCATTTCTGGGTTATTGCCTACCATTCCGTTAACCCCGTAACCTGACTTGTTGGTAATATTCAATCGGCTAATGTTTAACCCCATTAGCTCCACTCCACCATTTGCGGGCCCGCCCTCGTTGTAACTATATATACTCAACTTGTACATAGGTTACACCTCAGTAATAAGATTGACTAGAGTTTACCCCCCTTCAGTTCTGGTTGCCAGTTTAGTAAGTTAGGGCATGGACATGTTACTTGGCACAGCGCTCCTGGCATAAGTCGCTGAGACCAAAGCCCTCTGCCACAGAGACATTCCTTCATCTTGACCTGGTCTCTGACAGGCAGCAGGAATGGCGTCAAGAGTTGGCCATAATACGACAACAGCGGCACTGTGCAAAAATAACGGCAAGCAAAACAAAGGTGTGTATGGAGATGACTTACATGCAGCCTGAAAGATGTAAAATGTCATAAATGGACAGGTGCTTCCACCCATATTTGGATCTCCAACAACGGTGCATGTTGCAGAGATGTCCAGACCGAAGAGGACGATTCAGCGCTGGCTAAAGGAATACAAGCAACGAAAAGCCACTCACAGTGTCCCCATGACCATGCAACATTCTAGACAGATAGCACGTAAATTGGCATCTGCAATGAATTGGTTTCAACCGATTTTCTGGTTGATAATCTGTGAAGTAGTGGAGATGACAGGCAAGGAGATGAGCCCAACAAAAATAGTTGGAGGTTGCCAGAGACGGTCTTGGAAGCTATTCCGTCTGCTGAGAGCTGATGTAGTTGGGAAGTGGATCGATTGGAGTGGATCGCAACCATGTTGGTCAACGAAAGTGCTTGTGAAAGTCGAGAAAGGAAATTGCCCCGGTGGAATGATCACACGAAAAGGAGTGCTGGTAAGCCAACAATTATGAACCATCATTAATATGATCTCACATGATAAGGTAGGCATCTTACCCAGAAACGATCAAGGAGATCAAGGATGTGTTATCGAGCATCCGACAGGCAAGCGCTGCACTGGACATCCACCAGATCCATGGCATGATTATTGCACATATCCAGCACACTCAGCCTGAAATATTCAGGACCATCGTCAGCAGTGATGGGAGCATGTTTGCTGCAAGCATGAAGTGGGTTCGGAAGTTCCTTGCAGAGGGAATGAACTGGACATTATGACAGGCAACATGTGCTGCTCAGAAGGTCCCTGCAGATGCTGATTTTCAGCTCCATGCCTCACTCCTCCATCATGCCCACTCTGTCCGCCACTATTCCATTCCCAGCAATCTACAAGTCAACTCCAATCAGACACAGGTTATTTACCAGCAAAGCTTGGCTTCGACTTACAAGAGGAAAGGCTCTTGACAAGTTTCTACTGTTGGCCTGGATGAGAAGCAGGCATTTACCCTTAACATTGCCATCTCAGCTAGTGGTGCCCTTCTCCCATTCCAGGCAATCTTCAAAGGCAAGACTAAAGCTAGTCTCCCTGCTGCAGGCTCTCCCTTTTATGACAAAGCCAATCAACTTGGCTTCCAATTTGAGTTCTCGGGTACCGAGAATTACTGGGCAAATTTGATGACAATGAAGTCTTTCGTCACAAATATTCTTGCTCCGTACTTTATTTCTGAGAAAGAGCATCTCTCGCTGGATCCACTTCAAGAGTGCATCTGGCAGCTTGATGTCTGGTCTGTTCACACATCCCTGTCAGGGCACACCCCACCTGACCCTGCGCTGCGCCGCCCTACTCCGCTCCCCCCTATCACTCCCTGTTTCTTCTTTCCCCTTTCCTTCTTTCTTTCTATTTCCATTCCATGGTCGACTTCCCCTTCTCTATGTATTACTACACACCTAACCCTGCTCCCCTGATTGCCGCGCCCGCTCACAGTGGGGCACACCTCCAGGATCTCCCACAGAGATACCCAGGGGAGTGCGGCTGTGTGCGGTGTAGGAGAAATAACGGTCACACTATGAAAACCCATTATGGAAATATGCCAGATAAATCACAAAACCTCATACAACAAGTAGATATGAGAAAATAGAAGGACCTGAATTTTAATGAATTTTTACGAATTTTTACGAATTATTATGACTATACGCGATAAATCGAAAGAAAGAAAATTAGCAAAAATATTTCAAGCTTAGCATCAACGAGACGGAATTCTCGGGGGAATTTATAGCAAATATTAAACAAAGAATTGGGACAATCGACCAAGATATGACTAAAACTCCTGCAAAATGAGGACAACGCCTAAAAGGCAAGCGCGAAGATTAACCATTAACGACCGAGACAAACTTGATAGCCCATTAGAAAGGAAGGGATCTAATCTTAATCCTCCTAAATTTTCATAAAAAAAGGATCATGCATTAATGAGATATCCAATAACGGGAATAGCGACATCAAAAGTCCGAGCTCAGGGAAAAGACAATGTTTGCGTAGGATCCATAATTAAAACATACAACGAAATTTACACGGAAATTATGAAAAATGGGGAACTATAATTATGCAAATTTTCAGCCCAAACGGTCCAGTCGTTGTGAAGTTATACCCATGATGGGAATATAGAAATCTGCATCATGTGTAATGACACGTGAGGGTGGCGATGCGCAGGGAACCGGCCATCGGA
This sequence comes from Cantharellus anzutake, assembly GCF_015039405.1. NCBI lineage: Eukaryota > Fungi > Basidiomycota > Agaricomycetes > Cantharellales > Hydnaceae > Cantharellus > Cantharellus anzutake. The sequence goes on from NW_024066960.1 coordinate 39,073, forward strand.
ACCGAGATCCACACTTCGGCAGATCGCGAAGACCAATTTCCATCCAAATAAGGAAGAGCCCGGTCAAAACAAAGCACGGAAAGTGCAAAACAACCTTAGATCATGAGGGAAAAATCTGAAATAAATCACAGAAGCCCATATGAAAGAAATAAACACCCGCGCATATCATAAATCCTGAACAATTAAACGGAAACGGTGCCCGCATATGAACGACTATGGGAACGATGCATGTGATTACTGAATGTGCGCGCGAACTTTTGCTAACTCAACAAATACCAGGAAATAGGACACAACCTTAGTACCATTGGAAAGGTGGGAATAAATGAAAATTTATGATACCAAGAACGTGAGAAAACATCCAGAAATGAATGAGATACAAGGACATGAAGTTAGAAACCTGAAAATGCGCGGGAAGACAGCTTCAAGAGGTCCAGAGTCCTAAATAAAATACATAAAAATATGATATTTTCAAGGACGACCTACTATAACGACAAACAATACATATGGAGGATTAGAATGTGACAATACAAAGGGGAATCAGGGAACATGAACGAAATTCACGAAAACCACTAAACTACGATGGACCATGGCGGGAATTTTAGGGAACGATATTATAATGAAGTAGAGAGCTATAATACATTCATTTGAGTAATTCTTGACTACTAGCAACTTTTTCTTTCAGTTTTAAACCTGAATAATTCACTCATTTACCATTTCAGTCTCATTTTAACTAAATATCATTAAATAAAAATGGAATAAATCAGCTGAAGGTCTCAGCACAGCCGTACACATATTAATGCAAAGTTTGAATTCAGAATCATCGAGTCATAGCAAATTTAATGGTATATATAGGGAATTTGAAATAGGTAACTGCAACAAATGCAGTGCAGCCAAGTTCTAATTAACCATTAAAATAGCTTAGGCGAGGGAGGACAATAAGGATTCTAGGCGCAGTCTGTCTGCAGTAGAACTGCAGTTCAGCGCAGTAGAACTATAGCATGAAAATTTCATTTTTTATTCAGTTTGAGAAAAATACACTGTAAATAAATCCTGTAAATAGAAGGTAGAGTGTGAAAAAGGAAGGCGACCCAAGGAGTATAAAAGGGAGACCCTTTCTGCGACTTTTCGCCCCCTTAGAGAAGTAAGAAAATTTTTCTCAAGCATTTCTGGTTGTCACTCCAGTGCGAAAAAGTGATATACAGTTAAGATTGCCACTGTAGTAAAAGGCAGCAATTAAGGAGAGAAATATTAAGTAAATATTTCAACAGGAGAGCTGGTTAACACTCCAGATTTCAAAGTGTAAACACAAAACAGTTATCTTGCTACTGTTAAAACATGCAATAAAATAAGACAAAAATAAAACAAACCCAAGGGACACTCCAGACACAATCCAAATCCATTAACTGAATAGAATCCTTGAAACTTCACCAAGTAGAAGATTAAATTCAAGTTAAATTCCAAATTAAACCACGCTACACAGAATTACACCTAGACAAATTAAGAAATTTCAATAAAGAAACAGCTCTGCAGGGCTCGGTTTATCTGTAAGTCAATTCCCAGGAACTTTAAAACTAACCCATAAAAATAGAATTAGCCAAAACACTCGGATTGGTACTATATTTACAATAAATAACACTAGTACACTTCCCCATCCTAACTAAAGAACCAGGGAACAGCTTGGTGGTGGTCTCGTTTGAACCTCCCAACTGACCTTCCTTCATTCTCTCCTTCAGCAGGGATGATGTGGCTCCTCCCATGTGACCCCAACCACATGTATATAATAGCACCTGGGGTGGGAACAGAAGAAGCAGCCTTCTTCTCGACTTCCCACTTCAGACTAAGTGGTCGGGGACGCTGTAATGGGTCTATCACCACTAGACTCGAGACAGAAGAGAGGGGGAGGGTTGGAGTGGTCGCATGCACAGGTTCGTTAACTTGGAGTGGATTCCACTACTCCTCACTGTCTAGCTAACTATACAGCTGGTCACGGTATCACGGAAGAGTCCGAAAATGACAAATAAGGAAAGAACAATAAGAAAAGGAAACATCAGGCTCTAATGGAATCAGAAAAATCAGGAAAAATAAGAAATATGCAGGAGAGAACATTGGCTAAGGGTGGTAGAATCGCGGGATTTGGCTTGTTTATGGTACACCAGCAAATCCCCATTACAACACTCACCCCACAACGGGACCGCCGCTATGCATAGCCGACACCTGTCCCATTGAGTCCCTCGCGCCAGGACCTTGCCACTTTCGGAGCTGTCCCTGACAATCCCTGGAGTTTCAAACTTGGATGTTTGATAACTATCAGTGGATCATTCTTGATTATGTCCCTGGAGGTTGCACGGGGATTTGGCAACCTGTCAGGGCCCGGCCTCCGTCCGGGGGCGGCCCTACCTCAAAGCTGGACACTCGCGGTGTCCCAGGCAGCCAGGTGCTGGATCCTATCCCAAGCTCCTCAAACTCACTAAGCGGGGATTGAGTTGTCATGTATTATGGAAGGTAGCTACAACTTGCCTAAGCGGGGATTGAGTTGAGAAGAAGGGTAAGTTTCCCTATTCCCCGCTTGGCTGCTATAAAAGGAAATGTACTGTACAGTTCGTAGCGTGACTATGGGTAGAAGCCGAGCATGTTCCCGCGATGCGGAAAAGGTGTCACATGGGTTAAGGCGAGTTGCTCACCTTGACCCACGTGATTTTTCCCACGGGTTCGCATGCGGGCTGTAGTTGTGAAAGATGGGAGGATGAGGGAAGTGGGGGGAGGTTAGGGAAGGTGGTTCTGGGGTTGTATGGTCAGGTGTGGTTGCCCTGACATCACCCCCCCTCTATGCCGCTTCGCCTCGGAGCGGCTGGGTGTCTTGGCTGGCGGGTTCTATTGGACCTTTCTTGTCTTGGGGCATCGGGGTGGGATCAATGGAACTCTTCTATGAGCTCTTGAGAGTGCTCTAAGTTTTTGTGGGGGAGCCATTCATTTTCCGAGTTTGGCCAGCCCAAGAATTTAACAAAATACCAGAGTTTTCCGTACCTGTACTTGGAGTTTAGGATCTTTTCTACTTCGTATTCTTCTTCTCCATCAATAACTTCTGGGCCGGGGTGGGGGTCTGCTGTGCGCTCGGCGATCTCATCTGGGAGGTAGGGGCGGATGTTGGTGACCGAGACTACAGGGTGGACGCCCTTCAGCTGGGTGGGGAGCTGCAGCTTCACGGCTGCTGGGGACACCACCTTGGTGATGCGGAAGGGGCCAATCCATTTGTGGTCCAGCTTCTTAGTTGGTCGGTCGGTTGTGTAGTTTCGGGAGCTGAGCCAGACCTTCTGCCCTTCTTTGTACTCTGGGGCAGCCTTCCGGTTCCTGTCATAGTACCGGGCCATCTCGTCTGCTGCGTGCTCTAGTGCTGCCTTTGCCTCTTCCTGCATTTTCATCATCCGGGAGGCAAAGGCATCTGCTGCTTCGACATCAGAGGAGCGGGTTGGCTCAGTCCCCATCCGGGGGTGTTGTCCTGAGTCAAGCTCAAATGGGGTCCGGCGGGTGGCTGAGTGGACCCGGTTGTTGTATGCAAACTCAGCTAGTGGGAGCCAGTCAGTCCAATCATCCTGCCGGTGGTTGACAAAGACGCGGAGGTAGGCTTCGATCTCTTGGTTCACGCGTTCTGTCTGCCCATCCGTCTGCGGGTGGTATGGGGTGGATGGGGTGAGCTTGATCCCTAGGAGTGCTGCCAGCTCGCTGGAGAATTTGGACACAAAGGCTGTGCCTCGGTCACTCAGGATCTCCTCCAGAAGGCCATGGTGCCGCCAGACGTGTTCCAGGAACAGCCGGGCTATGCCTGCAGAGTCCACTGTGGTGACGGTAGGAACAGCATGGATCCTCTTGGAGAGGTGGTCTACTACCACCAGGATCGCATTGTAGCCCTTTGACTCTGGGAGCTCGCCTATGGTGTCCACCGAGATTATCTGCCATCGGTGGGAGGGCACTTTGTTTGGGATGAGCTTCCCGACCTTCCGGGAGGGGAAGGATTTTGCCTGTTGGCAGGTGTCGCAGCCTGAGACATAACTAGCTATGTATCGTGACAGTCCCGGCCACCAGTAGTTCCGGGAGATCAGTTCCAGAGTCTTCCATCTGCCTGGGTGTCCTGCTGGGACTGAGTCATGGTGCAACTTCACCAGGTCGTGGCGGAGCTGAGGGTCCCTGGGGACGTATACTCGCCCCCGGTAAAGGATCAAGTCCCCATCTCTATCCCATTCGTCCGGGCACAGAGAACCTTTTCCTAGTTCTCTTAAGGCCTTCACCACTGCCTCATCATGTTCCTTCCCTTCTCGGATCCTCTTCAACATGTCCGTCTCCTCTCCTCCCATCGACACCCCCTCCGTCACCCGGACTTCAAACCACTCCGGGTGCAGTAGGGTTACGCCTGTATTGTCCCCTTCTCCTCGGGGGTGGTCTGCTCTGCACGACAGAGCGTCCGGCTTCCCCATGAGCTTCCCTGGGCGATGGGTTAGCACGAAGTCGAAGCGGGAGAGGTAGAGGGACCAGCGTGCTTGTCGCCGGTTCAACCTCTGGGCCGTTCGGAAGTATGAGAGGTTTTTGTGGTCCGTGAAGATGGCAAACTTCTCTGGGGCCCCTTCTAGGAAGTGGCGCCATTCCTCAAGTGCTCGTATTATGGCGAGCATCTCCTTGTCATAGATCTCGTAGTTCCTTTCTACCTCTGAGAAGCTCTTAGACATGAAGGCCACCGGGTGGTAGTCTCCATCCGACTGAAGCTGTGAGAGGACTGCCCCCGTCGCAAAGTTGGAGGCGTCACACTCTAGGCGGAATGGGGCAGTGTTGGAGGGGAAGGTGAGCACCGGGGCCGACGTGACTGCTCGCTTCAGGTCCTCAAAGGCAGTCTGTTCTACTAGGCCCCAGGCCCAACGCTGGGTCTTCCGGGTGAGTCGGTGAAGGGGCTTTGCCTTTTCTGAGAAGTCCTGGATAAAGCGGCGGTAGAAGTTGACGAAGCCTAAGAAGGATTGAACCTCCTTGACCTTCGTGGGGACCGGCCAGTCAGTTACTCCCTTCACCTTCACTGGGTCCATCGCAACGTGACCTTCAGAGATGACAAGGCCCAGGTAGTCGATGGTGTTCTTCTCGAACCTGCACTTCTCAGGCTTGAGGAAGAGCTTCCGCCTCTTCAGGGTGGCCAGAACCTCTCACACGGCCTTCCGGTGCTCTTCAAGAGTGGGGGAGAAGACTAGGATGTCATCCATGTAGCAGATGACATCCCCTCAGTCGATGAACTCCCGCAGGATGTCATTCATCATTGTCTGGAAGGTGGCAGGGGAGTTGCAGAGGCCGAAGAACATCACTGTAGGCTCAAACAGCCCTCGGTTGGTGGCAAAGGCCGCCTTCCACTCATCCCCCTCCTTGATCCGGACATTGTTAAACCCCCATCGTAGGTCTAGGGTTGAGAACCACTTAGCGCCCCGGAGGCAGGTGAGGACGTCGGATATCAGGGGGAGTGGGTAGGAGTTTTTAACCGTGACCTCGTTCAGCTTGCGGTAGTCTTGGACTAACCTCAGGGACCCATCCTTTTTCTTCACAAAGAACACAGGGGCCCCTGTCGGGGACTTAGATGGTCTGATCCGCCCGTTTGCGAGGTTCTCCCTGAGGAAGGCATCCAGCTCTTTCTGCTCCGCTGGTGAGAGTGGGAACGTCCTCCCTCGGGGGAGCTTGGTGTCTGGGGCGAGGTCGATGGCATGGTCCCAAGGCTTCCAGGGGGGGAGTTCGTTGAAAGCTTCCTTGGAGAATACATCCTGGAAGTCTCGGTAGTGCTCTGGCACCAGTTCCTCGAAGGGGCATTCTACCGGGGGGCCTTCCTGTGCATCCTGGGCCATTCGCTGAGAGGGGGTGGATGTGGCTCAGAGCTCATGGCCCCACTCTGGTGGGATCATGGCCGCATAGACTCCATCTCCGGGTTCGAGGGCGAAGTCGGGTTCCCCCTGGGTTCCCTGCTTCAGCACTGGGTTCCGGCCATAGCAGGCTGGTGGACACCGGGACAGGGTGACCCTCTGCTTGACCCAGTCTACTTCTGGGTTGTGGTGGAGGAGCCATGAATGGCCAATTATCACTGTCTGGTGGCCCAGGTTAGCAACTGCAAACCGGGCCCGCTCCGTGTGTCGGCCGAATCGGAGGAGCACTTCTACCTCCTCTGTGATGGATCCATTCTCGTTCAGGGTTCCGTCCACGTTATGGACGGGGACCGGTTGCACTAGAGGTGAAGTCTCTAGGTTGTGCTTCTGGACGAAGTCGCGTCCGATAAACATTCCAGTGGCCCCTGAGTCCAGTAGAGCAGAGGTGGTGACTGAGCGGAGTGAAGTGGTGGATGTCAGTTCCACTGAGAGGTTGAGCGAGCGGGGGGAGTGCTTAGACAGGACGTAAATTGCAGGGGCTGGGACAGCAACCTTGCATGGGGGTTCACCCCCTTCTGGCTTTCTTGGTGTGGCTTTTCTCTTTTTTGCAATTACCCGGAGCAGCTTAGATTGCATGGCCCGTCTGGGGCGGCTGCGGTATTTACAGGTGGGTACATTGCTCTCATCACGCAACCGGGGCACACTCTTCACCGGTCGCCCTCTAGAAAATCCCCTGTTGGATCTTCTTCCGCTTCCTCTGGTTCTGGGGGAGGGGCCTCCACTGCGTGATGGCCTCTCAGCGAGTCAATGATCGCTCAAAGGTCCTCTGGGGCCAGCCGGGATGGGGTTCTGGGGCTTTCTTCTTGGAAGGCCCCACGGATCTGGTGAGGTCTCGGCCTTGGGCAGTCGCGGGCTATGTGCCCCGGTTGGTTACAGTTGAAACAGAGCCCACTGCGTCTCTGCTCAGTGCGGGGGGAGCGTGTGCGGTCCAGATCCATTGCCTGAGGGTCTGGCTTTGGGGTTGCAGCAGGAGCAGTGGTGGATGGTGCCAGGGGAGGGGTGGAGCGAGAGAGGAATGGGGAGGGTTTTGCTGCGATGGTGCGAGGCTGGGTGGCTTGGAAACGTCGCCACTGGTTGTCGAGGACGGAGGCCTCACGCTTCCATTCGGCCCAGGTTGCAGGCATCAGGCGGAGGCGGTAGATGCTCTCTCGGAGGCGTGGGTGGAGGGCCTGCTCAAAACGGTCCACAAGGGCAACATCTCCCATCCGTGACACAGGTCCGTGGAGTTCAAACTGCTGGATCAGTTTGTCCACCGACTCGCTGCCTTGCCGAAGTGAGGCCAGCTTCTGCCGAGCTGTGGCCTGGCGGTTGGGGTCAGCAAACATGGAGTCTAGTTCTTGGGCAAAGTCATCGAAAGCGATCCTTGGGGAACCGGGGGCAAGGAGGGAGTTGATGCGCTGGGTAGCCCATGGGCCAGCAGCACCTCCCTTCATGTACGACAGGACGAACAGAACTTGGCTGTGTTCATCTGGGAACTCGGCATGGTGCATGCTCATGTAGAGCCTGCATTCTGCCTTGAAGCGGTCCAGGTCATCTTGCGACCCAGAGAAGGGAGTGGGGGTAGCTACTTTGGGTGGCTTGCGAGTCGGAGCAGCAGCAGCAGCAGGGGGGGGGGGCAGGCTGCCTTTGGGTAGCCAGCTGGGTCTGGAGGTCTTGGAGCTGGCAGGTCAGCTCTAGTATCTGTTCTTCTAGCGACATCAGGGGGTGTGGAAGTAGGTTGAACCCTTCTTCTGCTGTCAGGGCCCGGCCTCCGTCCGGGGGCGGCCCTACCTCAAAGCTGGACACTCACGGTGTCCCAGGCAGCCAGGTGCTGGATCCTATCCCAAGCTCCTCAAACTCACTAAGTGGGGATTGAGTTGTCATGTATTATGGAAGGTAGCTACAACTTGCCTAAGCGGGGATTGAGTTGAGAAGAAGGGTAAGTTTCCCTATTCCCCGCTTGGCTGCTATAAAAGGAAATGTACTGTACAGTTTGTAGCGTGACTATGGGTAGAAGCCGAGCATGTTCCCGCGATGCGGAAAAGGTGTCACATGGGTTAAGGCGAGTTGCTCGCCTTGACCCACATGATTTTTCCCACGGGTTCGCATGCGGGCTGTAGTTGTGAAAGATGGGAGGATGAGGGAAGTGGGGGGAGGTTAGGGAAGGTGGTTCTGGGGTTGTATGGTCAGGTGTGGTTGCCCTGACACAACCTTGCGATGTCAGTATTCAACGCACACTCAAGCTTGCAATAAAGCATTCACAGCAAACCACTGTGGTATGTGAAGTTTATTCTCAATTACAGCGAGGTGTTGGACCATGCAGTATCGTCCTTGACACAAAGCTTGGAACACTAAGGGACCAAGTCCCTGCTACTCTGGTTGATGCATACCATTCAATCAATAACCCGAGTCGAATCCAAAAGGTAATTTACACCTTCTCATATGCCATAACCATAACTAATAAGTATTGGCATGTAGGCCTTTGAATTGTGCCGTTCGGGTGAATTTAATCTATCGCAACCCAGCCTCACTTCTCCTCCACTCCATACCATCCTCGACAATCTCCCACAACAAGATGCCACTCTAGCCCAAGCAATAGCTGTGCCGTGCCAGCATCCTTCCAACAACAACCTTATCCATTCCAGCTCTGCTACAGTACCATTCGAAGCTGAATTCTCTTGCACTATAGAGGATGATGTAGAGGTAATGTTAGAAGAGGTTTATGATCATCTTGATGGAAGACCTTTACCTGATGGCCTTGCCGAGGTGGATGGCCAGCAAAAAATTGTTATGCTCCTGAGTGCTCCAGAGTATGGGGAGCACTGGGAGAATCAGGAGGAGATTGGCCAGTCCAGGAACAGCTCATTTCCTCCAGAGTTGGTCAGGTACTCCAGGGCACTCCCAGGAGGGCATGGAGCATTGCTTTGTGCACAAACATATCCAGTAAATACAATTTAATGCTTCAAAATGTATAGGGGTGAGAAGCTTCTGGGAGCTCCTGGAGCATTTGAAAATGAAAAGGAAAGACTCCCCATGAATACCTCCTACCACAAGACTAACACAACAAGACACTACTTAACATTTAGATCAAACACTATACTATACATCAAGGACACTGAGACTCACCAATACACAGTCAAAATTTATGGCCTGATACATGATTAATCTGGCAACTTAATCACTTTCGGACTTGCAGAATATGGAGGAGGGGGAAATGGGGGGGAATGAGGGGGGAAATGAGGGGGGAAATGAGGAGGAGAATGAGGGGGAAATGAGGGGGAGAATGAGGGGGAGAATGAGGGGGGAATATAGAGGGAAATGAGGAAAATTTGAAAAATAGGGACTTCTAAAAATAATTAGGGAAAAAATCAAAAAAATTCAGGAACTGTAGTGCCTTTGAAGTGCTTTCAGGATATATAATTATTTGCAAAATTGAGGAAGAAATGATGGAGAAAAATGGAAAATACTTTCGGAGACCCAAGAAATAATGAGAACTGAATTGATGGGAAAGTCTGAAAATTGAATAGGAAAGTGAGGGGAAGCCTTGTAGCATTGTTATTTTCTGCTGTTCTAATTTTTCCTGATTCTTCTTGGTCTCATTCCCAGCTGCTCCTGGATACTCCTGGAAGCTCCTGGAAGCTCCTGGGAGGGTCCAGGAGCAGCTAATGGAAAATACTTTTGGGGACCCAAGAAATAATGAGAACTGAATTGATGGGAAAGTCTGAAAATTGAATAGGAAAGTGAGGGGAAGCCTTGTAGCATTGTTATTTTCTGCTGTTGTGATTTTTCCCGATTCTTCTTGGTCTCATTCCCAGCTGCTCCTCAATACTCCTGGAAGCTCCTGAAAGCTCCTGGGAGGGTCCAGGAGCAGCTGGGAGTGAGACCAAGAACAATCAGGAAAAATCACAACAGCAGAAAATAACAATGCTACAAGGCTTCCCCTCACTTTCCTATTCAATTTTCAGACTTTCCCATCAATTCAGTTCTCATTACTTCTCAGGTCTCCGAAAGTATTTTCCATTTTTCTCCATCATTTCTTCCTCAATTTCACAAATAATTATATGTCCTGAAAGCACTTTAAAGGCACTATAGTTCCTGAATTTTTTTGATTTTTTTCCCTAATTTTTTTTTTCAACTTTTTAGAGACCAAAATTTTCCTCCCACTGCTCCTGGCACATTGCATACTCCTCACCACTCCCAGCTGCTCCTGAACCCCCTCCCAGGAGAACACTATTGGCTCCAGGAGTGCCCAATCTGCTGTTTTGTCTCCCACATGCTCCAGCCACTCCTGATGCTCCGGAGCATAACAGACTTTTGCTGATGCGTGGCCTTCAATCAGGTGTGACTGCTGCTGAAGAGGAAGATGTGGAGTCTATTGGGGAACTTGCTATTGCAGCGGAGTATCTAGTTGACAGCGATGAGTTAGGACGAGGTAAATGGGTTAAGTGAACAAGAAATCTGGACAAAGAGATGGTGAGGTACCGCTTTTAGCAATATAGATACTAATTTAGGAAAAATTTGAATATAATTTTGCACAGCCACTGGAATCCGCCCAAATAGCGTGACACCGGACTTTTGAACCGCTATACTCGTGTGACGCGTGACAAATTTTCAAAAAGTACCGGACCGGCTGCCCTGCGTGACGCATGACCGGTTGTTGGTTGTGTCAGTACAGTATTCACGAAATGAACTGAAAAAAAATTAGAAATAGGTTCATGCTGGGACAGGCGAAAGGAAACAAGGGCTGTGCAGAGTCAAGCGAAGCGCAAAGCGCAAGCACTCTAGTTAAAGTACAAAGAGTTGCTAAAAGCCCGAGCGAGATTATTTGCTATCAAATTCAGATCTTTTGCCTGACTGCTGGGCGAGTGTTTTACATGTAGATATCTATAATTCTATGGCATATCATGTACAATCCCCTTTAATGGACCTCGGGTGATTAACCACTGAAGCATAGGTCTTAGGAACAACCCCGGATGAACATGCGATTAGTTGAACAAGACTCACTTCTTGAGTAGGGAGACCTCGAACGAATTCAAGTCGGACCTGCATCGGTGAGGACTGAATAAGTTATGTGTTCATCGAGGAGGAAGAAGAGACCATCTTACAGCACCATCTCTAACTGCTAAGACCAGCCCCGTCCCAGGCACGGTAAATCTTTCCAAAAACCAAAAAATGAAGACTGTGAGAGACGTGTTGCCGAAAAAACATACATATATGTGCCACTCTGCACTTGCTTCAATTCCCAGTGTTCACCGCAATCTGGATTCTCCATAGTGATAGTTTCGAGATCTATTGCATCAGAGAGGCCAGGGCCGGCGGCGGTGGGGGTAGAGGGATAACGTTCCATAAACATGACGGTTTGTCCATGTCGCGTCGGTAACTCATACCCGAGGACGTATCGGGTCCCATGATAATTCCATAACAAGCGGAAGACTTGCCGACGTTTTGATCCTGAGCTAGATTCCGGTTTGAAGCTCATCGCTGTGACGACCATAGCAAGTAATCTTCGGCTGAGGCTAAGACATTTTTCGGTCTTTATGATTGGCTCGATTGTCCGGCACTGGGAGTGACAGAAGAAGATGGGGAGAAAACAACGTCATTGTGCCAAATTGGGTGGGTGATGATGTCGGTAGAAAAACGCGATTGAGTGCATTAATAAGATAAGATGATTTTTGATGCGAACCTCCCAATCAGAGCTTGGCCGAACCATGGCACCGGCTCCATCCCGAAGCTTGTTGGCGAACCCAAGCTGGTGTCCTTTCTCAATATTCGTAAGCGTGACATTTCTAAGCGTCGTTCCATCCAGTTAAGCATCGGCGTTATTGACAGAAATCGCTGGCACGTACTCGCGCTGAAGTAACTCAAACGCTTCCACACCGTGTTGCCTCTTCAAATGAAGTTGGGCTTGACGCCGTTTTAGATCGAGAAGCTTTATGTCACTCTCATCTTGAGGGTCATATCTCATCCATGTACTGGTGATGAACGATGCAGGGGATGATCTGTAAGTGTATTGATCAGTTTTAGAAGTGTCGATGGGCGAAGCCACAGCGGCCGACTTCGGCGTGTCTCTGATCTTCTCAAACGTCCACTACAGTGAGGCAAAGGTGAAGGCAGAAGGTGTGAAAGTGTGGGGAGACAAGGATCGGCAAGAAAAAGGGAAGGCACGGATAATTGAATGAACCCTTCCGAAGACTCTATGCTATAGGTTTTATTCACCTTCTGTAGATCCGTGATTTCTGCGACTTTTTGGAGATCCCACTGATTGCGGCGCGGATCGCGAGGATCCTGTTAGGAAAGGGTGGCTTCGATGTAGCGAGGGAAGACGTACAGTGCTTCCCCCTCGCTTTCCACAGAGGATCCGGCCATCACGGAGACCGATACTGCTCGAGGAACAGTAATCAGTGAAGGGGGGCTTAGGCAGGTTGGGGGTTGACCAGATGGCCTGAGATTTACCTGTACTTGTGGCCATCATGGCAAGTCAATCTCCAGTCGTCGAACACATGTCCTTCCTCAACTGGATGTGGAGCAGGAGGGATGTGCTGAAGATCCCAGCAAAATTCGACACAGAAACTCACAGAACATAAATTCATGGGATAGTCCGTCGATTCGGGAGGGGAAAGCAACCCTCGGCCGCTGGTTGAACGAATCGAGCACCGATATTTTGTAGCCCTCCGAATGGGGACTATACTGAATGCTAATCTGGAGGGACCTCAGCTTAGAAGTCCGGAACGGACGTGACGAGAATACCTCTAGCTGGAATTTAGAGTCGCTCAAAAGGCCCTTTGATAGAGTGATTTCTGACTCGATAATGCACTGGGCAATTGTCCCCATGCTGACGGCTAACACGAGAGTCTGCTGGCGAACATTCCTAATGATGTACTGAGAGGTGGATACGTTAAAGAAGATTCCGACCATAGACACAGGATCACTCACGGTGTCATCAGGAAGCACAGGCATTCTTCGCGTTTAATGATACCTCAGGTGATTTTGATCGTTTCTGAGCGTAGACCAGGAAACTTGGGTAGCCGTAAAACAAGAACAAGTTGGGGGACACTGGTTGGGCCGCAGCGCCACTAAAAATAACTGGGCACCGGGGCAGAACTTGAAATGGCGCGAAATGCCATTGGACCTAACGCAATGGTTGACCCCAGGAACGAATATGCGGTATCTATGATTACAAAACTCTATTGAACTCCCATCAAGATTTGCAAGGTTGAATGGTTTAGGGAAACTACTCGCTACGACGTCGGGACCGGAAGACGGGACTGGTGGTGGTTGTAAAATCGTGGGGTGCCTGCGATGCGGTGTTTCCTTGGGAGCACGCATTACATTTGTGTGATCCCACATCAACGAACGTTTATCGGAAGGGGGGTGGGAAGAATATAGACCAAGCCTCGTGATTTGCAAGCTTGTGCCACCCCCAATGCATTTCTTGAACTGTCAGTGTGTGCATGAGGTAGTGTGTGATGTTTCAGAGGTGCTTGCCCTCATGAGTGGTGGGCTCGGCCTAGGTCCAGAACCATGATCCAGCCATATTTATTAATTTAGTACAATTAGTATCGGTGGCTTTCTGCACGACACTGCAATTGATAATCAATCCAATCATAAGCCACCTCCAAACTTGTATCTCTCCATAGATTTCACCCTCCCCCTGTCTCCGCCATATCACTCGTTTTGAATGCAACTTCCCGTTCCCCCGTTCTGATTCCGTCTCACTTCCCTCAGACTTCCACTTCACTTCCGTTGCCATTCGCACAACTGCCATGATGGTGGCTTTCGGCTCTCTAAGTCTTCACTAGAAGATCTTGCATGTGAGACCCGAGCGCGCGCATTAGTCCATAAGGCATTATCATTTACCCAAGATGAGGGCTTGCAGCCAAGGATGATACAGCATAGACTCAGGGGATTCCAAGGCCCCATCCCACGAACCCAACCACTGAACGGAAGCGGTGCAAATGACACTAGATCTCAGATAATCACTATTACCAAGAGAGGGAGTAATAGAGTACATAGATACTTTACTGGTTCCAAAGGCGCATTTACAAGTCCACTTCTCAGAGCTACTTCAGCAACAGACGAATACAGGCACCAAGGACAGTTCGTGGTATTCTAGACAATTCGGATCACAAATGAAGTCCTAGGGAGTATGAGAAATGCCTGGCAAGCTTCAGTGCATCGGTGGCAAAGTGAGAGTGTCCGAACGCCCGCAAACATTCATCCAAAGCTGTGCTCGTGCCAAAAAAGCTTGGCCAATCAGGGGCCAGCAAATCTCGTGGGTAAGTGTGAAGTATCGCAGCCCTGACAAGCGCCCGGCACCCCGGCCATATCATCGGGAACTCCGCAGAGGTCTCGGTCGTGCGCGCCTGATCCTATACGCATCTTCCCAAAAAGTTTATCAAGAGGCTCGCAAGAGTCGTCGTTGCTCGTTTTGATGATAATTCGACGGATCTGAGGGAATTGCGCTGTGAGGACAGCCGCGAACCGAGCAGGTATTGGATGCTGGAGTGGATTTCCCTCCCCGCTATCGATTTCTGTGCCATCCGAGCGGCGAATTGTGGACCCCAACTCGGGTTCAATGAGCATTTCAACGCCATTATGTGTTGCACTCAAAGATGAGCCCCGGGCCAAGCAGTCCATTGACGAATCCTGGGGGGTGTTCACACTGCGTCTAGGCTGTGCCAATTCATTCCCCTGAGTCCTGGTTCCGTTTGAATATTCACCGCTTCTGAAATGATTTGAGATATCGAGTGGATTGAGACGGGATCTAGTGCCAGAACTCTGCAGGTTGCCTCTAAGCCATTCGAGCACGAAACTCAGGTCAACAACGACAACTGACCGGATGCTCCCATGTGAAAGTGTCACGTCCACGACGGCCACGGCCACCAGTAAAACAATTCTATAAATGACTATAAATTTGGGAATGACTATGGTAGGGTTTGAGTACTCACATCGGAGCTGGAACTGATGTTCATGAGGGAGTTTCCTTGAAGCGGAAAATTTTTGGATCGAGCCGAAGCTCTAGTCGCCTTATTATACGGGCCATCTGCTTGAAGCGCCCATATGCACTGCGCGCGGGAAAAGATGTACCCGCAGGAACACATGGGAACGCTATACGAATCCCTTTCCCCTATCTCTGTATCAGGGTTCCCATCTGATCAGCTGCCGCGCAATATTTGGGCATCATCCGCAGTACCACATGGATACGGTTGTATGTAAAGTCGCAGGGAAGCTCATTCCGCACCAAGTGATCTTCACAGCTTCACAGAGGCCGCCAGCGCGCAAAAAGGACGCAAAAAGGCGCGCGGATGAATTAAGGTGTACAGCCATGGGTCAACATTCCGCGGGGGCGAGCGCCGAGCGCCTACTGACAGCAGGCCGTGCGGATAGACCTTCAAGGTAGTGATTAAGAGCGTCGAGGCGCGTTCGATCCGCGCGGAGGACAACAACCAGTATATCAGAAGTTCAGCTCCGACTCCTGGGTTCGCTCCCTCTGAGTCAGTAACAGACAAAGAACTAACGACGCCAACAGAGAAACTTGCTGCGAGACTGTGAACTTCATTCACACAAAACCAAAAAATGCCCGGGTGCTTCACCTGTGCAGACCGAAAGAAGGTAAGCGAGCGTCTCCGATTCATTGCGGCTAGTGGACCCAATAACATTTGCCCATACCCGTATAGCGCTGTCCTCGCGAGTACGACAGTGAAGGAAATTGTGTGGAATGTTCCCGACTTCGCTTGAGATGTATTAGGGATGAAGATGGAAAAAATATGGTGGGCCTTGCCCAACTTCTGCCTATCATTGTAGCTCATGCAATGATGTGCCCAATAATAGAGTCTACCAGAGCTTACAGATTTCCGACAAGAGAGGCTCAGGGCGACCAAAGAATCCAGAAGCGCCCATAGTAGGAGTGCGTTGGAAGTACAAAAGCCATCATCCACAGTCACATCACTTCCGAATCATGTACGTGGTGTGGGGCCCACGAATTCTCTCAATGCCAGTGGTATAGCCGCCCACCAGCAGAATGCAGGAGAGCAAACGCTTCCTAGAGACATATCCGAGGCTTCACGCTACACTGTAATACAAGGCCATGAATCATTGGATGACATCTTTGACGAATGGAGTTTTGGCCCCACGGGGAATGCCGGGCCTGGAGTTAGCCGCGTGCCCCAGCACCAGATCACACGTCCCCAACATGAATCTGATGAGTTTCTCAACTCAGCCATGAATCCTTCACTATTCCCCCCAGCATTTGAATATGATGGGGATCACGACTACCCCCAGTGGCCTGGATTTATTGTGGCCGGTGGCCCGAACGCAAGCAGCACGGATGTGTTTTCTGCCAGCGGTCCGGGTATCGAGTTCCTGCCTGATGGAGCACAGGCCACATTCCCAGATTTGGGACCCCCCTCTGGCCCTACGTGGGCCCAATGGGGTCGGATCACGGATTCTAGGACCTCGGCTATCCCGAGCCGCCCCCCACCACGTCGCTCACGAAACTTGAATCCCGCCGACTCTAACCGACATGTAGCGTCGGGAAATCGTCCCGGCTTGGCGTATGAGAGCGCTGGTAGGCCGTTCAATGAATCTACCTCATCCATGAACAGAGGCTCCTCTTTTGTGGGTGGTATGCCGGTTGCCACTACCTCCGGCCTTCAAAACATCCCAACATCCCAGTTGATGCCACCGCCTCCCACGGACGATCCCGAGGGTGAGTTGAATCGTTTCCAGAGGTATATCTGGTCCAACATCCCCGGTGTCGCTCGTATCGTGATCGAGGTGGAAGGTGACGATGGAGTGACGAGGGGCCTTGAGGCCCTGTTCGAACGTGCTAGTGCCGTTGGTCCCGTCGCAATCGACGCCGTGCCTGTCAAGCGTCGTCGTCGTCGTCATCCCCCTCCATCGTAATGGAGTCAACTCTCTCTCCTGTCGGCAATCTCTTGCCGCACACACGAAGCATTCCCTTTCGAGGACTCTGCCTCCATCTTTCGTGCGATCTGGACGCTCTTTTTCCTACATTCTTTCGTTTTACCTTACGAATAGAGAATATTGGTTGTCTATGGTTGTTTCCGGCCCGTGTTTTGGGTTGACCGCTTACACATGACTAGCTACATCATTGTGCAAGTGCGAGACAGGAGCTCAAAGTGTGTGCACGCTGGATTGGTCCCCGAGAAACGGGGAACGGGGACCGCATGTTATCCCTTGCTCGCATCACGATCCATCATCTGGCGTTGGGAGGGGACTTGTGCAAGGCACAGTATACAAGGTACGCTTGCTACTAACAAAAATACCCCCACGTAGCTATGGAAGCTAGATTGCGAGGCAACTGGGGCAGCACAATCGTCATTCGAGCTCAAAGCGTCGGCTGCTCTCCTCGTGTATACTCAATTGTTGGCGCCACTGGATTGTGCCCTCTATCCCACCACTGGAAACGACCACAATCAGCAGGCATGACAAGCCCTGCCGGCCTAAGAAGAAAAACAGATAGCGCGGAATGACACAACATAAGAATGGATGGATTAGTGTATGATTGGTGAACCGTCCTTTCAACCTGCTGCACAGTACAACCGTAAGATGTGACCGGACATATCAAGCAATCAGCATCCAGTGCAGACAGAAAAGATTTCAGTGCATTTACTACGAGCGTCACCAGGCAGGAGAAAAGGGGAGATGCGGGAGAACAATGACTATCGAGACTGACACGTATCCACCAACTCCCGAAGATCCAGCTCAGAATCGAGGCTGTGCGAATATTGCGGTATTCACTTCAACACCGCTAACTGCCACTGCTCTCATGGTTGAGTAGATCACGAAGGTCTTCGCCACCCTGCACATTACCCTCGAGTTCGAAAACCAGGCGGAATACTCCAGGAAGCGCAAATATGATATGTCGTTGGAACCGAGTGAGATCCACTGATGGATCGTCTGTCGTAGGAGGGTCGACCAAAGGGTGACGTTGTCTCCCAAACTGTTCTTGTTGGAGTGTTGCAGTTCGCCCCGCTCCAAAAGCATTTCCGGGACTGGCGGGGTCTGGCATATTCCAAGGGGTCGCGGGTCCCAGACTCGCCGCTGGAGAGGGAGCTATCGGCGGAAAATCGTGATTGTGGCCTTGGCCTTGACGGTGCCCAACAGAACCTGTGCAAAGATAAGGGAAAAGTAGGATACTGTTTAGAAACGTATCAACATTGATTGTCGGAGAGCGTACCGAGCAAAGAACCGTGTACTCCTGCAGCCACGTCCATCGACTCGAACCACTCAGACCCTTGTCCTGCAAGGTTGGACCTGGCCAAATTATTCCAAGTGGCGTTACTTTCGCTCATGCCATCTGGCTGATGCAGATAGTCTTGAGATCCTTGGCCTCGTAGCAGAGGTTCCATCGCAACTGCTGTCACTGGGATAGGTTGCATGTTCAATTCGGCGTACGTCTGTAGCAAGGGATGCGGAGGAGCGCACGCGGGGCCAGTCGCTCCAGCGCTCTGTGGTATGCCGACAGCAGCCGGTGCTATCTGTGGCTTCTCCCAAGCAGCAGTCTGGGCCGGCCTGCGATCCAGAGATAATCCGGGAGAATTCGAAGCTGTTAGGGAACATCAAGAACGGAGCATACATGGGACGATTCAAGCTGAACTGACAGTGAGTTCTTGGGCGTCGACCCTGTGAGTTGCTTTGCCGGTGAGCCCGTGCGCCATTCTAAAATGGTGTGTGTGTTGGGGGGGGGGGTTGTTCATCAGCTCGTTATGGAGACCGGTGACAATCTGGGAGTTATCTACCGATTGTTCCAAGAAGATACAAGTAAGGTTGAGTCGTGCGCATTCGGCGCACTTACCGCGGTGGGACCTGCCCCCGCAATACTACGAGAAAAAGGTCTCAGAGAGTGATCCACTCAGAGTCAGAAAACCCGCCTTACTTTACGTCGATGCTTACAACTCGAGCATCGCGCCATCCACGTTCTTATAGATTTATCTGTGCATCGGGTTCAGTTATGCTCATGGACATGGGGAAGGAAGCGGAAAGTATACGGTACTCACGGTATGTGATTAGTAAATGTGGGGTGACGGTATGGATCAGGTAGAGTGAACATCTGGAGCTCCAATCTGACCGACTTTTATACTCTTCAGTTGGCAATATTGAGATGTAACAAAAAATTCATATTGCGCGCCATCTGAATAGTGAGATATTCAAATATTGTAACGCGCGGGGGGGGGGGGGAAGAGAACAGCAAGTTGCTGTAGCTTTCCAACGAGGCCAGAGAGTGGGATCAAGCATGGCGACTGCGCAGTCATCAAATGGCGAAATTATTCCTCAGCATTGACGTTTCTCTCATGTTCGCGCCCAGCTCTATTTCAAAAATTTAATTGCGCGCGCTCGCGGACCCTCGTGACGTCTTCAACGAGGCTCAATGCACCTAATCACACGTAAAAATGGCCAAATTATATTACTTAATAAGCGCGCCTTCACAACGCCGTGCGCAGCTCTTCGTTGCTGCAAGCAGGATGACATTAGTCGCAGCGGGCGATACATCCGTTATTCAACTTCAACCGCAAGGCCGAAATTGCCGATCCTATGATAGAGCTATCTGCCGGCTCGGGCTAGTGTAGTAGCTTATCTCGAACTTTCAATGGACCTTGCAGGTTCACTTGTTGTTCGTGAGACATGCCCTTCCTCGCCTCCGAACCCACATCGGATGTTCATCGGCGCCACTCGAAGCCGGGCGAGGTGAAATGGAGAAATTGTGATGGCCTTAATTCACCCTCTTAGAGAAACAAGAAGTCCCTCATTCATTCTCCTATGTATAGTCTCACGTGGTCTGGCCCTACGCCCAGCCTAGCTCTCTACACTTCATAAAGACGCACGTTTTAAATAGCTGGGATCGGCAACTCCACACATATTGCGCGTGAAATATCGGGCCTCACGCAGCCCTCGTCATCAAAATTGCATTCCACATCACTGTACACACTACACATCCGACAGGACTAATGTTGTCTCGGGATGCCAAACAACAAATAGCCAGCGAATACGGAGACATCGTTGTCCACAAATCTTCAAAAGCGAACCTACTCTGAACAAAAATCAGTTTTGAGCACGCCCCTTTCCCTTTCCTGAGTCTTCTTGTGAAATGGCACCATCCGAGTCATTGGACGTATGCATGCTAGTTCTAGCGGAATCACCGTCAAACTCAAGGACCAACCGAAAGCAGCCTGGGACGGCGTAAAGTATATGCCGCTGGAATCCAACCGGATCAACATATACTGGTGGCTGTCGAGAGGACGAAGTGCGTGTACTGGTATCGGCGAGTCCAGGAGCCTGATTAGCCGATGTGTCCTGTCTTGCAGTGCTCGCATATCCTCCAACTATCGGATCGCCAGTCACTTGAGGCCCGGCAAAAGAGGGGCGTGGCCTCGCCGATTGTTCATGCTGGAGCGGTCTCAAAAGGTAGTCAGGACGGGCCGGATGTAGCGTGTTTCTGTACGCGGGCTCGAGGCTGGGCGAGTCATGCGGGGGGACCAACTGTGGGAAATCGTGTGCCTGGCCTTGATCTGGAAAGAGTTCGCCGGAGTCTATGTAGAGATCAGGGAAATTAAGGAAGCGCCTCAAGATTGCGAAACGAACGTACTGAAAAAGGAGGCCCCGGTTAGTTTGTGCCATTCCAACCCCAGTTCAGTGAAGTCGAAATTGGCCGAATCGCCCGAAGTGGCGAACGAGTGATTGCCATGACTGCCCACGTCGTTCGGTCTTTGCATCGCGGGCGGCAGCTGAGATGAATCTCGTGAATACACAAGTTTTGGGGCTTGCCAAGCCAACGTATTTTGCTCTGGAGCGTTCGATGGAAAGTTTTGTGGAAAGTTTCGTTGTGAAGATGGACTTGCTTGGATGAGGGCTCCAGTAAAGTCAAAGAAATGTGAGAGGTGTGACGTATAATGAGTCCTCGCGAATAAACGTACCCTGCCCTGATACTATGGCTGTCTCCGTGGGCGAGAAATTAGTCTCTTGGACATAAGAGTCCCCTACTAGAAAGGATTATAAAACCGGGCCCAGGAATTGTGGATTGGATTGCAGGAACTGACCGGTTTCTGTTCCTACGATTAGGTGAGGTGAGTTCATCGAACCGGCGATGAGTGCGGGAGTTAGCTGTTCTGTCTGCGTGGTACTGGTGATTTCACTGGAAAATTGACATGGTTGTCTTAGACGTGAGCATCGGGCGCAGCCGGATTGCTGGATCTTGCCCGAGCAATGCTGAGAGAGAGAGAGTGTGTGTGTGTGTGTGAACAGATATTAATGCATCAACAGCATCTTACCTGGTGACTGCTCCGACACTGAGAGCACCGAGACGGTGACTTACGATGTATCTTTCTCGAAGGGCCCATCAGAATTGGGGTGTTAAATCCACGCGCCCAGAGGGCGCAAGAAGAGTTATCCCTGCTCAGGGATTGACGGAAGAACGGGTTTGAGAGAGGCCTAGGTTCAAAAGAATATTGCTTATATACTTAAATCTGGGACTGTTGGGTAGCACGCCATTCATGGAATAGACGCGCCGCGGTACGGGGAAAGGGGAATGGCTGGTGAAACGTTGCTGCAAGGCCACACGCAGGCTACAACGTGTGAGCCTCATATCTCATGACGGCGGGTCTCATTTGTTACCCCGCGGTCAGTCATTGGCCGCGCGGCTCTAGGCTTCAAGTTGAACAGGTGTCTGAAATTGGCCAAGCCAGCAGTACTTTCCACAAAGTCAGATACGTACGTACAAGCTGCGATATATGATTCGAAATTGAACCACATTGTTACAGGCCGTTTTGGAGCACGTCAGAGTACATCACCGCGCTGTAGCTTTCGGCTTTTCCATACATCAGCGCCGTCAAAAAAAAACAGCGCGCGGATGAATGACCCACGTGGGTCTCGTGATTGTCCGAAAATGGTAGGGAATCAGGGGTGTCAATACATCGCCCTTTTAGCGCTCCGTGTGCCGGGGGCTTGAGTGTGGTCGGTCACGCGTCTCAGTAAGGCGGTCAGGGTAGTGCCTTTGTGGGTTGTGGATGGTATGTACAGGACGCTTGAGGTGTTTGCCCATTGTGATTGGTAAGGTAGCGTCTACTTTAGTAGAGGCTGGGATCCTGCCTAAAGGTAGCGGTGAACGTGGTTGAGGGCCTAATCTCCAATTTTGGCGGTCACTGGGACACGATGACGGGTGCTCATTTTCATCGATCAGATAAGTTGTTTCCCGATATATCCATTGAAATTGGATGCGCTGTTTTTTTTGACGGCGGCTAATGATGCGCGCGCCGCGCTTTGACTTACCTCGAGTTTGCAGCCTGGGAGGGGAAGCCGCATGCAGCACCTAAAAACCGCTCACTTATATACGCCTCGTGCTGACCCTCGATCTGGAACACTCCGTCATTCATGGCATAATCTGTAGCGGTGTCTTGTCCGGCTAGAAATATTTCCAGCGAACCTGCCCCAAGATCCCGCCTCATTTTTTTCCACCGTCCACAGAAACCATGCCAAAGGATGGGTCTGATTGGATCCCATTCACCTTAGCCGAGGGTCTTATGTATGCAACTCTCAATGGATGTAGACTTAATTCTGACTCGCGTTTTCTTGACAGTGTATCTCGCTCCAACCAATCGGCGTTCGCGATTCGTGGAGCGTGTCCGCGCACTTTATATATAGTAGATGTATCATTTTTTTCGAGGCCGCGCCATGTATGAAGCAACTCGACTCCCCTACGGAGTTACTTCCAAGGCTCTCCTTGTAACGCCTGCACGAGGCAAAAGAGGGCTCTTCGATACAATTTCAACGTTTGGGCATAGCATGCGATTCGCCCAGCTTATCCAACCATAGTCAGCATCATTTTTACATGTTAAACCCTTTGCTTTGTCCCCAGTTCATTCCCGTCACGCACAATAGCAGTATCCAAGAACAATGGCATTCGTTGTATCGTTGTTGCTTGGTGCAGAGCAGTATTGTGACGAGGACTGTAGTCTCAGGCTGGTAATCAAAAAACAAGGCCACAAAGACCCTCTCGCGAGCCGGTTAGATCTAGGACGATGATTGTCCACATTACCTTCTCATAGGCGTTGGCCGGTTTGTACCGCGTGCTTGCAACGAGGAGGACTCGCGCCACTGTGTATGCCGCGCGATCGATGTTGTTCTATTCAGTTGTGATTAATTGAGGCCCCTGGGTGAAAGGAACAAAGAAAAACGGGGTGAATGATGCGAAACAGGTCATATTGTGCGCGCGCAGCACGTATCTCACCAAAGCAGGATACATTGTTCAGCGTATAAAAGCAAATCAAACTCATGTCCCCTCGTACTCCCTAGTTCCCCAAACAGGTCACCTTGTCGGAATAATGCTACACCCAGTGAAACGCGAGGTGTGTGTCGCGTCATTTTCCCTCGATGCTAAACGAGTGACTTCCAGCTTTGCCCAAAGAACAGCTGTGCGGCATGCAGAAAGTGCAGGAAGCGCTGCTCACTTGAGTCGGAAGCCATCACAAAGTGTCAACGTCGTACAAGTGAATTATCGACAAACCTTTGGCCTCCGGCTCACTGTGCCTTCCCGGCTCACTGTACCTTCCCGGATGGCCTTGGGCGCGCTCGGGCAAATGCGCGTACTAGAAAACGGCTCCGGGTGCTGGATCTTGGAGTACCAAGGAATTGTAAGTAACATGCAAAATATCTGCGCAGTAATCTGATTATACTGGGGCGCGTATCACTGACCATCGTTCAATCCGGTCGGAAACTTAGCCCGTGCACGGGACCGTCGGTCGCTCCCTCGCAACGACGTTTGTCAGCTGCAGGAGGGAAACAACGCAGACCACCCGAACGATGCCGATGCCGATGGCACCATTGAAATGGACGCCGTATCCGCAGGTACCACCAAACCCGGTCTTCCATGTTCCAGTTATTCTTTAAACGACGATCGACCAGGAATCTCCCAAGAGGATCACGCCCAACCCATGCCATCTTATGCCGGAATCGAACTAATCGTTGATCACACCACCCGTGATGACTCCTCCGGTTCAACGATACGCAAGGAAAACTTTCATTGCACGTTAAATTCCCCCAATCACACACTCTCCACGCGCCTCCTCCAAGATCCAATCACAATGCAATATCTTTCTGCCTTCGCTGCTCGATATCCCAACCTCCGTAGAATCGTGATCAAGACGGACAGCGTTCCTCTTGAAACTCCACCGTGTGGTCGCCCACAGGAGGACCCTGTCCTCCAAACCAGTGATTACCAATTTAGCCGCAACTTGCGGAGTGGTAATGCGGCTTTCGTCTCGAGTCGGCTCTAGCTGACTTGTGTTACGACTGTAATTCTGTAAGTGTCAGTGATGGGGCTTTAGCGGACGCCCATGGCCGCTACCCATTTTCCTTCAACGATGTTTGCTACTGTAAATATCCCCTGCCTGGCTGCAGGGTAGCTAGCGGTGTAACGTTCCACGATCATATCTATTGAACTTCGGTTGGTGCCTTCATTAGGGTAGAGATCGAGCGGCCGATACCAATCTAGCAAATCCATTGTAAAATGGAAATGTGGTCAGCGCAGACAGTGTACAAACACATGGGAGGGCATTCATCAGCATCGGCGAGAAGCGTATATTAAGACCTCTGTACTTGTGTGGGTGAAGGAAGGGGCACCGTAGCGGAATTGAGGGAAAAGGATGGATGAAATGACCTGAGGCTCTCAATTTTATGCCGTAATGCGAGGAATCCGAAAACCGTGGCCACATTCTACCACTGTTGAAATGGTACCCTAGGTGGTAGTCTGGGTCATTGGTCCCACGGGCCCTTCTCTGGGTCATAGCATTCGAATTCAGGAATGATACGCAAACACCCGAAATGCAAAAAGAACATAACGCCAGGTCGAACAGGACCAGGACCCGCCAATTCTGGGCTGCGATTAGTGTGGTTGTTGAAAAGGTGAAGCTCCTGTAGTGGGACAAGCAGATTCAGGAACCGACACACCCTGCCTCAGGATGCTGGAAGTGGAGAGGAGCTGTGACCTTGCTTCAGGCCATGAATAAGCCGGATGAGCTGCGATGAAATCAAGGAAACGCGAGCTGCTTCGAAACGGATTGACTGACTGTGAACAGACGGGCTGTTCCATGAACTTCCTCCAGTATTGGCTCCGAAGGATGGGCCACGCCACGAGACATGATGTGCCGATGCTGGAAGATGACCAGCTGTGTGCTCTACATATTTGCGATACGCAAAGACAAGCTCCCCGCTTCTGGTTCATTCATAACACTGGCGTCTAAAGGCAGGCATGTGTAGTGTAGGGAACAATGGAGATTGATTTGCTGACCGGGGCGGGCGCTGGGCATTTCTCCTACAAACCCACCACCCAGCCTATACGTGCGCACAGGGCTGCTTGCGTCCAGTAAAAATGGGAGCAAAGTCTTATTCGAATGGCTGCTCTTGCGGCCCTGGCATTGAATGGCTCCTCACTGATGCCGGACTGGGCCCCCCTGAAAAACCCATGGGTAGCTAACACACACTTGGTGGAATATGAGTATGCACAGCCTCGTCCAAAAGGATACCGAGAGTCACGTCTACATTGTGCAGGATCCGGTCGCAGCAAATTATTGTGCATCCGGAGGAGGGGCGTCCTCGAGGGGAATTGCAGAGTTATGGAGGCTTTGCAGTGTCACAAGGGAAGAGGTCATGGTGTGTAGTTTCGTGGTCGAGCGCCGTCAACAAGGGAACATGACGTTAGGCAGGCCACTAGCCCTTATGAGTCTTAGGGATGCTATGGCCAGGTTCAGAGCCTGACCGAATGAGTCACAAAGCGCGAGCACGGCAACAGGTCGGCTCATATTCTGGTATGTTGAAGGAGGACTGCTCAGTATTGAACCACGCTCCATGACCAATTCAGTTCGGCTCCGAACCGACCTCCCAGTCATGCGAGAGTTAGACGAGTTGCGCGGGACCCTGATGCACGCAGCAGGATTCGGGGCTGTCGACCATGAGCTGACACGGGCTTCACATTTGAAGTTGATTCGTCGACTGATGCTGTGACTATTGTTGAGAGCAAGTTCGCACAGTTTCGCGAACCACCCTCCGCGGCTTCGCCACGCACGTCCAAGAAATGCTCTAAGTCGCAATGAACCAAACCTCTAACTAGCGAGATCATCAGGGTAAGCATCTACGGCTGACAATTGCTTCCGCGCGCAGCGCTTGGCACAATTTCAGCTTTGCACAATGTGGGCAGACTCTTGCCCAGTTTGTCGTCGCTCGTGGAGCCGCGAAGGGGCAATTTCAAAATCTTACGAAGTTGGGTTTGTATTGAAAGTCACAGTCACGTTTACATAATACATGACTGCTCGCCGTATAACTGGGGAACAAGCGGCAGATCCCGCTACTCTTACCTCGCATGTATGTTCACTCTCAACGTTGCTATTGGCTAAAACGAACCCCGAGATTCGCTCTCGCTCGGTAAATCCACCACATACTCTGATTGCAGGAACACTGCAGCCATGCAACGAGCGGAATAGAACTGTATGAGGCAGAGAATGGACCCTGGGTTTGGGGTCATACAGGACAATTGAGTTTGGGAGAAAAAAAAACGCAGAACCCGCTACGGAGTAGCGGGAATTAAACAAACGCACATCCACGTGCGGTCAACCATTACCTTTTCCCCAGGCATAGATGCTGTCCCACCTATCCGGAGTTTTGAAACTCACCGTCATGCATTTCAGCGCTCAGCTTGGCTGAGTGGTACTCGAATACCGTATGCTGATCAGTGGCCAGGCACCATGATGTAAGAAAAGAACGGATCCAGATGCGATCCGAAAGAATGTTGCACGCCGTCAGCGAAGTTTCCCGATTGCCCGTTGCTTTCCATCTGCTTTTTTTATTCCAAATTTCAGATCCTGATGAACGCCATTTGACTTGGCTGAGTACAGTCGTTCCCTTCTCCAGTGGGCGTTCCAGATGCACAACCACCCGCATCAGATTTTGTCTTCTGCCAGATGATGCCATGGAAGTCTTTCACAACGAAAATACCCTCCCTCGTTACCATTACTCATCGAGGGAATAACTTCTGAATATTTCATTTTTGGGTCATGTCGGGTCATCCTGTGCTTGTTGACAACGTACTATTTTCCACGCATCTTCTTACATGCTCACTGGGAATAGCCCCCCGCCAGTCCTAGGCTGTACCTCCTGCACCTGTTTGAAGACGGTTCCTAGTTAATGTGGCGGTGTCATGGCTGTGCTCACTGAGTTGCCGCGCTGTCACATCGCCTGTGGATTGGGCAGGTGCCCCGTTCCTTGCAGACCCGGAATGGGCCTTGTCTAGGCACCAAGATTGTGGTTCTCTGATAGACGCCTGGTTGGCCTGTAAGCAACACGAGTTTCCGCATAAAAATTTGAACTTCCTTTTCCACTTCCTTTGGCAGTGCCCCCTCACTCTACCCAAGATGTGGCTCCGAGTGTGGCCAAAAGCGCCGGCGCTCATGCACGTTACGACCTACACTTCACAAATATCGGCACCCCAACACTGTCTTCTAACCCTACAAAGGGAAAATCAATCGCGTCCACTTCTTCGACACCTCGATAATCCAATTCTGATATAGTGTCCTCCCTCTTCCTCTTTTTTTAATCCAGGTTGCTGGATTCTATTCTAATAGAGGCTGGAGTCCTGCCTATTGCTGGATAACAAGTCGTGACGGATGCTATTGATCTGTATTTACATGTATTTACATCGACAATTACATCGCAAGAGTCTACAGCCATCCCACTGATGCTTCAACGCAAGTTGGAAGCCTTCTCGGTAACGCAGCACTTACCGAGTGGTAGTTTAGCAACGGACGTAACTGAGAAATTAAGTATCGTTGAGCCTACGTTAAGCGACTTCTGAGTTTACAGAATTTAACAACAACGGAAACCTAAATCGGGTGCCTCAGTGGTTCTCCCACTTGTTTGACACATGCAGCTGATGCGATCTAAAGGAGTGTTACGCACTTCGTCAAAGAAGTTTCTCACCTCCGCTGTTTGGATTTGGTTTCTCGGATTCCGGCGGGAAGCGCGTTTTTCTGCGGGGCTCCAGTATCCGAATTTCTGCGCATCGTTACCGTCGCGACTGGGGAAAGAAATTCTCCATCATTCCAATCTCATTTTTTCCTGCTGCGAACGAGGACTATACAAGTTATAGAAGTGGTTAGTAGAGGCGACCGACACCAGGAGTACCAGTGACGAAGGTTAACCGACACTGCACTGCTGGGTCTCCATACTTTTGCCTGGCAATCCTTCGCTTGCTATGATTTAAAAGGATGCCCGAGAAGCACACAGGGTCCATTTTTCTGAATCAAGCGACTTGTTGACATTACCACTCCGAGAAATAATGGCTCATTCTCACCCCTTGGCTAACAGGGGTCATCCTGCGTTTATTGATGGTGAACTGCTCGCTGCGCGCCTTCTCGGAACCGGTGACTTTTCCCTAGAGCGTTTCTGCAGGCCATTGCAAATAGCGGGACATTCCGGCGCCTACCAAACTAAAGTTTACACGTAGAACGCCACCCTATTGGTGTACAGCACATTCTGCTGTCGCACATCGGTGACGGGTTCATCTGTATTTGTATCGAATATTGCGATGAGACGCCTGCTTTCCGATTAGTTTCCGATTCGACTACCCTTCACACCATCGTTCTCAGATTGTGTGTTTGCCCTTTGGAGGCAACCTGCACCCTACCGAACCTAGCAGGTTATGCTTCCTGCATCCACTTCGCAAATAGATCCAGTCAAAATCGCGCGGTAGTCGTGCGGCCATGGCTGTGTTCACCCAATTGCCACATCCCTTATGCTTATGCACCGCCTAGTTGGGTGGCTGTTGCACGGGACCAGCTGAATGGGATTCATTCCGTGCAGATAAGAATATACCTTTATTTAGATACCCAGATCGTGGTATTTTTGATTGGCGCGCAGTGGACTTGTGAGGTTTCCACATAAAAGCCCAAACATTCTTTTCCACCTCCCGGGCAGCGCTTCTGTCGACCACGATGTGGCATCTCGTTGGCAATATCTTTTTCATTGCTGGTTTCATCATCCAGCTGAACGCCTACTTGTCCCCCGTTCCCTGGCTCAAACATAATCCAGACGACTCTTTACTCAAATTTATTCGTAAGCTAGAGTCCATTTTGACAAGCGTCACTGTGTCATCAACCCCCCAACAGCTTATGAAGAGCCTTCCGGTTATGTTCCCCCGAACGCCTGTCAACCTGGGACATTCACCAACTCTAGTACCCGCTTCGTCAACACGTCTGAACCTCTTCCGCGAGGCGAACCGCTGATGAGATTCAGACGCTCTACCTTCCTGAATGAGGGCACAGTGAAACGTGCCTCCAACACCGCGAACTATTCCCAAGCAACAATTTGGATAGGGCCTCTTGGTATGGGATTCGATCCTTGTCGATTATAACATTCCAATTAATCCCTACTCCTGACTTCAAGGTTCGTGCAATCGCGATCTTGACGGGAGGGTGTACTGTACGAAGCCATCCTACTCAAACCCCCAGTACAGTAAGCATCAATATTCAGTATTGTATGGGGAACGAGCGTTTACAAAGCAACACAGACCTGACCCACGTACAGGATAACAGCGTGTTTTTCTCAGCAATAATGTCAGATGTGAGTCCATTGACGATGTGTATCAAATCGACCCACTAAAACGGCCGCGGGACCTCAGGTGATCCATCGGCGCGTAATTTTGGCTACGATTGTTCTCAACGGCATCGGCTGCGCGATCTACTTGTTCACTTCCCTTCTATGTTTGTGCACGAGTCCCTCTGGGGATGATCCAGCAGGAGGTGCAATCGCCCTCCTCCTAATACTGGGGATAGCCGAATTCTTCATGAATTTCGCGATCTCTGTCACGGACATCGGTGAATATAACTCGATCGATAATTTCTATGACCCTTCCCCATGTGGAACGCGTAGGCCATTGAAGGCCGGTATCCTGCTCAAAGCTGCCGCTGGTAAAATGTATAATATGATTTGGGTGCGTAGACCTCTAGCTTCATAACACAATGTAATGACTCGAATCCTGCAGGTTGGCTGGTGTCTCATGTTCCTCGTTGCCCTTTTTTTCCTTGCCATGACAATGGCTTCTCGTTCCCGTTAAATGAGGACCACGTACGGAAGGGCAGTGGAGGGAAGGTGGGATAAGAAAACAGTTCCGCTCCAGCAGAAATTCCTGGAGTTGAAGTACAATTCCAGCTTGCTGCATCATTCTACCTATGCTTTTTTTGGAAGATCCTCTCTCTTGGGCTGTTTATGTTCACTGTCATGACTTCTTCAGACTTTCCCAGATTCCCGCGTGTAGCAGTAGAACCAGTGTGATTCCCAATTACATATAATTGTTTTTTCACGGATGTGGAGGCACACCACGCAAGTCAGCAGGCAGCGTACGGACAGCGTTAATACCAATAATATCTTGTGCGTTCTTTGCAGCTTTGCGCTCCAATACCATTCATGCGTAGCCAGCTAATGGATGTGGACGTGCGCCCATGATGCATGGCTGCCACTGACGTAGATTACATATGGAGCACTTGAAGCCTTGAGTGATTGTCACAATTGGCGCATCGTGGATAACACCCGCCTAATAAACAAGGTCAGGATTTGGGTGACCTCGCTTCTGTTGCGACTGCAACATAGCATCAAGAATAGCGTGTTGTCGCAACATGAGCAGTATGTTGTCAGGCTACTAGGGGACCGATCGAAGGGTTCGAATAAATCCAGAACAAGCCATGGGGGTGACGGAGCTATCCGCTCCGACAATGCTGCTAAACAACAAACAAGTAACAAATCGTTTGGTAAGGGTAAGAAAGATGAAGCGTGACCAGGGGAATACAAGTAGGGGTGCAGAAGATGAGACACACAAGTGGTTCGTGACGTTCTGTGATGGCCGGAGGGCCTCTCCGTCAGTACGGTCCCAATGAGACTGACCATGGTCTATGATCACCACCACCACTGTTCTCTAAGATGGATGGGGCGTGGAGGTGCACAACGGCCTGAGTAGCGCCATCGTTGGTATTCTCCCAATGTGGTGGACCGGAGGGGTCGAAGATAATTTGAGGTCCACCATCGCTATCCACCGGTGAGAGCGGGCCATGGAAGTCATCTCCTCCATTAATATTCTCCCAATGATGATTGCTATGATGGTCGGCAGTGATTTGAGGACCGTCGCCGCCATTTCCCAGGATGGGCCCGCTGTAGAGGTCCAAGACAAATTGCCCACCACCTCCAATAGTATTCTCCCAATGGGGTTGGTCATGGTCTATGATGATTCCGGAGCCATCGCCACTGCTCTCCAGTATAGGCGGGCCCTGAGGGCCTACACTCTCAGTATTGTCCCAATGGAGTTGGCTATGACGGTCTATCATAGTTCCAGGGCCACCGCCATCATTTCCCAGCGTGAGAGTGGGCGGGGTCCAAGAGTTCCAAACGGCTTGACTGCCCTCTCCGTCTTCAAGAACGATGTCAAACGGTACTTTCACTTGGTTATGAATATGGCGGTCGAATCGGTTTAGATGCGCCATCACATGTTCTGTATCTGTATTCTGCGGGGTCCCCAAAAAGCTGTTTAGGGTCATGGGCGGCTTATGGGCGACCGAAGACTGTTCAGGCAATGAAGTCTTCACTATGGCCTCGGGGTCGTTATATGTGGGCGTCCCAGGGTGGGTCCCAAACGTGTTGGGGTGTTGAGCTTTATATTGAGGAGCAATGATTTAAGTGATCAAGGTCAGATGCTCGCATCATGCGAAGAAAACATACTTCTGAGGCAGCTCGGTCGCGTAAAACCTTCTCCCTGCAGTCCCTTCCAAGAAGAGTCCTGGATTGTGGAGGAGCTCTGGACCGCAGAAGACGATGAAGCATATGATGTGGCATAGGCGGGTCGACTGTATGCTTCTCCAACATGTGCCGGGGAGGTAGGGTTATAGGATCGAGCGGGGCTACGGCAGGGCTCGACGGAATCTGAAGGGATCATAGAGATTAGATGAGTCCTTCACGTTTCCACGTCATGTGAAAGGACGTACTTCCTCTGAAAGATTTCGGCCACGCATCGTGAGTCGGCTCTTCCAGATCAAGGGGTTGCACCCCACTAGCATAGAGTGCCGCCGCCAGCAACTCGCGGCGTTTCGCCTCAGTATCGAGTGACGCCATCACAAACTTGCGACGTTCTGCCTCATCGTAGCATGCCAGAGACTCTAGGCGTTCCAGGCAGTACAGTCCACGATCGAGTGAATCGAGGCGCTCTGGCTCATCTTTGATCTTAGCGAGGCACATCTCCGCGTCCCAACGCTGCAAAAAGGACAATACAGATTGAGGATTTTCCGCGGCCTTCGTTATCAAGGAACGATAATAGTTTATCTCTCCAAAAACCCGATACTTCCTCGCCAGACAGTTCTCACGAACAATAGAGTACGGGTTTGGTTCGATGCGGGAGGTATGTCGAGCGAGTGGAGGGGTTGCACCATAAGGTGAAGGGCTTGTAGCGATGAACGTATGGCAGGTCTGGTGCGTTTCGTTTGTCGCTGAAGAAAATTCAGGAACTTAGATTCAGAGATATGCGGATTGACTAACTGGAATTCTCTGGTGATGTTTCTTTGGGAAGTGTACAATCAAGCTCGCACCGCTTGCAACGCGAGCATGGATTAGTCCCCTCACAAAACTGCTACCAGGGTTTTAATCAATAACGAGTAATGGATAAGAACGCCTTACGCTGTGAGCCTTCCTGCAAGTGTCGCAAACCAGCTTCTTCACTTTCCTCGTTCCGTTGGATCCATCGTCAGCTGGCTCCAAGGTTAGCCGTGCATGCTTGGCTGGGTCGTGCTACTCACTGTGGAGCACGTGGGGCACCAAGTGGGTGGGATCGGAGGCCATGAAGAGGGGATGCGTGGGGGAAGATGTGCGTGTATATATACGACATTAAATATCCTCAGGCTGGAGGCTAATTCTGATTTGGTAATGATGAAGAATTCACTGGCCGCGGGGATGTGAAGCACCCTCGATTCTAATCAATGGGGCAAATGAATTGACTGCACCAAACGGCGCGCGCCGGGCCCTGCTCCCTTGCACCCCCCGCGGCGCGGGGGCGCCAATCAATGAAAATACCGGCGGCTATCATTTTTGCGTGTGACTGAGATGTTATCTGCACCCTCGATCCTCTATACTATATATAATCAATCCGGCGAAAGAGCACTCGTGAAATTGTCCCCCACTTTTATAATGTTCTTGCTTAACTTGTGCGCGCCAGAACGAAAGGTATGATCATACCTTGTTCCTTTGTCAAGATCTTCGTCTACCTATGTAGAACCGTAGGTCTGTCCAGCCCTCGGCTGTTTGGAGTGTAGCCTCTTGAAGAAAGGTAGATCGTACTCAATCACCACCACCATCAGCTTACCACATGTCTAACCAGGATGTACTCGCGTTGATTCGACATTGCTGGCTCACGAAGATCAGCTCCAGATGCAGATGGCTCGGGTTACGATAAATGGTGAGCGACGTGTGAATGAGTCCAGTAACCAAATACATGTGACCGGGGTTGCAGAACCGAATAATGGTTGTGAACATCTCGACCCTACGCCCACAATCGAAGGCTCGACCTCTCGACCTCCCAAGCATTGCTCCAAATCCCTATCTAACGGAGGAATGGTGGATGCCATATCCTCGAACGGTAGCTCGGTATGCGCAACGCCGAGCCCTCCTTCTCCCTTGATGGAACATCGCAGGATCGAGTTGAAAGTTGTTCACGCTACCCCTGACACGCAAGATAGATGGGGACAGAAGGGAGGGCATTCTCGGAACTCGTTGGGTGCTGTCGATACCGCACTCTCCGAGCTGCTCCTTCAAGACCCAGTCACCATACAATTCCTTTCGGATTTCGCTTCCCGTTACCCCAACCTCCGCAGAATCACAGTCAGAATGGGTAGACATGCCTCTGAACCCTGCTCTGCCCTTGGACCCACCGACCCACCCGCCGACGGACTCGATGGTGATCAAAGGAGCGCGGATTTGGGTAGAACTGACTCTGCCGATCGAGTTCGCAGTCATCTCTAGGATAGTTCCGATAGATAGACAGACTAGTTTGTGGCTAAGTGCAACGCCTAGCTCCAGGTCCCACTTTGCACTATCCGAACGCAACTCATATACATTTTCTCCTGGCCAGCCCCGCCCCGTTTGTGTCACTGTTCTATTTTGTTTGGTGGCTGTTTTCCATGTACCACATCCAGAATGGCTGACATGTTTGACCTGACCGCCTAATCACTTTACACGGATTTCGCTGAGGTAGCTGCAGCATGGGGACAAGCGAATTAAACCTCTGAGTCATGCATCAAAAATCAATGGTATTCCCATTCTAGTACGCTCCATATCCCTTATCGCTTCTCGCCTCCCACCTCAGGGTGGGGTCTTGAGAAAAACAAAACCGAGGGCTAATTGGGGAATGCAAAACCGAGCCATCCTTTGCAGAAGGAAGAACCCAGCAGGCGAAACGCCGGCAAGCTTACGGGCAGTGGTTAGTCCTTCTCCAAGTTCGTCCGACCCTGGTAACTTCCTATCGGTGTCCTCGCAATATGGTAGGTATATATCAGTAACTAATGTATTTACCATTATTTGTGTCGGCAATTCTTGAGCCTGTCAACATCGACAAAGTGTGGGAATTGGGAGAAGATCACAACTGAGAGCAAAGATCACAGAGCGGCAAGACAAGAGATTGATCAGGAAGGGACCCTCGGCGACTTATTAAAACTTCAGGCTTTACTGGCCAGCTCCTTATATGCATGAAGGCTGAACTGACATACAAAGTGTGCAGAGACTGCGGCGATTGGGATGCCCGAGGGAGGAAGTCCGGCCGGAGCGAATCCATAACCAAGCTAATTGCTAACCTAAGTGAGCTGCCTCGCTGAGCAGGTTTTCCAACAGGCACAAGGATCTTACTGGTGCCAAAAAAAAGCCTTTCCCTGGGGAAAATCTCCGCTCGGCTTTCTAGCCTATCGTATTGACTACTAACTAGCTGGGAACGACAAATTATTGGGAGGATCATTGACCAATCCGCACCATAACACCATGGCGTTTCGCGCTGTGAAAACTTCCTCCTGGTAGAGGAGATACCTACGATGACTGTTGTGGTTGAACCTATCTCCCTAGCGGGGAGGAGCACACTGACACACTAAGATCACAATATCCTGAATCCGGATTTAACAAGCTCGCAAATGCGTGAGGACATTCATCAATAATAGAAAAAGGCCTACAATCTAGTTCTAACGGATACGGCCCGAGAGTCAGACATAAATTATAAAAGCGCTCCAGGATATCATGATTGTGGCGTGTGATGGCGGGCT
Organism: Cantharellus anzutake; assembly: GCF_015039405.1. Classification (NCBI taxonomy): domain Eukaryota; kingdom Fungi; phylum Basidiomycota; class Agaricomycetes; order Cantharellales; family Hydnaceae; genus Cantharellus; species Cantharellus anzutake. The sequence continues at coordinate 74,330 of NW_024066960.1, forward strand.
ATTATTGGCAGACCGGCAGCCTTCATAGCGGAACGTCAATCAGCACGTTATTTCGCGCACGATGGAAATCGCCTTACGTGTGCTTCCGGGACCACTAGGTCAGAGGACGCGCTGCACTTACGCACCCCTCAAGAAGCGTACTAGCACGCATCAACCAACAGCACTGTCCGAGTTCCAGAAAGGCTTCCTACACTGAATTATATCAGATCGTTTGCAAGAATTTCCTGTTGTGGATATTTCGAGGCAAAATCCGTTGTATTCGTTAGGCGATAGATCCACACGGATGTCAATCAACTCACAGTCTGTCCTTTTTTCGCCACAAGGTTCAGAAACAAGGACAGGTGCTCCGATACTGTGGAATGCTCCTGGCGAAGGGCACATTGTTATTAATCCCCTCCGATCCTTGCGCTCGAGGTTAGCAACAGAGTATCTGCTATGGCACCGCTATCCTCCCCAAGCAAGTCACTTTGTTCACAATTTGCCGACAAGTAGTTTGAGAATTAGTCTGGAGGTCGATGTGGCTTGTGGAGACGGGCACAATATACAGCCTGGGTAGGAGAAGGGGGGGGGGTCCAGAAGAATAAACCTAGCACCAAATTATGCAAAATGTCTCTCCGAGTTCAGGAGCATCTCCAACATGGCAGTGGCACATTTGGAGTTAATATGGCACCTTTAGCTTCAAACGAGCGCTCAAGATCTGGGAAGCGGGATTCGCGAGACACAATAAGATGAGAGTAAGATCGTACAGAGATCCTCAAACACCAACCTGCAAGGTCATCAACGATCAGCCGCCCCTGCGACAAGCGGACTTCATCATAATCGTTGGTTAAAAGGTTCTGGGCTCTATAAGAGGGGTGTAAAACACCGGGATGGGTTACACACTCTATTAACAAGATGATTCGTCCAAACGACTGTATGGCCTTTTCGCCCGCATCGATACTGGATACATATCATGCGCGCAGAACTAGTACGAATAAGGATGCAATGATTAAAGACGACTGAGGACCAGGCCGTTGGGGAAACGCCGGAAAGACTCAGGAATTGACATATCGCTGTGCCCGGTTGTAGACTCCTCCGGGGTCTGGAGATCGACCCGATCCATAAGGGAACAAAGAACACGAGAAGGCTCGGGTTCCCCAACTTTGACAATGACCCGAGAGACACCGGGAAAATGGGAAGCAAGGAAAGCAAGGAATTGGGCAGGGGTGTGATGACGAAGGGGATCTATTTGCGAGTTACTTGTATCTAGGTTTTCGTGCGTAACTTTTGGGAAAGCAGAGGGATCTTTCGAATCAACTTCTGGCTCAATAACCAATTGGATGCCATTGAATGATATACTGTTAGTACCGGACCGACTTGAGGAGGATGGATTTACGGTTTCTCTAGCTCCAGTGTTTGGTGAGTAGCCGGCTTCACTGTCTTCTGGTAGGCCAACTGCCCCCTCAGTGGCCATTTCAGTGGTGTCCACTGTTGGTTTCCGCTTGTTAACTCTTCTAAGCTCGAATTTAGGGGCAGCTAGTTCTGTGGGACGCTGATATAGGGATTGCGAAAAGTTCCGCAGAGTACTCCGTGAGGGCCGGTGACGATGGACATGCTGATTCGCTCTGGGAGTCCTAGGCTGTATTTCTGGTGATCTAACAGAGTCCCCTTCGGGGCCATCAATATCAGACGAAATTGGAGAAGCAGGCAAATAAGCTCTACCCTCAGTAGAAAATCTGACCGACGAACGTGATGCTGTGGCAGAGCCATTTTTCAATAGTCCCTTATGATCCTGGCCCGAAACAATCTCATTGGAGGTCAACGCGCATACCAGTTCAGCATACGTTGAAGGACGAGTGGGTTGTGTCAAGGAAGAAGGCCCGCACTGCAAGGTGCATATTAAAAACGAATAGCGGATACAATGGGCAAGACGAAGCACCTTATTACACAAGCTGTTTAGATCCATGTAACAAAGGAGATGGCTTGGGGTAGGTGATAGTGGATGCTGAACCGGCAGCTTGGTCTTTAAGCAACCTATCTCGGCACCGATGTCCACTGCATAGTCTCAGCCATCATTGCGGTTACTCATCAGTGAAATGATGCGCCGGGTGCATAGGCGCTCAAAATGAGATGCGACGAAAGATTCCTGTGCTCTGCATATGGAGGCTCCTGTGAACTGCGGGATTCGTCAGGGGTGTGCCTCACAACCCCTGAAAGCGCGCGCGTTGGCAAAAGCACTGAGGTCCGTCATTTTGCGGCGACTGGAAATGCGGTACAGCCGCTATTCAACAGTATTCTGATTAGACAGGTGACCAGGACCAGCCTCTTACGACTTCCCTTCCTGGTCAATCTGGCGCGCGAAACCCGGGCGTTACTCCCAATTCGTTGCCTTGCTATGCTATGCTGTGCACGTACTCGACTGCGGCCCAATCTCCAGCGCGCCAAATGAGCACATATCTTGCAGGATATTAATTGCGCGCGCGCACACCAAGCGTACACGTCTCCTCCACAATCCGTCGCATGAAGCACAGCTCTCGCCCGCTCACGACAACGGCCACAGCCGTTGTTTCCGGTATACTCCCCACCTCCCGCGCGGGGCCTTCGCATTATAGCATAAATCCATCGAATCAAAAAGCATCCAGATGATTGTTGCTTCGCTATCGTTTGAGTTCTCTTGTTGCTCTGCCCAAACTAGTTTCCATCCTCGATGAGCACTGTTCCCCGTGCAACCCCATCGTGGCTATCCTCTGTGCCAACTGCGGGCAAGGTAACGAACGACATGCAACAAGAGCACCGCGTCAACCCGTCAGACCCGAGAGATGGAACACAGACTCTTGAGACGCAGGTCTCCAACAATCTCTTCCCTGACGTAAATTCGGGGGAGTTCATTACAGAGAAGTGCCGCACTTGTACGGAAAGGAAGAAGGTTAGTTACATCTCTCCCAACTTTCTGAATGATTTCTTATGGACCGTCTTTGGATTAGAGATGTCCGCTTGGCTACGATGAGCATGGTCGTTGCCAAGAATGCGCAAGACTGTCATTAGATTGCGTCCAAAATAGTCATTGGGAAGTGATGGTGAGTAATATCGTGTACCCACTGGAGTCATGCGCATGTTTCTGATTGTCAATGCCAATGCCAATGGGATCGACGGTATAACTACTAAACTAGTCTTACCAGGCGCGGATCGACTTTAACCTGGAAAGACGCCGGGCTGCAAAATCTGCTCGAAAGGCTCGTTACAATGCTCGTAAGTTTTTTATGGGATCATTAATGTTCCTACCAAAACCCATTGGCTTATCGGCTTCCGTCGTACCCACAGCTAAGGCCAGACGTGCGCTATCTAGAATGCAGTCTTCGCGCGAAACCTCGCTATCATTTCGGCGGCGCCTCCGAACACCAACACGGGTCAACCCGCCTCCGAGAAACCAACCGACGTCCGAGCTAATCACAACTATGTCCGGGGAGCATTCAAATATTGTAGACACGCTACTATCACTTTCGAGTCAAGCGGCGTCGTCTGACGCCCCTCCCCAAGAGATGAATCTTCCAACCCTCCCGCAGAGTTTCGGGCTCCCGTTGGGCTCGTCATCCTCCACATATAATCAGCCTCTCAGGACTCAAGATTCCAGTACACATCTTGACTTGCACGTTTCCCGTGAACCCGCTGGACTCCATGGAAGCATTTCATGGGATGTGTTCGACTGGAAAGAATGTCCAATCCCGGGTGATGACATATTATCAACGCATCCGTTCCCAGCGGCCAGACCGAGAAGTCCTTTTACGGCTGGGGACCTCCAGCAGCCCCCGCAGCACTGGGGCCTCGAATCGAAACTTCCTTCTCATCCTTCCCCTACCTCATACCACACCCAGGAATATGTGCCAAATCATTTATCTGTTGCACAAGGCCCAGGACCGCCTCTGTCAGCCTCTGCACATCCCAACAATATCCGTCACAATCTCTCTCCCCAAACATGCTTGAACCCATTTCAGCCGGTTGCTCACTTCAAAGACTACATTACGACGCTATTCCCCAATACTTCCCGCATTGTCATCGAAGTCGAGAACGACAGGGGCCCAGAGCTTGTGGACCTGAGTGCATTATTGGACTATATTAATAATCCAAGGCTTATTCAGACAAATGAAAGGCCACAATATTTACCGTTGAGTTCATCTCTTACTAGACTAGAATCCTTTGATTCGGAGGCGACTTAGAATCCCTTGACTTTGCATGGACATCCGTGTTGTATGGCGGCTTGAATCCATTTGCGTATCTATTTCACCCTACTTTCACTTGATTTTGTTTGATGGTTTATACCGAGGGTCCTTCCCGTTAAAGAGAGGCTGGTCACCTGCCTACCGAGGGTCTGGGGCCGCAGGACGTTATCCTATTTTTATATCCTTTGTGTAGACCCTACTCCAATACCCAAACCCACGTGGCTCACGGCCTCATTCTGTTTTCTTGATACTCCATACTATCGCAGCTCACAATTCCCTCTTACTCACAAAAATCTCTGATCATAATACCCGATTCTGCCACCCTATTATCAACCTTACACCAGTACCGGTCTAGTTTCGTTGCGGCAACTTAGATGACATAATTTAATGTATCGGAATCTACTTGATTGGCAATCATTATGTAGCGATGTTGTTTTGGGCTTCGGCCTTCCGTTGGTGCCCATGGATGGTGACAGCAAGCTGGATCCGACCCTCGCTGACGCTTATTTCATATCAATTAATTTAACAACTAACGCCGACTTTCCGGAATGCAAAAACCTACACAAAATCAACTGAACTACACACAACTCGAAGGATGGTGAAAGAAAATACGAGTTGGTACTGACATCGATTCGCGCTCAGACATCACAACCTCGAGGATCACTAACTAGGAGCTTACACCTCACCATGATGCCCTTCATTTCGGCGCCTGATGGATGACACTGGGTTTCGAATAATGTTAACAGGGTATAGTATATTACTTTTCCAGGTAGTCCGCATTGTCCGCATAATCAGTACGAAGCCTGTTGAGAAGTAGGTACACAGCTTGATCAAATGACAACATCAGTGAGTCGACAGCGCGTTCTGGAAGGTGCTCCAGCGACATACAAGATACAGAAACAAAGAAAGGAATTCGGCGATAGGATTTTTCAGATAGCTTGAATCACAGAAACAATTGCCAGGCAGCCAGGCGGATATCAGAATAGGGTAAAGAGTACAACTGTCCAGCAACGTTGGGGGTATTGATCTCGGAAAGCGTCACGTTGGCTAGTCCAACGCCGGATTAGCAAATCCCATGGATGGGTGTGGAAAGCGACCTAAAATTGGCTTGGTTTCTTTGGGGCTGAACCCTGGTAGTCCGCATCACATTCAAAATCCGGGATGCCTGATTCCAAATGCATATTGCTGAAAAGTTTTTCGAGATGTCCGGGCCATTCGCGCGACGTCTGAAGTCTGTGGGACCCTGCATCGTCCGTTTTAATGATAACTCGGCGGACCCCAGGGCAGCGCGCTATGAGAGTTTCCACGAATCGAGCGACAATGGGATGATCAAGAGGGTTGGGTTGCATTTGTGCCCCTCCGGCGGACTCAACGCCTGAGGCTTTACCAACACCGGCCAAGCGGCCAGTTGCACTACTCATATAAGTCTCCGGTTCGATGATCATCTCCACACCATCATATGAGGCGTGAACGGATGTGTTCCTTGGCGGTGAAGCCGTTGACGCGATCTGAGCATGACGAACGACCCGAGCCCTGGATTCGTCTGCACATCTGCAGAGACTGGATGATAAATTATCGAGCGGCCTGACACGATGTCTAGTACCGGAATTCTTCACGTTGTTCTTGAGCTAGCTAGAGCAAAAACTGAGACTAGCGACAATTACTGACCGAATAGCGTTTTTCGGAAGCTTCGGATTCGCGATAGTCACAGTTCCCTGCGGGACAGATCTGCCGATAATAAGTAATGAGTAAAGTAATATAGCCAGGTGCTCACATCGGAACTGGTGCTGAAGCTCATAGAGAAAAGTTAGAGGGGGCGGAAAGGTTTTAGGTGATGAGGCTTGTTGTGGCCCTATTATATGTTGTGGTTCGGTGAAGCGCCCAGACACACCGCGCGGAACTTGCCGAGGCGTATGCCTGCGTTCATCTGATACCGCGCGACATTTGGGCAGTGCAGCATCGATGCGTGTCAAAATTTGCAAGAGAGGTCTTTTCATCACATAGGCGCCCTGAGACACGCCAGCGCGCAAAAACAACGCAAGCAAGCGCGCGGATGAATTGGGGTTACACAGCTTTGCCAGTGGGCGAACGCCGAGCGCCTACTTTGTCATGTGGCCAGACTGGACGGCCAGCAACTGGGGTGCTAAGGCGCCACCCTTGTCCCGCGCGGGGGCCCGAGTTGTGTGGGATATAGACTGTTGCTCCAATCACTTCTAGAGAGCTTGTCCTTGCACCCCCCCCAGGCGAGCAACGATGCTGGGTCCAGGCAGAGTGCTAAACACCTCGGCGAGAGAGCCCACTGAGGGATCGGGCTTTGTTGGTACAAAGTCCGAAATGCCTGGGTGTTTCACGTGTGCCGATCGAAAGAAGGTGACTGAGTCACCAGCACCAGTCATTTGAGTCTGACGTCGTGCTTCCTAGCGTTGCCCTCGCAGATATGACTCCGAGGGGAAATGTTGGGATTGTGCCCGACTGCACTTGAGGTGCCTCAGCAATGAAGACGGTAAGAAGATGGTGAGTTCTCGCCTGCGGTTTGGGTTACAGACTTCCTCATATCTTCAAATAGACACCGTCACAACTATTAAACTTTCAAGATGAAAGGAAAAGGGCAGCCAAAGAAACAAGAAGGCCCCACAACAGGAATGGCTCGGCTGCACTGGAACCACAGATGCCAACTTTTAACCCCACAAGGCAGTACGTCCATCAGCAGAATGCAGGAGAGCAAGTACTTCCGAGTGGTGCATCCGGCGCTACAAGCTATCTTGCCGCGCAGACCCACGGCACCCACAACCTCTCCGAGACAGGCTTCAACAGGTTCGGGAGCGCCGAAGTTTCTACGGAAAATGCCGGGGGCATGGAGTTCGCCGCTCATCCACCGCCTCAGGTCATTCCTGAGCATTTCAGCCCAGCTTTCGCATTCCCCCCCGTATCTGACCGTGGTACGAATTACGGGTATTCTTTGTTTCCCACTGGCGATGGTGGTGCGTTCCTTCAGGATGACGCGCAAACTATACATCCAAGCATGATACGGACACCCCGCTCGGCACATGCTCATGGAGCCCAGAGCTGGGGCGGCGCCGGGACCTCAGCCGCTTCAAGTCGCTACCCGCCAAATCAATTTCAAAATTTCACCCCGGTTGACGCCCAATATATGCCGTCGGGAGGCCGGCAAAACTTAACCCGTGGGCGCAATAGGTTATCCAACCAACTTACTTCTCCCGGTGATAGTGATCACCCGGCTGTGGGCGGGGGCGGGGCTGTGGCTGCAGGTGGAAATGTTCCAGCATTCCAACTTTCTAGGAGTGAATTACTTCGCTTCCAGAATTATATTTCATCCACCATCCCGAGTGCCTCCCGTATTGTTATCGAGGTGGAAGGCGATGAAACAGCTGCTGAGAGTCTCGCCGCCTTGGTTGAACACGCGAATTGCGTTGGTCCCGTCACAATTGCTGTCAAGCCCCGTCATCGCCATCGCTTCTAGACTAGCAGGGGTTCTGAGTGAGCTGATTCTTCTATTTATGAGTGCTGTATCCTGGCATCATATGCCGAACATTCTGTTCGCACCGTCTTTTTGCCTGATTTTCGTGTGACACCTGATAGATGACAACTCTTTTTGCTACATTACCTCGTTTTTCACCCTATAATGGATTGATAGAGGCTGCTTCGACCTATAATGGATTAGTTTTTGTCATGGTTGTTTCTCGGTACATGCGTGGGGTTAACCACCCGCCGATGGTTACCCTCATTCTTCGTCCAAGCACAACATTATCCCCTGGGAAAAGGGGTCCACGCTTTGTCCCTCCTTGCTTTGCGGCTTGACGTTTCATATTGTGAGAGGCGTCATGCAAGGCGCATATTCACACAAGGTACGCTCGCCACTCAACCAGAATACTTTTGCCCCTAGACAAACTATCACCAACGGTCTCGGTCGACTGTCAGCCAACGCCTCGCGTTTGCTCAAACTCTGGCATCGCCGGCAACCAAACCTGCAATAGCTAGCTCGGCCCAATTGCCACGGTTATTCGGAATGGCGGCCATAGGGGCAGATGTGAACAGGCCATCGTGTGATTGGCAAACTGTACTCTCGACCTGCATGGCACACACGACGAAGTTTTGTGACAGGACATCACAGGGGAGAAACAACGCCAATCTATTAGCATGGTATACAGCTAAAACGGCAGAAAGGCGCTAACGCATTGGCCAAGAGAGTGGCCGCTCCAGCAGAAAAAGTAAGTACAAGGAGACACGGGAAGACAACCGCCGTCCAGGCCAGCACTTGTCACCAGGTCTCCAGCTTCTGAACCTCCCAACTCAGAATCGAGGCTGGTCAAACATCGCAGTGTTCATTTCAACAGTATTAGTGGTGCTCTCATGGTTGACTAGATCATCAAGGTTTTCGCCACCTTGTCCATTACGCTCAAGTTCGAAAACCAGGCGGAACACCCCGGGAACGGCAAATATAATATGTCGTTGGAACCGAGCCAGATCTGCCGATGGATCGTCTACTGTATGAGGATTGGCCAGAGGGCGATGTTGCCTTGCGGGCTGTTCTTGTTGGGGGGCCGTAAAGCCATATCCGGAGCCGGCCGCATTTTGAATATCCCAAGGGGCTACAGGTCCCAGACTCGCCACGGGAGAGGGACCTATCTCCTGTAAATTATGATTCATGTGGCCTTGGCTTCGACGGAGTTCGACAGAACCTGAAGAGAAGTATACTGTTTAGACAGCCATCAAGATTGTGAAAGGAGCTCACTGGGCAAAGAGCCGCGGGCTTCCGCAGCCATATTCACCGTTGACTCCGACCATTCCAGCCCCTGTCCTGGATTGAGCCTGGTTGAAATGGGATCAGTTCTGCCCTTGCCGTTTGGTTGATATGGATGGCCCCAAGATTCTAGACCCGATAGAAAAGGTTCCACTCCTGTCACCGGGACAGGTTGCATATTCAAGTCGGCGTACGTCTGGTGAGGGGGAGTGCATGCAGGGGCACTCGTTCCAACATCCCATGGTACACCGACAGCAGCCGGCGCCATTTGTTGCCCTTCCAAAGCGACAGTCTGGGTCGACCTGCGATCCACAGATAATCCGAGAGAATTCGAGACTGTTAGGGAACATTAAGAATGACGTATAAATGAAACGATATAAGCTTAATTGACAGTGAGTTCTTGGTCGTCGAGCCTGTAGGTTGCCTTGAGCCCGTGCGCCATTCTAAAACAGGGCGTTCATCAGCACGCTAGGGAGATCGATGAAAATCTGGGAGCTGGTTACCGTTTTTTCCAAAAAGACACAAGCGAGATCCAGTCGTGCGCATTCGGCGCACTTACCGCGGTGGGTCTGACCCCCGCAAAACTGCAAGAAAGGGCCACGGTTATAGAGAATGAGGACTCAGTCAAAACAACGCCTTACCTTTCTTCGACGCTTACAGCTGGAGCATCGCGCCATCTACGTTCTTATGTATGAAGCCCTTTATCATCTGGGCTTTAGGTTTGGTCATGTGGAAGGGAATGGGGAAACATACAGTATTCACGGTAAAAGATAAACAAAGTGAAGATATGCCAAGAGGCAGGGCGACGATGTGTTGGCAGAGAGGGGCTGTCTGGTTCTCCAATCCAACTTATATGCCTCTGTTGGCGGCATCCATATTGCGCGCCGTGAGAGTATCGATATTTGACGCGCGAAGGAAGCAGCAGGTTTCCGCAACTCTTCAATGAGGTGAAGTATGTAGTCAACAAACGGCAAAATCATTCCTGTGATACTCCTATCACGTCACGAGGAACTATTTCAAACTTTCGGTTGCGCGCGTGCGCGGAGTTAATTTGCGCGGGATCACCTCGTGGCGTGTTCGAGGCTGATAAGCAATTTGAATTGTACCTCATTATAGATTACCTAATATTGCCAACGCGTCATGCTTCCTCTAGCTCCTCGGCCGGCCGACACTTGGTTAATGTCCAATGGGCAGATTGGAGGTATATATACATCCCTCATAAACGTTCACGCCCTAGGTAGCAGCTCATCCCTTCCCCCCGCAAAGTGCTGTGAACTGGTAGTACCATATTCATCCACAACTAGCATATCTCATCTGGGGAGCAGAACTCTATAACAAGCCTTTCACGTGTGTCATCCCCTCTTTCATCCGTACAAGGTTAAATCTGGGGCTATGTGCTGAAGCCCAATCAGCAAGGAAGTAGGGCACCGCCCGCCTCGGCAAGGCTTCCAATCCCTTCTAAGAAAGAGGAGTTCACAACGCAGCTAGGTAAATCTAGCTTCAATCTATCATCATCCACTTTCACTGTGTCTCCCACCAGAAAATCCAGATAGTGACTGCTACAAATGTGCTGGTGAGCAACCTCTTCAATTCTGGACGAATGTAATATTTAAACCCGTCTCGATTAGGCCCTGGAAATTGTAGTAGAGCCTGCGCGTCACAGAGCTCGAGCAGTCCGTTCAGCTCTCGGGGTGCCAAAGTTTTCCCTCGTGATTCAGGAAACGGTACGACTCCCCGATTTCGCACCGGGCTTTCCTGATTACTCGCATTCCCCCCTATACCCTTGCGTTTCGGGACTATCTATATCTCCATCTACCGTTCCACATCGCGACAGCACGTTTCCAGCTCCCAATGGTGCCACTGTAGAATCACGGCCTCCCTCGAACGCCGCCACTCACAGCCCTCCACCCACCGATCACTCATTAGGCAACACTCCTTCAGAACCCCAACAAGAAAATACTGTTTTCCCTGTACCAGATTCGGAATAGTCGTGGATCACGAGCCTCTCGATGCACAGGACAAGTTCCGCCGGACATGAGGAGACTTCTGGCTGCCGCTTGAATTCTCCAAACCTCGCCCTCTCAATGAGTCTTCTCCAAGACCCCGTAACGATGCAGCTTCTCTCTTCCTTGGCTGCCCGTTTCCTCGCGCTCCGCAGGATCGTGATCAAAACGGATCATTCCCCACCAGAAGCCGACACCCCCAGCGACCTATTGGATCAATTCGATAGCCGATTCTTTTGGATCGCCCCTCCAAGGGTGGTCATGCAGGTTTGCGTTTGAGATCCGTGTTCCCAATTGGGGGTTTATGGTCCATGGCTTGCGTCTTATGTCCGTCATTGCGTCCCTGACTCCTTCGCGCCTTCTCTTCGTATCTTTGTTTTTCCTGAGCTACCACTGCAGCTCTAGCTTGAGTTCCCATACATCCATCCAACAACCCACCCCCGTCATGGAGTGACACGGTTACTTATTCAGGTTCAAACCGCTCGTTTACGGACCTCATGTTCCTGTCTTTCTAGACAGGTAGTCCATAAATCGCCGGTGACCTACTTGATACCCCCCTGCTCTCCGTAGTAGCCGCCACCAAAGGACATCATAACTACCACGCAACGTGGAAGTGCCGAGCAACGGCAAGATTCCAGTGCAAGAACAGTTCGTATTACAGTCGTACTAAATGCATATGTACAGGCTATGATAGCATTTGATCATCCTGGACCTGAGATGTTGAGCAATTTGAAAAATGAGTAAGTCATAAAACATTCGATCTTCACATGATAGGTCCAATTGCCAGTCAGAGTATGATGCCAAGGATGCGACTCAGATTAGTAAGTGAAAGTTGGCCCTATCCCAGCATTGCCGCCATTGATCGCCGCCAAGTAAGTTGAGCTATGAGGATCGACAATGGTTTGAGCACTGACACCATTATTGCTGAAGCTGGCCGGTTCATGACTTTCAACTCTGACGGCTTGAGCACCACCACCTCTATTCAACGTAGGTGCGTCTTGAAGGTTCACTATGGCCTGATCGCCGCCTTCGACCTCAAAAACGATCCGAAATGATCCCGGCACCGCGAGGAGAATATGTCGCTGGAACCGCATGAAGTCAGCCATTGCGTCTTCTGCTCTTTGGGGGCTTCCCAAGAGTCCTCGGGCTGCAGAAGCACTTTGGGCAGTGGGAAATAGTGATGCCCATGCTGTGTCATATCCGTGTCCACCGGATGTTCCTCTAGCACTTGCTGACGAGATAGGTGATGGAACAGGCTCATAGCGGTATTGAGCTTGGCCACAGCTGGGCGTAACGAAATCTTCAGCGAGATCAAGTAAGTGATCATGATTTCAAGAATTAGATGAGTTCTCCCCGTCCCGCACCAAAGGACGTACTTTGCCATAGTCCCCCCGCCCCGTTGGGCGGTTCCAAGGAGTGTCCTGCACCATGGGCCTGCGGGAGGCAGTGCGCCCCAGTGGGAGGACTGGGCGCGACTCCTGAAGGAATTGTGACAACCGAAGGCTGGATCCAGTTCCTAGCGACCCCCGAAGACGAGCCTGCGTACAATTCGTTTGTCGCTAACGCGAAAGTCAGTGATTTAGACTCGGAAAACATGCAGGTCGACTGACGGCAATTCCTTGATGGCAGAACAGCTGGCGGCTCAGGAAACACGCAACGAATCCCGCGACGCGCACAACGCGCACATGGCCCTCCGCTATGGGACCTTCCTCCACAATGCTGCCAATAAAGTTTTAGGGTATAATAATGAATGGATAAGGAAACCCTTACTTGGTGAATGGCTCTGCAGCCCGTACAAGTTTGCTGCCAGTGATTCCTTGCTGGGGCCTGATTTCGGCTTCCTGCCAATGAAGAAGCCATCGGAAATTCCTGGCCCCTAAATCAGCCGGTATGTTTGATGGAGCCAAGTACACCCACTGTCTTATGAAGAGAATGGAGGTGGCGCAATTGCAGAAACGAGTGATATTCAGGGACGAATCGTGGAGAAGAGGGGGAGAGAATGTGGGGCAAGAGCGGACTATATAGGATTGTGGACATCGAACAGCGCTTACAGAAGTCAGAGTCCCGCGGGATGTTTAATCACTCACTCGATTTAGAAGCTACCCAGTGACATAACTGAGTTGGCAACACCGCCATTTCATCTTGTCCGCGGGGCGGTTCTCCAATCGGCGCGTTCCGGGACTTATTGCGCGGGGCGTCAACCCCCTGAAATGGCTTGACCTGTATATATATTCCATGTGCGCCACTCGTCATCTCCCATCACTTCGTTTGGACCTACGACACCACCCTTCACTACCTACCCTCATCTTCTACTCCTTGGTTGGAACTACGATGCCTCCCTCCACAGATTTGGATTGTATCAGAGATGTACATCGCCTGCTACAAAGGAAGGTATGCCACTTCCCCTTCCCCTTTACACCACATTAATCAACCGCCAGGGACACTGTCCGCCTGATGCAGTAACAGTCTTAACCGGACCCCTTGCTTGCTCACAATGCCGTTCACTTGGGATCAGTAAATCTGGCTTGGCTTCACCGCATCACCATCGATTCATTGTAGCTTTTTTTTACTAGTACGCCCCGGATTTAGCCTCATATCATTTGATCACAAGGATCAGCCCCAAACGCAGAGTGCTCAGAATGCAATGGGTGGTGGGTGAGTCGTGTGCAAGGAAAATACAGTGATTTGATCGTGGTCCCAGAACCAGATGATAGTGATGTGTCGCCTGACGCAAGCGAAAGCTTGGTACGTTCCCAGGAATCCAGTCGCGCACGAAGCAACACGCTTCCCAACGATGCGGGGTCCCTCGGATCCTGTGTCGTACCTCCCCCTCATTCCTACGCTGGCATTCAGCTAAGCGTTGTTCTAGCAAACCGTGATACCCAAGGAGAGGAAACCGAGAAGCAAGTGTGCTCCTGTCACACATTAGATGCTGTCGATACGACCATCTCCGTGAAGCTTCTCGAGGATCCAGTGACGAGGCAATTTCTCTCAGACTTTGCTTCCCGTTATCCCACCCTTCGCAGGATCGTGGTCCAGACGGATGGCCAACCCCCACCGCCCGTGGGGTCGTGCGCTAGCCGGGGGGATGTGCAGCCGAAGCCCGTTAACCAATTTGGGGATGAGCAAACAAGAAGTCATTTGGGGATACCTTGTTCTGCGGATCTTGTCCGCACTAACCTTTAAGTTCCTCCGAACTAAAGGGTTTTGCAGTGGCTACTTTGTGGGTTTTTTTTTTTGCTGAATGTGCATGACGTTCTCCGACCCGTTTTCCCTCTTATCGCGGCTTGGTTGGGCTCGCTGGGCTCGGAGCTTCAATCCAATGTGTATGATCCTGTTCCTCGATGAAATTGTGCTGAGAGTTCCGAGTTGAAGTAGGGCTAAATCAGTCATCCCTCAGGCGCGATCGCACAAGTGCCGTGTCTGTTTGAATATGGAGATATCGAACACTTTCGGTTTTCTGGCATCCCGCTTTTCAGGCAGGACCGGTGATCTGTGGACCCCATACGGAATGCGCGGTAGGTGGAGATGAAATATTTTCACAACGAGCGAACAGCTCATCAATGTGACGTACACGTAAATAATCTGTTTCAGTTACTCGGCCCGTACGTACGTTGGTTAAGCCGAGTGAGAGCCTTTGAATAATGAAGGATTCTATGTTGCGCATCGTGAACACCGAGAACACTAACGTTGAGACTGCCATGACGCACAGACGGAAAAAACCTCAGCTTCTCAAAGGTGGACGGACGAGGCATGCACGGTGCCAGTCTTCGCAGTCAATGATAGGCCGAAGATACACGAGTGACTCCTATCTCATAGTCACACCAAAGTTTCAATTATTCGCGTGCGCGGGACTCCCACAAGTTTTGTGGCTTGCAGCTTGCTGTCGCATTAATGGCTGTTTGGCCCAATATCACCCTCATGGACCATTGGTGGGTACATGCACGCCGAGCCGGGGGGGGGGGGGGGGGGATTGACGGGCACAGTATCAACCAACCATTTCTATTTCATACACGTTACCAGGAGAGTTATATCCATCGTGTGTGGTCCTCGTGGGTCCCACTTGACAAATAGAATAACAAAACACGGTAATGATCATTGACGGAAACTAATAGCACTGTCTGTACAGCATGGAAACACAAGGAGGTCAGCGGAGCAACTTACAGCAAGCCAAAAAAAAGGTGGGAACGGCTGGTGAGTTTTGAAAAGCTCAGCGCACCATGACATATGTGACGTCTGAAAGTGGGATGGTGGGAGAGAGGGAGAGGGAGGAGGGAGCTGGATGCGGCGGAGAGAGATTTGGGGACGGAATGCGGAGAACGAGCTAGAAAGCGAGTTGATTAGAATGTACGGGGAGCCTGTTAGATGAAAAGAGAGACAATAGAGAGTGCGAGTTGGATGGAATGAGTGCGAGTTGAATGGGATGAGTGCGAGTTGAATGGAATGAGCGCAAGTTGAATGGAATGAGTGCGAGTTGAATGGAATGAGTGCGAGTTGAATGGAATGAGTGCGAGTTGAATGGAATGAGTGCGAGTTGAATGGAATGAGTGCGAGTTGAATGGAATGAGTGCAAGTTGAATGGAATGAGTGTGAGTTGGATATGGGATGAGTGTGAGTTGAATGGAATGAGTGCATGTTGGATGGGATGAGTGTGAGCTGGATGGATTGAGTGCAAGTTGGATGGAATGAGTGCGTGCTTGACGAAGTGATTGAAAGGGGGTTCGCGAGGCGTGTTTGAACGCCCGTCGGGCGGATCCTGTCTATGCTAACTACCGAGTTAATTGTGAGTAGGTGGGATCGCTTCGTTGATTCTCAGGGCATCGCCCCCAAATTCGAGGACGATCTGAAAGCATCCAGGGATGGCGAACAGAACGTGTCGTTGGAGGTCCGCATCTGCGACCGGCCGCGCATCGCCTACAGAACCTTGAAGTTGCTGAAATGAAGCTCCTGAAGTGGTATAAGCGAGTCCTGGAACCTGATGAAACGTATCCTGCCCCACGATATCTGCGGCCTCTCTGCCTGCTGGAAGAGGGAAGTCAAAACCTTTGTTCTTTGAAATGGATTGATTCCTTGCGAATAAGCGTACCTTGCCATGAATTAGACGGGCCCACCGCTTCTCCATGAACTGGTTGCAGAAGATTGAAGGAATATCCTGTATCGCTGGTCATCAGGAGCTGATCGAATTCGGTAGAGAGTGCCGGTAAAGTAAAGGATTCTTCGGGTTCGGGGAGACCAGCTCCCATGCTTTGGGAGTCTAGGGATGGAGGAGGCTGGCTACTTGCACTGGTTATAGGTGAAGGGCCCTCTCCAGCTTCAGGTTCGTTTAACGTCAGTGCCGAAGATTAAAAAATCTCAGGAGTTGACTGACGGAAATTTCCTTGCTGAATTTGGGTGCTTGGTGTTTCGCCTGGAAACACGCAAGGCAGCCCACGCCGTGCGCATCGCGCGCATCTATCGTCTTCTGTTCTGCCTCCACCATACTACTAGAATTAAGAGGATGAAGATTACTACTATTGAAAGGGTGTCTTACTTGGTGGATGTTCTTGCAAAGTTGACACCGAGTCCGATTCCTTGGTATGCGACTGGGTGCGGACATCGGTTTGCAGCTCAACGAAAAAAGTTTGAGGGACGATTGTAGAGTTATATAGTGTTCGTTGGGTAGCGCGCCATAACACAACGCGACGTGCTCGACGCAAGGAAGCAGACCGCGGCGCGCAGTTTCATGTGTTCGAGTGCAAAAAGTCAACTCCACGCCTTCACACGGAGGTAAGCGCGCCATTCATTTCCACAAATAGCAATAAGAAAACAACGCAACCATGTGTTGACGATCCCACTCATGTGAGCCGCATGACAAGTAGGCGGAGTGGCCGCTCGGGGCTACGGTGTAATAAAAACAGACTCGCCACCTCCACTAGAAGAACGCGCACTACGCATGGGATGCACCAAGAAAGCACCACTATACGCGTCACGTCCTTAATCTGGGTCACACAGCTCCAAGCAATGCGTCTGGTTGAATATGATTCGCCCTAAGCATCGATTATCGCGTTAACTAGTAGGAGGTCGGCATCACTTGTGAGCGGGATGGACCTAGCCACAG
The DNA here is from genome assembly GCF_015039405.1 of Cantharellus anzutake. Classification (NCBI taxonomy): domain Eukaryota; kingdom Fungi; phylum Basidiomycota; class Agaricomycetes; order Cantharellales; family Hydnaceae; genus Cantharellus; species Cantharellus anzutake. The sequence goes on from NW_024066960.1 coordinate 91,388, forward strand.
TGCTTGCATAAAGGAGCGCACTTGAACAAGTGCAGTTCCAATGTGGAACAGGACCCGATCCGAGCTTCAGCGGCATCATTATTCATACATACAAACGAACCTCCTCAATGCTAACCCCCACTCCAAACCTATTAAGTACATGCATCCATTGTATTTACACAGAAGAATATTAATATTGTCCCGCGAGACGGCGTCACGACGGGCACCCTTAAATTGGTATTCGCGTAAGTCGGTATATATACGGCCAAGACGATTCTATCACTCCTTCCCGTCAAGATTCGGGCTGGCCAGCCTGTGGTATAGGACTGGCGCGTGGTTACAACCAGGCCCACACGCGCTGGACTGCGCGGCGCGCTGTGTAGGTATCCAGCCTTTATTGGAATAGAGCGGCGCGCGATCGAATTGGCGACTCAGCCGTGAGAACAGCAACGAAACCCTTCGCCTCCCGTTGCGCGCGTGTTTAACATCAAAACATGATCAAATGACACGGTTTATTCAGCCAAGTGCTTATAAGAGCGCCTTCGAGGCTGAGTATTTTCCCCCAACGCCAATTCTATAAAACATTTATACTGCAGCGAGCCACAAATGCAACCAAGGTCCAAGGTACGTATGTCGTCTCATTCCTCTTCCACGCTCGGTTGGTTCAATGCTTCCGGCTTCGCCCCCAGACTACTTGCAGGGAATGCCCACAATACCACTCAGATGGGTGCCTGATGTGCCGTCGACCTCATTCAAGTGAATTATCCTGGCAGACCGTCCTTTTCCCAGCATCATTCACTGTATCTTTTTAGGCTGTTCTGAACGTGCCCAGGGAAGTGAATTTTCGGGGGAACAACTTCGGAGGCCGCATCCTGAAGCTCCCGACTGTGGTAAGCAACACGCAGACTCCATGGTTTTGTTGCAGCTCTAATTACAGTCGCAGTTACCAATAATTCCGTTCTAGGACATGTTTCGTGTAAAAATGTCGCCCATGCACATGACCACTTGACTGCCGATGCATGTTTACCATACCAAGGAAACAACCTGGAGCCTCCGAACAGTATGGATACCACAATTTCTGCAGAAGGGGACGCAAAGACCTCCCCAGGTACTGTTGAATCCAGTTACCCGTGTTGCAGTCACCTGTCTAATGATGACTATTCGGGTCTGCTTCAAGAGAATGACAATTTCCCGGTGTCATACGCCGGGATCGAATTAATCGTTGATCACACGACTCGTGACGTCTCCGACCATGATCCAGTAATCCGTAAACAAAATTTCCCTTGCGCATTGAAATCTCCCAATCGCACCCTCGCCATTCATCTTCTGCAGGACCCTCTGACCATGCAGTACCTTCAAGCTTTCGCAGCCCGTTATCCGACTCTTCGTAGGATCGTGATACGGACGGACAGCCTATCTATTCCTGGCAACCAAGTTCCTGGCAATCAAGTCTCGCTGTTCTGCGGCCACCAACAGACAGACCCTGTCATCCAATTGGGCGATCATCAGGGCAGACGCAACTTCGGGTGTTCCGATTCTGCGGATCTTGTCTCGAGTCACCTCTAGATGGCTATCTATTCATTCCACGTTAGAATTTCGGGGGTGTCAGAGGTCCCCCATTCTCAATTTATCTAATTCTGTCATGCCAGGGCAATGTCCTAGGACGAGCACATGTAGCTGGCATTTTATTCTCGTGTATTCCACCTCCCATTTGCATCTCATCACATGTATACGTCAGGAAGATTAATTGCTTGGAATAGTCATAATGAGGGACGGGCAATGAGACGACCAGGGGTCAAGTTCCCCAACTGAACTATCTCTATGAAAAAACTCCCGGCATCTGAAAATCTGAAACGCCCTAAGCTTGGGAGTCCGATTCTGTGACGTCGAGGATTTTTCCTCGCTTTGCCAAGAGCGTACATGGAGTGTAAGCCTTGCATGCTCTGTTAATTGACTCAACTACCTGGTTTGATGTCTCTCATCGGGCCACTAGTGATGCAATAAAAATCGACCTGACTCAATACAGATCTTGTCGGCTACATGGAGTTGCCGAACGCCATATTATGTAATCAACATTCGGTGGGTGGCGGAGCCCTCAAAACTCTATCCAGGGAACAGTATGATACCCCGGTTTCACACTGGACTTTCCTGATTTTTTTTTTCCGTTTTACCCTTGCATCTTTGAACTGCCCACTTGTGTCCTCGGCTGGGGGTTTGCGGTGCAGAGCTTGTGTCCCCGGTTGCTTCTTACATGAGTGGTACCATGTCTCAAGTATTGATTATTGCGGGGCAACGACCCGGCGTGACTCAGCAAACACCCATCAACTGACGATGATGTGTATAGTTTGGGACTGTTTTATTTTTCCCTCTGATCTTCATTCACGGGGACTGAGTCTTTCACTCTAGTGCTCCATTACTGATTTCCTGAGCTATTTCTGCGACTTGAGCTCGAGTCTGTACAGATCGTTCCTTGGCCTTTGTTGTTTCTTGCCCTCCCCGTCCTGGCGACATGCACACCGTTGTTATGAGGCGGTTTTTATAGGCGCTCAGCGGCCACATGGCAGCAAAAGAGGCACTTCAGATCTTCAGATAAGTATCGAAGCTTATCATACATCAGGGCTATGCCACAAAATGATCGGTGTACAGACGGATCGGGGAGGCGGTGCCGTCGGGTGTGGAGCTATGCCCGGGAGGTAAGTCGGTAGCGTGGCTTGTGATCCAACACACACATACTATCAAGTATTCCACCTTTTGAGGATGGGCATTATCTGAGGCTGAGAGCGCAGAATTTTGCCCGAAAATACATATCACTGCAGAAAGGAAGCAGTTCAAGTTAAACAAAAAGAGAATGACAGGAACGATGATTGTGGCCACATCACCTCATGGAGTAGTAGTATAAGCCCCGTTGGATTTTCAACATGATTTAGTACACCGCACGTACTTATGGGATGAATGGCAGGTCTGTCTGAACAATATGTTTTTCAGTCGGTTCGATTCGGCACGTTCGTCAATGCGCGCACAGTAATAAATGTTGGAATAACCATCAGGGATGGAGTAACCTCCCTGGCATAACGGGTGAGTAGTGTATGGATGCACGCTAGAGGTCCTGGGTTCGATACCAGGCTTGTCCATTTTATGTCATTTGTCCAGTCACCTGGTTTACCTCAGTTGAATTCATGACATAAGTCTATAGCGCTAGCAGTGTTGAATTTCTTCAATAAATGTGGAAGAACCAGCTCAGCAGGACGTGTAATTACATGTTTAGAAGTTGATTTCCAACTATTAAGAGCGCAGACATCCGCGAATGAAGCAAGATTCTCATATGTTTCAGGCAGAGAAGTACTATGTATGTGTCGGGTGAACAAGCCATGGCGACTGTCCACTGTCTTACTGTTATAACCGCTGCCTTGGCCTCCGCTTACCTTACGCCCGCTGTTTCATCGCTTGGTGCAGCTCATTACTTCGCGTCGCTCATTGATCATCTCTACGTTTCGTGGTATTTCTTTCTGATATCTTTTTGATATCTTCATTCCTCTAAGTATCATACATGCTGACAGGCACAGATTAATCCGATCTTCGTTCTATTCCTATGCTCGAAAATCCCCCGCTGAGTGCGTCGTAACGATGTGGATCTCTTAGGAAACATCGCTATCATTAAACACATGCGAGAACGCCATACTATCCTCGGCGTTCTCAGGGGAATTGCCACCGAACTCCAGGACCAATTGGGCGTTTCCCGGCAGGGCAAAAAGTATGTGCCGTTGGAGCTGAGCAGGAATTGCATCTCCTAGCGGTTGCCCCAACAATGCACCTCGTATATTGGTGTCGGCGAGTCCGGGAATCCAGTGAGCTGGTGTCTGCCTCAGCGTGTTCATATATCCTCGGGTTACTGGGCCATTCGTCATTTGAGCGCTGACGGTGGGACTCCTCTGCAGAGGTCTTGCAACGGAGGTATATTCAAAACTGGCGGGGTTTCTGTCCCAGTATGGGTGTTCAAGACTGGCCGAGCAAGTCGAGTACGGGAAACCCTGAGTCTGATCTGGAGGATCGCCCCATACGCTTCCACCTGAGGGGTCGTCGAGGCCCGGATTGGGCCCAACCAAGTCAGTGCGGACAAAAGAGAAGTTGAAATCATTTGCGGCAGTAAATGTGCGAGAACCATTGCCATCATCCCCATCTGTGCCCTTTGGCTCTTGGACCGGCGGCAGCCACTGAGATGACGAGGCCCCTGCGTAATGAAGTTGAGGAGTCTGATGAACCAATGCACTTCCCCCTGGAGGGTTTGCTGAATACGGAGATGTGAAACCTGTGCCCGGGTGGAAAGGAGCTGTGACAAAACCAAGGGAATATGAGTTATTTGACTTATCGATTCGAGAAGAGGAGCACCTTCGCATGGAGTGAAAGATCCCATGGCCTGAATTGCTCGAATCGGTTGTACAGGTCCCGAGGGAGGGACTGGGAAAAGATGACTGTTCTCCATATTCTCCACAAGCTGGTAAGCTGGAGGATGACCAACGCTCTGTGTAAATGGAAGTTGAGTGCTAGGGCCGGCGCAATGCGAGTGAAAGCCCCCAGCTTGCAACTCGCCTAGCACCGACGACGAAAGTCAGATACAGAGTTAAGAAGCGAGTGGGGTTGGCTGACGTCGATTTCTACCAGTGCGCTGAGCCGAGGTGGTGGATGAAAGGTTGCAAAACTTTCCAAGGCGGGCACATCGGGCACATTTGTCTCCCCCAATAAAATCGCAATGCTACTGGACTTTGGAAAATAGAGACCGAATCGTAAAGAACAACGTACCTGGTGGGCGTCCTTACAAGATATGCATCGTGCTTGTTGGGTAATAGGAGGGGTCAAGCACATTATAAGTTTTCGAGTGATGCTGAATGGTGGTATATGCTACCAGGCCAGCATCTATTTAAGATGAAGATGAAAGGGCGTCTCCGAGGCGGCCGAGAAATGCCAATTACATAAGTCTTGCACTGACTCCTGAATTGACACCGCGCACGTATCTTTCTACCATAAATAATCATCTTCACGACTGCGAGATCCGATGACGGTCTAGTCCATCACGAAAACCTTCCAGGCGTGCCCAGGTGCTCTTAGAGTCTCCGTGGGTCTCCGTGGGTCTCTGGAATAGAGGGCCTTGCGTCCGATTTTCGTAATGCCGTACACGTTTGGCCTCGAGGAAACTTCCAGGTGATTATCCGAATGAGGGGATCTCCGTCAATTCGTTTATTTAAATGAGAATCGCCCTAATCGTTCAATCAAGTCTAGACAGGACTCCAGCTTATATAGAGGATAATCAGGTCGAAGTTTCCTAGTGCAGTAAATACTTGCCACTTGGTATGCATACTGACTCGATGCTTTCTACTGAGCTCTGTGTAGCACGTTACGGAGGTGTTCAATAAACATGGTCGCTCATCTGCGGGATGCGATTGGCTCAGTCGTGAACGAGGATGGCATTGGGTGTACGTGTTACGGAGGTAAAATGCCAGGCTTAAGGTGAGGTCTAGCTTTTCAGTTATGACGTTAGCTGTATTGTAGCGGAGTTGACCGAATTTATTGTTAATTAATGTTATGAGGGTTCCCCACGATGATGATAAATCTATCTTAATACCCCGCGGCCTCGTGATGTCGTGGCAGTGCGGCTGTCCCGTCGATACACCGTAGCGTAGGGTTCCCCACGATAAAACGAACCCACTGCGAGTAGTTATCTTTGAATGGTTTTGATTGCTGATCCCGATCAAAATCCAATCCTTTGGGGTTTTGCTGATGTGTAATTAATTCTGCGGCGCAGCATCATTTAAGTACTAGGAGAGCTATCGGCGGAGGACTCAGTTTCCGTAAACTCAATTACTTCGGTAGTACTAAAGACTATAGTACAAAGTACAATGTAACAAGTACTCATAACTGTGATACTAACCTCAGTCTCCGTGAATGAAGAACTGAGGGGGAAAGCAAAGCAATCATCTATGCAGGGATGTAAGAAGGGATCGATGTGCTTACGCGAGACTGGCACCGGACTATCCTCAATTAGGCACAACTGAATATAATAATTCGGCTTAGCAGAGAAGTAATGCTCCGTAGAAATCTGGTGTTCCTTCACCTAGAAAACCCTCTTGCAAGTCTGGGATCCGACTGACCCTACTGAATAGAGGTCAGAATATGGCCAGATATGGAAATGCCGCATGAGGGAATACTGAATAGTGTCCGTGATCTGTTTAAATATTATTTGTAACTGTTGGTGTGCTATAGTGCAGATGTTATAGCGTAAGTTGAGGCTATGCGGTCTTTTTGGCTGCATGTGTTCGCTTGTTGCAACTCTTTTTTGGCATTCTCCTATGCAATAATCGCATGCCCAGCATTGAGGAAGTACAGAGTCCCAGCTTTTGCTTTAGTAGAGGCTGGGATCCTGTTTAGGTTAGTTGGTAAGTAGCACCTACAACGTGATGTCATAGATCCGATCATGATCCGCGGCTGGAGCTAGCTCGCGATGAATCCAACGAAACAAAGAAAGTGAAGATGTCAATCAGCACGACTTGCATGGCGGCTCACACCCTAGGGCGTTCTTATCCATTAAATGATATTCGCTAAAATCCTCGTGGTAGTATTGTGAGAGTCGCTGTGTTACATAAGTGTGATTGTACACTCTCCAAAGAAACATCAGAGAATTCTGGTTAATCCGAAATTTTCCTCAGCGACAAATAAATTGAACTCGGGCTCGTATTGCAGGTCCAGCTAATGATTTGGAACCCACGCAACTCACGCTGTTAAACCCAAGATTCGTCTGGGCGCATGATTATCCAATCCTGCATCCCATTACCATCTTCCTGTCATGGAGACGAAACACCCCCCATCATCCGAACGGTGTCGACCTGAGGATCCCCTCCACTGCAGGGGGCGGAGAGACAGGCTATATCCTACCTGAACGCCTTGAACTCGACCGGGCGCCCGCGACTAGCTCCGAAAGTCGGACCTCGGAACTGCAAAGAGAGGTAACTAGCACGCCACATGCAAAGTTACCTTGCATACCTGACCATAATTGCGCTCCCTGTGAATGGTTTAGAACACAACATCCCGTCGATCAGATCAGGTAGGAAACTAGTCCATTCGCAGGACTGACCTCCTCGGCGTCATAGTACCGGCGCCCATCCGCTGTATCAAATGGACAACTCGGCCCCTCCGAACGATGTGGACCTTAGGATGTCCATTAAAGGGAACGGAAAGACCTCTTCAGAAGTTACCGGACTTGAACCTCCCAATCATATTCCAGACCATCTGTGCCAACGTACTCTGGGATCGAATTTATTGTGGATCAGACGGCCTGTGATCTCTCGATGTATGGTTCGGTTATACGCAAAGACAACCTCCTTTGCAAGTTGAATTCCCCTGATCCCTGTCTCTCCAGGCGTCTCCTTGAAGATCCGGTAACGCAGCGATGTCTCGAGGCTCTCGCTGTCCAATACCCTGCTCTTCGTAGGATAGTGGTCCGGACGGACAGCACTGTGAACCAATTTCCTGTCCCTCAACAGAACACACATAACCGCCAGCCCAGCCATGCGCTAGGTTTTCCCCGAAGATGCGATCCGGTTTTTTGTTATTTAGTTTTCGTGCCATCCAATCACCGTGAAGTCCGGAGGACCGATGCTTTCTACGTACCTGCATTCCTGGAATGTATGTAACAACTAAGCGCTCTGCCTGGCAGCCGATCGTTCCAATGCCCTGGCTAGGAACAACAAGGAAAATGACACCATCGCCAAGCCCTTCAACCATACATCACTTCTGAATATACCGTTTTTTCTGCAGGTAATGACACTATTTGCGCTGAGCGCTATCGTGCCAGTGGTTCAATGGACTTGTTCGGTGACGTCCGTAACTCTCAAGATGGTTGTCGCAAACTGCTATGTTAGCATGGTGGCGGGAAGAGTCATCGGTATGCTAAAATTGCAATTGGGTATCGCACGTAAGAGAGATATTCGTCGGCATCATGGGAAAGCGCGTGCCAAGATTACTGCGCAGAAGGTAAAAGATGCGGTAGTCCGGCGTACCAGGAAGCTCCGTAGAATGAAATCAATTTTTTCAAATTCGAGAACTATTTTTGAAGGGAGCATATATAGCATTGAGACTAAGCGGAGCCTTGCTATTTCGAACTGATTATCTGTTTAGTGGCGAAATCTTCGTTTCACCATTGCGTCTTTGAACTGCCCATGTCTCGATCCAATGAATCTTCTTCAAGGGCTAGCGTTAGTGTTCCACATATTAGGATGTTAGCGATTTACGCTAGCGTTTTACGCTCAGTCAATCGTTGTTGAACTGAGGGAGACGAAAGTGAAAACTTGTTCACTGCTTTTTTAAGCAGTCGCCTCAATGGCGCACTGACTTTGGTAGCAGGAATACCAAGAAAGGAAATAAAGCGCCGCTAGCTCAACATCACATTGTGAGATGGCCACAGCGTACAAGAAAACCAAGATTTCAACACCACATGGACGCTGCTGATAATTCAAAAGGATAGTCAGAGGGGAGGAATGTACCTTCTTTCGCCAGTGAGTCAGAAAGGTCATTCCCTTTGGTGTTTTCGTGACCAGGCACTCATTTGATATCTAGCTCAGGAGAATTCACTTATCGTTGAGTCAAGTGACCCAAAAGTGACTAGGTACGTGTTCTGTGCCTTGCTCCATCTCTGCATCATAGACGTCAACCCTCGCCCCCTCCCTTGCCTTTGAGAATAACGTTGTCGCAGTGGAATTGCTGAAAATCCGTATCCTGATCTTCGGACTTCCAGGTTATGTTGGAATTCAACGGGCACACAGTAGGAGCTTAGGCCCTACGGCTATCATGGGTTTAAGGTGGCGTAGTTGAAACTCATATTTCTTTATTCTTCTTCGTTGAGACATTGCGCTTTGAGCGCTTTGATACTTCGCTTTGCCTCGGCCCCGATCGCTCTCTGGCCTGGCGTACTACTGGGGCCCCAACACTTATCTATAAAACATTCGCCTTCTCGCTTTATCGTCTCCCTCAGTTCACTTTGACGTGAAGCTGAGGTGAGAGCGATACTTCGACTGATTATTATGATAATTACTGAGTTATCTTGCGATTAGCACAGGCCAAGCACAAATTAAAATGCGATACTCATTGGAACTCAGTTTATCTTTATGTTCCTTCGCCCTTGCTGATATTTCTACTTCGTTTTCTGGGACTTCTACCCATAAAGTCATCCATTTTCCTTTCCCATGTCAGATGCTTTGTGAGGAGAGCCTACGTCAAATCTTGATATGAGCTGCACGGAGGAGCGACTTCAAACGAAGTAACGGACTCAATCATAAAATGCAGGGCTTACACTCCATGTACATACGCTCTGGGCAAAGCGGCGAAAGTGGGAATCGGACAGGCACTGGCGACTGGACCCGCCCCATGCAAAGCTTAGGACATTCTAGATGCTGGGAGTTTTCCCCACAAAGATAGTTCGGTTGGGGAGGACCCTTGGTCGCCCCATTGCCCGTCTCTCGTTATCTGTTGGAATACAAGTCATCATACCCCTTCGGCAGCGTGCATGCGGCGCAGATGCGCAGCATCCCATGTCCATTCTAGATTATACCGCCTCTCCGACATGTCTGTGCGTTGCTTGACCTGCAGCATAGCCTTGTTATACTATAAGTACTGCATATACACAACTAACAATAATTGTCGATTTTATGGCCACTATCGATCGATCCCTCTTATCTAGAATGATTCTGGTCCCATCTTTAGTCCCTCGCAATACCAATGCGAGTGTAGCTGCCGAGCGCTACGTCCATATCGGGCTAGTCATGAAAACATTGTCACTATTCAAAGCAATCTCCCTGACGTGTACATCTGGTGAGATGCAAATGGGATGTGGAATACACGAGAATAAAATAACCAGTTGCTACACGAGCTTGTCCTAGGGCATTGTTGCCCTGGTATGACAGATTTGATAAATTGAGAATGGGGAACCTCTCTGACGAAACATTGCTCTCATTGAACGAATGCATGCTCCTCGGCGTCCTCAGGGGAATCACCACCAAACTCCAGGACCAATTGAACGTTTCCCGGAAGTGTCAAAAGTATATGTCGTTGGAGCCGAGCAGGGATTGCATTTCCTGGCGGTTGTCCCGACGATGCAGCTTGTACACTGGCGTCGGCGAGTCCGGGAACCCAGTAAGCTGGTGTCTCCCTCGGGGTGCTCACATATCCTCGATCGTCCGCCATTGTCGTTTGAGCGCTGGCGAAGGGGCTCCGCCTTGGCAGTGGTCTTGCAATTAAGGTATATTCAAAACTGGTGGGATTGAGCGTATTTCTCCCCTCGGGGTATGAGTGTTCAAGGCTGGCCGGGTGGGTCGAGTACGGAAAATCCCGAGTCCGATCTGGACCCTGATCCACGTCGGACTCAATAGAGTCTATGCGCAGATAAGAGAAATAGGGCAAGTTACAGTAGAACAGAACGTACTGGTAAGAGAGCCCGTAGTAGAACCGTCCCATTCCAATCCCTCTCTTGCAATACTGGGATTGTTGGCATTGCCTGTGGTAAAGAAGGGCAAACAACTGCCACTATCATCCCCCATCTCTTGGAATGTGGGCAGCCGCTGGGATGATGAGGCTTCTGAATAGGAAAGTTGAGGAGCCTGATGGTCCCATGCGCTTCCACCTAAAGAGTTGTCTTGGCTCTGGTCGGGCCCAACGGAGTCTGCGCCGGAGAAAGAGAAATATGGAAAGCACACCGGTTCAGGAGATCGTGAAACGAACGTACTGATAGAAGAGCCTTCCATTGGATCGTTCCACTCCGATATCCCTCTTGCGAGGCTGAAACCACTTAAATCGCTTGCGGCGGTAAGGGAGCAGGAACCATTTTCGTCATCTTCGTCTACGTTCTCCGATGCCGGTAGCTGCTGAGATGGGGCCCCTGCGTAATCAAATTGGGGAGTCTGATGGACCAATGCATTTCCATTTCCCCTTGGAGGGTACGGAGATTTGAAACCTGTGCGCGGGTGGAATGGAGCTGTGACAAAATCAAGGAAGCAAGAGTTTGTACGGTGTGCCGCCATTGCCGTTAGTTAATCCGCAATTTTCGTCAGCGACAAATGAGTTAGACTCAGGCTCGTCGATTGCAGGTCCAGCTAATCGCATCCTCATCTTAAAGCTGTCAATGAGTCCCGACTCGTTTTCAATCGTGCGTTTCACTAGGCAATCGTTGCGAAACACCCCCGATCCTTTGAACGATGTCGGCCTGAAGATTTGCTCTGCTCCAGGGGACGGAAAGACAGGTCATTATGAACGCCCCGAACTCGATTGGGCGCTTGCGATTGCTAGCGAACAGCTTCAAAAGTTGGACCTCGGAACCGCGAAGAGTATGCCCCATATAAAGCTATCTCGTATATCTGATCATAATCGCACTCCCTGTTAATGGTCTAGAGCATATTCGCCGCATCCCGTGGTCCGGGGAACTAGTCCATTCGCAGGACCGACCTCCCCCACTGCCCCCCTGGCGTCATAGCACTAGCGCCTATCCGCTCTATCAAAGAGACAATCCCCCTCCGAATGATGTGGACCTTAGCATTTCTACTGGAGGGGACGGAAAGGACCCCAAGAAGTTACCGGACATCAAGATCCATATAACAATTGCGCCCATCCAGACGTCTCCCAACAGAATTGCTCATCTGTGCCAACGTACTCTGGGATCGAGTTTATTGTGGATCATACGACCTGTGATCTCTCGATGCGTGATTCCATTGTACGCAGAGGCAACTCTCGTTGCAAGTTGGATTCTCCCGATCCCTGTCTCTCCAGGCATCTCCTTGAAGATCCGGTAACGAAGCAATGTCTCGATGCCCTCGCTGTCCAATACCCTACTCTTCGTAGGATAGTGGTCAGGACCAACAGCGCTGCGGACCAATTCCCTGTCCTTCGACAGAACACGCGTAACCGCCAGCCCCGAGATCAGCTCAGCCACATGCTAGGTCATCCACGAAGCCGCTTGTGAATGCGATCCGTTGGTTTTTCTTTCTTTCTAGTTTTTCGTGCCATCCAATCAATGTGAAGTCCGGAGAACCGATACTTGCTACGTACCCGCATGCCTGGAATGTGTAATGATTAGAACGTTCCGTCCTGTGGTCGGTCGTTCCAATGAAATCTGGCGGGTTTTTTTTTTCACCGTGGCTCGAACCCAAAAAAGGAAATCTGATGGGATTCTGCTGAAAGTACCGCCCTGGCTAGGAACAACGACAAAAAAGGAAAATGACACCAGGCCCTTCAATCATGCATCACTTCTGAATATACCATCTTTTCTGCACATAATGGCACTGTTTGTGCTGAGTAGTGGTTTAATGGATTTGTTGTTCCGTGACGTCCCTCGTAACCATTTAAGATGGTTGTCGCAAACTGCTGAGTTAGTATGGTGTCGGGAAGGGTCGTTGGTGCGCTAAGATCGCAGTTGGGTATCACACGTGAAAGCGTATGCCAAGATCACTGCGCGGAAGGGAAAAGGTGGGAGCAACCTGGCGCACCAGGATGCTCGCCTACGGTAGAATGAAGAAGGTATGTGAAGAGCTGGATGAAATTGATTTTGAGGCAGAAGGAGGCGCATTCGTGACAAGGGATCGTTATATGCGTGGGATCAATCTACTATCGCTGAGATGCAATTTGAAGTGGTCGTCTCGTTAGTCTTCGGGACATCACCTTCGAATTCGAGAACTATTTTCGAAGGGAACAAATATAGCATTGAGATTAAGCGGGGCCTTACTTGCACCAGACTAGAATTGGGCTATAGCAAATTCAAGGAAACACGAATTGTTCTGAATTACACGCATCCGAGAACTTCCTGCTCTGACTAAAATAAAATGATGAAAATCTGTTACGTGTACTGAGTGATAGATCCGCACGAACCCAGAGGCCCCAATTACTGACACCCGAGGATCATAGCAATGGATTTCACAAAACCATAGCCTATCCATTGGGTTGGGATTGCCGTTGGGTACTTCTGACAGAGGGTGTATGGCCACCAATCCCGTCCGGCCCTCGCGCTCGGAGCTCGTAGTAAAATTTACGCAATGGCACCGTTATTTCCTTCAAACTCAAGTAACGCGCCACGTGCCAGCTTAATTCTCCCGGCAAGTGTAGGTCGGATTTGCTGACAGGTGGGTCAGCAATTAGTCTAGAGGTCAATTATAAGACAAGGGGCGTCCGCAACGGCTATACGACTGGGAGCAAGGGGGCTCATCAGCACAATTCTAGCGCCTCCATGGGTGTTTTCAGGTTTCCAAGAGTCTTCAACATGTTGACTGACGTACATACAAGCTAGTGTGGCACCTCCAAACAAGCGCTCAAAATCTGGGAGGTGGGGCGTACAAGGAACACAATAGGATGAGAGCAGGGTTGCACTGATGTTCTCAAACACTACATGAAAGGTTGTTAACGATCAGCCGCGCCTGTGACAAACGGACTTTACAATTGTTGGTTCAAAAGTTTTGGTTCTCCCTAAGGGGGACGTAAGACGCCGGGATGTGACACACTGTTACCAAGATGATTCGTCCAAACGATTGCACGGTCCTTTCGCCCGCATTGGGGCCGAAGACAGGAACGGCACGTATAAGGGATGCAATGGTCAAAGACGACCAAGAACCAGACCGCTTTGGGAACGGCGAAAAGACCTCGGAATTGACGCATCGTTGTCTCCGACTGTAGACACCTCTAGGGTCTGGAGATCAACCTGATCCATAAGGGAACAAAGGGTATTATAAGGTTCGGGTTCCCCAACCTTGACAACCACGCGGGAAACACCGGGGAAATGGGAAGCAAGGAAAGCTAAGAATCGATCAGGGATATGATGAAGAGGATCTTTGTGTGGATCATTTGCATCTGGGTTTTTTTGCGTAGCCTCTTGGAAAGCAGGAGCATCGTTCGAACCAACTTCCGGCTCAATAACCAATTGGACACCATGACATGATATGCTGTTATTGTGCCAGCTTGCCGAGGGCGAGTTTACTGATCCGTTAACTTCGTCGTTCTGGGAGGATCCCATACCACTGCCGCCAGATTGACCAACCGCCTTAGTGGTTTCAGTTGTTGACTTCCGCTTATTTAGCCTCTTGAGCTCGAATCTAGGGGAGGCCAATTGGGCGGAACGCTGGTATTGCGATTGCGAGGAGTTCCGCAGGGCGGTCCGGGACGGCTGACGACGATGAACGTGTCGATTCGTTTTGGGAGTCCTAGGCTGAATTTCCGGTGATCTAATAGAGTCCCCTTCGGCTCCTTCAATACCAGATAAACCCAAGATAGTGCATGGAAATAGGCATTACCATGAGTACGGGATTCGAGAAGTGGGCATGATGCCGTGCCGAAACCAGTGCTAGAGAACTCCCCAAGATTCTGGCCCAAAACGGTGAGGGGCTGTATTTTCGGAGAGGGTTAACGCGCATACCGGCTCGGCGTGAATCGGGCTAGGGGCGTCTAAGGCGGAGGAAGATGGCCAGCACTACGTGGAACATGTCAGACATAAGAAGCCAGTGTGATAGGGGGCGCAAAGTACCCCATTGCACGAGCAGCTAGCTAGGTGGGTAGCCATATCGGTCGGGATATTAGGATTTGTATAACTAAGCCAACCCTCAGAGGTGAGTTATGGTATTCGCTGATCTGGTAGCTCAGTCTTTTAACACATCAGCACAGGCGCTTGGCTGTAACATGTTGATGACATGATTTTTCATGCAATTTCCTCCCCTCATTAGTGAAATGATGCACCCGGCGTTAGGTACGCGCGGAAGCGAGATGGAACAAAGCCTCCCTGTGCGCCAGGCATGAAGGCTCCTCTGTATCGGTATAGCTACTCCGAAAAGCTGTATCACACAGCCCTTCAAAGCGCGCGTCCACGAGGTCTCTGGACGCGCGGGAGATTGACCATTCACGTCGTGGTCGCCATTGAGTTGGGAATGGTGCAATACAGCCACTTGTTCCGATCTCCTTTTTCGTCACATACAACGGTACGCAAAAAAATCAGCACGACCAATTTGGATCAGCGACACCAATAGCGAGGAATCCAAGTCACAAGAGAAAGCAGCATCTCCGGACCTGGGGCGGAATCTTCAACAGCGAATGCCTGCGACACATGTGCAACTAAAATGATTGGATGATCACATGACCTTCTAATCACTCATGGGGCCGCTGTAATCGTTCAACTGGGACCGTTACATCCTTGTGCTCTCAATTGGTGCTGTACCTGCTGTGTTTTCTTATTCACACACCTTCCCGCGTCTGGATGCTTGCCGCGATTATAGACGCCCTAGCGAAGGACTTAAACCACAGCATCTAATAAGCATCTGAATGGCGCGCGCACAACGCAATAATGGCGCGACACACAGCTTACAACGACGGATATAGATGTGGTCCCCGGAATTCCTCTGCACTCTCCGCGCGGGCCCCTCGTGTGGCCGCATAAATTTCATCGAATCACCATGGATCTCAGTGATTGCTACCTCTTCAAGGCCCTCATACTGCGGCTGAGTCCGCGAAAGTTTCTTGTAGCTTATGGCCGTTGTTCCGCGTTCGACCCCACTGTTACCACCCACAGTGCTGACTGTGGCCACCACGTTGACGAATGACTTGAGCACACTGAACGTGCAACGAACTTGGCACAGAATCACCTCGACTGACCGCGGCGCAGATACGCTAGCGACGCAAGGCCCCGAACATTTCGGCTCCGACGAACATTCTGGGGCGTTGGCTGGGGAGAAATGCCGCACTTGTACGGAAAGGAAGAAGGTCGGTCGCGTGTTTCCCCACTGTTTTCGTAATGTCTTACACTCTCCCTTCTGGCCAGCGATGTCCCCTTGATTATGATGAGCGGGGGTATTGTAAAGAATGCGCGAGACTTTCATTGCATTGCGTCCAAAACCTTCAGTGGGAAGGGATGGTGTGTCATACCGGTTATTCAACAAGTCAATTACCAGCTTACTGACTGCCAATGGGGTCGGTCGTATGGGTAGTCTGATCAAGCGCGGAATGAGTTTAACTTGAGGAGACGCAAGGACGCGAGGACCGCCCGCAAGGCTCGGTACAATGCCAGTGAGCCTTCACCACCCTTTTCCAGATGAACAATGCTCATCGGAACGTCCTAGGCCTATCCGCTTCCATGGCTCAGAGGACTAAGGCGAAACCCGTGGAATCTAGGGCGTCACACAAGGTCTCGCGATCAGTGCGGCAGGATCCCGTGACATCGATGAGGGCCGCCCCGCCTACGGGAAGTCAATTAGGGTCTGATCCAGCCTCGATTAAATCAGGAACACATTCAAACGTTTTGCATATGCCACCACCGTCTTCGAGCTATCCTATAGCATCAGATAATACCCTTATCGAAGAGACTAATCTTCCCATCCTTCCGCAGAGTTTTGGGCTGCCGTTGAGCTCCTCAGCGTCCACGAGCAATCCACCTCTCAGAAGTCAAGATTCTACTGGGCGTCTCGATCTGACTGTTCCTCTCGATTCCCCTGGACCTTCGGGAGGCTCGTTCTGGGATGGATTCGGTATGAACGAATACCTGATCCCCCCCGACGAGATGTTGTCGACACGTCAGTCTCAAGCGACTGGAGTGGAAAGTCTTTTCACAGCTTCGAGCCCCCATCCTCCGCAGTTTTGGGGCTACAGGTCGGAGAATTATCCTGCGTCCAACTGTGCCCAAGGGCACGCGGCTAGCCATTTCCCTGTCTCACCGGACCCAGGTCCCCCGATCCTATCGATGTCTGCGCTGTGCAACGATGTTCCTGGAGGTTCCCAAAGAAATTTGAACCCATACGAGCAATTCGCCCAGTTCAAAGATTACGTCAGAACATTATACCCGAAGACTTCCCGTATCGTTATCGAAATCGAGAGTAGCGAGGGCCCAGAGCTTGTGGACCTGAGCGCACTGTTGGACCGTGCGAATTATGGAAGTCCTCGTCGGCTCATTTAGATGAGCGGCAGTTCACAGGGTCCGCCTATGGGACCATGCCCAGGCTGGAAACTCTCACCACAGCCCCGGAGACGGCTTAACACTCTACAGACAATGTACGTGTATACCCTTGCTTGGACTTGTTTAAGCGGGAGCGGTTGTCCATACTCATCGGTATGGAAATCGCCTCGTCCATTTAGTTGGCAGTATGGACCTAAGAGTCTGCGGTTCATACAAAATAATCCCATTTTACGATCTTCGTCACAGATTTACGCGGACAGATCCCCTCTACATTATTCAGTGCTTCCAGACCACCCCGATTACTCCTCAGACGATACCATTACAGCTCAAAATTCTTTGGACTCAATTACGCCCATATCACTTTCCATATAGTCATCATTGTATCATCACTCTACACCAACAGCATAGTTCCAATAGTTACAATGTCCTTCCCACGTATATTTGAATAAATCTAACTCATAAGAATCTATTTCGATCAATACTCAGTAAGTAATGACGTTCGGTCTTCCGTCGGCGCTTGCGCCAACGGTAAACTAGTCGAGACGCGCTAGCCCTGACATCGGACCGGTTGGACGCGTCTGTGATAGGGATACTTAATGCCGATATCCTAGGATTCGATGCAAGCACGGTGTAAAAACCCACGGCCGGGTATTTTGTGCTACACAAATCAGCTGAATTAATTTCAAAGTTGAAGGATCATAATCACTTGAATAATGAAGCCACAAGGTAACCATACTTTTGGCCCAGCGTTGCAGTGCCATATCAGTTGTTTAGCGATTCAGAGCTTTGGACCGCCAAGCTGGCACTTCCAGGCGTTCGTTTCGACTCTTTTGCTCAAGCATGGCCACTCTTGCTTTCACAGAGTTTAAGGGCATAGGGGATGGGCCTGGAGTGCTCCGTGTCTTGGAAGCGATCACTGAATCTGCTCCAGAATTGGGAGATATCACCGTAGCTGCGTTGGGAGGAACTGCTGATGACGATAAATGCAATTTGGAGAAGGAATCAAAGACAGAGAGTTTTCCCTCTTGTGGAAGACTCGGATTTGAGGCGCGGAGTTTGGGTTCACTATCAGGTGCACTGCGAACAGATTCCATGGAATCAGAGTTCAGCATATCCTGCACAGGATTTGGTCGCAAAATCCGATCCATGTGAGTATCGGCGCACTGATTTTTGTCTTCAGCTGCACTTAAATTACATGGACTCGCAAGTGAGAGAACATCAGCGCCGGGTTCAGGCTTTGTGTTTTCCGCTGGATGTCGAGTCCGAGAGGGGTGAAGTGGTTCTGAGTGTATGTCATCGGGGGACAATACTTCGGATAGAGTAGCGACCATAAGGCGGTTGAGATCATCCTCAGAGCCGGATGTGTTTCCATCACAGTCCACAGAAATCCCAAAAGATGCATAGAGTTTCTTATCCGCTGTGCTACTGGTGTTCTGGCGACTGCCCACTATATCTTTGAATTCACTGGAGCGGATAATAGATTGCCAAAGTTTCGAAGCAGATGATGTTGCCTCCCCGCTTGGTCCCATTGGGGAGGATACATAAGGCGGTGACGTGCTTTGCGATTCCACCGCTTGAGAATAGCCCATAGAATCATCAGCAGTCTTTTTACGATATGAGGCGGGTCGGAAATGAGGATCCGGTCTTAGGTTGAGAGGTCGAGACTGTTCGATAGCCAGCGAAGGAGGGAGTAGAGATGACGGGAAAGGTGCCTGTCGGGGAATGCCTTTAGGTAGGACAGAATTTTTACGATATGGAGTATCTTTCGTGTCGTGTAACAAGGGAGGAGTCGTGCTCCTCTGTCCAGGCCCGACAGGAACTGAAACAGGAGCCACAGGAGGCCTAAGCATGCTGACGTCAGGCTTAGAACGCTGAGCTGGGGGACGAGGGACTTTCGAAGATGGAGAGTGCAGCACTAATTCGCGAGGTGGATAGAGAGACACTAGGTTCACGATAGTAATCGGGAGATCAACCTTCACGTCCGAGAATCGGCCAGCGCTCACTTCCACCCTGATGAAGTATTGTACTTCAATGAGTCGGCTTCGGGGGACGCTTAAGGCATTGGACTGGAGACTGATGTCAAAAAGTTAGTGTGGGTGAGGACATGACAACTCACTGGGATCATAATGCCGTGTCGTGGAGAAGCCCTCCCTCCGGGATCCACCCCAAGCCACCAGCCTTTCGCACTGGCTTGGCCCTTGCACCCTCTTTGGCCAACCTCGAGAATCGCCTCCGCAACTTGTCGATGGTTGGTTTCACAAACATCGGAGCCAACTTGACCCGAAGACTGTGTGAGAGAATCAGAGAAGACTTTGAAGACTGTCAAGTGACGAATCAGAGAAAGTGTCAAATTCTTGACACGCTTGGTAGTGTTGTTTTCGATTAGAACGTAAACCCAACAGACTTGACCTGCAATCCAAGCCAATCGTTCAAGAATTCCAGTAACCTTCAAAGTACCAGTACCGAAGACTAGAGACCCCTCAGCTGTTCCGGAAATAGGGGTTGGAGAGGGACGAAGCAACAAGTTTGGGTCGAGGATGGGATATATTTGGCACATTCGATGAAAGTGAACTACGCAAGGGGACTGTTGTCGACTTGGGAGGACCTTCATAGACCTACCGGAGGAATAAATATTCCAGAGACAATTGAGACAAGAGGGATAGCTTACACAGCAATGATATAGTGAACCGATGAAGAGGACGATCCTTCCTCAAGAACGCCTTTTGCACCGGACCCAATAGGAATCGGGAAATTAAATTGTATTTTGTGTAAACCCGCCCTCAGAGCTCTAAATCCTTCTCTGTCGGCATCCGAACAGTACAGGCTGCCAATCGATGGAGAGATTTCATGAAGAAACCGAGAGTGTTGCATAAAAGGATGTTGGTTTCTCCCAGCGCTCTCAATGCCAACAACCCTTAGCCTTACGCCTGCCGATAGGAGCGATCCATTTTTCTTTTCTGAGAAAGGCACTTTAATCTTCAACGACCCGCACAATTGGCCGCCTTCTACGACCAAATCACCATCTAGAACCAAGTCGAGTCCAATTTTCGTTCGATTGTGCGGCTTTTCCGTGACAGACAAACCACTCTGGGAAGGATAAATTTCCTGAGGGGGTGAGTAAGGATTGACAAGCGTGATTGACGCTGGAGCAGAATTTCTTTTTTGCAGAGAATTGGGTCGAGCAGCTGAGGGTTGATCAGATGATCTCCGAGAGAAAAAGAGGAAAGACGAAGGAATAGACTTTCGACGGCGTTGAACGTCGGAATGGTTGGAATAAATGTCTGGAAACTCGGAGGCGTCAATGCTAGATGGATCCTTTTGAACCTTAGCATTCAGTGGATTGAGCCAGAGAACATTGGACTATGATAATGAGCGTTCTCACCACCTCATCTTTGGGCACCTTTCGCATTCTTCCTGCATCCTGGTTCGAAGCCACGGAAGACAGGTCGAAAGGTAGAGTCCGTGGCATCCTCGCTTGGGCTATAGAGACGGTCCCCAGCTCCGGTTTCATTCTATCTTCGGTCAGCGGTATTCCAAGTCCCGCTGGCCGCGCTTGTTTTAGGGTGTCCCCGCTCATTCAGTAGACCGCAGCGACGTTTATCAAGGACGAATTCGCAGCAAGAGGGGGACCCAAACAAAATGGAAACAGGAGCTTCACAGAGCCACGACAGGACCGGCACTGGACCAGTACTAGGTCCGACACCGAAACGATGGAACGGGTACATCTGTTGGCTGTTGTTTAGTAGTGGCGATGCACCTGTCGTCATGTGGAGTTTCCGACTCAGAGTGAACACCGCGCAAGCGATTCGGGCACGGCATCCTAAGAACCGTCCTTGAACGGCGATCAAGAGGGGATTGGCTGTTCCGTGTGCGCCCCCATCTAATTATGATCCAATTATGATCACAATGCACCCATGGGTGCGGAACCCGATCACGTTTCAGTGAATAACTGCACAGCCCATCATTACCTTCGTTTCTCCAGCTGGACCTAGGCAATGTAAACTGTAATAAGCTCAACACATGGCTTGCACGTGGGAGTCGCTTGCATAGTCCTTTCGCATTTTTCTGCGCTACCTCCTCATGAAATATGCATTTTGTTCATGTTTCTCGACGTACATGTACACAATCGCACATACACACACAAAGGGCACACATTTAGGAAATCCCTTGGCAATATCCACGCCATAGTTAATCACGATCTTAGCCTAAAGGGGGGGCCCGAATTCAACAAATTATTTTATGAATTTGTGGCAGTAACCATCAATTCTAACGTCTCCTAATACCAATAAAACAGCTCGACATTTTCCTCACGAAGCCTTCACGAATCTTGAACTAATATATCATCAGCGTGGGCCCCAGTTCTAGGCCAAATCATGCCACTCACGTCCATATTCTCATGCAACGGAGCAATATCGTACCGCCGAAATATCGTAGCTGCAACTTGTAGCAGCTCCATTTTCGCCAGATTCTTCGCGATGCATGCCCGTGGACCCCACGAGAATGGAATGAATGCTTTTTGCATCGCTTCAGTGTTGCCTTCGAACCACCTTTCAGGTCTAAGATGACCAAAAAATCAATCAGTGAAACTCTATTGAGACATGCGCTGCATGCTCACCTAAAGCCATCTACATCAGCGCCCCAAACAGTCTCATCACGATGAACTGAATATATCGGGACGCTGAGAATACTTCCAGGCTTGAAGAATCTGCCTCTCACGACCAAACCGCCCTCTTGCACGACACGAGGCAACCCGACAGCCCTGAGTAATATTTTCAGTGTCAGCCAACCTCATACCTGAGTTAAAAACTAGTATTTGGGAAACCTACACAACAGACTGTAAGCGAAGACCTTCGTTGACGACGGCGTCAAGGTAAGGCAGCGACTTGATGAGGTCATAAGGTACTACAGACTCCTCCAATGGAGCGTCATCATCTTTCCCAAATTCAAGTCCAAGGGCTTCGTCCAACTCGGCCTGAAGCTTGCGGAGAATGGTAGGGTTCATTGCCAGGTGATATGTAATGGCACAAATGATACTACGAGGAATGAGATCAGCTCTAGTCCACTTGCCCTTGGCACCCCCCTACAATGCGATACTTACATGGACGTCGTATCACTGCCGCCGATGATCTGGGTGATAGACTCCGCAGTCAATTCCCACTTATCCATGGACTTCCCATTGACGTCACGCCCTCGAAGTAGCCCTCCGAGAACGTCCTTCCGATCATTGGGATTCTCGATACGCTTCGTGACCGCAGCGTTAGACATCTAAATAATTCGACCGAATTAATCAATAACTGAGGACCAAAGCGAGGAAGGGATACGTACACCGTAGAGTTTCTTAGCGGCTTCATTGCCAACCGAAAAGGAGGGAGTCTTTTTGAACAAGCCTCGAAGGATAGGCGGAACCACACCAAGAGTGCTTGCCCATAACTCCCTTTCATCGAGGATCTTGATAGCAGGAAGGTACTGCACTTTCCGAGTTGAGTCATTTACATCGATGTATGGCGCACGATCACATCCGGCTTCGATCATTCCGAACGGGGAACCGAACGCGAGATCGCCAATGATGTCGAATGTCAAGAAATTGTACCCTTTCCGGCAGTGGTAAGTACAGAGTGTGCGCGAGAAACGATGACCTACAATCCGCACAGTTGAGCCATGCTCTACCATCCTTCTTGTATACTTCCTGCACGATCTCCTCAGATTTTTGGGGAGCCTTGTCACAGAGTGAGTCCCATTTCTGGAGCATGCTCGCGATGATAGTTTGGAGGTACGGTTGGAAGTCTACAATACTAGTCTGGGAGAAAACTGGTGCAATCATCTTGCGTCGTCGGCCCTGTGGAGTAAGAAATAAGAATAAAGCGCAAGCAAAAATGAAGACAGAGGTCATACATGATCAGCCTTATCGCGTGTCGAGAAGATTGTCTATTAAGCGCGAGTGAGTCGTTGCCCATAGTAGGCAGCCTGCATGAGAACATACGCCATGCGTAGAACGGAAAGCATCGTAGAAATCTGATTTCAAAGTCCCAGAGTACTAAAAGTGGGTTACATCTGACAAATGAGATCGAAGGGATCAGAAAATGACTCACAGCATAAACCTCTCGAATGGCATCAGGATCCGATATCGAGATATGATTCGGTGCAATGCGCACAAATGGGCCTATGTTGGAAGACGATCAGGGACCTGGAAATTGCAAAAAAACGATTGCACCGATCTTACCATATCGCTTGTGCAACTCATGCACGAGTATTGAGCGACGCCCGGACGTAGCAGCTCTGTAGAGCCATAGGTCGGATAATCTGGCCATCAGTGGACCTGGGATTCGAGTTGAGTCATTATATCCGTATGCGTCACGGAAGTAATTGAATAATAAAAGTAGTGTCTTGAGGGCAGAAAAGGTTTCGTCAGCGCTCTGTCGAATGACAGGTTCGTCAAAACGTACAATGGATGATACGATAAGCAAGGGAAGAGTGATTATGACAAGGGGGATAGAGCGGACTTGTCTATCGGTGTAAAGTAAGGTATACGACAAATACTCGATGGATGGCGAAGAAGGAAGGTGCATTATGATTCGGTAATCTAGTATCACGTTGGTGATAATTACACGTATTCGTCGAAGGCTCTTCAGAGAGGTCTACAGCAACAGCTAAGAAATCAAGCTACTTTTATGACGAAAGGGGGTTGCGCCTTTACCCACGGCGCGGAGCATTATGGTGTAATAACACCGCCGCACGGGGTCGTGAACTGCAAACGGAATGATGCCTCAGGAGCCCATGCGGTCCAGCCTCCCTATAGCCCGATGCGGTTCCCGGCGACTCAGATAGAATGTCCAAACAAAGGCGTCTGATCGTAACGACGCCGCGTATAATTGACAAGGGGGGTAAGGAGGAATGAATATGGATTGAACGATATAAGATTCACACCAAGATGATCCCTGCCAGCGCAGTCGGTTGTTGCCCAGATGGATGATGACTGATGCAAAAAAAAACCCTAATTTGAGGGACAGCAGAGAAGTGCCAACACAGTTGTTAGGATCGCACACAGGGATGGAACGCAACCAAAAAATGATATGTGAATGATCATGATAGGCGATCTGCACAGCACAGCTGAGAGCGGGGGGATCGGGCCCAATGGATTCGGAAGCCGAGCGCGCATGCCTAGATCAGTAGAAGGTGGTATAATGATGCATCAGAACCCAAGGAGATGTGTTACTCACAGTCAGTCAGAAATCCGGTTACATAGTCGCGATCGGTGAGCGGAGGACCACGCCATGCATCAAGCGTCGGTCGGACGGTGTGGAGAGGCGCATAGGGATAGCATAGCAGTGGGATCTCTCGTATAGCTTGGGGCGCGTTCGTCATTCAGAGACATTGGTTACTACGCGGGAGCCCAGCCCCTGCACCTGTGCAGGGATCACGGCGACCGCCTCAGGAGTGGCTGCCACTTGCAAAGGGAGTCAGCCAGGATCTATCAATCCGGAGCGATATCCTCTTCCTAGTGAATAGACTGCTACCGCGTGACATTATGTAGGTGACATTGGATGGAGAACGGGGCGTTGACGGAAAAGTTTGTCAGGCTCTGTAGGCAAATCGCCATTGGAATCGAAGCCAGTGCGGTAACAGTGGGAAAATCTCAATCTCTACCTCCAATGAGGTATTTTCCAAGATATGAGCCCTGCTGTAGTTCGTGAATCGCAGTCGTGAGGCAGTTGCGGTTGACATCAACTTCAGTTCCTCCAAGATTCCCACGCCAAGTTCTCACGCCGTCGATTGCACAACCTCCTCGTATACGGAATTGCATGCTGTTTCATGCTGTATGGCATTTACACCCCTTTTTTTGTTTTCCCGCTCGGCTCGCCCAGACGTTACTGTTGAATTCCGGGTGCTCAGGTTCGCATCTTTAGGTGGATTAGACGTAGTTTGAGATAGATGTATGGTCAGTGACCAGCCGATTGTATGTAACGGTCCGCTTGTGGGATTTCCGAGCCCGGGGGTGGATCCGCGATATTGCACATCGGTCCCATCAGGATAACCAAAGGTGGACGTATGGCCGCCCATCTCCTTGCCCGTGGAATACCAAGCCATCGCAGGGAAATGTGCACGTTCAGACGGAAACGGGAAAACGAAGTCCCTGGGCGCGCTCTCCCATAGCAACCAAAGTAACGGTTGGACCAGGAGAATCAGACATATGGAGCTGACGTCATATGACAGCTCGGGGGAGGTTCCGTTCTTGGCATAGGCACACATCTTAAAATGACAATTGTAGAAGGAGGAAACGGAGAGAGCTTGTGAGGGTAATGCGGCTCGGCGACATGACAATTTTCTAATTGGAAAAGTAGCTTCGGGTGATTGCGGTAATCAAAATAACGGGATAATTGGCTTCGCACGCTAGTTGCAAGCCACGACGGAGATGGAAATAGCCCGATTGATGATCAGATGGGTCCCCGTGGCTGGCGGGATTAATTGCCCCGTTGAGTTAAGGTTAGGGGACCAATTGTTCAATGGAATCATAACCAACGCAGCCACCAAGCCACTCCAACATGTGCCAGCTACACTAAGGGCATTCCTCCAAAAATTGGATTGCTGTAGGATGCCTTACATCTCAAGTGCGCGTGCGTATTGTAACACTGAGCCAACAGCAGCAGCATCTCTGCCTCTCAGTATCTAAATAGGAATCACTCAACTGGTGCAGTCACCTACCGCCCTGCGCTCCGTATGGTCTACGGCATGGCAAGTTAAGCCAGTAGTGTAGCCAGCTTCCACGACGGACTCGGACCTACTATCACTGATATCACACTTAAACGAGCAAGGATAGGTAAGGGTATCTTTACCCCGTCCAGCATCCCATGAATGATAATAGGCAGGAGGTATTTGTCTCCGCTTGCATCATTTCATATTTGGAACCATCTTGCAACAAACTATGGGAGACCTCATTCCGAAAGCTCTCTCCCACGGACTCACTCAGCTTCCTGGCGCGGAGAACGCAGTTATACCTGAAGCGGTCAATATTCCAACTCCGTCACCTCCGCCTGGCCCCCTTTTCCTTTGGGAATTGCAGTCGTTAATCGTCCCCCAGGAATCCATAGAGAAACCAGTTGCGCGAGGATTCTATGCTGGTTATACCATTGATCGCTCTCTTGGAGCCGTCGTTCGGTATCCGAAAACCATGGAGTGAACTTCTCACCAAGGGCGGTTATGAAAACCTGGAACGCAGATCAGAGAGGTGTATATGTATCATCAACAACGAACAAACGAATCATCCCGTAAGTTGGGAAGTCGTGAATTGAATGAAATTCCTTGGAGGCTCCGCCGCTGATGCGGCATGTTGCATGCATATAAGTAAGCAACACATATATAGTGAAGAGACGAATCATTGAGAAAATAGCTCCCCCCTCCCCTAATGGATGCTAAGGAAGGAGGGTTGGGGATGAGGTAGACGGGGCCATGGAAGGACGATCGACGCCGCTCTTCAAAGCCACGATGCCGCGCTTGTTGCTGTTTATATTCACGAATACATGACAGGAAAGCCGGCGGCCAAGCGCACTAGTGGTGTTTATGACATCTAACTTGAGGAAAGGGCCGGCCCGCCGTAATTAAGTGGATATTGATGTATGTTTCAAACTCGTGACCAAAGGCGTTTGCATCCGCAAGTTCGTTGGTGATTCCACAACTTCCACAATATTTCTACCTTTGCAAGCACTTCATGTGCCCATTCCTTAGAGTGCTGAGATATACTGTAAGAACCGTACGATGTAGTGGTATGTACAGTTATTAACGGAATGTCATTATCAAAAAAAGAAGGATGGCAGAAGTAGTTCATGCAAAATTGATCCCAAAGAAGTGAGTGTGGTACCGAATCGGATCGCAAAGTTGTCCGAAACGTCACATAGCCAACGAGGCTTGGAGTTCCCGCAGCTCCCGCTCTTCTTCTGACTCTTCTGTTCGCCGTTTCCCTTCTGTTGAGGAGTGGAAAACGAGGTAAGTGAATAAGGTTGGGCCCAAATCCGCTAAAAGATACGTACTATCTGCAGTCTCTCTTGTTGGCGAAACCGGAGGTTGTATCGGCACGCGTTCAGCACCCTTTAATCGGGTATTGAGCTCCTCCTGTTCTAGCTCCTCTAACTCTTTGTCCAGCTCAAAGTCATCTATCTCAATTCCTGCAACCATGGGAGTGGAAATAGCGTTTGAAATTTCTTGTGTAACGGCCATTTGTTCTCGGATCGAATCCATTGTCGTTTCGACTTGTTCGACTGTCCTGCAGAAATGTCACACGATGCGTTTACAGCACGGAAAAAATAAGGTGCGGGCGTACATCTTTCCATGGATCTTGGAGAGTGCATTGGCGCCACTCGTCATAGCGTCCAACACTTCCTGGTTGATGTTAGCGCTCTCGAGCGCGTTCACCTATGGAGCCGCCGGGGTGGACGGAAATAGGTATCAGGAGTTGAATGACTCGACGGATGCAAAGCATGATTTGGATGGCGCACCTGGGATTCGAGTGTGAATTTCTGCCCGCTGAGCCTGTCGAGATCCGCCTGTAGGACTTTCTTCCGCTTCAGCGCCTCTTTCGCCACTAAAGTCGTTGGGATACACCATCAGTCACAGGTATCGGAGACCATGGAACGCGTCACACAGACAGTTCTGATTAGTAACAGCGTTTGCTTTAGCCTTGGCATGCTGTTCATCGATCTGCTTCTGCAGATGCTCCTCCTTTCTCTCAAGGAGCTGCAGGTTCTGCCTCAGCTTGATGATAGCTTCTCGAGCAGGTCTCTTGGTGTCCTTTGGTCCTGTGAACCATGACATCCAACCCGACATTGTGGAAAGAGCCTTTCGATTGTGGCGATTGGGAGAAAGGGATTAGAAGCTGTGGCGCAGTTGCGGTTCGGACGCAACGAATGCAGTAGCAACCAAGTGACCGATCTGGCCGGCGACTGCCGAAATTAGTGCGAGCTTATTTCCACAACAGGCAATGCTTACCACGCTCTGTCTGCTAAATGTAGCAGGGTGTACAGGCTCGTTCGCACCGAGGATTCGAAGCCAGCATAATCTGAGGAGATGAAATCATGTTTTCTGGCCTCTCTCTGCGCAGCCCCACCCATGGAACACGGTGAAACATCGTTCCACGTGATTCCCCCGAATTCCCTGCCAACTCTGTAATGGAAAAGCATTCTAATTTATCCTCGAAATAAGCAGGCACTTCCATGGTTCTTCAGGTGAGAGACAGGTTTCTGGAGAACTACGCCCCTACAGAGCACAATCCTATCGGTAGAATATCATTGTCACCGGCGGTGCCGGATATATAGGTACGCCGCCACAATTCCTGATTTGACACTATCCTCCACGTCGCATGCAATCACTGACGCGTTATTTCGCGTCTAATTAGGGTCTCACGTAATCCTCTCGCTTTTACTTACCAGAAAATTCAAAATCATTTCTATCGATAACTATTCCAACTCGCACGCAGAGTCTCTCGAACGTGTTTCAAAAATTGCACGCGAATCCCTGCCAGTGGACGCGTCAGAAGAAGATAAATTTAGTGTAATAATAGATGATCGCAAAGTAGATCTCACTAATTCGCTTGCGGTTCGCGAAGTCTTCGAAGCCTACGGCAAAGGCAACATCTGGGGTCTTATCCATATCGCTGCACTGAAAGCTGTTGGGGAATCCGGAACGGTCCCTATAGAATATTATCGCGTCAACGTTGCTGCTACAATAACTCTCTTACAACTCATGGACGAATTCGAATTGCATAGACTTGTATACTCTTCTTCCGCGGCAGTGTACGGTATTCCACCAAAAATTCCCACCCCTGAAACTACAGCTCTCAAAGCTAAAAGCGTCTATGGACGTACGAAGGCCATATCCGAAACCATTATCAAGGATATATGCCAGTGTATGTACAACCTTATTCCATACAACTCTATTCACCGAGTGTTTGGCCTATCAATATGCACGACTCCTTTAGCGAACCCGAAATGGCGCGTAATATCGTTACGATATTTCAAGTGAGTGATGGTCGATTTCCCTTCGAATTCGTTCTCAGCTGAGAAATGATTCTGTGAGAATAGCCCCGCAGGTGCATATGAATCGGGTCAAATAGGCGAACACCCCGTGGGAATTCCTGAAAATTTGCTGCCTCGTCTTGCCCAAATGGCTGCAGAACAAGTGGAAGGCCCTGTAAATGTGTTCGGGAATGAATATAATACCAGGTGTGTCTAAGTTCCCTAATGATATTGCCACGACGGACTAACATCAGACCTGGGTGGGCTTGAGAAGGGATGGCACTTGCGTCAGAGATTACATTCATGTTGTCGACTTGGCGGAAGGCCACCGTCTGGCACTAGAAGCTCTCTCGGATGGGTCGCTCCAGAAGACGTTCGGAAACGTCGCGGGAAATAATGTCAATTACAAGGCTTACAACCTTGGCACAGGACATGGGAAAACCGTACTGGAGGTTGTCAACGTAATGAAAGAAGTCACAAATTTCGCATACGAGATAAAGTTTGGTAACCCCCGGTGGGTAGTCCCTACCACTCACATGTTTGATATTCAATACCAAGTTTACAGTGCCGGCGACGCTCCAACCCTGACAGCCGACCCAGCTCTAGCCAAGACGGAACTTGGCTTCTCGGCTTCATCTGACCTCGAGAGGATTTGCCGTGATCTCTGGAACTGGCAGGCAAAGAACCCAGCTGGCTACGGTACTCAAAGAGCCCAACGGAGCTAACTATCCAGAAGAAACTCACCAAATCCATCATTGTCGAAGTTCCTGGTCAGGAGGTTGTCATTGAAGCTACTGCGGAGGTTAAGAAAGTTTGGGTGTTAGGAGTCTGAGTCACAGTTCACGGTTATTCTTATACTACTATTCTGGCTCTCATCGCTATCTTGTGTACTCATGGACATATCTCGCTATACGGACTTGAGTTGGACTGGAGACTAGTAGAAGTAACTTACATCATTGATACCCATGTTGTTGATAAATTCCACAACCTTGTGGACCTCGGTCGCTTGGGCCTGCCCGCACATGAATCCGCCAAGTTTTCGATCTCGGAGATTTCCAAGCTCCGAGTCGCATTGAACTCTTGTGCAAAGAACTCAATGTTCACCACCCAAAGCATTAAACATCAGAAGATGGAGCCCCCAACTGGGATGTCTGAGTTTCCTACGATGATCAATGAGCTGGGTGCGCTCCTAGATGCACTAAATCTTTACGTATCTACGAACTTTGTCAATGCTACACCCATTCTTCTTCAGTACCATCCATCCAGGCGCACCGAGATGATACAGCACGAAAAGGATCGTATTCACCGAATGCACGAGCAAATAACCCGAGTAGGCACTATTGCGCTGAAGTTCAAGGCGTTTGAGCAGAACATGAACCGGCGCCACAGTGCCCTCCAAAATACGCTATCGCCTGTATTTTCTCTGCCAACCGAAATCCTACTCAACATCCTTTCCAGAGTTGTCTTCGCCAGTCGTTGTCGGGTGCCGCCGGAGAGGCTGTTGCTCGTTTGCTCCGCGTGGAAATCGCTTATTCTCTCATCTCCGGAGCTCTGGGCGGGTTTCACAATGTACCTGGGAGCCTCCAAACGTTGTCACGCTTACTTCGAGCGGTCAAAGCCACGAAAAATACAAGTTATCCTTCTCTCAGGTTCAAATTCGCCTCCTCATTGGGTTCGAAAGATTCCCCCGTGGATCGCCAGCGAAGATTTTGCCTCCCGGGTGACGCGTCTCTGTGTTCAATTAGACAACGACCTCACTCAGTCATTATGGGCACCATTAATCACAAGAAACAGTCCCCTGTTCACCAAGCTCTCAATCTTGAAGATCACGGGCGATTCGAACAACGAGAGATTCCCGTTGCCTCTGATCCAGTTTCTATCAGACAGGAGATTTCCTCGCCTCACCAAACTTCACCTCTCTGGGGTAACACTAACATCCACACCTCTGGAGCAGATCATGAATATCAGATTTTTGGTTCTGGAAGGTGCCTTTATGGACAATGTCACTTTGGTGGCTCTGATGCGGTGCTGTCCTCAACTGCACACCCTGCACATGCGTTATGGTTATTATTCTGGCTTTGTGAGACCGGATATGAGCATGACACCAATTCATCTCCCTCATCTCCGAGAAATCCACGTTACATTCTCTAAAATCTTCATAATGGTCCAGCTTTTTACGCGGATCAGAGCGCCCGAAATACGCACCCTCAGAATTACGTCTGCACCTTTTCGGGATACATCTGCATCTTTAGGTGTGGCTGAAGGCATATCTGCACTGGATGCGTTTGTGAGTTCTCGATCCCTAATTTTCGGGCATGATGGACTCACTGCATCCTCTAGTTAGTTGTCGGGCATTGTGCACCAATCGTTCAACGAATTAGAGTTCCGTGGCCAAATCCACACAATGACCCTCTTCCTAAGCCTGCTTTTAACGAAGACTCAACCGCGTGGGTCGAGTGCTTTTCTGGGACTGAGACGGTTGGTTTTACGGACACCAGTTGCTGGTTTGGGTGATAACGGTTACGGAAATGAAGCCTCGCAACTCCGGACCCTGGTAGAACGCCTTCATGAGCGGGGTGGCCGATTAGAAACTTTGGAGGCTACCTCCAATTTCATCACGGATGACTCCGTAACGTTGGAGCAGTATGTTGGGGTCGTCCGTATCATCGCTGATAAGCGTGATTGAGATTGTGTGAGTTATAGCTGACACGGATGTGCTATCGATATTCATGGAAAGACCTATACAGAGGCTGGGTCCTGCCTAGGAAAGGCCGGTGCTAACGGTAATCAATTACCGATATGGCGGGACCAAGGCACACAAAGCTGGGGCTTTGAATGACTATGCCTCACGCTTTGTCATGTCTCGGGATCAGCACGTTTTGGCAACGCGCGTGTGGGGTGCCTCCTATTTGCAATAGGAGTTCATCAAATTTTCTTTGATTGGTTCAGAGTTCCCATGCCTTCACATCTCCTGCTGTGTCTGTTCTGCGCTACCCTCCCCTTGGTTATATGTACAAGCTAGTTTAGTTTTTTACCCTCAATTCAGAAGTCTCGGCACAAGTCGGGGCTGTCGTCACAGCTATAACGTACACCCTTGAGCCAGCTCGGCCAGTGCACGAACACAAGCAATATCTGAACACCGCATTTTCGGTTCCGTCCCGGTTCGGTTCGGAACGGAACTGTTGGAACGGCCATCGCTA
This sequence comes from Cantharellus anzutake, assembly GCF_015039405.1. Classification (NCBI taxonomy): domain Eukaryota; kingdom Fungi; phylum Basidiomycota; class Agaricomycetes; order Cantharellales; family Hydnaceae; genus Cantharellus; species Cantharellus anzutake. Next base: position 123,520 of record NW_024066960.1, read on the forward strand.
TCTATTATGCTTGGATTTTTTTTTTCGGTCCGACACAAAGACCCTGATCTCTTAGACTAAAGCCCTGAACAAGATATTTTATGATTGTATGCGCAATATCCAACATGCAACCCTTCAATGGTTCTTGCGGTTCGGTTCGAGTATGGGTTCGAAACCAATCGATCTCTGGTGTATCCATGGACAGATCTCGCTTCATGGACGCGAAACTAGAAGTAACTCATGTCGCTGACAATCATGGACTAGATGCCACATCTTTGGCCTTGAAACTGCCTCGCTGAGGCACCTGGACCCGAGCTCGAAGATCTCCGCGTTCGAGTGGCAGCTACCAATTACGTAGTACCACGGGATTGGGCCTCCACCAGGGATGTCCGACCCTCCCACTATCATCAATGAACTGGTCCTCCTGGATGCACTGAATCTTCACATGTTTGCGTCGTCGATGCGATGCCTCTTCTTCAGCCATACGCGCCAAGATGACAGAGCACGCAAAGGATCACTTCATCTAATGGATGAACCAATGGCTCGTAAGGGCGCTATTGCACAGAAGTTCCAGGAGTTCAACATGAAGATAGCACGCCGTCGCGGCGCCTTTCAAAATATGCTGTCCTTCATATTTTCCCTCCCACCCGAAATCTATCCTTTCCAGCGTGGTCTTTTCCGATGATATCTGGGTGCTTCGGAGCAACTACTGCTGGTTTTCCCTACGCGGAAACCACTTACTTATTCTCTCCTCTCCGTCAAATATCGAGGTGAACCTGCAAAGTCCTGAACGCTTTCGAGCTTTCGAGGCCACGGAAAATACAAGCCACCCTTCCTTGTCTAGTGGTTCGGCTGGAATAATCCCACCGTGGATTGTCAGCGAGGAGTTCGCTTCCCGAGTGACGTGTATCTCCATGGAATTGGAGAGCCAACTCCCTCATTCAGCATGGCGCAGCTAACTATAAGACACAGTCTCCGATTCACCAATTTCTCGATCCTGAATATTGTCAACCTGTCAGGGAGATGCCACTGGGCGATTTCTGACAGACACAAAGTTTCCTCGCCTCACCGAGCCAGGGTGATACTAAGGCACACATTTTCGGAGTAGGTCACGAACGTCCAGCCTTTGATATTTTCATGGACGATGTCATCTTGATGGCGCTAATACGGGGTTGCCCTCAACTGCACACCCTCCATATGCATTATGGTATTTTTGAACCTACCTTCTCAGGACCGGACATGGGCATGGCCCCGGTTCATCTCCTAATCTTCGAGAAACCCACAAATCCTCATGGTGGCGCACCTTTTGAAGCGGATCACAGCACCCGAAATACGCACCCTAGGATTGAATCTTTTGATGCATCTACAATTTTAGTTGAGAGCGAAGCCATACCTGCGCTGGATGCGTTTGTGCGTTCTCAGTCCCGACGCGACGAACTCATGTTGCTTCCTTTGGTGTAGTTGTCGGCCGATTGCTCAATGAACTAGGGTTCCACGGTCAAATCCGCACCATTACCCTTTTCCTAAGCCTGCTTTTAAGTCAACTCCGCGAGTCGAGCGCTTTTCTGGGATTAAGACACTTAGATGCGCGCGATGCGCACAGCGTGGGCTGCTTTGCGTGTTTCCGGGCGAAACACCAAACACCCAAATTCAGCAAGGAAATTTCCGTCAGTCAACTCCTGAGATTTTTTAATCTTCGGCACTGACGCTAAACGAACCTGAAGCTGGAGAGGGCCCTTCACCTATAACCGGTGCAAGTAGCCAGCCTCCTCCATCCCTAGACTCCCAAAGCATGGGAGCTGGTCTCCCCGAACCCGAAGAATCCTTTACTTTACCGGCACTCACTACCGAATTCGATCATCTCCTGATGACCAGCGATACAGGATATTCTTTGAATCCTCTGCAACCAGTTCATGGTGGGCCCGTCTAATTCGTGGCGGGGTGCGCTTGTTCGCAAGGTTCTGTAGGCGATGCGCGGCCGGTCGCAGATGCGGACCTCCAACGACACGTTCTGTTCGCCATCCCTGGATGCTTTCAGATCGTCCTCGAATTTGGGGGCGATGCCCTGAGAATCAACGAAGCGATCCCACCTACTCACAATTAACTCCGCTAGCTACCATAGACAGGATCCGCCCAACAAACGTTCAAACACGTCTCACGAACTCCCTTTCAATCACTCCGTCAAGCACGCACTCATTCCATCCAACTCGCACCCAATCCATGGTTTTACGAACGCCAGCTACTGATTTGGATGATGGGGATGATAGAAATGAGGCTTTGCAAACCCGGGACACCTTTACAAGCGGAGTGGGGGATTGGAAACTTTGGGGGTCACCTCGAATTTCATCATGAAGAATTCTGCAACAATGAAGGGGCTCTTCATATCATCGCTGATGAGCATGATTGTGATTGTGTGATTGTGATTTATGTTTGTTGCAGCTGACGTACTAGGAACCCCCACGAATCGCCAGCCATTCTGTCGCATTCAACTCGTGGGATTTGACGTCTCAACGATTTCGGCCACAATATCCTTATGTTTCATCGTTCAGATTTCAACACGGGGTGGTGAGTGCATAATGAAAAACGCCGATACCGCGCCGAAGGCAGAAACCACCGCCCCACCCCGCACCGCCCTGCAGCGACCAGATTAAAGCACAGTAGCATCAATAGGAGTAGTTTGATCATGGAGTAAATAATTCCACGATTCCACAATCAAATCGAGGTAGCAATTTCTCACTGCCTTGAGTACACCTCTGGCGGCGGCACATTTAAAGGCCCTATCACTTCCCTCACCGCAGGAGGCCCACTTGGTCCTGGGGGGTTCCTGATTGTGGAGTAAGATTGCGATGCGGAATGACACCGGCCCATGCTGATTGAACTAGGAACCTGACTCTACGTCCCCACTTATTAAACGTTCCACAGGATCGCCCGTAGCCTCCTGCTTTCGACTTGAATACTCCCAGCGTCGGGGGGGCAAGATGTACATCCCGGAATAACAGAGGGGCAACGAAGTACCAAATCACGATTAGGTAAATTACAATAATGCATAGAACGAATTGGTGGGGGGGGATTTTATCTGTCTCTGTCCATTCTGGCGTACAGATCCCATGAGTCCCCAAATCGAGCATGCCCGCACTCAGGCTCATGGTCGTCCTCTTGCGCATCGGAGGTTGCCAATTTCTTAGGGCCGGAAGGGGCCTCAATATGAGGGCCCGATCCAATACCTAAGTCCATGCCATGCTCCCGGGAATGGAGACGATTTGTTCCAAAACAAATCGTGGGAACCGAACTCTTCCACTCCCAGAATTCTTCATCGATTGTTTCCACGTCTAACAACCCGGCAGTGCCAGCGGGAGATTCATCCACTCGTAGTCCTATTGGGACGTAGCTCTCATCAAACCGCATCAAACGCACGTTCCCTGCACGGAAAGACCCCTGAAGCCGTGACCATACCGCACTGATGGTAGCTACACCAGAGAGCCACCCCGAAGCGAATTCATCTTGCCATTCATCGCGCTTGATGCTATCTGGTTTCGGGGAGAGGGTCGTCGAAAAAGACTCGAGAGTCGAGAGTTGGGGAAGTATCCGTATTTTCTCGATCGAACCAGTGCGTAAGATCTGTGCATCGCTCGAGGTCAACTGAGAAGACACAGCTTGAGAAGAGGGTTGCCGAGGAGGGGACCGGGCTCGAATGGAGAATGTTGCTGCAGCCAGGCCCCTTCGACCTCTACGAGCTCGCCGAGGCGTGGAAGCGCCGGGTCGCGGGGCATCTTCTGTTTCATGGTCAGCGGTGCGAGGCTGATTCTCTTCCACCCAAACCTTCACTGCTTTCTCACGTGCGGTTGCCTTTGAAAGCCCTGCGATAGCTAGCCCTCTACCAAGATCTTTCCATCCCTCGCGACTGAGGCAGCAACTATCCAGGAGCAAGTGCTTCACCCGGGGCATGGCATTCATGAGTTTAGGCAAGGATACGAGGGGATTTCCTAGAGCGGTCGTGCCAATATCGAGTACCGAAACATTGGGGAAGGATCCTGGTGTTAAAAGCTGCGCAACCACGGGTCGCGAAGGCACTCGTATCCGAAGGTGGGTGAGAGTGGAGGCTAAAGACGAGACAGCAAGCAACCTTATGACCTCAAGGCTGAAAAACACGATAGGTTGGGCAAAATTTGTCTGGGGGGCAAAGGCTCCCGTGGGTAGAGGGTCTTGGAGTATAGAAAGATACTTGAAGTCATTCAAAGCAGGCCATTTTGACATTTCTTCTATCATGCTGTCGCTGTACGAACCCTAGCGATGGGTAATTACGAAGAGCCTGTGCCAAAAGAGGCTGCAATCATTGCGATACCTTTAGAAACTGGTAGTAAGTGACTTTCTCCACGCTGTGCAATGACAGTAAAGATAAGCAGCGAACAACTACAAAGGAACACCGAGGCCTCACTAAGGTCTAAATCTCAGTGACATGTGCTTTAGAGCTGTCTGGGCCCTCTTGAACAGGTCGTTCAGATGCTCGGGAGAGAACGTCGTGCCAATATTGAGATGCAGGTACTTCAGCTGAGAAAATAGCTCCATCGTGCTTGATGACATAAGTCATATGTGAAACGGTCTTGATACTTATCGATACGCCAGAATAGAGACGTACTTGATGAAAACGTCAGCGTCCGGATCCCATGCATAAAGCGCTAACGACTGCGTTCCGCTTGCAATAGAAATGCCACCGCTTTCTTGGAGCTTCGATAACACCCTCCACAACTTTAGTATTTGATCCCTCGAAGTGAGTTGGATATGCAAGAATAGTTCGTATGAGGGCACGGGGGAACGAGGCAAAGCAAGTCTCAATGCCGCGGTCGTTCTCTGGAGTTCGGAGTTCGGTGTATGCGCCAATATTTCATGGTAGAGCTCAGCTGGTAGTGCATCAAGTGTACAGAGAGTGCGAGTTGGCTCGGCCTGCATGGGCCAGGAAGATGAAAAAACAAGCCTTCACTGCCACATTCACTTCATGGGATTTCCGTCTTGGAGACAGTGAATTCCAAGATATCGTAGCACGGCGAGGTCACCCGCTCGGGGTTAATCGGTTAACCATTCGCATGTCATTTGCTGGCGATCTGTACAGACGTACTTGCTCATACTAATATGCACACAAACACGCACTAGATGACTTCATCAACTTTCTCACCTCGATATGTACTTATATTTTTTTACGAAATCCATCCCTTGGATTCAAACTGCCTCACTAACTCGACGAAGGACTCCTTCGGATCCCTCAGTTCGATTCCGGGGAAAAGGTCCCGCCTCCGATCGTCCCTCCGGATGACGAGAGACCTCTGGCTTGGAACCACACTGCGTGACCCTTTAGGGATGTTCTCCAGAGGTGGATTGAGAGAATTGAGCGTGTCGTCTATGTGAGAAGGGGGAGATCGTGTCATGAGGTCATTCACACCTTCAATGGAGGAGCCTACAGATATCTTGAACGATGAAGCGACCTGAACGGTTGAATATATTGTCAGGATGATAGGAATTGGACTGCAATGAACATGAAATGCACCATTGGAAGCGACGACTCGCATCCCGCCCGCTTTCTCGGCGAGCAAAGAGAGGACGTGGAGAAGTGCGGCATCACGAACATCAATCCAATCATTCCCCCCTGGCAAGAATGAGGAATTGGTGCTCGGGTCTTCAGTAAGCAATCCCATGAACAGGATGGGAGAGCCGGAAAGTGCAGCAACGGTGTCGGGGAGCTTCGTCACGTCAATAAGTGCATTCGTAGGAGTAATGGCGGGATCACCTGTAGCACTGGCTGCAGGAGTGAGATATGATAAGACTCAGGACTGGCCACAAATAATCTTTACCAACCCCAATGCACTGAAAAGACGGGGTGAGCGACCTGGGGAATTCTCTGAACAAGGCGGGGATTCGCTCACCGTAGCAGGGAGAATCCTGACTACATCGAAATTTGGCCTATTGTGCTCCACAAAGTGGCAAACAGCCCTTTCCGCCAAGGTCTTGGACGCGACGTACTTGGTCATCCCAGAAGCCAGACGTCCCTTTTTGTAAACGAAGGTCACAACTGCATCATTCCAGTCATCCTAATCCATACCGTGTCAGCAATGAAACCAACCCGGGACGTTTCAGGGTAGACACAGACCTCCTGAATGACTATTTCTTTGCCTAAAATTACTGGGTTTGGCTGTGCACCGACCGAGGACGTATACACCACGCGCTTGACGTCACGTCTGCTCACTCCTTGAGTGGAATGACATGGTCAATCATAACAATTAGCTCACCCGAACTTGAAGGCGCTTTGGAGAAGACTGGTTGCCGCTTTAACAGCAGGGCCAATAATCTCTGCGGGCCTACGAGGTTAGTGTACAGAGGAGACTGCCGACCCACGGTGCATTCATGCCTTGAGGGTCATCTGCAAGGATGTGAGCAGGCGCGGCCGTGTGAATTATTCCATCAATTCCTCGCACTACATCATCACAAGCGCCATCCTATTAATCAGCTTAGTTGGGGGAAGAGAGGGACTGCTCGCTGGGGATTCCTGGGTGGGAAACTCACGAGTGTGATATCAGGTATAATGACATATTCGAGACTGGACTCATGGTCAGCAAAGTGAGACGCTTGAGCCTCCGCTGCTGATTGTGAAACGACACTGTAGGGCGAGGATGATGAGTATTCGAGACGTTTCTGATTGAAAAGATATTGAGACTAACACCGCTCGTACCCTAAATCCTCTTTGTAGGAGATAATCGACCACCCAGGAGCCAATATAACCGTTAGCTCCAGTGACCAATATCGTTGAACTTCCTGAAGTTATCGCAGGCATAGACCTAGCAACCCAATCCGTGTGAAGGAGTGGTGACGCCCAATGTTCCCTCTGAAAAAGGTTCTCCCACGGCGCAATAGGTATTAGAATACTAGCGATACGAAACTAGGGTACATGAGTTGCATACAAGCGTTGAACAACTGGCAGAGAAGTATTTTACCTCAGTTCAGTACTAGTACAGTGAACTGAGGGAAGACGTAAATAATTTTCATGCTTATAAGCGTAGCGCTCTGAGTAGCGCACAAGCGTAGGAGCCAAGACACCAAGAATGGCAAGAGTACGCCGCACTCTCACCAACGTGAGTAGTCCCCACGGTGCGAAAGGGAGCTGGCTATGGGAGGACAGATCACGCAACTTCCGGAGATTATTTCCCCTCCTGGCGGGGTATAGAGATCACACCACGCGAGGAAACCCTCCATGTAGTTGTACAGTTGACCTGCGACGATCGACAGGGGCGATACGATCCGCCGATTTGTGCGGCAATCGCAAGATCCCGTTTAGAAACAGTCACGTGCATGGTTCCGTTTCGTGGCTTACCCTGTCCACTCTCCTTTGTAGCCTAAGGACACCGCTACTACATTTATGCCATGGCACTCATGACGTTTGAGCTAGTTAAATCATACACCTCATCAATAGCTACCTTAGTAGGGGCTCCTTTCTTTGGTGCCAAACCACAGCAAAGTCCGGATCCTCTATACGACGGAGCTGTTTATCTGAATCCTGCACGACGCTCGGGAGCCCGACTTGTTCTTTTGCCTTTGCTCCCCCCTCCTCCCCCGAAAGCTGAGCTCCCTGCTGAACTCTGGCGAAGGTGCTTGCACTTTGCCATGGACTTGACGCATGAGAGGACGTCACTACTTCGGATGGAGTACGAGAGGTATGAGAAATGCAGGAGGGAGCTCCCTTGCGTGAGCAAAACGTTCAAGGTGTGTCATTCTACTCCATATCGCCTGCGCTTGGATACTGATATTATTCGTTGCAGACTCTCGCCACACCAATATTGTACTCCCATATAAAAATCAGAAGCCTCGCTTCGTTACAGATTCTCCATGATGTGCTTCAGTCCTCTGATCAACAGTGGGACAGTTTACGACGAATACCCTATTCGACTCCGGGCCGATGGATTCAATCACTAGACTTCACTGGCCTTGCTGACTCACTCACCACGCGCACCACCAAACTACACGCTGATACCCTTCTAAGCAACCTCTTTCGCTTCACCCCATTTCTCTCTTCGTTAACCCTGCATGCAAAAATATGCCTCAGTCGCAGAGCGATGGCGGCTCTAGCCGAAGGCTGCGGGCTGAGGCTGAAGGTTCTTAAAGAACTACTCGTGTGCCCTGATTCGGCAGCCATGCCTTCTAGCCAATGGCTCATTCAGTCTGACCCACTAATCTCGCTCGTTCGGGCGTGCTCAAATTTGGAGGTTCTGGAAGTGATAGGACCAGGCTTGATCCAAGATGAAGAGACTTTTTTGGGTGCCATCGATTCTCATGAGCTAAAATTGGAGCCCATATCTCTACTTCACCTACGGAGACTATCAATCATAGGGATACCGCAGGCACCATTCTTCTATTCACTGATGCGGTCGAAATTGCCATCATTAAGTTTTCTCACCATCACAGTGTATCCTTCTCCATTTTCCCCTTCCCCATCAGCCACCTTCCTTGCGAATCATGGAGAAACTATTGAATCGCTCATTCTCACCCTACCCCCTGACTGGCCACCCCCTGATTATGCTTCCTATCGTCCATCACCAGCAGCCTACAATTCTGAATCTATATTGCACATCCTTCCCAAGCTCACCCAATTGAACTTGTGTTTCCCGCTCCCCCCACTACTACTTCTCCCGACTCCTGACACTCCTTTGCGCACATTACTCTTCCCTCGACCACTGCCAGCTCTACTTCCCTTTGTCCAGGCTCTGGTTTCGAATGCACATACCAGGGTCGATGCTGGAGCCGATGCTCCTGCTATTTCACCGAAGGGAAAAATGAGCAGTCAGGCTGTTAACGGGCTCAAGACGATAGTGTGGACCAAATCTAAATGGTTGCGGAGCGATTTGGTGACCGCAAGCCGAGGAGCAAGGTTGGCCGGCGATCAAGTCGAGATGCACAGATGGAAGAGAATGTTTTCGGGAAAGTTACAGCTTCTCGATGCAGAGGCAAAAGAGGAATAAATTAGATCTAGCGTGGTTTTTTGGGTGGTTTCCGTTGTGGGTGGGTACGTTCTGGCATCTTGTCAAGCCGCTGTTCTGCCATGTAACTTGTCTGTTGTACTGTAGATATATATTGTGTACTATTCCCAGTGTCAGTCAATCGCATCGTCCTGTCGCATTTTGTATGCTTCCCATCATGTCACCGCAACAGTACTAGTTTGTTAACATTGTTACACATGTGGGCATGCACGTGCAACAAGCGGTGTGAAGCAAAATTAGGCGCTTAAAATTTGATTTGAATTTTTATAGTGCGCGACGAGCACTGTTCGCCTTTACCTCCTTTCATGTCTTAAACATAGTTAGCACTTCTTCCTCACCCCCCTGGTTCCCAGGACGCCCACATTCCCTCATCAATCTGGTTTATGGTCACCGTGGACCCATTATGAATGCGTGCCGATCTTGAGATCAGTACCTCCGATCAGACAGATTTCGCTTGCAATCTGGTCCTTCGGGAAGTGTGATCAGGATCCTTTCTCATGATCTTGATCGGGACTGTCGATCTCAGGATATTTCGTATATGTTCGACCACATGCACCAGTTTGGAACAGGTGTTCTAACAAAGGTGTTTGCTCATCCACGCCACTGATAGGAGTGGATGCAGGGCTGCTGATATGTCTTCATCGAAGTTGCACAGGCAAAACCACTCTTATGTACTGCCAACGATGCCCAGCTACCATACAAAATTGTGTGTTCCAAGTTGACCTCTAATCACGCGCGGCGTTCTAAGCGGGCCCAAACCAACCTGGGTACATGCTAACTACCCTAATCCCCGAGCCCTCCCTGCCAGCATGCCCATATAGCGCTCCGCTTGTGGCCCCACTCCACACGGCCAATCGTGGTGGTATCATGCGACGAGAGTGGTGCTCTGTTATCCTGCGTTTTAGAGCGCTAATGGGATTTTGGGGGCGCTCACCACAGCAAATTTGGGGCTTGCCCCTTTGTACAACTCGTGACTAGGTCCTGCTGCTCCCCAGCGCTTATCACTTTCGCGTCCCTGCTAGTTTGAACTGGTAGGTCCGATATCAGCAGTGACGCTGGTGACTAATGCGCGCGCTTCATATCGCCTGTCTGTGTTTCAGCTATGTGCTTTAGTTTGTGCATTCGGCGTCCGCACCCGTTGGGAATCTTACTGCGTCGTTTGACTGCCTTAACGCCTCTTCGCTCACATGTGCAGGCTGATTAAAGTGCATATATCCAAGGATGTCCCACCCCGCAAATATATGCCGTTGTGATTGCGTCCTAATATTTCCATTATTTCTGTCTGAAAGTGGATCGCCGATTGAAATCTCCGGTGTCACGCGGTGTGCGCGCCCCTCTTAAGAACCCGACGCAAATTATCCGTGCGTCATTCCGTCAGATGAGGGTTGAAATGCGGAAGAAAGGCGGCTGTCTATTCCCGCTACTCTGTGGTCCTCAAATTTCTCGCTTACCCACATCTCCTCTTATCTTTGCTATCGTGCAAACCATTGTTAATTTCGCAATGGATCTTCCGGTTAGGCTAGTTCCCATTGGTCTATTTTGAACTCCCTCCCAAGGCATAAGCGAAAGAAATTGCAAATAAGCACGATGTTCAAGTGCCGTCGGAGTTGGGAATCCGCACAGTTGACATCACCGGACCACCATATAATGGTTCACAAATCCAAAGCACATTCGCACCTCCTAGTATTCCCTAGTATTCCGGGACTGCCATGGCTAAGAGACCTATCAGCAACGATCTGCTCGAGAAGGACTTGTCGACACTTCCATCGTTGACAGAAGGCCCAACGCCAACTTCCTCCTCCTTCGCGGATCGTATTCACCAGCGACGTCGTGTTTCTCGCACTACCGCCACCCATCCTCTAGGCCAAACCCCGTCAAAACCATGGGAGCCGATGCAGCTGCGAACGCAGGTCATGGTGTCCATCATCGTATTATGCTTCTGTTTCACCGTCGCATTGGAGGTTGTTTTGTATTTCAATAAGAAAGCATTCGGATGGCCACTGCCCCCCTTCGCTAAACGGTCCAAAAACTTTCATGTGATATTTACTGCTGTGCCTGGTGAGTGTCGACGTTCCCATCAGTCCTACAGTTACACTTCTGACCACGGCTTTGAATGATCTCGGTGCAGTGTTCCTCGCTTGGGCACTCTCTATGCACGTTCGTGAGGTGGATCGAGATATCAAGCTACTTCAAGTGCGTCGTCCCAAACGGTGGTTCAATTCACTGGCATGTAGCTAATCTTACTGTTCAGCCTTACGTCGACATGACAAAAGGGGGAGCAAGTGCAGAGCTTAGTGTGCTGCTTGATTACACACGAGAAAGCCAATTCGTGGTCCTGCCTGCGGTACGATTGCATCACTTGTTCTCTGACCCTTATCTCAGGTTCAATGAACTTCCAGACACTGCGAAATGGTCATCTGACGGCATTTCTGTCCACGATGTTATGCATCGTTTGCCTCATCCTATCTCCTCTTACATCCTCGTACATCTACTACCAAGCCCCTCCCCCAGAGTTCACCATACCACTGAAAAATGTCCAAATCCAAGAAAGATTGGGACTACCGAGCTCATTGGACCTTGTAAAAGTTGACGCTGCTGGAGCATTTATGAAGGCTGCATGTGAGTCCAATGCCTATAACGACATTTCCTATGATACGAACACATGTCTGTTGAATTTCCAGCGTCTTTTGAACTCTCGCCACCTCCCTTTGTGCGCTTTCTTCCAGGTGGATCTTGGACAGCCACTCGTGTCGTATGTTTATCTCTCACTGAATGTTTGCGACGGGACATGACACGTTCTTTGTAGAATCTGACTTCTCCGGTAAACGAAGCAGGTGTCGCCTTTGCTGAGATGATTTGTATCAGGTCCGCTAGTAATTGTTCCAATGCCGATAGTGTGGCATACAACGTCGACACTGGCGTCATCTCAGGCGTATCTCAGAAGTTTCAATGTTCCTTCCAAACCGTTGCCTCCGATTCCCCGGGCTTTAACGAAGTACCGTACCCCTATGGCATAACAGTTTGCAATGACGGTAAAAACACATTTTCGAGTCCAGTCGTCTTTTGGATGTTGGAGAATGTTGATGGTCATTCAAATCCTCAGCCACTTGCAACTGTGTGCACGGGGGAAATTTTTCTGAACAATTCTACGGCATCTTTGAACAGTTCAACGCTCTCGTTGTTGCATATTGTGGATGAGGGGCCACCCGGAACAGGGGACCTCGCTAGGATCGATTTGAACAATGCGCCATTTAATGGGACTGCTTTCAATGGGTGGGTTTTCCGATGTTGTTTTACCCGATCATTGCTCATGCTCGTTTCGACGTTTCGAAGACTGTTCCCTTCGAACGCTTCCGCTACCGTGCAGGATCGTGCGATGCTCAATTCGACGATACATAGTGTTGGGAAGGCTGTGGTTCAAAATGTCATCGCGGGCACCGTGACGCAAGTGAATATTACTGCCGATGATTTGACCTCCACCACCTCCCAGGTCTATGGTCATTGTAAGGATGTGCACTCTGTACCAGTACTTCTTACGGATGCTAAACGCTTCACTTTTGATCTAGATCTTGGCATGGTAGCAAGCATCATGTATTATACACCCCTAGAGAACACAACGACCAGTGGGGATTTGTATCCTGTTGGTGATAGATTGTTCATTTCGTAAGTCTTGGCTTTGAGTTCACGGGCTCCAGTGCTGACGGTTTTCCGTATCATGTGGCCTCCAGCGGAGCTATCACTCGTGAGTTCTTTTTTATAGTCATCTGAATCGTGCCATCGCTCATCTCGACGCGACAGACGTCCTCGCTGTCCTCTTCTTTCTAATCGCTCAGGGATCAATCTTCATCATTGTCCTGCATCACAGAGACATGACGAATCTTATACTCGGATCCCCTCCTGGGACCATCGCTGCGGCCGTAGCCGTTGCTGGACAATCCGAGCTGCCGTACCTTCTAGCCGAGAAGGACACAGTGACAGACATAAAGACTAAATTATCAGGCCTATCGTTCAGCCTTGATTCGGTGAGAACTCATTAGGAATGCAACTTCCCAACTGTTCCATGACTGATTCTCGTTCAATCTTACTTGTGGCAGCATACTGGACAACTAAGGGTGGAGGAAGAACATACTGCTGGACATACGGAACGGCCAGACACCTATGATGTCCTTCCACGGAGTCCTCTTTCCGGGTCCGGCCCTAAAGCCCCTTAAACGATTTATTTCATCTATTTTGGATCACATACACGAGCTTAGGATATGGATGCCGCCCGTTGTATTATTAGTTTCTTTGTACATACATTTGCTCTATCGATGGTGGCCCAAGGGATTTGTTGTTCGCTATTAAAGAGTTGGAAGGCTGTCAACGATGTAGTCGTGTCCAAACGTGTGCGTCTTGCATTTGATGCGTTTTTTTTTTGAGACAAAGCAAGCAAGGGACTTTCGTTCCGTATCTGGATTCGTTTTCGCTCTGGCCGGCGCGGCGGCGGAGCTTGAAGAATCAAACATCTATTACGAGGTCAAGTACAGAAGGCGAGTACATAGCAACGACCCGTGCAACTAAGGAGGCCCATTGTTCCTCTGCGACATTCGTTTCGTCATCGCTCACTCCGATCCACCGCGCCATTTATTGACAATCAAGGTGCTATCGCGCTTGCGTCCAATCCTACGTTTCACACTCGCACTAAACATATTGGCGTTCGACATTCAAGTTGAGAACCGCGATATCAGTCATATCACACCTGGTACATCCGACGAACGGTCGAGGTTGCCGACGTCATCACAAAGGCCTACCGCACCCAAAGTTCGAGTCGCGATAGGATAACACAAGGCCCAGCGATTGGGCGCGTTTGATTTCTTGGGACATAGCGTGCGCTGTAGGGCAACTCACGTTGTTGATGTGGCGCCTTGCTTTCCTCTTTTGGTTTTCTCGCGCCAGTGCGCATTGAAAACGCCTGCTTATAAAGCGGAATGTTTGAATCTTACGATCAGTTCGAGAACGTCACTATCTAATAGCCGACTTCTCTATGGCCCTCACCGACACTTCTCACGCTTGGCAGCTGGCTTTCCTGCTGCAAATACAAACATCAGCAACCCCGGTTGCTCATTGGGCTCATTGTAATGCGTCACAACTTTGGACGCGACTGGTTCTATGTATAGTAGACACGAAAAATATGGAAAATGCGTTCCTCCGGCGAGTCCGGTAGTTCTTAGATACTCAAAAGAGGTCGATAAATGAGATGGCTGGCACGGATTTTTCGCATGAGTCCAGTTTCGAAGATGATCGATGACTAATATTGTGGGAGGGAAAAGGGTACGCAGCAGAGGGGCAGAGCGATGTCATAGTTCAGGTGCGAGTGCTTTCTCCTCCGTGTCTAACGAATTTGAAATACGATGCATCTCACCCCGTTCATTCCTCGAAGCGCCACGCTTCCTATGGCAGGCTTGCAGCACCCACAGCACGCAAGAGAAGCGAGGTGGCTTAGTGGCGTGAGTGTGGGAATAAGAAACCAAGTCCCCTCCGGGTTGGATCCGCTTTGGACCACCAGATTGCCACATAGAAGTAACAGTTAGACGCCCGGTGGGTGGGACTGTGCAAATTAAACTAATCAGGAATCTGCACGCTGAGATCGTCCGGCTTGATCCGTGATGGCTGTTCCTGTTCACAAGTGCAAACTATCTCCTTCTATTCGTATTCCCCTTTCAGGATCCCCTAGGACAACCTCGTCTTTCCGCGAACTCCGGCGACGTTAACATCTATCGTCTCGCCGACACACTGCTGCCAAATTAGCCAGTCAATTGGGATCCCTTGAGTCGAAATCAATCTCTGCCCGGGACTTCCATGGCTAGGAGGCCTGCCACCCTCAATCTGCGCGATAACGACTTGTCAACACTTCCGTCGTTTTCAGAAGATCCAACGCCATCTTCCTCCTCCGTCTTTCCGCAGCGACGTCGTCCCACTGCCGCCCATCCTTTCGATCAAAGCCGATTAAGACCATGGGGGCCATTCCATCTGCGAACGCATGTCATGGTGTTCATCGTCGTATTATGCTTCTGTTTCGCCATCGCATTGGAGGCTGCTTTGCATTTTAATCAGAAAGCGTTCGGATGGCCACTGCCTCGCTTTGCCAAACGGATCAAAAACTTTCATGTGTTGTTGACTGCTGTGCCTGGTGAGTGTCGGCGTTCCCATTCAGTCAGTCATTTCTGACCACAGCTTCGAACGATCTTGGTGCAGGGCTCCTCGGTTGGGTACTCGCTCTGCACATGAATGAGGTAGATAGAAACATCAAGGTACTTCAAGTGCGTCGTCCCAAGTGGTAGTTCAATCCACTGGCATGCAGTTAATCTTACTGGTCAGCCCTACGTTGACATGACAAAAGGGAAAGCAACTGCAGAGCGTAGTGTGCTGCTTGATTACTCCCAAAAAATTCAAATCTCGGTCCTGCCTGCGGTACGATTGCATCACTTGTTCTCTGGCCTTTTATCTCAGGTTCAATGAATTTCCAGACACTGCGAAACGGCCATCTGACGGCATTTCTATCCACGACGTTATGCCTCATTTGCGTAGTCCTATCTCCTCTTTCAACATCGTACATCTATTACCAAGCCCCTCCCCCAGAGTTCAACATACCACTGAAAAATGTCCAAGTCCAAGAAAGATTAGGACTACCGAGCTCACTGGACCTTGTAAGAGTTGACGCTGCTGCAGGATTTATGAAGGCTGCATGTGAGTCCAATGCCTATGACGACATTTC
The DNA here is from genome assembly GCF_015039405.1 of Cantharellus anzutake. Classification (NCBI taxonomy): domain Eukaryota; kingdom Fungi; phylum Basidiomycota; class Agaricomycetes; order Cantharellales; family Hydnaceae; genus Cantharellus; species Cantharellus anzutake. The sequence continues at coordinate 139,270 of NW_024066960.1, forward strand.
CTATGATGCGAGCACATGTCCGTTGAATTCCCAGCGTCTTTTCAGCTCTCACCACCTCCCTTTGTGCGCTTTCTTCCAGGTGGATCTTGGGCAGCCACTCGTGTCGTATGTTTATTCTCTCGCTAATGTTTGCGGCGGGACATGACACCTTCTTTGTAGAATCTGAGTTCCCCGATAAATGAAGCAGGTGTTGCCTCTGCTGAGATCGTTTGTATCAAGTCCACTAGTAATTGTTCCAATGCCGATAGCGTGGCGTACAACGTTGGCACTGGCGTCATCTCAGGCGTATCTCAGAAGTTCCAATGTTCCTTCCAAACTGTTGCCTCTGATTCCCCGGGCTTCAATGAAGCACCGTACCCCTATGGCATAACAGTTTGCAATGACGGCAGAAACCCATTTTCGAGTCCAGTTGTCTTTTGGATGTTGGAGAATGTTGGTGGTTATTCAAATCCTCAGCCACTTGCAACTGTGTGCGTGGGAGAAATTTTTCTGAACAAGGCTACGGCATCTTTGAACAGTTCAACGCTCTCGTTGTTGCGTATTGTGGATGGAGGGCCACCCGGAACGGAGGAACTCGCTAGGATCGATTTGAATAATACGCCATTTAATGGGACTGCTTTCAATGGGTAGGTTTCCTGATGTTGTTTTTTTTTTTACCCGATTATTACTCATGATCGTTTGGACGTTCCGAAGATTGTTCCCGTCGAACGCTTCGGCTACCGAGTGGGATCGTACGATGCTCAATTCGGCGGTACATAGTGTTGGGAAGGCTGTAGTTCAAAGTGTCGTTGCGGGCATGCAAGCGAATCCTACTGCCGATGTTTTGACCTCCGCCGCCTCCCAAGTTTATGGCCATTGTAAGCATGTGAACTGTGTCCCAGTGATGCTAGACGCTTCACTTTTGATCTAGATCTCGGCATGGTGTCAAGTATCATGTATTATACACCCCTAGAGAACACAACGGTCAGTGGGGGTTTGAATCCTGCTAGTGATAGATTGTTCATTTCGTACGTCTTGGTCTTGAGTTCATGGGCTCCAGTGCTGATGGTTTGCCGCATCATGTGGCCTCCAGCGAAGCTATCACTCGTAAGTTCTTTTATAGAGGGTCGATCATCTGAATCGTGCCGTCGCTCATCTCGATGTGGCAGACGTCCTCGCTGCCCTCTTCTTTCTAATCGCTCTGGGAGCAATCTTCGTCATTGTCCTTCATCAAAGAGACATAGCGAATCTTAGACTCTTCACGCCTCCTGGGACCATCGCTGCGGCCGTAGCCATTGCTGGGCAATCCAAGCTATCGTCCCTTTTAGCCGAGGAGGACACGGTGACGGATATGAAGATTAAATTATCGGACCTATCGTTCAGCCTTGATACGGTAAGAACTCGTTAGGGACGCAGCTCCCCCACTATTCCGTGACTGATTCTCGTTTGATCAATCTCACTTGCGGCAGAGTACTGGACGACTAAGGGTGGAGGAAGGATATACTGCTGGATATGCGGAAGGGCCACACACCTATAATCTCGTTGCACGAAGTCCTAGGCTGGCGCAGGGATTCAGTCCCCAAAGCAGTCCGAGGCATCGATATACCCCTCTTTCTGGCTCTTCAACCGCCTAGAGGATTTATTTCATCTATTTCGGATACACGCAGACGGACCTTCGGGATATGGACGATATACATGTACTTTTTGCGTATAATGAGTTCAGTTTTTTAGTACACTCTCATGCTCTATAGATGGTGGCTCAAGGGAAACGTTGGGGTGTGTCGTTTTTGAAAAGTCGCAAGGTTGTCGACAACATAGTCATGTTCAGACGTCTGCGTCATGCATTCGATGTGTTTTGTTTTTTCCTTCTTCGAGACAAAGCATTTATGTTTAGAGCATAATTGGGCTCACGCTTTGATTGGGTTCCAGCAACCCGAGCTAGCCGCGAGCAAAATGAGAATGAGGCTATCCTTTTTGACCAACCTAGTTGGATGATGAAGAGCTCCCCGACATGGATTTAAATTAATTGCCGACTGGGTGAGTCACGTGTCAAGCAAACCGAAACCGGTGGTACTTACATGAGAGCTACGAGGCAGGCAATCCAGCAATCTGCAAGGACGTCCGTATCGCGCTCGTCTTCTGTTTCTTCGCCTCTTAGCACATTACAGTCGAGGGACTTCGTAACCAGTTATAGGGGCCGTCGCCGGACTGGTTCCCTCGTGTTACCCAGAATTCGGGTTCAGTATGTCAATACGACAGTAACCCGTCGATCTCCCGCTGCTATAGGTACGTTCACTACCTCGCTCATCAGTACTAGACCATCCATCAGATTATGCCAGCCCACAAGTCGCATGAACCGAAACCACTATTCGACAAGATTCTCATCGCTAACCGGTAATTGTGCCACATATTTTCTTTTCTTTTTTTTTGGCAGTTCGGATGCTCTTGCTTCTAGGGGGGAGATAGCATGTAGAGTGATACGGACGGCGAAGAAGCTTGGTATTAAGACTGTCGCTGTGTACTCTGAGGTTGACAGTGACGCCATGCACGTCCACATGGTATGTGCATTGTTACATAAAGTCTTCGTGAGTTCCTGAGCCTGGATTAGGCCGACGAAGCGTATTGCGTTGGACCGGCACCCTCTGCAGAAAGTTATGTGCGTACTTCTGGCCCTTGCTTGCTGCTCGAATTACTCATTGGTGGCGGGTCGCAGTTGCGGATGGATAAAGTAGTGGAAATAGCACGAAAATCTGGAGCACAGGTAATACCGATGTCACCTTTCATGGTTCTTTTGGTTTGACATGCTCCCATCTAGGCTGTCCATCCGGGGCAAGTCGCCCAACGAGTCAAGTTGATACGAACCCCTAGCTGATGTAACTCTATAGATATGGTTTTCTCAGCGAAAACGCGAAATTTGCACAGCTCCTTGCATCCGAAGGAATCGTTTTTATTGGACCCCCTTCGTCCGCCATAATGAGCATGGGCTCGAAGAGGTCTGTGCATGGAATACGCAGATCATCAAGCTCCCTCATCCTGGAATCCTATATAGCGAGTCAAAAGAAATCATGACAAAAGCTGGCGTACCATGCGTTCCCGGCTATCATGGTACCGACCAGTCTTCCTCCAATCTCCTTGCCCAAGCGGAGTCTATTGGCTTCCCCGTCCTTATTAAGGCCGTTCTAGGCGGTGGAGGGAAAGGGATGCGCATTGTGTACTCTGCCGAGGAGTTTAACCAAGCTCTCGAATCAGCTAAGCGTGAGGCCATGAAGTCTTTCTCGGATGACAGTGTGTTGGTCGAGAAGTATATCGTAAGGCCGAGGCACATTGAAGTGCAAATCTTTGGTGACCAGTTCGGGAATGTTGTGGGACTGTGGGAGCGTGACTGTAGCGTCCAACGACGGCATCAAAAAATTATAGAAGAGGTCGTTTGAATGTGACGACAATGATTGAAGAGAGTGCTGACAGATCATCCACAGGCCCCTGCCCCGGGGTTGGATGAGAAGATCCGAGCAGATCTCATCGGTAAGGCAGTAGCGGCCGCCAAGGCAGTCAACTACGTGGGTGCTGGGACGGTGGAATTCATCTTTGACAATGACACATCACAGTTCTACTTCATGGAAATGAATACTCGGTATGCCTTTCTCTCCATACGTACTATGCTTGTAGTCGTCTTTGCTCATGATGTCTTGCATAGACTTCAAGTTGAGGTTGGTATATACTTCTGTACGCGTGCATTACTAAATCAAGGCTATCTTCAAGCACCCAGTAACAGAGATGATTACCAGGCAAGACCTTGTACAATGGCAACTTGAAGTTGCGTCTGGGAATCCACTACCTTTATCCCAAAGCGAGATCCCTAGGATTGGACATGCTTTTGAGGCACGGTGAGAAGTTTCACTATTCCAGTTCACCAGTCTTCCCTGACGCACTTCGCCTAGAATATACGCCGAGAATCCGCGGAACAACTTTCTACCAGACGTTGGTCCATTGCTATACCTCTCCACACCCCCTCCATCACCTTCGCTGCGTCTAGAGGAAGGTTTCCGGCAAGGCTCCAACATTGAAGTTTTCTATGACCCCCTTATCAGCAAGCTTGTAGCGCACGGGCGTAATCGAACCGAAGCTCTGCGAGTCCTTGGTAAAGCTTTAGAAGAATACCACGTTGTTGGACTGTCTACCAATATTGAGTTCTTGCGAACCCTCGCCAGTAACCCCAACTTCATTGCAGGGGAAGTCGAGACAGGTTTTATTGAGGTACGATCATATCAGTACTTTAGCAACAGTGGGTAAACGTGACTGGCCAAATTCAGAAACATCGCGATGCTCTATTCCCGCCCCCCGCACCGCCGACCGCCGAAACCCTCACCCAAGCAGCTCTTTATGTCACACTCAAGGAGGCTTTTGCCGGTGCTTCATCTTCGGGCGAGAATCCGTCACCGTGGAGTACATTGCAATTCCGTCGTTTTGGGGGCGACCTCTCGTCTCAAGAATTTGTATTCCAGCATGAAACAGTGCCCGGCATGCGAGGCCGGCATGCTGCCGTAACGTCGACGTCTACGGTGCAAGTAGTTGCGCACCCAGCCACTTCGTCCAGCCCCCAGACGTTCGACATCCTTGTAAAAACAGTATCAGACGCCGGAAGTGAAACCATGAAAACTGCCATTTCCGCTGTCACAGCGAGGATCACTGGGCCAAACGAGATCACTACATTGCTAAACAACTCCAAAATTGTGACGACTGTTGTGCCTCAAGCTGCACCAAACCCGCAAGTCCCGCCTTCTCAATCAAATTCGGAAAGATTACATGTCTTCCACGGAGGCGAGAGAATCACTCTCGTGCGCCCACCACCAAGCTGGCTGTCGTCGCTTGCAGATGATATCCTAGGTGACGCAAGGAGTAAGGGCATCACGGCGCCCATGCCATCTGTGGTCGTCGACATACGAGTACAGGTCGGTGAGCAAGTGAAGAAAGGACAAGCTGTCGTTATCCTCGAGAGTATGAAGACGGAGACAGTCCTAAGGGCGGAAAAGGATGGGAAGCTTAAGTCCATTGCTTGCTCTAAGGGCGAGATGGTGGGGGAAGGGCAACAATTGGTGATGTTCGAAGAGGAAGATAGCGCCGAGTAGATGATAGAATACTGATGGTGTTCGGCTGGTCGTGACAATGCACAATACCATGCGTCATACATTATGCTGAAGCGGCATTCCGATGCTCTTTGTGCCAATGGCGGCTAGTCGGCAATATTTAGCCACCATTAAGACAAAGCCGAGCTTCGCGGAGTCAGATCTTAACACATTCTTCACCCATCAACAATGTAGCAGTGATACTTTCCAGGATCGGCACTGCGCAACTCCTTGGTTCCTTCATGACTTCATCGATGGCTTCCCTCCAGCACCACTACTAAGGCTGGCCCCAGGAGTGGGACTGTCAAATGGTTGCGGATGCGGCAAGGCAAACCTTCCTAAGGGTTTGTTCAGGTTTCTTGCGAACTCGAGTCTTTTCTGCTGCAAGTGTTGTTGCTGCCTTTGGGCAGGTTGGACGCCAAAGAGCGTCTCCGTGGGGCCCGTGCGCTCCGAGCGCTCCTCGGTGAGGCTCAGGTCTGCAAGTTTGAGTTTATTGCGAGGGTACTCCGTCTCAAAGTTGCTATCATCACGCTGAGGTGGCACAGGAAGAGAGTCGTCATCATCGTCAAAATCATCGTCTTCAGCATTGAATGGCACTATTGGTGGTGGCGGAGCACGAGAGTCTGACGAGGCATTCGAATCTGTGTCCGAGTTGGAATTATAAATTTGGGGACGCGCGATAGGAGACTCATCATTTCCATTGTATCCAAAGTCTGAATCCGAGTCCGAGTCATCCTGTATTGACTGAGGCTGACTTGGGGTTTTTCTTGAGATGTCTGGTGAGTCATCGAAATCGGTATCACCATCATCCCAACCAACGAGATCGTCGTCGTCTCTCAAAAGATTTGATCTCTTAATCCCAAGCGATCGTCGCGGAAGAAGAGATTGACGGAGTTGCTGCTTACGCTTGGCGGCGCTGAGTGGAGTGGGTGGAATGACGAGCTCAGAAATGGAAGTGGAGGTGCTGTGGTTACTTTGACTTGTATCGGAGGGTGGAAGACGAGCCCTGACTTCAGCCATCCGAATAGCCACCGCTTCTTCGGCTGTATTTCGCATCAGCTTATATCGAGGTGTGGCCAAGAATTTGAGCTTCTCGGCGGGAGTGAAGCCAAAATCAATTGTTGATTCTTCGGTGGTACTTGGAGTATAATGTTGCAGGTCGACAATCCCATTCCACTTTTTCTTCGAGGTCGAAGGCTGAAAAGGATTGACTCCCTTGATCAGCGGACGCCTCGGGGTAGCTGCATTCTTGAGATTCTGACGCAGAACGGTTTGACGAAGCTCAGAATCACGTCGTCTCTGTTTTTTCCCGGGAGAGGGAGTGCTCGAAAACACATTCGAAGACAAGCCCGCCGATTGGGAGGTAGTGGGAACATCTTCTTTGTTAACACCCGAAAGTTGAGCACTGGTGCCCAACGTGTGAACGGTGGTGATGTGGGGGAGAGATATGTCCGTGCTTATATCACCCGTGCTACCAATTGTGCTGGATGAATACTCCACTTCGCGGTGCAGACCCGAGGCAGGGGTTGACGCAACCGGTGGAGCGAAAGAAACGTTATCGGGGGTGCGATCGGACGCAAAGGAATGCTCGAAACGGGGAGTTCCATCTTGCTCGAGAGAAAGTTCCCCGCCCCCCTCGTTAACTTTGGGTGGGTTCACGGAGGCGTTAATAGTATCGTCGCCGTGTTCACCTTCGCTCCCCTCAACATCCTCGCCCAATTTTTCTCCTTCGGGGTCGCCTATCTTTACGTTTGCGGCCATCTCAAAGAAGTTCTTCCAAAACTGGGAGACGGACAAGTCAACATATGTCTGTTGTATGATCTCGATCAATACGTACACGAGCAGCTTCTCGGGTTGGCTGCGTGGCTTTCGAGTACTCTCTAATTGTAGGTAGGAGTTGGCTGATGATGATATTGTGTATATCCGCGAATATCTCATCAATATTCTACAGAGCGAGGTCAATCAAGTTCTATGCCTTCGGGGCAACAACTCAACTTGAAGTTTTTGAGTGATTAATTGGTCCATGTACTCGATCTGGTCGCCGGCTGGCGCGCTTGTATCAAGACCAGGAACGACTATAGAGCCTGGATCAGGGTTTGGGACGCGAATTGACGACATCAGGAAGATGTCCCGAATGGCGCGACCTGAGATGAAGATGTCTCTGTGAGTGTGACAGTGCCACGCGTCACGTCGGTTGACAACGGCATTGGCTACCTGGCGAACCCCGCTTATAGAACTTACCCTCACTGAAATAGTAGAATTGCATGATGCCATTGGGCAAGTAGGAATCTCATCCATAGGGTTCGGTCAATATATTTCGCTTACGGACGTGCCACTAAGCGAGCAACTCCGCGGAAGAGGGGATTTTCAAACAAAGATTCGTACACAGCGTCGCGCAAAAGGATGATCTGTGGGAGGTTCGGAGAATGTAAACATTGTATCTAGTCCATTCGTTCTAACAATGACGGAATATTCCACGTGTACATCGAGTCCAGTCACCGTAGAACAAGGAAACTGTGTGTAAAGTCCATCAAAAAATAGTTCACTATATAGCACCAGGCCCAGACACCACGGAAGATGTAGGTAATCAACTTCGCGCGCTTGGTTTTCCTCGGGGTGAACTCTCGTCTTGCAAGCATCTATTGTGTAGTCCATGCTAAAAGACCAGTTGGCTAGGCATGCTTACGCTGAGTTCACGCGTAAGTTACAAATTATGGATCGGATCGGGACCCCCGCCAGGGTAAGTGCCACGACCAATGGGACAACCGAATGAGGGCTGGGGTGGAGTGTTGTCCACGAGATCACCGAGCGACGGAGCCAGTCTATCGGGTAGGAGGGATGGTGGCGTCAGACCGTGGCTTATGGTAAGAGTGATGTGCATACGGCCAGTTTAATGAACGAGCGCACGGCCCGTACTGGACACTGCGTTGAAAGGGAGATCCCATGGGGTGGTGGAAACTCCTCCAAGTCCGCCCACGCTTCCTACGCTATAAGCATTGAGGTCATGAACCCCGCCAACATGAAGTGCGGCCTTCATGGCGGTTGCGTCGGGTCGGCATACACATCATTTTCAGGCACAAATCAAGGGACACAGATACTTATCCGTCCCAGGTGGGGAGGTTAAACCATGCAGCACCAGTGATGTAAGTAATACTAGCGAGCTGGAACCTGAAATCTGAGAAGAGACTTCTTGATGAGTACACTTGGCTAATCGGTTTCGTGCGACATACCCCCGCTCTGGATGACACGCCAGTAAAGCCGGATGACCTGAGGAAAGCACTGTTTGCCACCACCTTATCCCCGACTTTCTGCAATGCCGCCTCAGAGGCAGCGATTTCCGACGAGAAAGACTTGAGCCTCTCAGGGCTTACATCGCTACCGCAATGTGTTATTTGCGGGACCAGCGAAGGCGGCAAGGCTGAAGCAAATGGCTGAAAAAATAGACATGAGAGGGAGTCTCATGCTTGCTGAGGGAGAAGAGCGTGGCTCACGGGAACTCCGAGACGAAATGTGTCGCCGAAGGAATAGTCATATATGAAATGCGATGCCAGTGATTTGTCCTAGGCTGCACCTGGTCCAGCAAACCAGTGTCCAGAATCTGCAATTCCCAGAGTTGCCATTGTCACGAAAATTTCAAGAGCAAGAACTGGCCCCGACAGGGCTGCTCGATGGTGATGTACGCATTTACGAAACGGAACTCCTGCATACGCTTTGTCTGATTAAGATACTTCCTATTTGTCAAGATTATTGATTCCCCGTGACCGCACGGCATATGACGTGCAATTCTTCTGTTCCTGTTATGCATTGCCCAGCGATGAAGGGATCAAATCCTTGTTGGGAGCTTGGGAGTCCCTCAGAATCAAATAGCGTTGTTCGATCTCACAAAGGGGAGAATTCGGACCAGAACGACCGGTCGATAATCATCACCTCTGTCCGTAGCGATAGGACCACTCCCTGTACTAATGAGCCCATTAAGTCAGCACGGACAGCGGGGTGACTTATCGTCATACCATGTATACATGAATTCGCTTGTTGAATCATTCGGATTGTGTATTGGCGCAGCCCCTGGAGGGGCGAACACAAGGCAAAGATGATTTGAAAGTGGAGCCAAAAACCAGGAGACCCTCTCACATGTACGATGTTCGAGTGCAGCTCCTAAGCGACGACAAAAGGGACGGTTTGGCCGTTTATTACCGTCTATGCTAACAGCCAGATAATAGCCCATCGTCAGAGTCCAGCCTTGTATGGATGACCATTGAGCAAAGGATTGATAGAAACCGACAACAGAAGCCGCCACGATGTAAATATGCCTTTCGAAGGTTCAGGCAAGTGGCTAACGGGAAAGGTATGCAAGATGAACCCTGCCAGTCCTACGAGTTCAAACCCCGAAATCAAATGCGCCTGATAAGTCCCCATGTTCAGAGAAAGATGCTGGCATCCTGTGTTGACGAAATCTAAGTGTGGTTCGATCAGTGCTTTGCGCGACCCAATTTCGCACTGAGCCATACACAAGACGTCCAGCGGACCAATAACACTGTGCCCCCATAAAGCATCATATCGCAGCGGCAGAGAGCGGAAATCGCGCGCGCACATATAATAATATGTTTATACCCCCAAGAAAGAGAGGTGTGAATACGAAGGCTAGAACAGGGCCGGCAGGCCATGCTGGTGGAAACCATCTGAGACGCCGGCGAGAAAAAAGACACCAAGGGAGGCGGAAAGCTCAAAATGGGCAGAAAGGCAGACTACATAAGGCCGACAGGATGACACTTGGTGGGATCGGGAGCCTCATACAGAGTGATCACACAGCCAGTGCGAAAACACATTCCCCTCGTCCACACCCCAATGATCCACCCTTCGGAATCCCTGTTCGATCTGTAGGACCCTGTCCTTGCATACACTATAGTCAACCAAGACAATTCATCTGACTCTAGAGGACCGAAACCAAGGCATCGTGGCGCATGGGAATACAAGGTGCTGGAAGACACAAACAACTAGACTTTTCAGAACAAAGTAATTCGACGCACGATCGCATCCTACCCCATCGGAGAACCGGGCCTGGAACAGCAACGACTCGTAGTTGACTTGATTGCGGCGCCTTCTACTTAGGCTATCCATGGAGCGCAAAAACACGCTTGACCACATGGAGGCAATCGTCGAAGTCACAGCATGCAGAGTGGCGGGGGTCAAGGGAAGCAGCATTCGGAATTAACTTGAGACGGGCGGCACTAGAACACCCGAGAGGTGATAAATATACGCAAACAAAGAAGAGACAACAAGGTGAATCTGGATGGACTCCAAATGGACTCGTCCGTTGTAACCATGTTCCTCCAGCGAGTATTTGCTTACGATGTATGTTGACGGGATGCACCATCAAATCTTCCACCCTACCGGCGCACGCACTGTCACCTGCCCCTGGCACATGCTGAATCCGAGTACACGAAAATAATGGGGGAGTCAAGCAGTTCCCTGACCATTGGAGTCCCTGCTTACATGGGGTCGCTGCCGATTTTGTGGGGGAGAGCTAAGCTGGGGTTCTTTACTTCCGCCTCCGTCATCACCTGACTTCGCCCTCTGTTAGTCATAATGCTTCTCCATGAGATCGAGAGCACTAGGCAGATCCGTATCACGGAGCAAACCGCATCGACCGATCGGGATGCCTCCGAGTCCACATATATGCACTGAATCCTAGACTTCAGCACTGCGCCCCTTTGTCTTCTCGTCTATCAGTTCGTCGTCGCTCTCTTCCGCACCGAGCTATCCTCCGCTTTCCAACCTTCAAACCGCATGTGTCACAATCCGAATGAGTGAGATGGGACTTCTTGACAGGTCCAACTAAGGGGTGGAGTGATTATGATATTCTAGATCCTGCAGCATGAGCGTGAAACTATTCGATATTTCACACTCAACTTCTCGCGTTATTTCGTTGATTTCGAAAACACGTCCCGAGAGATGCGCTCCAAGCACAAGAATGGCACTTTCGTTACTCAGTGTTGGCTCATTCCGCGGATTCCTCTATTCTTCCGGCCCACTGTGCCGGGGGAGATGACCACACTTCCCGATCGCTTACTTTGGTATCTACCCTTAGCTTTGAGGCGCAAATGCGGTACAATATCTATCGTCTTCCTCGCCAGGTTTGGGTGTTCTAGATTTGGTGCTCAGTTCAATATCGACGCCACCGTGATCAGGGAGAGAAATATCATTTCGAGAGGTACGAAATACAAATTTCTACTGCGTGTTGGCGTGTAGTGAACAGAGGGGGACTTGGGTGGGTGAATTCATAGGGTAATCTGCGGAGTTGCGCCCATGAATGTGTCGAAGGTTATGAAGGTTTCGGAGTCGAAGTGCGGATTCTGTGGCTCACGATCCTTCTCTTTGTAGCCACTGTCAACAATCCGACAAAGGTTCCGTAACCAGGTTTGAAGTGAAGGCAAAGATCTATCCGATGGAACACGGCTGGGAACTCCCATGAACTTTCGTTTGGCCGAAATGATGTCGTCTAGCGGCCCCTTGTACCATGTTGTAAATTGGTGCAGTGGTTTGCGCCTCCCATGTGCGTCATACCTGGCAAGCATCCAACCAAGTATGTAAAAAAAGGATTCCAGGTCATGCCTGTACAACCTTTGGGGAGCGGGGCCTGAGGCGGTCAATAGGTCAATGGAAAGGAAAGGGAGGGTGCCAGTGAAGGTAGGCTCAGGTGACAATATTCTATCTCCATCCCGAACTTGAGTCGCGAAGTCAAGATCTATCAGGATCCCACGGGGTGGGGAATCCTTTGAAGCCATAAGACTGCTCGGATTCAGATTGCAATGCAGGATCCCGGCGTTCTTGTAGAGCGCATGATGGGCTATAACCGATAATGAATTAGTGGATGAATGGCAATGAGGGCCGGGTCACTGGAGTACCTTCCATTAAAGATCGAAAGGCTTTTTCAAAGTCTTTGTCAGGAAAAACGCGGTGAAGCGGAACACATGATGGTCCCAGGACCTGCACTCGCAGCTCCCGATCTTGATAGTGGGTTCCGGATGTAAGTTTGAGTTGGGTTCTGGGACCTTCTGAAAAGCGTCCCATGTTTGAGGAGCAATACAATTGGGCTACCCCTGCACACCGTACTGCTCAGCGTGGCGGTAGAGGAAGTCGGATGCTCTTGATGATGGATCCTCCCACGACATCTTGAGAATTACATCTTCTGGGATGGTCGTAGGCTCGTGGTTGGCCTCTTGCCTTGCCGATAACAGAATCAATCCGCGACCCTCAAGGTCGTGCGAGACATGCAGGGTTTTCTGTATCAAAAAAGGAATACCCTGAACTCGGATGGTTGTCCTCTTCATGGCAATGAGCGCCTCCCAGGGGTCAGGAGATTCAATTATTGGCTCAAGGCCAAGAGCAAATGCAGAACTCAAATTGAGTTGGACAAGTGCAGGGAGGAATTCGAGTGGGCGGTTGGTGAAATCAATAGGTGCCGAATAGAAGCCACCAGCACGATCAAAATACCAGAAGGTGATGTTGGAATGGTTTGCGAGGATGCCTAGAACGTGCCTCCTGTTTCCCTGAGCTGCCATCGCATCTTCTGCTTTTGCATGAAGACGATGTGCCCATCGTGGAAGGGGGAATCTGAGCACAATTTTGTCGGGTCTCGTCATGGACTGAAATTCTTCGGAGTACCCGTGATGGTAGTCGGTCTCGGTGCCTTCTTGGTACGCGATGGTGGGTTCGGAATGAACAAGATAGTTGGGGAAGATTGTTGTGTGATGTTGCACCTGAAGAACAATCGGCAAGTTGTTTGCGCTTCGACGTTTCCTGATGATGGGTGGGAGCTCGCGGGGGGTTTGTTGGTTGGAGACGAATTCCTGACATCTTTCACGGACAATGCGCAGGATATTGCTGAGGCTGCTTTTCAGCGCAGCAAGGGTCTCATGCGCAAGAGCTGACACCAAACTCTGGTGTTCTTCGGTGAAAGTTTCGGAAGATCTAATGTCCTCCGCGATGATTTTGATCATTTCCGGGTCATAGGGAGCGTCCGAAGTAGCGGAAATAAAATCTTGCAGTGAGACTTCATGGTATGCAACAGCTATTGATTCGAGCATGTTGGCAGTCCTCACTAGCAGGATCTTAACAAACTTAGGTGTGGGGTAAGAAGGTCCCTGCTTGCTAGTTGACCGGTTTACAAGGCGATGAACGAAGGCACGAGGGAAAAAAACCACTGTTGGTTTGGACTTGTTTGTTTGGTCCGAGCGATGATCCATCAAAAAATTGCCTCTCCAGCATGTTTGTGCAATGGCACTGTTGTCATTCCTTAATCTATCGCTGGCCTTAAAGGAACTTCTCTCCCCCTGTTGAAGAGGGCCGCTGCGCCTCCGGATCCACTAGCCTCCACTTCACGCCAGGGTACAGTAGCCTGTTGACAATGCCCATCTCGGCATATTGCCTAGAAGATCCCCCTGACCGTAGCAGTTGCGACACGTTGACGTCCCAGTCTTTGGCAAGGGCGCGGAGCCAACGATCAAGTGAATAAAAATTGGCAAGATAATTTAGTGCGGTATTGGTGCTTGCTTGGGTGGTTGAATTGTGCTCAATAGCTGCATTATAGAAGGGCCGCTGATAAATTGGACAAAAATAGGCTACTCATGGGTTCTTATGTCCCGATCTCGATGATTCACGGCGTCGCGTGCAAGTGGTACGATCACAGTGATGATAGTCAAACATAGACGATCATGGGTGGGACGGAGGCAGGACGTAACCAGCTGGTGTAAAAGCTTTAAATGAATAAACCACGAGCACACGAGGATTCCACATAACCCCTAGGAACGTCACCGGCGTGCCACTCCACTTCCCCCAAGTCCCAAGGTTCCGGATATCATGTTGACGATGGATGTAGGTGAGGGATTCCAGATTGGATGAGAGTTACGCTTGAGTCGCAGGTGCCCCCTCAGCTGATCAGCATCGTCAAGCCCAAAATTAGTCACCCTTCACAATACAGGGCCACCACCAGCGCCGTCACGCAGGAAACGTATCCCAGATCCGCCCACGAACCACCGGACGCTCAGCAGATGGAACAGTGTGCATAGGAACCACGCATGCGTATCTCCGGTTTGTCTCCTGAACAATAGACACAACTTTATGACCAGACAGAGAGGAGCTGGTTATTTGCGTGATTACGGACCTACCCTTTCATACGTACTTGATGGAGAAGCCTTCGAAAAACATCCTTGAGACGGGTTCAAGGTGGCGCAGGATATGCTGGGTGGGAGGCATGAGAATGATCCGTATCGGCGATTCAACGAGGTTGATTTTTAGGAGACTGAGCAAGATAAACCACTGGCGTTCAAGAGCGACGTTCGAGTGGGGCTGCTATGGTTTCCCTCCAGTCGTGGAACGAAATTCGGATTGCGGTCGGTTCGGTTCGCTAGACTATACGTGGGCAGCGCTTTTTCATAGAGCGTGGAGTAAAGCACTGGGATGTATACATTACTGCGGACACTGTGGTATTGAGATTACTATGAGTCTTTCCCTCGCCGAACAGTTTAAAGAGTGCGGTAGGGACTAGGACATCACATGTACGACGCGCATGCCTCCGTGATCTAATGATGCAAGTTAGGGATTAAGCGTCTCCATTTAGGCGGCCCATGCACCATTATGGCAAAGAGGACTAGGACGAGCAGATTCCTCATCAGGACCAAGTTCCAGACGATGCTGGGTTGGTAGTGAATCTTTAGTCCGAGCTTGATGCGAACCCACGGTGCAGTGTCGCATCACCGTACGAGAGAGTGGAAGTTCTCCAAAGCCGGGGGTAGCCTATAGTGGTGTGTTAGGAATCTAGGTGCAGGGAACTCGAATGACTGATTGAGATCGCATTGGAGTGCATCGTTTAAGTAATTTGAATATAGGTGCTTCTCTGATGCAAATAAGGTCGAGTCCTTGAAACCCTGGCGGGAAGGATGAGTCGGCTTGGAGGATAGAGAACGCATTGATCTAATCACGCTCCGGCATTGTGTGGCACCAGGTGGCTAGAACGCTGTCGTATGCTGAAAAATGCGAGTTTGTTCCGATCCATCGAAGTCAAGTCAAGCCAAACCGCCTGCAGACCCCAGAGGTGACGGAAGGATCGGCGATGGGAAAACTGGGCTTTTGACCGGTGGTTACGAGTGTTGCGCCTCGAATTTCACGGTCTCTGCTGACTCCCTAGAGCTTCTCATTTAAAAGCCACAGGCCGTAGTGCCCCGGAGGCGGGGGGTCGGTAACCCACGGACCGCCGAACTGACCTACAACATCAAAACTAATGACAGCAGCTAGTTCTGATCCATTTGCCATCAACATCACTGGCAGCACGAAGAGTACTGGCTTAGAAGCAGGCGGTTTATTGTGTAGACACACCCTGATTTCAAGCTGTTCTTGCATGGGTGGTTTTCGGCACCGTCGGCGTCGCCATGACATATACGATGGCCTGCCACCTTCATGCATGTGGTTTGAATGTCGGCTAGTACCCATTCGATACGTGGCTAGCTCCCAGGCTCCTTGGTAATGGAACGCAGTCGCTGCTCCGTATAGGATTAGCGGTCTGGTTTGGTTGGTTGGGCTGGCAACGTGCGGAGCGGAAACATCCGGTATCTTTCCACCGCTCATATCGGAACGCCGCTGGGCAAGGCAGCCTCTATAACTTCGTAACAATATGATAGTGGCACTGGATGCTGGCAATCACGCTGGTACCGTGTTGGTCCCAGCCTCTCATCTTACGATCGTCACAACTCCTGGTGGAGCCCATTTGGCCCTCCACTGGACTGCGGCGCTAGGTTGAAAGTCCTAATTCCGCAATGGACGCCGGGAGGGTTGTATGGTATCCGGCACCAATTTGACATGAGTGGCCCCCAGCATTGCTACCTGATTAAAATGTAAACTTCTGGCAAACGTTACTTTGGCTACTTCGAAGGGTCATTTTATCCAATGGAATGCGCCTTTGATACTGTTGGTTTATCTATTTCGGGTCGTACTCAGATGATCCTCAGGTCTTTGGGTTATTCGTCATCTCCAGAGGGGAGAGGATGCGACTTCCCAGGTGTTGTCTGCATCAATAGGGGAGTCGATGTGACATGAGGTCACTTGGACAATTGCACAACCTATCAAATCCTTGTTCAAGGCTACCTCAGGCCTAGTGCATGGAACGCTTCGATTTTCAATTATCTCGCCCTTCCTTCAGCCCTTGCCGACGATTTCAATCGGTGAAGGGACGGCTCTGAGGAAGTACTGTCATTAGCAAATTACCCACGAATGCTTGTGAGGTTGGCGGAGACGATCGATAAAGCTGATGAACGATTGTGAGTTGACTAATGTCCATCGGCCGCACTTGGCAGTGAATTGGTATGATTCTTATCAGTCAGTCAGTCAGTCGCAGAATGCAAATGCAGTCCTGGAGTGATGGGTTGCTAGGGTTTATCGGTAGCAGCGAATTCGGGTCTTTCGGTTGAACCACTAACGCGTGTGTGACTTCAGGTTGCTCCTGAGAGCGCCAAGGGCAGGGGGAACCAACGTGAAATTGCACATTGAAAACGAGAAGGACCAGCCAAAGGGAAAAAAAAAAAATTCCGTAACTTCATTTCGTGAATGTCAGACAGGCTGTGAAGGTGTGTGGGATTGACCAGTTCCTCAGATGCAGTGCTGACGCTCCCTAAAGAGAGGCTGGTCACCTGCCTATGCTGACGCCGAGAGAATCAAATTGGAAAATTCAGGAGTGCCCGGAAGGCGGGTTGCACAGCCAGCACAATTAATCCATGGTATGTTGCAGGGACTGCTCAGCGTCGCGCACAAGCATGACGAGACGAAAACAAGCGCATTTGGCCCTGGAGCGATTATGCACAAACGTGACTGATTGCTCAGCGCTGAATAGTACTGACTGTCTATGGTTACATAACATTTCAAGCGAGACCCACGTGATGAAGTTTTACGTCTTTGTGTCTTGTCGTCGACGGCGCCAACGACCCTGTGCGACGATTAGTGTTCAAAATAGAGGGAATGTCTGTGTAGATAGTTCAGCGTGTTAAGGGATTTTTTAAAGAAATTCTGGCAATAGAGAGACCCACATGAGGGCATGCTTTTACATCATTGCGAATAAACGACTTGCGGCAGGCGAGAACTCCGTTACGTCCCTCCAGCACCAACGACCCCCAACCACACACTCCCTTCCGTCATTCCCAGTGAAGACGGTGCCGGCGTCCCTCATTTCTTTCTGCCGTAGCAGCTTTCGGTCGAAGCTGGAATCATGAGCTATCGTGACAACGGCTATGGTTTTCCACCAGATAAGGGTGACTCGCAACATCCACAACGACCATCCTATCCTCGCATACTAACGAACCCTGACGACCACCCTGCTCCCACCCCAGGACGACCACCGCGGTCAGCCGGCCCTGTCCCACCTCAGCAGCGTTCGAACATCATCAGCTTTCAGGAGCCTGAGGAGTACAGAACACCTCTGAACACCAACCCTGCCGTCTCTCCCCCAGAGTATCGTCGCAGGCCAACGTACGAAAACAAACCTCCAGTCTCTTATGCAGATGTGCACGCTTCTTCATCTAAGCCTGGCGCTGACTTAGAGGATGGCTATCATCCGTTCGCTGAGACAGATTTTCGCCGTAAGAAGTCGCTTGTTCGGCCTGACCGCGGTAAAATCGAACCAGGTCACCCGCAATATCATTACCACTCTCATGCGGCCCTCATGGACGGAAGTTCTAGTGGAACGTATATAGGTATTGAACCCTCTCGCACCGGGAATGTCCCCCATTCCGGTTTGAAACGGGGCAAATCGCTCCTTGGAAGAGAAGAGGATTTGCAGGATTTGGGCTTGAATGTATTTAAAAAAAGTGCAAACACTTTGCGGAGGAAGAGGCCCAATACGACGGGAGCAACACCTTCAAACCAAGCAGGGCCTGGAGCAGATCTCCCGACGTCAAATGGGGGGGTTTTCCAGAGCATCGCGCCGGGTCCTGTCGATGGGTGGATGGTTTATTGTTGGCTTTTGACTTGCTGTGTCCCTCCATTTCTCCTCAGACAATGTGGTAGGCACCGATTTCCAATCTTTCCACTTTTTCTCTCAGATTGATGCACCGTGCATACAACGAACATCAGGCATATCTACACCAGAGCAGCAACGTGCATGGCGGGAAAAAATGGGCCTCATGGCCATTATTCTCTGTTTCATGGCCGGTGTAGGTTTCCTCACCTTCGGCTTCAACGCCGCTGTGTGTGGCAAACCACCAAACAGATATCACGCCGGAACTATCGACAAAGCATCTATCATCATTCATGGATACGACTACGATTTCTCGCATTTTAAGCATCCCCAGGTCTCCGGGGTCTTCACTGGCAATTCGAATCCCCTATACGAAGGAAGTTACAACGTCGCGGGAATGGATCTTAGCTTCATGTTCCAGTATACTGACCAGTCGTGTTATGGGATTCTCACTGCTCCCAATGGCAGTGCGATCACCTCTCATAGTGGACTGCCTGATTGGCTGTTTCCTTGTAATCCCTTCAATCAGTTTGGGACGAGCACTGTGAATTTCACTGGGTATGAGAACTCGACGAATTGTCATATCAGGGCGGGGACACAAGCCCTAGTTGCGGCCCATAAGCCCTCCGGGCAGGTATACTATACTTGGGACGATGTCAACGATGATTCCAGGAATTTGGCAGTTTATGAATCGTGAGTTTTCTGATCGGAGTTTACCTGGGGGATTCTAACATCTAGCCTCAACCTTAACAGAACTGTGCTTGACCTTAACCTCCTGAACTGGCTGGACACGTCGCAAATTCAGTATCCTCCTTTGTTCAACGACTTCAAGAAGGCAAATGACACGTTCAACAAGCGCGATATTACGATGTGGATTTACCGATCAAACCTGCAAAATATTGCCAAGTGCTTGCAGTCAACCATAACGGTAGGATTCATTGATACGAAAACTATCGGCTGTGTTGCCTCCCAAGTGGTTCTCTGGGTGTCTCTCGTCTTTATCATTGGCGTCGTTGCCATACGATTTATCATGGCCGTTTATTTCGGCTGGTTTGTCTCGTGGCGGATAGGAGCGTTCAAGAAGGAGTCGTATAGGCAGCGAATGGCTCGTGCTCAGGAGATTGAGAATTGGACGGATAATATCTACCGACCTGCTCCGAGTCGGTATCGGCCAAGTGTCGTGCTTAACCCAACGTCAGCCAACGCAAAGAGCCCTGGTGGATATGGCGGACCCAAGAGTGCAGCGCAGTTCCTGCCCACTACTTCCAGGTTCAGTAGGGCTGATGCACCCGCATACGTCTCGTCCGATCGCCGCGGTCCAAACAAGGGGTCCCTGTCGCCCTATGACGTCCCCGTGCGTGGGGCGAGCTCCTTGTCTTTGTCTGACAGTGACAAGAATCAGGCACTGTGCCCTTTCCCGCTGCATAATGTCGTTCCTCAACCACCACCAAATTTCGCACCATTTGGGTTTCGTCCGTTATATGCAATTTGCCTCGTCACTGCATATTCGGAATCGTTGGAAGGTATTCGGACGACTCTGGATTCGCTTGCCACCTCAGATTATCCGAATAGTCATAAGCTCCTCATGGTCATCGCGGACGGTATGGTCAAAGGCCATGGCAACACTCGCACAACTCCCGACATCATACTAGGTATGATGAAAGATCTCGTCGTACCTACTCAGGAGGTGGAGGCTCACTCGTACGTGTCCATCGCTGATGGCCATAAGAGACATAATATGGCGAAAGTCTATGCTGGTTTTTACGATTATGACGACAACACTGTCGAGCCTTCGAAGCAACAGAGAGTACCGATCGTGCTCGTGGCGAAGACAGGTAATGGTCTTGAGGTTAACGATCCGAAACCCGGTAATCGAGGCAAACGAGACAGTCAGATGGTTCTTATGGCATTCCTGCAAAAGGTCATGTTCGACGAGCGGATGACGACCATGGAGTACGAATTCTTCAACTCGATTTGGAGATGTACGGGGGTTAGCCCGGATCGGTACGAGGTTGTGCTTTGTGTCGATGCGGATACGAAGATTTTTCCGGATTCCTTGACGAGGATGGCGTCTTGCATGGCACATGATGAAGAGATCATGGGTCTTTGTGGGGAGACGAAGATTGCGAATAAGTCAGAGACATGGGTCACTATGATTCAGGGTAAGCAATCAATCAACTGGTTATGTGAGACGCTAATGAATGTTGGATTTTCTTTAATCCTAAGTGTTTGAATATTACATTTCTCACCATCTTACGAAGGCTTTCGAGTCGATGTTCGGTGGTGTCACTTGTTTGCCTGGTTGCTTCAGTATGTACCGGATCAAAGCTCCCAAGGGCTCGTCAAATTATTGGGTGCCTATTCTCGCGAATCCCGATATCGTCGTGCACTACTCAGAAAACATCGTCGATACCTTGCACAAGAAGAATCTGCTACTCCTGGGTGAAGATCGATACTTGTCTACTCTCATGCTGAAAACCTTCCCTAAGCGGAAGATGATCTTCTGCCCCCAGGCCGTATGCAAGACTATTGTGCCAGACACGTTTAGCGTGCTGTTGTCACAACGTCGTCGTTGGATCAACTCCACTGTGCATAACTTAGCCGAATTACTCTTTGTGCGTGATCTTTGCGGTACCTTCTGTTTCTCCATGCAGTTCGTGGTCGGTATGGAACTTGTCGGTACACTGGTCTTACCTGCCGCTATCGCGTTCACGATTTATCTCATCATCATCTCCATCGTTCCTAGCGGAACTAACACGACAATCCCTCTTATCCTTCTTGCTATCATCCTTGGTCTGCCTGGCTTGCTCATCGTCATCACCTCGCGAAAGATTGCCTACGTCGGTTGGATGTTGGTCTATTTGCTATCCCTGCCAATATGGAACTTCGTCCTCCCTGCGTACGCTTATTGGCACTTTGACGACTTTTCCTGGGGTCAGACACGGAAGGTTTCAGGTGATCACCGAGGCAACGAGGGTGATAAGGAAGGCGAATTTGACTCGTCTCATATTATCATGAAGCGTTGGGTGGAATTTGAGCGCGAGAGGAGGTGGAAGAGTGGGATGAACTCGGCAGATTCCTCTTTTGATGTTGTGCAGCAGAACAACTCGGCACCCAAGAGGTGGAACGTTTTCATTGCTAGTCCTTGTTCTATCTCTAACGATATTGTTCTAGGGGTCTCGAGAAGAGATATTCTATGGGCTCATCCGCTGACACCAATACTGACACGATGACGGTGTCTCGAACCTCCCAACAGGCTATTGTGCCTGCATCGCAGTATGACGAGTCGCTCAACCCTCGTGCCGAAGCGCCACGACCTGTCAGCACAGCATCCGGATATGGTGTTCGCGATGAATCACCTTCCAGTTCGTCTCACGAGGGTGTGGCTTCCCCTTCCCCCTATCCAGTCTACGACGACCGAGGTCCCAACACACCATACTCGATTCACAACTCTCCCATGGACACGAATAACTTACGATATTCTCAAGGGCCTTACGTTTCGTTCGATCAGCAACCTTACGCTCCACGTGATACCGAATACCTATCGCCTCAATCGGCAGCAGTCCTCCCATCGCGGGGTCTCCCCCGGCCTACACAGCCCGTTCGCCGCCCTAATCGTGGTGTAACGCTCACGGATCCTGGCGTTGTACCTTCTACCAATGCTGATCAGCAAGTCCGACGCATATCTCGCCAGCCCAGACGGTCCTCCACTCAAGGCCCAGCATCACCACCTCCCTCGGACCCTTCGTTGGTGAGGGGACAGCCTTCAAGAGCTTCAAGAGCTTCCGCGTTGTCACCTGCGACTACCCTTCCACCCGGTGCGGCTCCGGCTCAATCCCCATACAGCCGTTACGGATCTTAAGCGACTTGACCTCACCGCCTAATACCCTCTCAACCTGGTCATCAATAGAATGTCTCTTTCCCCCGAACCAACCGCACCCGCACCATGACTTGGATTCGTGGACACTAACGAACATCCAGTATCTTCCTACGGATGAGATACTTGGTCTAAAGACAGAAGATTACGTGACTCGAATCTGTCGCATCTGCTGCCCCTTACTCTTCTCCCTTTCCCCCTCCTGCGACATCCTTTTCCCGTACCAATGTACCCTTCTGTTTTAATTTATGTTCCGCCTCTCATGTCACGCCGCTGTAATGGACCGTAACTCACACTGGCCTAAATTTCACTGCATACGAATTTTTTCTATGTCACGGTTTTCTCCAAACTATTAACTTTGTCCAAAGCGTCACATCATCGATCTACCACCGATGTGTGACAATGTCTATGCATCCTTCGCACAAAATGACAAGCACCAAGTTGAATCATATCGGGACCCAACTCCCTGTAGTATGCCTACGTGATGTTGGATTGTCGATCATCCCCTTATACACTCCACAAAGACGCAGGGCATCTCCATTGCACGGCAAACCTGACGAGAGGCAATGGATGCCGTGCAAGCATTTGTGCCTCGAAACTAACGGAACATCCTAGAGTAAGCGGTCGGGAAGAACAGTCACTTCTTCCGGCGCGGAGGGCTGGTAGAATTGAGAAATTTGCGGAATAAGCCATCATCACTGGGTAACGAAAAGCGCCATTATTGCGCTTGACTATCTAAACGTCATGATGTTTAAACAAGACCGGTTGCTCATCTACTCGGTGAGGGTGCTTCCGAAATCGATGAAATCTCGAATAACTTCAGCGCCGCAAGGCCTAGAGATGAGAACTTGAAGAACTGGATGCACGGATAGAATGCGACGTGTGTCGTCCTTGTGGGGACACCATGTCACCGCTAAAAATTACCTACTCTTGTCGAGAATCCTTATTCGCTCACTGTGGTCCAGGGGTTTGGCGCGGAGGAGAACGAGGACGAACTGACTGACGAGGAGACAAAGGGACGCAGTAGAGTTTAGGATCCGGCGAGAGCCTAGTCTAGTAGATATGTACTTAACACCGTTCTTCACCACAGGTTTAGCAGATGATTTGTGATTCGGTCGGAGCAACAACTCGTATTCTTTGCTGTGTCGATCTGTTGGGACACGGAGTCGCACCACAGCATGAACGGCATCAGCTGGCACAAGAGTAGGATGCAAGAGAGGGACGTGAAGGCGGAAAGCTGGGTCATACGAATTGGGAGGATTGTGCGCAGAGCAAGGAAATTTCAGGACGAGTTGCCAGCATGGAAAAGCAATGGCTGCCTGACGACCGAGTCGGGTGGTGGTGGTGACCGGAGTATGATGACCGACCTGCGGGAACTATCTAGGCATGGACCTGGTGTCCCCATGTCGCCTAAACACTGGTGAGAAAGCGAGGCTTTTCGCCCTTCGACAGCACCCCAACAGTGCTCTCGAGGGTATCACTCGTCTTCAGCTAGTTCCGGACAACTAGTGATTGCGCAACCAGTTGAGATGAACTGAGCAAATTCTTTCGAAATGTTTCAGGTGGCTATGTCCCGTTTGGGGGGAATGCATATGGTCGCGTGATATAGGAGTGATGGGGTATGAATGTGGTCAAACGGGGGTGGCACTGCCACCACCCACTACACCTGACCTCCGTAGACCTTGCGCAGATTACACCGTTTGGGTTATTGAGGGAAGCGGCCTGGGCCCCACTGTCTCTGCCGACACACACGATTCAGATCCAGGGACATTTCGTTCACATGCCGATTATTTACATTGAAACCCTGACCGTACTTACAATACAAATAGCGGCTCCGATCGCGGCCTGCTCGATGTTCCGGAGCGCCACTTAGAGCTCTTGCACACTGTGTTGGACCGGCGAACAAGTCAAACGGGGTGCTAAAGGGGAAATCGGCCTGTAGTTGGTTGCAGATGGGTGTAGATGTGCAACATTGAGGAAAGGGTCTGAATGTCCAATTTTCCATTTGAATTCTGTGTCTGCTACCTGATACAAGGTTGCAATGTAGACCATGGGTTGAACGGGGTAAAGGCTGGTGAAACGGCGTAGATACAAATTCCTCTCTTCAGGCTTGTTGCTAGATCAAAATTGATAGTTCGGATGCAAATTTGAGGAAAATTTTCCGTTCCCCCCAAACCAAAAATCACTGGTAGAACAAGAAATCACCCCAGAATGCCTTCCCTCCCACAGAACGCATCTTCAAATGCATTTGACTCATCAATTCTGACCCTTCAGGCCACTTTCTCCAGTGGCATGACCTTGTTGACTACGGCTTCCACTGCCAACAACTTCCTCAGAGCTACAGATGGCCCGTTTGCAGAGTTGAAAGAGCTTATTGCACAACATACTTCCATCGAAGACAGGCCACAATTCCAACCACTTGTCCCCCCCGATCAAATTGTGAAGGGGATTGTGCAGAAAATATGGGGTCATTCATCTATTGAGACAGTCGGAGATATTGGCGATATACTGGAGAAGGGACTTGTTACAGATGATTTGAGCCTCGAAGGTGCGTTGGTGTCTTTGTTGCTTACACCGTTTAGAAATACTCAAGGACCCCCTGCAGTTTTTTTAGAAGCTTGCATTGCCGGTTACGCACAGAAAAAGGGGAAGTCCCCCCAAGAAGTCATGAAGAGGTTCCGTTTACACAATCCCACTGAAGCGGGCCAAACGGCTTGGCAAACATGGCTTAAGCTTCACCGTAAGTTAACCACATACTCGCAAGATATTAGGAACTAATCATTTCCTAGCTGGAATTGACAGTCAAGAAGCAGCATGCCTGCGTAAATTACAGCAACAGGATATCGATAGGAAGTACCCTGACCAGGCAGAAGAAGCAAAAGCGTTCTATGATAAAATTCTGATACATTGCGGGGACCTTGTTTTATCGAAGGACGAGAGGGAGGCTCAACCAAATGAAGGCCTTTATCTGTTGCAGAAAATAACGGGAAAATATGCTGCTCAGGTATAGTACAGAATCCAGTAACTATCGCAATCGATTGTACTGAAAAATTTGCTGATAGCTCGCTGCACTCAGCTCCATTCATCCTGTTGGGGTGGCGTTAGTGGGGTTCATAGCAGATGACAAGCTTGCCCCTCGGGATTCGACTATCGCATTTACGAGCTCACCAATGATTGCGGAAATGGTCAAAGCTATGGGCCTACCCCTCACAGAGGATAGTGCCTTAGCCATGAGGAACTTCTACGACGGGATAAAGGCATTCAGGTACAAGGTTTATGCAGGAAAGGCACAAATAACTTACTCATATCCTTCCAGCCCATATCAACCCAACGCCATTAAACAGAGGTATGAGCAATTTGTCTCCTAGCCCGCATTGGCTGAAATAGGTGCAGAACCTTTCTTCAACATCTTGGGGCGTTTACGAACCCCGATAAATCTACCAGCGAGGTGTTTGGTGCCTCAAGCCTCATGAAGACCGTCGTGATGCACATGAAGCAAAGTGTCCATTTCAGCGATGATCTGGACAGGTATTTGGGAAATGGAACGGGAAACACGGCCATCAAATCAGAGGTTGAGGGCGATGCGAACAATGTGGATTACCACACACCTGCATTAAAAAGGAAGGAAGGCCTCGCCTTTGCAGACGAGACCTACGGCTCGCATCCCCAACGCCGCACTGAGTGTGCTGGGCGGCTTAAAGCAATCATTCGTATGTCCTTTTGCCGTGCCGTCTGATTGCTCATCTGACATCTACTTGTAGTGGAGGCAACAGGGATAACTGAGCTTGGGCACAACTGGAGAGTCGCCAACATACTTTCATTCATGCTTGAGCATCGTCTCCGTTTTGTTGGTTGGCATCGTGGTGTCCCACGCTTGAACAAGTCACTACCGTGCGATTGGACCCCACGCGAGTCTGCACGGTGTATAATGCAGCTCACTCACCAGGATCCGGAGCAGACGTTGAGGGTGGAACAAATGACAGATGGTGAGGAAAATGTCAATGAAACTTCAAAAAAACACAGCTCACCGGTTTGGGCTTACCAGACGAGTACCTGACGCGTGAGGTGCTACACTATGCACCAGATGCGAAAGGGAATATTACGAAATACCTATTGCCTGAACACGAGACAAGGAGGGCAATTGCGAGGACAGCGGTCGTCCCCGCACGAACCCAAAAACATAAGGACAGCACGCCAAACTCCCCAACTGTGGAGATGGAAGGAGATTCGGTTGGTGATAATCAAATATCATCCCCGTCTTCCAAGCGACGCAAGAAGTCCAAAGCCACTCGTGCACGCACCCTCACGAAGGCAAAACCTCCCCATGTGACACCTGGGGGCCACAACCAAATGAAAGAAGCCGCGGTACCAGAGAACGAGGTGAAAGGTCCACAGGACGATGGCATCGTACCCGAGACACCACCTCGCAACTCACCTGAACCGGGCGGGTCTTCATCATCATCAGTAAAGTTAGAGGCAATAAACCTGACAACGTTCCCATCGGGTGTACGCTCAGGCTTCCAGCAAGGGCGTGGACCGCAACTCCCTGATGACCCAGAAAACGACGTCTTCATGGAGCAAGCCGTTCTGGAATCACATACGCCAATGGTCATCCCTCCAATTAGGCTCATCCATCCAACACTGCATAGTACTCCCCTCAAAGTTCAACCAGTGTTGAAGATTAATGGAAGTACGCACCTCACTGTGAACGAAGGTCCAACGTCCCGGGCACCGTCGGAGGCACCGTCATCCGTATCAAGCCTAAGCGGTGAGCCTCCCACCTTTGACACCTTGTTCAGGTGTGCACGAAACTCAGTGTGGCGGGCTGCATCGAAAATGTTGCCGGCGGTTCGTTTGAAGGCGCTAATGGAAGAAAACGTTGAACTCCTAGTCAACATCGACATCATTGCCCTGCACGTTACCGAGAAGGAGCCACCTCCTGAAGTCTTAGATGTCACTCAACACTGGAGAATGATTAGCGCCGTTGGAAACGAGCTTCGTGACAGGGGGGCTGATGTAGGAAAGGTTGCCAGGAGGGTGGTCCAACTGCTTGACGAGTTGGAAGTGAATGACGACGAGGATGTGATAGCTACGTGGATACAGATGTTGCCCAGTTGAGTGACCCAAACATCACAACCGATCATTGGAAGGATACGTAGGTATCTTAAAATGAAAATATTGCACGCATCATTATTAAACCTATGGGCTGGGCACAAGTGCAAGGCGTAAGCTCAGCAAACGTAAAATACATCGGGAAGTTATATGCTACAAATTATTCTAGAGTATATACAAAGTGAACGGAAAACGGTCACAGACAGCTATTGCGTGATGCTCTCCGACTACTACTTGCCGCTTAACTCTTCTGGAGTCGGCTTGTTTGGGGGAGCAGGAGGGCTCTCTGCAACTTTGAGCGCAAAAAGACCAGTTTTTGGCTGCCAGCGAATGGACTCAAACTCTTCTTGAGGCGGGTTTCCTGATCTCTTCAACATCTCGGTTGATCGGAATTCAATGCCCTCGAAAAGCTGCCTCCCAGAATCGGCAATGAAACGGACAACATGAGGGTAAATAGAGTCTTCGGCAGGGTAGATCCGCTGGCGGAATGCGCGTTTGAAGCGGTGAAGGCGACAGAGAATGAGACAAAAATGAAGGAGGCCAAAGTACTCTTCTTCGCTTAACTCGAATGGCCTACGCAGGCATATTTTTTTTAACACTTCGCATTTGAAGGTCACCTCCACCATATTGAACGGCGTACGCCCTCGGCTGGTTGTCATCGTCATAATCCGGAAGCGATTGTATTCGAAGAGATCCTGTGAATACATGCGCGTCCATAGCTCTGTTGCTTCGGATGGTAATGTGTCGGGGCCCTGAGGGATGAGCGGGGCTGGTGCGTGATCCAGTAGGGTTTTGATTGTAGTTTTGTCAAATCCATGAGAAAAGACTTCACCAGTATATCCAAGCTCATAGACGCCAATGTACCCGCTTGGGGTATAATCCTGCATATTGATATCTCTGAGAAGGGCGTCAGGGAATCTTGCTTGGAGGTACCGCTTAAGGCTTTGGGCTTCCTCCTGTGTCTTGCAGAGTAGGTTAAGACAGTGCATCGAACCGTCCCACCTGTCCACTTTCTGATTCACCGTGCGGTCACGCACTTCTCGGTAGGCAAGAACGCCCCGCTGCTTGACCGCTTCCAAGTCATGACGTAGCTCCAGCGTAGGGCCTGACAGGCATATGGATATGCCTAGCCATGTGTCAGTGGCGGTAACAGAGCCGGCCTCGGACAACGAAATAGCACTGGACGTGCCAGTAAAGGGTACGGACTGATTCGACAACGGAAGGGGATGTTGAGGTTGGTAGTACGAGAAAGGGATTTTGATAAACGCCGCCATCAGTGGAGCATGCGCACCGATGGGGAATGGTACTCTCATTTTCTTCCATTTGGCCCCTTCCAAGGCCGCGCTCAAATGCAGGCCCTCCTTGTATTTTAAATCCAGCCAGACTCCTTGAAGCACACCCTTCATTAAGGTAGAGAGGTTTTTGAACGAAGTAGGATCCCCCTCAGGGGCAAGCGCTTTCAGACATTGTTCCATGGCAAAGCGCTGAGTAGGGGGATCATCTTGTGGAGCTGCGAGCAGGAATTGCTGTGGGCGGGAACATGTAACGGTTTCCGTAACAACAAAGTCGAATCCCACAGTGATATCCCCCTTCATGATGCCGTTCGAAGCCTTGGCCTGAGCACGGCTCCGTATCTCCTGTTGAAGGGCATGTTCTGCTGCATGATCATGCAACGGTGAACATGATCGACAGACTGCAAAGCGTTTTTCACCATATTCCACCCTCCAATGAGGAACTCCCCACCATTCCAGAGTGAGGGCAAAAGCCTGAGCAGAAGCACTGAGGGTGGAGTCGTGGACCTCGGTGTGAGTGCCGTCCGAGCCGTCGAAGATGGTCCCAATGGCTAATTTTTGAATTGGCCACGTCGGAAGTTCCATACCACCCAGTATGGCGCATGCATCGAGGGAAACGAGGAGGCAATAACGAAGATAGCCTCGTAGCTCTCCAATCCGACGTTCAATCTCACCAACCGTTTCATGGTGATAGTTCTCGGACTCCGCAATCATCCAGGATTGAAGCAGCTTCTCAAGGTAGACATCCGATTCATGCTTGAGTATCGCCATAGTTTCACGATGTGAAGGGAGGATTTCTGCGCGGCAGAGATGAGAAACGGTAGTCCGAACGTGGCGAAGAAGTTGTTTCAGCAACGAGTTCGTGCCTATAATCCGCTCCCTCCACTCAGACGTTGGGAGCCAATTCAAACCGTCAGGGGAACGTTGCAAGTCAATATTAAGAATAGGCGATGGGATATAATGAAAAGGGGAATGGCATTCGATAAGCGGGAGGTGCAGGCGGAGCAGGTCGAAGCTGACTGGTCTCCGACAAAAGTCCACAAACTCGCGATATCTTTGAGAGGTGTTAAGGACACTTGTCCTCGTTGAAGGGGTGGCGTTCACCCATGAGGCGTACGATCCATCATAGGAGCACATAGCATGGGTGTTCACCGCCATGATACGAATCGGCGTCTGACGGTAAGCGCGCTTCACGGTGCCACCTAGGACATCCTTTATGTATTAGACTGGGAATGAGGCGATAGCGATCAGCTTACGGGATAATTCTGTTCTCCAATTTTCAACGTGGGCCGCAGCCTCAGGGGTGGGGGAAAGTGGCTGAACGGGTCGAAGAGGCGCACCTGGCGAAAACATCACACTGTGTGAGAATAACAATTAAAACATTCCTAGACATACTATGCATACCTTGAATAACCATAGCATCTCTTAGCAAGGACGTTGTTCCTCCGTCCTGCGCCATGATCTGTTCAACTGAGATGAAGCGTGCGATATCTGGTGGTGGCGCCCTTAGTCTTGGCGGTGGATCGTAGGAGGAGGGCAGGGGGAGTGGACGATGGGGCGGGGATTCTGGACGGTACTGCGAGATGGGGACTGGGGTATGGGCCGATGGGATTTGGGCTTCGCTGAACCGAACGTCTTCCATGGATGGAGGAGGGTGACGACGTTCTGGGTCATACGGAGGTGCTGGCGGCTCCGCGGAGGATGGCAAGGGAAGTGAATGAGAAGGCTGGAATTCTGGTCGGTATTGGGGAATGGGAACGGAAGCTTGGGCCGATGGCATTCGGGCTTCGTGGAATCGACCTTCCACGGCTGGAGGCGGGGCGTGGTGGCGTGGTGGAGCGTATGGAGGCTTTTCAGGCCCATGGCGATGGCGTGCAAAGGTTCCGGATCCTGAACGGTGCGTGAAACGGGAAGAAGGACGAGAGACTTCATGGGGCGAAGGCGATCTGGAAGACACCAGACGTGGACGCCGGGAGCTTCGATGAAGTGGACGCTGCTCACCCTCTCGCACCTCAGAGCGATGGTACGAATCTGGTGGGAGACCAGGCGATCCTCTTCTTCGTGCAGGTGAGCGCTGGTGAGGGGAACGGCTTCGTCGACACCACTGGTGAACGGAGCTTGGCCTCTGAGGGGGGACCTGTGGACGCGGCGAACGCCCCCTAGGCCTTCCACCGTGCTGGGAGCGGAGGCGAGAGGTGCGTGACGTTGATAGTACAGGAGAATTATCCCTTTCTGAGGCTGACGCAGAAGGCTCCTCTTCATCCCAGTCATTCTCGCTAAGGAACTCTTCTGGATCGGATGAAACACCATCATCATCCTCCGGGCGCGGAACGGATGACCATGGAATCTCAGCAGGATATGTCCATCCTGTGTCAAAGTGTACAGAGAAAAGAACCGAACCGCCCCAGGAGGGTACGTTGGTCCGGCGGGCCTGTAACGGTTGCGATAACGGGTATCGTCGAATATTGAGGCCATCTCATGCAATATGCCGAGCGATCCTGATGCTGCATAATCGATATTCTCTATGTAGTGCTGCACGCAGATGCATTCCGCAATACCCTGGTCATTGTCCATTGTCGCCTTCCTCATAGACTTCGTCCACTCGGATGGGTCAAGCCTCTTGAGGAAGACTTCTCCGAAAGTCTTTCCTACAGTCCAGCCGGCTTTACCGTCAGGGTATGCGAAGGGAATAGGCTCGGGCGATGGTATAGGCGGCGGCATAGGATGAACAAAACACCGCAAATACCGTCGCGCTCCATGGGGAAATTGGTTATATTCTGGAGGAAGGAGTGCGGAGTCGTTTTGTATACATGAATTAATCGCATTTTGAAGCCACGGTCGGGGAATGAGGATTAAGGATGGAAGGACGTATACATCAAACACAGCATGGTAGTAATGCGTCGAGTACGATGGATCCAGTTTACATCTCTGAAACGTTCCATCCAGTGAATGATCCACAACAGGACTAATCACCTCCTCCACCTTCGCAATTCGTTCCGCGCCTGAAAGAAAGCGACCGGGACGCAGTGGGCCGTCCTGTGTGGGTGGCCCAAGTGCACGAATATAGAATACACCCTGATGGTTTACTTTCCAGCCTTGGTGAGCGCGCTCAGCATTGGGAACAGGGATAGGCGATGTCACAACAGCTTCAGAACTCATGTTCGCGAATGCAAATGCAGTGCAAGCTGGAGGAAAGTGGCTTCGTGGAGGAAGGGAGTAAGATGGCAGTTGGAAGATCAGCCGTGTGTAAAGCCAGGTGTGGCCTGGTATCGGGCTTCGAGCTAGGGTGCTGGGCGAAAAGGTGCAAAGGCGACAAACACAGAGATATCTATCGTACCCTGGTACAGCAGTGTGTAAGCACTCCGCACGACCTGAGTAGTTGGAGACGTGTCGAAAGCCGGGCGTGGCCTACCGGTGGGCTTTGCCCTGGGATGCCGAGCGAAGGGAAGTCAAAGCGATACCGCAGTGGAAAGATCTCTCGCACCCTGGTACAGCAGTGTGTAAACACCCCGCACGACCTGAGTGATTAGAGTGGGCGGGGGCATCTGATGTCTCTGTAATAGCAGCGAGTCGCTAGAACACTCTGCTTTCCAGAAACACCAAACGCCGCTAAGCTGCGGCTCCTCTGTTTCGAACGGGAACTGTAGAATATATTAAGTGAGGTTGTTACTTACTTGACGATGCGGCTATACGTCTGGGACCTGACTGAGAGAAAAGATGTGACACTGGCCACGGTGGCGGAGCCACAAGGTGAGGAAGCAAGATGGGGAGAGGTGGAGCGGGTGAACGAAACCACTGGCTCGTGACCTCTATTGAGTTAATCGTGACAATATTGTCATGGACAATCAAGGGGGATGCCACCCACCTCTTCTGATGGTTCTTTAATAGTGTATTATAGAACAGATGTGCACTAATATTTAACGGCGGGGCTCAGAGGCGATATGCATATTCGAAAAGATAAACAGTGTTGAAAACGGTGTTTGATCTTGCAGGCTCGTGACTTCAATTGGCATGTGAAGTTGTCATAATAATTCTGAAGCTGTCATGAATAATTCTGAAGCTGTCATGAATAATTCTGAAGCTGTCGTGAATACTCATGAGGTGCTACCTGCCTCTTCTGATGACTCTTTAACCGCTGATATAATGTATTATAGGACGGAAGCACCGTATCAGCTGGTGTTGTGGAGAAACGGGGTCGCGGACGCCCCCGATTGTACACAACAGCTGATGAGCGCCGGGCAGCTAATACACTGAAACAACGCAATCGTCGTGGAAGACTCAAAGCGTAGGAGACAATCGTGAATGTCAGAAATAGATTGTAGGCTAACATGACGTTGAATAAGAGAGATCGGGCTTGTATCGGAACCCCTGAATGCCGCAACCAAGGTATCCCCTACTCATTCAACAGGAACTCACAAACCTGAGCGGTAAGACGCCTCGCTAATAGGCAAGGCTGAATACTAAGGAATACTAAGGCAGGCCAAACCAGCACTACATCCGGTACCGCGAATGGCGCATTCAGGCACGCTAGAAATGGATGACGAATTCTCAGCTATGGAACGTTGGCCTGCCATCGGAGAGAACCCGAAGTGCCCCCACTGCGGCGTCAATGTCGACGAGTATGCATGGCTCGCATCGAGATGCATGGAGCTGGAGGACGATGTTCAGAGACTTCCAGAGACTTCGAACAGAGATCTCAACGGGCGCCTTAGTTTAGTTTACTTATCCAGAAGTTACTGCCCAGGTTCCGGGTGTTTGTTGGGGGGAGCTGAAAATACATTATGTTGACACGTTTTAGCCATTATACATCATGCGTGCAAACGGACAGAGCATGGGCCCGGACGTACAACGATAAAAAGAAAGGAAAAACTAACAAGAGGAGATAGGGGAGGGCGGTAGCGCCGATACAGAAGATGTGAAAGCCCAGGTTAGAAAGAGAAGAACCCACTTGTAGATGACAAAAAGGAAGGGCGGTCACAGCACAAACTCATTCGGGGCCCAACTTGCCGAAACCCACCGAAGATAGCGTCTTCACCATTGGCAAGAATGAATGACTTACTGTATCACATGGTGAAAGGCGAGGTAGGAGAGAAGCAAGCCAACAAAAGAACAACACGCTCTGAGGAAACACGGGAAAAACTAAAAGGTACAAGATGTAAGTTAGCATAATGAACATAAAGAGAGAAGTTAAGCCGAAACGTACGGGAGACGCGGGGAGATCGCTGCGACGGGGTTTACAAAGTAGGAAGTTCACCCATTACACGCTTGGTGATGCGAAATGGTCCAGCTAGAGGTTACGGGCTTATATGACGGATGTCACTGCACCTCGTGCAGACGTCGAACGCCCCAGCTCACTGTTCATGAAACCAGATGGCACACCGTTCGAAATTTTGAGCGTTTTGCAGTGAGGATGGTTATGAAGTGTGGTTTCGGGCCGATCTGGATTTTGAGCATGTGGACCGCTCAAAAGCTCCGGAAGGGACGATGTCCTACAGGTGTACACATGTCCGTTTCATGCAGTGTTGCAGGAACGAGAGCGGCAAGAAGTCCCCCAATACAGGCAACCTTCTGAATAACTTCACTTAAACGAGCATAGTACCATGTAGCACCACCAAATTTATACTCGCCTACCACTTCCTGCAGTTCAAGTCACCAAAAGACGATTCGGATGGATTGTCTTCCACTTCGCCTGCCTCGACGTGCTTGTGGAGTACTGGAATGTATGTCCGCTTAATTGGGAACGCGAGCTGTTTTCGTACCGATTACAACTGACAGTTCTTCAAAATGACGGAACATAAGCCAAGGAGGTTAAGAGTGCCTCCTGGCGTCCCATGTCATCGTTTCCAGGTTGCTGCTACCTGGCATCGGCCTAGAATGCTTGACTCTTGACTGGTGCATCAAGTATCTTATTAGGAGAGGCTCAACACCGGCATACATAAACTCCGCTAGTCAGTTAAATCTATTTTTTCCTGTTCATTATCTAACACTAAAGGAACGTCCGTATGATCAATTCCAAGCTGGGCATAATCAACGGAAAGTTTGCGGCCACTTTAGTGGCTCGGCACCGCAGTTCGCAAATAAGGTCAGGATTTAGGGTTCTCCAGGTAGGCTGCCAGCTCGGTGTTAACAGAGGAATAGAAAGGATTTGGTGTTTCACCCTATCCCGAAAATCATCGATGTTCGTGTCTTTCGGTGCAGCATCGAGCCCGATGTGTACAGCTTGAATGTCAGCCATGGTCCAAACCCCACAATCATACCCGTTCCATTGGCGCTGTTCCATCTAGGACTTGTAATGTATATGATGTTCATACAGCAAGATGGCACACCTACAGTGATTACTCTGGTGGACCAATTGGACCAGTTGTATCCATGCTCATCATCAGGGTGAATGAACAACCAGATGGCATTAACTAGGCCTCGAAGTATCTGAAGAAAGCGGTAACATTAAGACTGGAATGTGGGCTAGAATTAGGAAACGCACTGTAAACACCCACTGTGGACCGTGGCGATTGATATGGGCGCTTTGTTGTAGAGGTATGCTGTCAAGATAGCGCAGCTCTCGTTGTTCGAAGTTGACAACACCGAGCAGCCAGTGACCACGCCTCCTTGAGTAACACGGAATCGTCCAACTGGTTGCATCGAAAAGATCGGTTTGGACTTTCTTTGTCGCTCGCTAAAATATTGGTCAGTACAGATTCCATCGGTGTATTCCCACATACATCCAACAGGCGAACTGCCATACAATG
Source organism: Cantharellus anzutake (assembly GCF_015039405.1). Lineage (NCBI taxonomy): Eukaryota > Fungi > Basidiomycota > Agaricomycetes > Cantharellales > Hydnaceae > Cantharellus > Cantharellus anzutake. Next base: position 174,399 of record NW_024066960.1, read on the forward strand.
TCTCATTCCTTCACACTGGGTAGGAAACATAATCACATGGGGACGAGTGGTCTTGAGTATGTCCCGCAGCTTTTCGTCTGTAAGGTCTTTCAGCATCTCAACATAGGCATCGATTATTGCTCCGTGTATCAGCCGCCGGCGATTGACTGTTGGTAGTGCATCAGAGAAGATCGCAATATGTTTGTAATATCTTGCTTTGTCTCTGGTCTTGCTGTCGTTCACTATCTAATGAGACATCAGTGGCGTCAGTCACAGGGGAACTTGGAAACATTCTTACTTTTTCAGTCTCTTGAGGTAAATGCAACTCCGTTATTTCCTTCCAGATTTTTGTTGGCTTTTGTTGTTGGGTAGACTGGGTGGGTGAGTGGATGGCATCGAAGATTGTTCTAATTGGAGGAAGGCTTTGGGGACGAGGGTTCTCATTCCAGAACCTCTCCTCAATATCCTCGTCACAGCTGGGACTATCCACATCTCCGAACCCACTAGGAGGGACCAAGTCGGTAAGAGGCTCAGCATGTGTTTCGACATTGTCTGTGGGGTCCATTGTCTCATCTGGCCATGTCTCAGGTTCGCTATCTGGAAGGTTTACCGGCATCTCAGGGCCGAGAGTATCGCCTGGGCCACTGCCACTGTCGGTAGACAGGTAGGGCTCAACATGCTCATCGTCATCAGCTACACCCAGCTCTGGGCTCATCCTGATAAGTCCATCGAGTGCGCTTAGCTCGTTTCTAACTTGAGAATCATCTTCGGGGTCTATGCCGTTGGTTCCTGAGGCCAGAGTGGCAGAACCGGGGGGGGAAGGCGGAAAGAAGAATACTCCGCGGTACTCGGTGCAGCTTGGGAGTCTGGACGTTTTAGGTTTGCTAGCAGATAGTGCGGCGATGCACGCCATAGATTGACATGAGGAAACGGTCCGTTCACGATCGTATCACGGCATTTGAGTAACGACTTTAGGCGGAGTTGCCATCGATATTTAAACAGGGCTGGGATCGAGGACAAATCAGCGCATTGGTAATGTGGAATTTGTAGGACATACGATGAATATCGTCCGTGATCCGAATCAACAAGTCTACCGATTGGACAATCCAGGTGCGCGCGTTAAGTTCCTCTCGAGCGAGCCTAAGCTTTTCCTCCTCAATACGAGCAAGCGATAGCACCGCTACTATGCCATGGCGAACCTGTTGGTCGACGATAAAAGCTGGTGGTTTCTCATCCAAGTTCCAGTTGGAATCCCACAGGCTCTCCCACATCTTTGTCCACTGTTCATCACTGGGATCCATGTTAAGCAGCTCCTTGACATTCATTTTGGCGTGTTTCAAAGAGTCCGGGAGCCAGGATGGCCTAACAGAACGCTCGAGGCAGTCGACAAGCTCGTTATATTGCGCAACATGGGCGGAAATAATACGGGCACGGTCGTTTGCGCTATTGAACACTGAGACCATTTTCGAATATCCTCAAAGTACCGGATGAATTTTCGAGCACATCAGAATTCGCCTCAAATGGGGTATGCTTACCGACTTTTGTAACCAGCCGTCCTCCACGCCGTTGTGAGCTCCGAATAGGGTTAATCTCGTCCTGGTACTTGGCTAAGCGGATAAGGATGGCATGTTTGCGGAATCGGGCCAGAATGTACTTCTCCATGTAGTCCCTTTCTGTGCTAGACGGATTTTGCGGAAGTTTCAAATCGGACAGGCCAATTTGAGCTGTCAGATCGTGTAGGCATTCTTGAGATTTATCATGCAACGATCATACACGCTGAGCGGCTTGGAAATGCTCCGTGAGGTCGATAGGACTATGGGACAGTGTTCGTGCCAAGCTGATTCGGTCCAGCTCCTTCTTTACGGCGTCCAATGCGTCCGAATGTGCCTGGGCTGATCGTTCGGCTTCCAAAAGTTTGGCGAACTTTTTCATTCCGGCTTGATCATTGTCTAGGGCATAACAGCATAAGTCAACGCCGAACATGAGATCGGGAATGGGCATACAGGCTCGAACGGAGAGCTGCAAAGACTTTTGCTCTTCCCACTGGGATTGAAGGAAAGGAGTTGTGAATCCCCTCTTACTCTTCAAATCTTGCAGGAGGTCGGTTAGAAGCGCCTCCTCACGAACAATGGCGGCCAATTTGGACCTAGCCAATGAAGCAAGGCGGTCTCGGCCACGGCACGCGATCATCTTGATTTTGTTGTCGATAGTTGTGATTCGTTTTGCCGGCTATAGTTTTGGGACAACATTGCATAAGAGAGGGTTGTCGACCGAACAGTGTTGGGACTCACACTCATTATGCGTTCAGGCGCAATTGTATCAACAATCAAGGACCATAATCGCTCATTTCCTTCCCCGTTTGACTTTCCGAACCCATTTCGTTTCCAGGGGTGAAATGCGATTTGACAACAGAATTGATGTGCGTAGGCATGGAAGACTGAAACGGCGATGCTCAATCTAGGAGCGATTTCAGGGATAAGATTGTACTTTGTTCAAATATCAGAGGTTGTAGTTGCAGACCATGCGAGGCCATACCTTGGCGATCGATCGATCAAGAACACACCCAACATCATACATTAATCCAATAGTGGCATTTGAGGGTAGTTGGCGGCTAAGTGCAAGGAGCATGGCAATCGAAAAGTGCTGCTGTTCACCCGGAGTGCGTACATCGCAGAGGAAAAGGGGGATGTCATGACGGCATACGGTTGCCATCAGGCCCTTCGAACAGAAGGTATCCGTTTTTGAGGCTGACTGCTTTCCACGTTTCGTGGCTCTGTGTGATTCTTCGCATTCATCAATAGCACCATCTGGTACAAGGGATGAGGGACGAGATACTTCCGAACAGCCTCTAGATGCAGCTCGTGCATCAGAGATATGGCGGGCAGCTTCCTCGATTTCGGCATCGGTGAGGAATGTGCAAGTTTCATTCCAGGGAAGAATCATCTCTCCTCCAACGAACATGTATTGCTTATGTTGCATATTACCATCCATGGCGACGATGACATCAGGATATCTAGGGAATCGCTTAGTATACCTGTTCCCGAAGCATATGTATGAGAGGACTAACTCGTTGGCTGAGTTGCCCCACATCGAGCCTCCAAAACATTGCGGGCATCTCGCGCGGAGGTATGGACTTGCGCTGCTGTCGGACGGGTTGCGAATCAGCTTTGTTCGCTCATGGACCATCGATGGAAGGTCCGGTGACGTCCCTATGGAGGTTGGGATGCCGTGGTTAACGGTCATCACGCCATGGGATGCAGTGACCGATGGATCGCCGTTGTGGGCAGGAGCGACATGGGTAAACGCAGCGGACTCGACCGGCGCGGAACGACATAGCGGTGCATCGGGTGCCACAGGGGATGTGGGTAGGAGAAACTCTCTCTCCGTTTCAACCTCTACCGAGTCACGTAGGGCTTGAAACCATGTTATCGCCTCGCTAAACGACTGCAGAAAGGGGTCCTATATGCGCGCCGGATCATGAAGGTGCCAATTCCCGACATGCAACAAATAGATCTTACGTTGTGGGTGAATTCGTAACCGTTCTCTCGTAACATGGCAAACAAAGCGGCATGAAAGGAGGCAATCGGGGTGTACGAGTCCACATGCAAAGCTGAATACAGCGAAAGGACGTCGAAATGAAAGGCAACTTGGGGCGTTACAGGTGACCCTGGAAAGTAGCCAGACTGGATGATGCTAAGCGGGAGAGTATTGGACGGACATTTGCAATATTCGAACGTCCGCCACGTGGCACCTGGCTCGGGGTCATTGGGACACTGCTAAGGGAGGTCAGAATGCAAACGTACCTGAGAATGCGATCGTCATGAGTGAATGAAACTGGAAAGATGTATTGCAGTGGGAGCACAGCGATGCTGTCAGGGCACAGCCCCTGACCCCACACACCCTCAGGTACCCTTCCCCCATTTTCTCCTATTTTTCCCTTCACTGTTCCACAATCCCGCATGCATGCAGACCGTGGGAACGTTCTGGGCGAGTTACTCGCCCAGAAACCATCACAGCCACAACCGTGGGAACTTTCTGGGCGAGCTGCTCGCCCAGAATCTTCCCACGGGGGGGTGCCAATTATGGAAAGTCGGCAAAGAGCCGAAAACTGTATAGTTCCCGGCTCCCATTTGTAGCGGCTTCACAGGAGGTTGAGAAGGTTACCCTTCTTCTCAACTCATTTCCTGTGAAGGCAAGTGTAACTAAGCTACTTCCTAAATGCGTAGCAACTCATTTCCTGTGAAGGCTGGGGCTAGCCCCCTCAGTGAGTTTGAAGACCTCGGACTGGGACTAGATACCCCAGCGACTCGGAGGATCCCCTTGGGCCCGTCACGGAAAGAGGGCCGGGCCCTGACAGATGCTGCTGGTGTTTGCAGTTTTCCGTTTCTATCATACGACGTCTCGCTGGGGGCGGCAAGGGGCACGCGTCCTGCCTTCTTTGCCTCTAGACCTAGATAGATTTCCACCGCTTTGTGTATTACATCGCGGCGCCAATGGAGCCATGCAACTTGCTTTTGCAGATTTCGTAATGCTCTCTTGGCCCGCTTTCGGGAAGCTGACCCCAACAGTGTAGGGGACAGAGCAGTGTCTGGGCCCGAAGGAGTGGGCTCTGCGATATTTTCCAGCCAACCCTGAGGGGATGCTTCCCATATTGGTGATTCCTTTTTTAGAGCTGGCGTTGAAGGGGGAGTCGAAACATCGCTGGCATCCGCCGACATTGCATTTCCTACGTGATCGTGGCGATTTGGCACCTGCCACCAATGCGTAGGCTCAATGCCAGGCCCCCAGCGTTGCGTCATCACGGTGCCGCTGGCGTTTGCTATCTCAACGCGTCGTGACGGCTGGGAAATAGGGACTTCAGCGGCTGGGACGTGCTTATGTCCTTTCTTTTTGGACGTTGAGGGTTCGGATTCAGGTGCAGATTGGGGGCCAAGGAAATCGGCATATTTTTTAGGTCTTTTTAAATTATACAGCTGATATTTTTTCACAGGCGAAGTAGTAAGGGGTGGAATTACAGGCTTATGCCTCGGCATGGGAGTAGCTGCTAAAGAAACTAATGGGTTCGGGTCAAAGGAGCAGAACGGGATAGGTCTCCCCCAACAAGTGTGGGTATATCGGCCGAGTTACGCCGGTAGCCGACCTGTAAGAGAGACATGCACTCAGCTGCATATTCATGTGTGTAGCTGTAGTACATACCAATAGGAACGGACACCAAACGGGGCAATTTGCGGCGAAGAAGGGCGATTACTGGTGCTCGCTCGGCGCTGAGGAATATATGTATAGCACGGGCACTGGTCTTATAAAGGTCTTTGGGTATTGGATATTCAGTGGCAGGCAGTGGCGAGGGCACACGTCGGGTTGAAGTCCCAGCCCAACTGTGCCGTTTCTGACGTCGCTTTAGTGCCGATTGAGGGGTGCGTAGTTGCTGGACAGCGGATATGAATACGGTCCCACTGATACGGATTGGACAAGAGGATAGTGCGCGATACGAGAGTGTAGAGGATCGTGGCGAACACCCAACAATTCTGAGATCTTTTGCACCCGTTCGATGACAAAAGACGACGCACACAGCGTTTGTCACCGTTTTAGGGATGTATGAGCGCAGACGGCGAGATCTGAGGGTCAGTGCGCAAGCAAGCAGGGAGGGGAATTGCGTGTCGGTGCGTAATGCAATACACCGTTTGGGTAAGATGATTTGATGGGGGCCTAGGAAGGTGTATGTATGACACGAAATCGGAGTGGGAGATCGGCTTTTGCAGCGGGTGGCCCAGACGAACCAAACAACTGCGAGTACCAGGGGTGCGTGATTGCTGGACAGCGGATAGCGAATATGAATACGGTCCCACTGATATGGATTGGACAAGAGGATAGCGCGTGGTGTAGAGGATCGTGGCGGATACTCAACAATTCTGAGATCTTTTGCACCCGTTTGACGCCCGTTCGATGACAGAAGACGACGCACAGAGCATTTGTCGCCGTTTTAGGGATGTATGAGCGCAGACAGCGAGATCTGAGGGTCAGTGCGCAAGCAAGCAGGGAGGGGAATCGCGTGTCGGTGCGTAATGCAATACACCGTTTGGGTAAGATGTTCTGATGGGGGCCTAGGAAGGTGTGTGTATGATATGACTGGACAGCGGACAGCGAATATGAATACGGTCCCACTGATACGGATTGGACAAGGGGATAGCGCGTAATACGAGGGTGTAGAGGATCGTGGCGAACACCCAACGGTTCTGCTCGCTGAGATCTTTTGCACCCGTTCGATAACAAAAGACGACACACAGAGCGTTTTAGGGTGTATAAGCGCAAACAGCGAGATCTGAGGGTCGGTGTGCAAGCAAGCAGGGAGGGGAATTGCGTGTCGGTGCGACCGTTTGGGTGAAAGATTTTGATGGGGGCCTAGGAAGGTGTATAGCTGTCGATGTATGGCACGAAATCGGAGCGGGGGATCGGTTTTTGCGGCAGGTGGCCCAGACGAACCAAACAACCGCAAGTACCAGCGGTGCTAGGTGCAACCTCCGGCCCTCTGCAGGTGTCTCCACGGACAAGCCCCAAATCCTTGTGCAGAATATACAGAACGGCCTGGAGAAACCGTTACTCTACGTAGACGGTGTACTCAGAGGGCTGGGTTGATTGGGGGGATCCCTGTCGTTAACCGTGGTGCACTAGCAACGCGCTAAGCGCTGAAGGAGGAGAACAGAAATCCTATAAAAGGCTGTTCTTTCTTCTGATACTTATATGTTAGTATTGGTACTTTAACTCAACCACTGTAGCGTTTTGGTTGCTTTGTGTATTGATATTTGTATGTGTTACTGATTATTTGTGTGTGTATGAAACTCTCAGGGTTCAATTCACTTGTCTACCTGATTGTTCCACACGAAAATCACGCTATAGACCTACTATTTTCAGTTGTTTCACCTCTGTCTTGTCACTTTTAACTCGGAGCGACTCCAACCGACTTGACTTGACGTCACTATTTCTTAACTTCTTCTTAACTTTTTACTGAGGGTTGATCACTTTTACTCAGATGTGATCTGAACTGCACACTTATACTAATAAAACTTAATTTTTATTAGGACGCCTTATGACCTATGAGCCAGAGCACGTAGGGGAGAGGAGTAAAGAAGGAAGAGGGGTCAGACCAGAAAATGTGGTCTTTTATACCTTTCCTAAGGGCTCTGTTTTCACATGTCACTTTACTATTTACATTGCTGAGTAATCTTATATTGAGCTTAGCAATCCTCTTATGTAAGCGATCAGCATCCCATTCTGCTTCTAGAACTTTCTGGAAGTTTTGGCGTGGGAATTAGCCAATTGCATTGCCTAACACCCATCATGACCTTGTTTACCCTTGTTTACTCACTTTATTCTAAGTCACATGTCATGGGGTTATTTGTTAGCTTAAGGGTGTAGCTTTCCGTCGGTATAAACAACAGTAAACTACGAGGATTATTTATGAAGATATGAATTTTTCAAGATTTAATTTTGAGGTTCTCCAGATTGCTTTGGCATTAGCTCATCCATTTTCTTACAATTAATTCTGGATAAATTATGCCTCGTTCCTGGACTCGAACTCTTTAGTTTCGCATTTCCAGCTCATCCGTTTTAACCACAAACTCAGGATGTTTGAGCCAGTCTTCTCTGCAAGTGTGTTTTAATCTTGTTAAATCCGTTTCTCCCTCAATTCTTCAGATTTTAACATGAAATCTTTTCGAACACAGACCTATACTTCAACTCTTTAAGACCGACAAAGATTCATATTTTTCCCTATTTTCCTCATATAAATATTTCCAATTCTTTCATCTTTTCCTCGTACCCGACCATTTTTCATTATATGAATGCCTTGATTTCCTTCCGATTTCTCTTTGTCATTCGTTTCGTACGTTCGTAAAACTATTTTCCCACGTTACTACGAATTTCTAATATTTTATTTGATACAGGAAACCTTGTTTTTTGTTTTCATGTGAGTTTATTTGCTGTTTTTCTTCATTTTCTGAACCATCTTTTAATCCCTAGACTTGAAAGTTCGCGTAGATACTCAATTCATCGACTCTGTTCTTCATTATTTTTCCGATATTTTATTTCAATTCATTTTGTTGAGTTATGATTTTATTCCTATTTTTGTTTCTGGTCCGTGGAGGTTGTATGATTCTTATCCAATTTTTTTGTGATGGTTTCTGGTTGTTTTAGTGTTGTAACTTTTATATTCCTACAGCGCCTCCAGTGGATTTCAGTTAAATACAAAGAGTGGTCCTTTTTAATGATATCTATAACGAGATTGGAGGCAAACGTAGTGCGTTCTGTTAGGTGCAGGGCTGGGAATGATGCCAACGACGGATTTCGAGCTTACCGAATATGCCACTTATGGCAATAAATAAGAAGTAGAACACCCAAGGAATAGAGGATGGGTCTGTAGTGCAACGTACGGTTATCCTGATGTTGAGGACGTCGATCGACGCGCCTTACCTACAACGACGTTCACGGTTTGTGAATGAAACGGCTGGCCCGGCTTTGGCCGAGAGCCCGTTTCGGGGACATGCATACCCCACGATTGAATTGGTTCTCACGGGGATGAAGGTGGTCAAACGGGTCAATATTTAGTGAAATGTTTCCTTGTGTTTCTGTTTCTAATCGACGACGCTAAAAAGATCGCGCTCGAAGCTGATATGTAGCGTTTAATTGGTATAGGGTACTTTCTGACATCACGTGATCTACGCAGCACCCAAAAGTAGCACTTGACGGCTTGCCGATCTCCCCAGGCCTTCTTGGCCGCATCAGCCCCACCTGTTTGAACATCTTGTTTCGATCTGACGAGGCTCCGTCTTGGTCGCCCTTTGATCGCCATGCCACAGTCGCCAATGGTGAGGATTACATCCCGAAAGGTTTCCGGCATCGAATTAATGTAAACAATAGATATGGATTCCACGCAAGAAGACTGAGGAGGTTGACTGGACGACGCCGGTTCGCACCGTTATTACGAACTCATATGGGGAAAGCCCCGACTCGTATGCCGCAGAGTGCGCCCAGCTTCAACGCTTTCGCCAGGATGCTGTGAGAGGTGCTGGCTCCGATCTGACGGCCCGCGATCTCCTTTACAAATACTTTGGTCAACTTGAGTTTCTCGAATTGCGTTTCTCTGAGATCAAAGTCCCCTTTCCTTGGCAAGATGCCTTCACCAACAAGCTAACCACCCAAACTTCCCTCGCTTTCGAAAAAGCCAGCATCATATTCCAGATGGGTGCGACGCATTCGACTATTGCAGCAGCACAGATGCGGTCGGATCCCGAGGGCCAGAAGCGCGCATTCCATTACTTTCGCTGCGCCGCAGGCATGCTCACCTATATAAACGAGAATTTCCTGCACGCTCCCAGCACCGATATGAGCAAAGAGGTTGTTAAATATTTGGTCGGCATAATGATGGCTCAGGCGACGGAGATTTTCTTGGAGAGAGTTATTAACGAAAAGAAGGGAAATGCGTTGATAAGCAAGGTCGCATCACAGACGGCGTCCTTGTATGCTGGGTTGACAGAAGAAGTCAAAGATTTTTATGGAAAGGGAATCATCGACCGCAATTGGGTAAATTTAATTCAGGTGGGTCGATCCAAATCTTCTGTTTGACAACTCGTCAAAAAAGTCACGCATCGGTTCTCTCAGATAAAAGCCACATACTTTTCCGCCCTGACCCATTACCACCGGCATCTCGTCGATGATGCCGCGTCCAAACATGGGGATGCCCTTTCGCGAATCCAGTTAGCTGAATCCCAAGCTAAGGAGGCACATAAGACTTGTGTATCAGCATTTACACCCTATTACCTCTCAATGAGCACACAATCATCCGGAAGTATGTTCATGGACATCAAGTGGTCTTCGTATCCCACTCTTCCACCCGATGCATCCTCCGCTCTGACGGAGATTGCACAAGCCTTAAGCATTCTCACCAGCTCTACACTCAAAGAGTACTCACGAACAAATGACCTCATTTACAATGCAGTCCCGACACCAGCGGCTAACCTTCCTGCTGTCGAAAAGCTGGTTGTGGCACGTCCCATTAGTATACAGGAACTTTATAATGGGTCAACAGCGGGCGCCGCTCCAAGTTCCAAACAAGGGCCCTCCGCAGCCGCCCCCTCCCCGTCGGAGATGCAGCGAGTAATAGGCCCCGATCTCTTCGCGAGACTTATTCCGATGGCAGTTCACCGTTCCGCATCGATATACTCTGAGGAGAAGGCGAAAGTCGTGCGCGCAGAAGCTGAGAGATCCGAAATTGCAGACGCTGCCGCTTCAGAGGCTTTAGGAAAACTCGGACTCCCGGGAGATCTGAACAGATGGAAGGAGATTATTGATGCTGAAGAAGGCGGTAGTGAAGACGACGACGGAATCGCCTCGGGCTTCCCTCAGGAATTGAAAGTTTGGGGAGACGACATCCGCCGTGTGGGGGGGTTAGCTGGATTCAAAAAGTCTCTGAGAGGGCTCGAGGATCTGAGAGCGAAAACTGCTGAAGAACTTGATGCGACCCGAAACGAGTTGGACGAAGAATCCCGGGAGTGCGAGATTATGAGGGTATGTTATTTAATTTGGAGTTCTTCATCAATTTGCTTATAGATCTCCTGTCAGGTCAAGTACGAACACGAGTTTACACAGGCCCCGTCCGCTCCGCTCACCCGCGAACTCCGTGCCGACTTTAAGACACGTTCGGAGACTTTCACTGCAGCGGCTGCTTCCGATAGTCAGATCACCAGCCTCCTGAGCGAATTTGAAGACGACATTGACCTCCTCCAGAAGGGGGTTCCATCGTTACTTGCCGTGTGGAAGCAGGCCACGGGTTCAAACGAGCCACAGCCGGGTTTAGACAGTTTACTGGACCTTGACGAGGGCGGTATGGGAGGACAGGGCGAGAAGGAAAAGGTCCTGAACGAGATTAAGTCCAGTGTACGAGAGATCGGGGAAAAGCTTGGCACTTTGAACAAGATCAAAAGGGAAAGAGGAGTCGTACTAAAGGATTTGAAAGAAAGAGTAACTGATTTCTTTTTTTCCTCTCACGGGCCATCTAACTCGCGCAATCACAACCCTAGGTGCAGAATGACGACGTTTCTCACGTTCTCATTCTCCATTCCAGGTCCCCAAATCCATCCGCAATAGAACCAACTATCTTCGCAAACGAACTCGAGAAATTCCGTCCTTATCAAGCTAAACTAACTACACTGATTCAGCAGCAAGAAGCCTTGTTGGACGAAACTGCTGCACTATGGAAGGCTCTAACAAAAGGCAAGGGTCGATCATGGGTGAAAGGCGCGGAAGAGAAAGAGAAAAAGAAAGCGGAAGTCCTTGGTCGGTTTGCAACGGCCTACGACGCGTGGCTAACAATCAGCCATGGGCTAGAGTGAGTAACGCTATTCTGATATGTGAGAATACAAACCTTACTTCGCACTTCTAGGAAAGGGACTCAATACTACAAGCAGCTAGGAGAATTGGTCAGTGAACTCTACCAGAAGATCCGTGAGTTCGTTCGACCGAGAACGAGGGAACGAGAAACTATTGTGGCTCGAATCGAAACTAAGCGTCGCCTGAAATCTCCGCCGCCATCTTCGTCTGCGCCTCCACTGGTTCCTGAGAAACCTCGCGTGCCTCCTCCACCTGGCCCAGCGGGACAGGCACCAATCCTATCGGGTTTATCCTCATCTTTCTCGGGATTGGGCCTGTCGTCCCCTGCACCCCCACGTCCGCCAGCGTCTGCTCCTGAACGACGACAAAACATCCCCACTACGAGTACATATTCTTCTCCCCCTCAGGCTCATTACACTAGCCCAATACTTCCCCCGCCACCAACTCCCTACAATCAACCAAACGCATCGCCACCGTCGCTTGACCCATATGCCGACTTGTTCAACACACCTGGAATTTCCTCCGCCTTCTCGCTAAATACCTCGTCAAATTCGCAACAACTCTTTATTCCACCTCCACCGCTACCTCCAACTAGTCATTCTTCACCTCCTTCACAACAGACTTCTGGCTACTACAGCGGCTCCTACCCAGCTTTTCCGCCTCCCCCTTCCCGACCACCTGCTCAATATGGACAATATGGTCTACCTCCCCCACTACCTCCTCCCCCTCCCAGTATCTCGCCGCCTAGTCAATACTCTCAATATCCGCCACCTCTAGCACTCCAGCAGGCTCAGCCTCAATTGCATAGTAACCAAAAAGAAGTTTACTCGAGTCCGGGAAAGAATCCGGCGCCAACCAGGCCCACAAGCCCGCCACAATGGTATGGACAGGACCATGGCCAACAAGGATATGGACGATAAAATGGCATTCTAGGACTGGTTCCCCGCTAGCGCCGGAGCACCACACATATCTGTCGCAAAATATCATACTTTTTGTGTTGTTAATTGTGTATCTGACCTAACGTAGTTGATTCAATTAACGCTGTGATGTAGGAAACCGACGAGACGAGTCATCACTTGAAGCAGAGAAGCCCTATTAGTATGCGTGTCGCTTCCTTGTCAGGCTGAGCGACTAATGTAATGTTATGCGCTGTGTTAGAATATCAAATAGGGAAATGTGTAGTGACGAAGAATAATGTGTGGCGGGGGCTTTGATGAAGCAGGAGGGCTTTGATAAAGCTTTGATCATCCTAATCTCTTTTGTACAACAACCTCACCACTGGGTGATGATTGCATATAAAGAAACAGATTTTTTTTTTGGAACTGCCTCCCTCATTTATTCGAGTCTGAGCTAACGCTGCATGGCGCCCAGACATGGCCGCTACCACTTCAAACGATACTGGTTCCAAAAGTCTTTACAGCACTGAAAAGGATTCAACTATAATATGTGGGTTAAATGGTTCTCATGGATCGAGGACTTTGGGAAGCTATCGATCCCAAGTCAAAGACCTCTGATCGTCCTTCTCCTCTCTTCCTCTTCCTTATCACCCAACGCTTCGTCCTCTGGCCGCAACATCACCTGATCCTGCTGTCATAGATGCTCCCCTTCTGCGTATAGGACAGGAAGAACGACACTGCATTAACACAAATTGGACTTACCGTCGAAGATACGCCTCTTGCCATCGTCGAACTCGCAAAAGTAGCACGGCTAGAACTGGTGAGACGATATAATGGTGTTAGTGCACTAGATGCCGCGAGATTGATGATGCAGCTTCACCATTATCAACTGGACGACTTCAAACCCTTGGAGCCTCAACTGATCCAGATGCGTGAACTACGTGATCGTTTGGCAACCCATGGAGACACTTACACTGATGGCAAATTTGCCATGATAGTGTCGGAAGCGCTACCAGAGCCGTGCGATACGCTCAAGGCGATAACTTTAGCGGACCTCGACGATGCATCAACGATAGCCTGCGACAAGCTCATAGCCCAAATCCTCATGCAGAGAGGAGGGGCATACTTTCAAACAGTGCATGTTGGGCTGAAGGGAGGTCAGAAGGATTTTAAATATAAGGCTATAGCGCGTAAGTGTCTCAGACTCGTGTTAGAGATCTGGAATTTGTATGTACCTATGGCGCGTAAGTGTCTGCGCCAACAGTTAGACAGTTTTGTAAAGAATAATACAATCTATCTCACCTCAGACTCGTGTTAGAGATCTGAGGGAGAGGGAGTCCAAAAAACTCCCTTCTTATACGCGAACTACACCAGTGGCGAGCCCGTCGCATAAAGAAGAAAAAATGGGGGTGTAAAGTTCAACCCCCAAACCTCACTTCCGCCACCAACAATCAACCCCGTCCTCGCCACTCCGTCGTCGGAACCGATTGTTGATATTCCAACAAAGGACAGCGCCCGGCCAAGTCTCAGAGCTCTCCGAAGAGCGCCAAGAAAAAGGAATTCAAAACATATGTTCTTCTGACGGAAGAATACACTTTTCGGAGAGGGATCAATGACTGAATGGGTCGTAGATTCTGGGTACGAGTACGCCACCAATTCAAGTGTCATTTGACATCGTCACGGAATTCTTTTCAAAGGCTCTTGGAGCGTTAAGTGGATACGCACGAGCAGCTGGACAGGGGTGGTGACAGGGGTCACTCAGATGACCCCAGCAATGATACCTTGGAGGTGCCCGAAAAACCAGGTGAGAATGGCTTGACCAACAGTGAATTCCTTAATTCAGAAGGTGAAAGATTTTGAACCAATGCTCGTCAGAGGGCACGAGCACAATCATGCTAATGATGTTCGGAGCGCACCGTAGGTAGCTATATTATCATGAGGATCATATATAATGCTGCCGAATCGCATACGCGCCTTATTCAGCTCGGTCTCATCTTGCTATTTTTTGTTGCTTGATTTCCTGCTCCATTTCTTCGTTCTCTGCTCTGTTTTTGTTCCGTTCCCTACTTCGTTTCATCCCTTTCGTGCATGTGAAAACTGTAAGTAAATTCGGTCGCATGTGCTCGAGATCCATTGACCAACGATTTCTTCCCGCCAGACCACCCAATCAGCCGGGTTGAGAATCTTTCGGCTCGTGAGAGCCTTGGGTAAGGCTCGAGCGGACGCTGAATGTGAAGTCGCACCGGGCGATGATGTTCAACGAATTTATAATTTTAAGTTTACTCAACGACACGGAGTGTAAGCACACAGTGCCTGAAACGGGGTAACCACCGTTAGGAATGGTATCGAAAACAGAAAGGCAATGATCGAAGACGCAAAACAAAAAGAACATATCGAGTGCCTTTTGGGGGCAAGGGAGTAATGAGGGTTATCTGGAGATGGATGCTTAGCCACGGAACTTCCCAACAGGGGGGGATGCCGCAGCCGCAGCTAGAACCACCAGTCTCCGGGGTGTTGGAGGCACTCCTCCCAACGGTGAAAGACAGATTGTGACAAGGGAGGGTGCAACAAAACCCGTGGAACAACTTTCTGGTACCAATCCGCCCTGTGACCCAAGATATCGCTGGTAATCTCCAGACAACGAAGCGTGGTCAAACACGCACCGACGGCGGAAGACAGAGCGCCAGGTAAAAGGGGGAGCACAGTGGGTTCATCAACTGCATGATCTCGATAGTGTAGGACTGTGAGTTTTCCCAAGGGAAAGATGCGTGACACACATGGTCCAGCATTGAGAGGGCGGACATCCCACATGTCGGAGACGCGCCGAAGCATGCGCAAGATGTAGGCGCTAGTCCCTGCAAGGAACAAGTGGTTTAATTCAGTGCTTCTCTTAAGAGACTAGGAAGGAAACGAGTAACGTTAGATGGAGCCACAGTGACAACCTGTAATTGCTTCTGCTTACTCGTGCGATGTTCCTAGTGTGGCAGGAATCGCTTGGGAAGTGGAGGCTGGTGGAGGGGAAGATGAGGCGGCAAGAGCGTAAGGCAGGAAAAACGGTAAACCGAAAGAAGCGATCGATGAATGTTTCCGAGCACGAATGTATCGCAAGGCTTTGGAGGCAATTGAACTCGACTATTAAATCTTCATCTTCACTGAGCCATGGAATGTCGGCCATTGCCACTCTCACAAGCCGCAAGTCCTTCAACCGGTCATAACCTAACGACAAGCAAAAGTGAGGGGACAGATCGCATTGTATAAAAGCCAGTGTTTCTAAGGTGCCACAAAGCTGATCCGTCATCATTTCCCATCCTCCGCAGCAGTTTGTGAAAGTGATATGCTCGAGGCTGGGGTGGAGGCCTGGGTTGGGGATATCAACTAGAAGCTGGTCGCTGCCTCGAATGTGCAGACCCAGCGAGGTAGGCCTAGCTAAGAAAGGGTGGGTTAATAGATGGTTCACGGCATTAGACACATGCGAGGCATCGAATGCAAGGTGGAGTTTCCGTAAGGATGACACCACGGAATATCGAAGGGCAACATCAAGACTGGCGGGATTGTGAGCGACCAGCGTCAAGAGTTTCAGGGGTCGGGCACGTTTAATGAACATCCCCAAAAGCTCGGATTCACCCACTATAGGCGAACCGAAGTCAAATTCGGTCCAAAAAGCTTTATGCGACAGGGCGATCGTTCTCCATCGCTTTGAAACTTGAGCGATGCGCATGACGAATCGGGATCGATGTGGCATCCCAGGAGGGGCGATGATAGTGAATATGTGCTCAAGTATCTCCACGGGAAGGGCGGAGGCTCCAGCACAAGCGGTGCGGATGTCGTTCATTTGAACACAAATATGAGCAATTCGCTGGTCCATCGCTTCTCTGAATGCGAGGAGCAGGGAAAGTTCTGAAGCTTTTGTCTTGAGTGCTTCGTTGTATCCCTCCCGTTGGGATATTCGAGCTGAAGGATGATAAGTGAGAAGGAGGGGCTTCGCTGTGCTGGAGCAACACCCCGAGAAATGTGCATTTAAGGTGTCGATGGCTTCTGAGATTTGAAGTGTTGACGACATGGCGATGAGGTTCTGTAGCGCGGCTAGACCAGCGTCAAACAAGAGGCCAATTTATACGTGTCCCTGAACGAAAACGGGGAGATCGACGCCCAACAGGTGCAGCACCCATGAGCTGACGCTAGCTGACGGCAAGTTCCAGATAAGTTTCCTTGTAAGTAACATAATGACTTCTGGGTTGTTGTTATGAGCTCAACCCGGCGGCGGCGGATACTCGATGTCGGGCAAAGGGACAAGCACGGGGGGAAGCTGGGCGACCAGGGTATTTCGGTTCAGTTCATTTACAGTATTTATACGTGTCAACTTGCAAATAATATGTAAATAGGAATCGAACGATGTTACCATAGGGACTGCCCTCGGCTTCCTGGGACCAACCCACGGCACCGCACACTTGAACACGATCCACACGAATAGTCCTTTGCGGTCTTGTCGCGATCCACATACCCACATTTGCTGCGATATATGTATTGCATTAACAGATCACCTACCACCGGATTTAAGTGGGTAATTTGGCACCACCGGCCAACCGCAGGACGAGAAAACCAAAAACAGCAAAGCAAAGTCTAAAGAACAAGTGGTAGAGCGCTCGGAGGTATGCGTAGTGATTCTTACGCGCTTGATCTGTCCAACGGTGAATCGCATCATCCAACTGCCGTCTGGGTAGTAGTCCATGCTAACGAAAAAGTGGTCGGCGTCAACGTGAACGGAGTCCAACGTGAGTAACATACAAGTTTTGGATTTCTTCGGGGCAAGTGTCCTTCTCGATGGGACACCCAGATGTAGATGTGTACTCAGGTGGAGTGTCATCCACAATGTCGCCAACTCCAGTGCGGGTCCCTGGAAGGTGCGAAGAAGACCGATCCAATCTAGTAGGGGGCGGATTTACTTAAGACTAGTTCCATAAACAAGCGGGCGGCCCAAAGAATAAGCGCAGTTGTATGCCTCACTTCCGGGAAGTACGACGATGCCATCGAGTAAGGGATAATCCCCCTGTCAGTGAGCCAACATAACCCCTCTGAGACAACATTGATGAGCGCAGGAAATCACGTGTGTGACAGATATTGATTCGCTCCTCACGCTGTGCGAATTACGGCCTGCTTGCTTTGCAGACACTCTCCGTAGGAATTTCTATTGAAGCGAGAGTTACAGGGCGCATGCAAAGGTATACCCACCCATCAGTATTTTGGTGACATAATTTACAGGACCCGCAAAGCGGTACGCATAGCTAGATGCTGCGTAAGTAGTCGAGGTTCAATCTGCGTTGATGGTCGCTGTAGTGATATGTCCCAAAGCCTCTGTTTCTGAAATCAAATGATGCACGCTGAGTTATGGTGTCCCCAATCTGAATAGTGTGCTAGTGAACATAGATAATCTTTGGACAGCATTTCTTGTCGCTCCGGTCCTCTTCCTCTCCCACAAGCTTCCTCCAAAGCTAGAAAATTCTGCTGGAGTTCGGCAGGGCTTAGATGGCTACCACATACGGGACCAGTATTGTTGGAGGACGCAGCGAAGGCGGGAAGGCCGAAGGGCGCCATAAAACCAGCAAGGGTAGAGGATCGCATGTCTACAATGCAAGCAGGTGAATGGGCCACTTCTTGGAGGGGAAAAGGGTGGCATGTCCCCCGGGTTCTCGGGATGGGAGATGCTCAGCATGACAGGAAAACACCATTATGGGTTTCTCTCGAAAGTTAACAAGACTACTAGAGCCAAGGGAATAAGTGTATTAAGCCGCGCCCAAAAGGCACCGCTTTGCCAGGGTGGGAGATGGGGAGTATCCACTCGGTGTGCCATATCAGGCGGCACCAGTCCAAGGCTCAGTAGCCTAACCCGAGCCAGGGCACAACCTGACGCGTTGTGCACTGTCCGAATGGATCTTTGGCGTTTTCGCGAGCACTTTCATGCGTTATGAGTCTGTGCCCGGGCGGTAGTACTGGTGCCCTGGATATACGTCAGCTCAGTGCGTTCGTTCGTTAGGTATTCAATCGAATTGACGTACCTGTGGTAGTATGTTTGCTCGATATCTCCATTAAATATTCCTTTGGGCTTCGGTACGGCTGGTAACTACAGAGACCGAGTGGTAGTGCAATGGCAAGGCGATTGCATTACCCCCATGCCATGATCCTTTTGTGATGTTTCACACGTTCGGATGGTTCATGACCCAAATGGCAATTATTATGACTGGTGAACACCGATAGGGATCATATCCTTACACAGGAGCTTGCAGCCATATTGACTGTCCTATTAAACGTCTGCATTTCCGTGGCTCCCACAGAAGCGTTGTCCAAATAGTCGCAGCCTAATCCACTCTGTGGAATGAGGGGGACAATAATTGGAACCGTAAGTTGAAGAAGTCTCCACCGAATGTGAAGTCGCACTGACAGTGTCGGCTATCATAGAGGCTGGAGTCCTGCCTAAATGCCGGCCACGATGATCATCTCCGTTCAATGAATTGATAGTTTACTTAATTACACTGCGCCTGAAACGAGGCAGTTGGTTGAACTACTGTGAGGAATGTTATCGAAACAGGAAGGCAATAATCAAAGACGTTAACAAAACGGGGGGAACATGGACATATGATGTGTGCTTCTCGGGGCTGACGCATTACAAGGCGCACTTATGTCGAGACTGAAAATGTGACTACATCACTTTGCATGGGGAATAGGGGGCAGGGGACGATGAATGTCATCGTGGAGGCTGGGACCCTGCCTAATCAGGAGATGGATGTTCAGAGAGAGCAGAATACTGTTGGGGCCACCAGTCTCCTGGATGTCGAAGAGACTCCTCCCAGCCACGAAGGATTGACTCTGACAGAGGAGGATGGAGCAGGACCCGGGGAACAACTTGTTGGTACCAACATGCATTAGAACCCAAGATATCGCTGGTAATCTCCAGACAATAAAGCGTGGGCAAACATGCACTGACAGCGCAAGATAGAGCGTTAGGTATGGACATGAAAATACTCCTCGGTTCGTCAGTCTCATGGTTTCGGTAGTGTAGGACTGTGAGTTTTGCCAAAGGAAACACACACGGTTCATGATCATCCGCATCACCTTCGACGCCGAGCGGGGGCCAGATATCCGACATGTTGTACACATGCCGAAGCATACATAAGATGTAGGCGCTGGTTCCTGCAAGGAGCAAGTGATTTAGTTCAGTGCTTCTCTTAAGAGCCTACGGAGGAATTGAGTAACATCAGTAACATTAGAGGAACTAAACGACAACCGTGACTGTTTCCGCTTACACGTGCAATATCCTCAGTGTAGTTTAACTCGCTCGGAAAATGGCTGGTAGAGGGGGAGATGAGACGACAAGAGCGCAGGGCAGGGAAAGTGATCATCCGAAAGAAGCATTCGATGAAGGCTTCCGAGCACGACTGTATCACGAGGCTGCCGAGGCATCTTAATTCGAATCCTGCGTCTCCACCGGACCGAGGCGTTTCCACTCTCACAAGTCGCAAGTCCCTTAAGTACCCAAACAACGCGATAAAGGGAGGCCAAAAGTCACATTGTGAGAAGGCCAACGACTCTATGCGGCAGTACTGTTCTATTGACACATCCCAAGTTCTGCACTTGGTGAACGTGATGTGCCGGAGGCTGGGGGTCGTGAGGGAAATAATGCTGGGGGCCATGAAGGGACCATCTGTCAGAAGCCGGTCATCGTCCTGGATGTGCAGACCCAGCGAGATAAGCCCTGTCAAGAGAGGGTTCGTTGATAGATGTTGAATAGCATTAGACAGGTGCGAAGCATCGAACGCAACATGGAGTTTCTTCAAGGATGACACTACGGAATATCGAAGGGCAACATCAAGACTGGCAGGGTTGTGAGCAACAAGCGTTAAGAGATTCGAGGGCCGAGCGCGTTTAATGAACGTTCCCAAGAGCTCGGGTTCACCCGCTGTAGGCGAACCGAAGTCGAATTCGGTCCAAAAGGCTTTATGCCACAGGGCGACCGTTCTCCATCGTTTTGAAACTTGGGCGATACGCATCACGAATCGGGATCGATGTGGCACCCCAGGAGGGGCGATGATAGTGAAGATGTACTCAAGAATCTCCACGGGAAGGGCGGAGGCTCCCGCACAAGCGGTGCGGATGTCGTTCATTTGAGCATGAATATAGGCGATTCGTTTATCCACCGCTCCTCTAAGGGAAAGGAGCTGCGAAAGCTCTGAAGCTCTTGCCTTGAGTGCTTCATTGTATCCCTCTCGTTGGGGGATTCGTGCAGAAGGATTATAAGTGAGAAGGAGGGGTTTCGTTGTGCTAGGGTAGCACCCCGAGAGATGTGTATTTAAGATATCGATGGCATCTGAGATCTGAGGTATCGACGGCATGGTTATGAGTTTTGTAGCACTGCAGCGTTAAACAAGGACACCGATGCTGCGGCTCTCTGAATGAAGACGGAGTGGTGACCGATCGCGCGCGCGTGTGGATGTGACTCTGAATATTTAGCCTGGAGACTTCGGGCTGCTCCGGGCTAATCGGAACAGTCAACACCCAGCTGGCGGCAAGTCCCCATATCTCTGCCGAATCAGGTGCCGCATTTGCTCGGTTCGGATTGACTAACTAGCAGAGATGGGATCGGTGCTGTGACGAGCGCTCTCTGGATTGGTTGTGGCGGCGACCAACGGTGCCACGGATATCGATCGATATGACGGAGTTGCAAGATCTGACAATCCACACATTGAGCTGGTATCTGAGTCTTTGACAGCGTGAGTGACTTGTATGGCGTATGATAGCAGGCTGGAAAGGTGCAGCGAGACCCAGCTAGCCCTGAATTCACGAGTCGGCAAACTCTCACCACGCGATAACATAGTATTGCCGACTTGTCCCCTTCCATTGTTGAGCTCGCGTTGCATAAGTATGGTCTGAGCCTGCAGTTTAATCCCAAGTCTTTTGGAAGCTCGTTTTGTGAACAAATCTGGCACCAAAAAAGCTAGAGGAATTCATCCAGAACCCATCACTATCAGGAGTGCCGGTGAACGACGATTTTAAGGGAAAGTCCTATCATGATTCAAATAGAGATAGGGCACATATGTATAATATAGAATTGGTGTTACTGTAGGACGGGAAGAGCAAAAGAGTGAAGTAAAAAAAGGCCAATGTCCAATCACAGAACGAATGGTAGACCAAGCACTTAGCATCAACAAATGCCGCGGAAAATGTGAGTTATCATTCTTGCGCGCTGGATCTGCCCGGCGGTGAATTGCGTCGTACAACTATCATCCGAATAATCCATGCTAACGAAAAAAAGTGGTCACGGTCGATTCAACATAAAAACGGAGTCCTAACACGAGTAACGCACAAGTTGTGGATTGGATCAGGACCTCCCCCGAGGCAAGTATCCTTCCCTGTGGGACAACCGAACGTAGCTGTTCTCTCGGGCGGAGTGTCATTCACGAGGTCGCCAACTCCAGTGCAACCTCCCTGGAACGTATGGAGAAGACCGAGCCAATCTAGCAGGGCGAGGCAGTTCCGAGTCCCAGGTTACTCTACTGAGGAAGCTTGAAAGAGGGGAGGGATTTCACGTACGGCCAGTTTCATGAACAAGTGTACGACCCAGAGAGTAGGCCCCATTGAATGCCTTGCTTCCCGGCAGTGAGTCGAGGATCACGACAATACCATCGAGCTGAGGATCGAAGGAATAATCCCATGGCCAGGCTGCAACCCCCAGGAGGGACTCCCCGTCGCCGGTCACGCTCCTCACGCTGTACACGTTGAGGTCGTGAATACCACCCACTCGAAGGGCGTTCTTCATAGCGATTGCGCGCGCTCTTCCATAGGATTTCCGTTAGTATTGAAGCAAGAGTAACAGAGCGACAGGCAGAGAATCTACTCACTCGCTAATATCACCCAAGTCAAACCACTCTTTCTTGGTGACATGATTCACGGGACCCGCAAGGCGGAACGAATAGCCGGATGCTGCATAGTCAAGGTTCAATCTGTGGATCTGTGCTTTGATGGTCGCTGCGGTGACATGCCCCAAAGCACCCGTTTCTGAGATCAAAGTGCTCAATGAGTACGCATGGGGAGTTAGGGGAGACAAAACGTACTCCCGATCTGAATAGCATGCCAGTGAATATTGATAATTTTTGGACTGCATTTCTCCCCTCCCTCTTCCACAAGGCTCTTCCAAGTCGCTTCATGGCCGGGTAATTCTGCCGCAAGTGATTGGAGTTTGGCAGAGCTTAAGTGGCTACCACATATGTGACGAGTGATGTTCGTGGGTGCAGCAAAGACGGGAAGGCCGAAGAGTGCCATTAGAGCGGCAAGGGTAGACAATCTCATATTTGCGATGCGAGCTGGGGAAGAAGGCACTTCTTGGAGAGGGAAAGGGAAGCACGTCCGCCCGAGCTTTTAAGCTCCTCCTTATCGGGTTAAATACCAACGTCGCTGTGGGGATGCTCGTGACAGGGAAGCATCGCTGTGGGTTGCTCTAGGAACAAGCGCATTAAGCCACACCGCCAAAGAGCACGGCCATTGTCCGATGCTGGGGATCGGTCATGAAAGTGACGCTTTGTCAAGGTTTGAAAAAAAACAGAGCTGTGCGTTAAGTCTGATGGCAGAAGCTGTGATGCGGTGGGTGATGACCCGGCCACGCATCGGGTATCCTTGAAGGACGAGTCCAAGTTGTGAGTCCAAAGGCAACAACGATGTGCCTTCTAAGACCAGTTTGACGCGGTGAGATGATAGCGCCATGCGCCTGCCAGTGGGGACTTGCTCGAGACCCGTAATCCAGGACGCATCGCGTTGCAAAGATTGGCAAAAAGGAACACTGGAAACTTAGATGATGTTTACATAAATAAAGCCAACGCAGTGCCAAGCATATGAGTTTCAGGAGTCTCATCCAGATTAAATCATAAGAGCCATGAGCAACGATCACGTTGTGTAGTCAGCGTCATCTTCGGACACCTGGTGCGGTTGGCCGTGGGCGACCGTGACCCTAGGTGACTGCAACCAAGTGGCACACAGCCTATTTCAGAGCCAAAACACCTTGACCTGACGTGAATTTGAAAGCGTGGGAACAGGTGGAAAGATCCGGTGAGTGCTGACATTGCATTTCCCACTCGTTAGGCATGGGCGATTTGGCACCTGCAGCCCCTAGATGGACCCGACCCAGCGGTTCATCCCCCCGATCCACAGTGGCACGGGATTATCTGCCCGATGCGCCCTTGCAGCTTTTCTTCTTGATTCAGGCTTAGCTGTAAGTTTAGGGGTTGAGGAGACATATGTTTCAGGTTCATTGAAATTATATGAACGTGCAAAATGCAGAAGGCCAAGCTCGCCGGCAATATATTCTACCAATTGAGATCGTTTACGCCTTGCTCAACAACAACAGATGAGACACAGAGCTTGAATTGGTATTTTGGGATGTTCAGCCACAGACGGCAAGATCTTGCGCAGGTAAGGAGCAGGGGTACGTACATATATGTAGTTGGGTGTGCAATGCATTGATCAGGCGAAAAATGTCGATGCATCCCTATCGAGGGTATCGCACCGGATAAGGGTGGGTTTGCAGCGCGCGGCCCAAATGAAGGAAAATGACTACGAAATGGCCAACGTCGCCGAACCCCTTCACTCAGTCGAATTCTCGCTACTCCGTAGCGGGTCCTATCCACGACTCAATTGTCCTATGCACAGGGTCCCTTATCCACCCCATACATTTCCAACTGCCCAATGCACACCTTCTCTCCATTCTCCTCTCCACCCAAACCCACTGATGAATCCCATCTCCCGAAAAAATCCATGAACACTCCAGATACAAGTGACCTTTTTTATATGTCCAAGGCCAACTGATTTCTATCTAATTGATCTACCCAGCCTTGTGGGCCAAAGTCTAACTCCCTGAATGCTTCGTCAAAGGCAGCGTATCAGTCCGGGATTCGTTCGCAGCTTATATATATACTTACCCTTTCCAAACTCCACGACTTCGATCCGACACGGTTAGTATGCTTCATAGAGAGCCCGGGCATGTTCCACGGACCATGAACGCTGATTGATTGCAGCGAGTTACTTAGAGCGCTCAGCAATAATATAATCTTTCACTAGTGTTTAACACGCCTTCGACCGGGTTGGTCTGGGCGAGATTCGACGTTGCATTTTATTTGCTTTTGAGTGCTTGCACCGCAGGTCGCTGCATCTGCGGTCATAGGACTCTGAAAGCACTGCATCCCGTTCGATCTGCGAAGTTAAGTGGAGTACCGCTCGGTTAGTACCATGGTAGGGGACTACATGGGAATCCCGAGTACCGCGGTTCTCTTTTCTTTTCTTTTCTTTTCTTTTCCCTTCCGTATTATTGTCTTCACCAATACCCCTCCACTTACAGTCCTGAGAGGGGCACCAGGCACACTACAATTTTGATGTATTCTCAATCGCCATTTAATCCGCCCGAGAATTAACCCGTACAAGTTTACGTTCTTATGGTCACTAAGCCCACGTCGAAACAGCAAGTTGAGTCTATTCCGCTCGCTGGCGAGTGCATATGATGCCTTTTTTTGTGGCATGAAAAGTCACCTTCCTACCTGCCCCTTTATACTTGTGTCTCATCCTTTACAGCCCATACAGAACGACGCCTCACTGTGTTCACGTTAATGCGGCACATATGCTTCTGGAATCATGTCGCGATTACGTTTCATCAGAAGATTGCCCCCAAATATCGATTCGATGGCCTTTGCATGATCCCTTCAGCTTTTGCAGATTGAGTTACATATAACGAAGCGTGGGTGTATGGATGCAGGTAATGCCTGTTGTTCCACACAGTTCGCGGTGCGATTGTGGAGCGAGAGGTGTAAGGGAAAACAAAATCAAAATCACAACAACTTCTTGAGGATGAGAAACTCCGACGGAATCTCAGCCGATATATGGCAACGTTGATAGCACGCGCAAGGCGAGAGAGTCAGCGGGATCTGCCGCTTCAGGTGATTGAGGCACGTGATGGGACGCCGGAATAATCCCCCCCCCCCCCCGACCTTAATTTGCTGCTCTCAGTGCTTTTCTCCTGGTACATAAACTCGCACAGCAACTTCCGCAGTCATATTGAATGCCAATTTGCACAACATGCACGGCCCCCATCCCACATCTGTACACAGTCTATCAATCATCGCATAATCTCCGTTTACATCAGTGCGTTCGTGTCTACCCCACAAAAAAAAAACCGGCCTTGAAGCACAAGTTCAACTCATTTAAATTTAAATTTAAATAAAAAAAACCACTCTCAGACGCATTGTGGTTCTTTTGCAGATCCTTATGTGGAGCATGATCTGACCATCATCACGCTTGACTTGATACTTTTGAAACCTGGAGTTTATCGACATCTTCTCTTCAATCGAGGTTCTAAACCAAAACGTTCTGATGATGATGATGATGATGAAAAAAACGATGATGAATTATTGAGTCAAACTGCAAAGGACTCCTCGGAGAGTGCTCAGGAGCTAGCTGAGGTGTGTTCCTGTTTCCTTCCCCTTCACTGCTACCATAAATGGTATCATAACTCTTCTTATAGATCCGTACATGGACGCTCTTGCGCCTCGCTGTCATCCTCACCCCCATTGACGCCTGTGAGTTATCGCTTAATTGTTTGGTGCGCGTAAAGGAGTAAATCTATACTTTGCAGACATTAGATGGTCCTACCGATGTATGTATGCCCAACCCTCGTGCTCCGCTTTGGAACTAAATGAGACTTTAGATCATCTTCCTGACTCGAGAAGTGTGAGTTGGTCCCCTTCAGCGGCCAACATCTTCTTCCGGATACTTGTTGGATGTATCATGGGTGAGTACTGTGGCTTGTGCTCTCGCTATGCACCCTTCGGCAATTTCATTGAAATGCTTTCTATTCAGAAACTCTCGCTTTTCATGGCGGTGTGACGATAGCTAGCTGGATTGTCCTGGCTCTCCTTGACAAATGGTCTCCACACTCCAAGTCGTCAACGCGTGGAAATTTAATGTAAAAAATTTTCCTTGTCATATCTCCCGGCATCTACCTCGATTTACACACACAGGGTTCATTAGGCTCAAGATACATGTACCCCTCGTTCTGTTTTATTCATCCTTGAAAAAGTTATTTTTACTCTCTCTGCTTTCAATCTGGCAACAATCGTCCAACTTATCTCCTGTCACCAACACGATCACCAACCCGGCCATTCCCGAGCTTATCACGAACATCCCTTGGGCGGTATCGCTTTATACGATCTTTGACGAAGATGTTCTGGATCGTGAGTGGGTGATACGCAATCTGTTAGGCGGAATGGCCGCAGGATTTGGATTGCGGGGTATGTAATGGGTCCACCGAAAAAACAGGATCTAGACTCACTCGATGACCATTGTTGTTGGGCTTTTCATTATTAGTGGCATTGGATTGCAATCCCTACTTTATAACCCTTATCATCCTCTTTGGTTGGATCGCTAAGACGTTGATGGCCTTTTGGCTTCATGGATGGGTGGGAGATGCAGATGATGAACGTTGGAAAGTGTATTCAATACCTTGACGGGGCTCACCCGCCGATTTGTGCTGTGCATCCCAATTATCCCATTGTTGAGTTGTTGGAAGCTGCGTGGTAAGGGTACGTCATAGGCGGCCCTTGTTGATTATGTCAACTCGTCATCGAAGACACATGTGAAAAGCGCTTGTAAGCTTCCCAGTCACCGCGCCTCTTCCTCAGCATATTAATTCCGTGGCCTTTGTACCAAAGGAAAGGGGGCGGGTTTGTGGTATGTATGTATGTAATTGTGATGATGATTCAGTTTTCCAGGGTGAGTTTTGCTGGGAATTGAGTTGCTGCGCTGGGGAGTACTTGGAAGTCAATCATTTGAGGAGGTCTTTCTGCTTTGAAATTATATTCCGGCGCACCCTTTTTTGGTATACCGCCGGGAAGAACTTGCAACGTGGACATTCAGTCCGGGGGACAAGTGCTCAATTCAAGTTGCAGCCCTGCGGTCACATGTAATCCTGACCAACTCGATAAGCAGTTGGGTCAGTTGGTTGGGTTGGTTGGGGTGCTTTTTCACATGGAATTAGGCTTGGAGGGCTGAGGAATGGTAATTGGCATGGCAAGCCCCTCCCTTTGACCACCACCAAATGATCAATGTCAGAAGAATCCGTTTCTTCTGCGTTGCGTGGTCTAATGTTACTCCATATTGTACTTTTTGAAATAAAATAAACGTTGTTCATGGGCCCGCGCCCTGGCTGTGCAAACGTTTCAAAAGCAGGCGCCCAAAAAAAGCGTGGATTATCTTTTTTTGATATGCTCATCACTTATATTTCTCCACCCTATAACCCTAACGCGCGTTGTTTTACATATGTCCTCTTAAACCTCCCTCCCTCCATGCTGCTTTCTCCTCAACGTCCACGATCCCCCCCCTCGTCATCCAACCCGGGAGTTGTCTAAATCACAAACGTGTCCATGGCCCATTTTGAGCGAATGGAGTCATCACCCACTCCTCCAAACTCCAGCACCGTCGGAGCAATCCCAGACATCATCGAACGACGCACCCAGGTACTTCGTTCGGCGGCCAAACTTTCTCGCTCCATCTCGACGAGGATCAAGGCTACTGCGGGGAGCATCCTACCTAACGGTAGCTCTTCGGAAAGTCCGTCATCATCATCAAAGTTTGCTTCTACCAGCTTCAGTCCTTCCGGGCGTGACTCTTCCATTTTGGTCGCAAGCACTAGTACTGGTACTGGTACTGGTACTGGTACTGGCAGCAGCCCGCCAACATCAAGCAAAGGTAAAGATAAAAACAACAACAAGGACAAATACCCCGTATACACGAGTCCGATAATCAAAAAGTCTCCTCCCAGCGTGACGTCCTCAATCAAACATATTACCTCTTCGTTCTCATTGACTCGACACGGTCGTTCCAAATCAGACACAGCATCATCATCATCACCTTTCGCTATTATGCCTGCTGCCGCCGAATCGCTCCTCTCCCCTACTACACAAACCTCTCGTCCTCAATTCGATCATCCCTCAGGCTTAGGCTCAGGCGGAGGACCCCCCGTATCTGGGAATCCTATAGCGGAAAGTGGTTCAGAAGGGGGTGGTGGTGGTGGTGGCAGTAATTCAATCGTCCGTAGGAGATCGTTTCGACACGAACAATATCCTCGATCGCAGCAGGATCATCATCATCAACCTGTTTCTCCTCCTCCTCGGCTTGTTAAAGCTGCCGGCCATGACATCACGAGCGATGCGAGCGTAGATGAAGCCGAGTTGAAAGTTCCTGCGTTGTTACAGACTGGGACACCGATGCTCAAAGTGAGCTCTAAGCAACTCAAGATGAGGATGTTTCGACTCGATCCAGATCTGGGTCAAGTCATTTGGGAGTCGAATAGGTACGGAGTTCGTGAGTACCTTGGCATCTCATCTCTCATCTCGTCAAAATTCTCTGTTGCTCCTGCTTGCCATATATTTTCGTCTCACACATACTGACTGGTCATCATCCACCCCCTTTGCAGTTCCGATCGAGCACATCAAGGAGATCCGCACCGGTCCCGAAACGTCCTACCATCGTGAACAACTCCGTCTTTCAGCAGACTACGAACCAAGATGGATCTCACTCGTCTACGCCAGAGATGGAAAATACAAGATCCTCCACATGGTCTCTCTGAGCGACGACGTATTCAGAATGTGGAACGTAATCTTACGAAAACTCTTCTCTTTGCGTCAGGAGTTGATGAGTGGATTGGGAGATGCGAACGCTGAGGTTAGGCAGAGGGTTTGGGAGAAACTTTATTGGAAGGGTGCCGATTCGACTGGGGATGCCAAGTTGGATTTTCAAGAAGTGGAGAGGATGTGTAGGAGATTGAACATCGCTACTCCTCGAAGCGAGTTGTTGAATTGTTTCATGGTGAGTTTAGACCCGGGGTTCTGGTAATGCATATTCGGAACACTAATTTTTTTTTTTTTTTTTTTTTTAAATTTTTTTTTTAGCAAGCGGATTCGCAGTCGAGGGGTTTCCTTGATTTTGCCGATTTCCGTCACTTTGTCAAGCTGTTGAGGGCACGACCCGATATCGCTGCCATCTACGATGACGCCATGGGAGATTCGCCAGAGTTTACTTTTGAAGTGTTTGAGAGGTTTATGCGGGAATCCCAAAAGGTGTGTTCATTGATAGTTTTCCGATTGACTTTTTGAGCCGTCATAACTTTGTGTGTGGTTTTTTTTTTTTTTTTTTTTTTTAGTCTACGTTATCGAAAGAGGAACTATTACGGATATACGCAAAATATGGTCGTCCTCGATATATTTCCATGCCAAATACCCCACTCGTGATGCCTGCAGAGATCAAGGGCGAGGATGAGCTTCCAGGAGAAGGAGAAGAAGCCGTCCGAGATGGTGCGAATGATCAACGAGAGGCTTCTGCTGCCTCCCCCATTACCTCTCTCGCCACCGCTGTCCTGGCGACGGCGTCAACATTGGCACCTAAGCTTTTGGTTGCACCCGAACTACCAAAGGACTCCCAGACCGGCAGACAGACGAAGATCCCTGAAGCGGCGCCACACGAACTTCCTGGGGAAAGCATCAAATTCTCGGGTGACAACTCCGCCACTGTCGTCTCTCCTACCGACGTTGACCCAACACCCACTGAACCGCCACCTCTCACTATACCTCCCACTCCGACCCCTGATTCACCAACACCTCCATGGTCTCTTTCAACGTTCGAAGCCTTCTTACATTCTACCGATAATTCACCCTTTGGTGATAATCCAGATGATATGACGCGTCCTTTGAGCGAGTATTATATCTCTGCTTCGCACAATACGTACCTTGTCGGTCATCAGCTTGTGGGCGATAGTACGATCGAGGGGTACATCCGGGCACTGTTACATGGTTGTCGAAGCGTTGAACGTAAGTTTTTCCTCCCCTTCCTCCCCCCACCCACTGATTGATACTCTCACGCCCTTGGTGCTCTGAACGAATTTTTCACCTTTGTAGTCGACATATGGGATGGAGACGACGGACCAGCGATCTTCCATGGTCATACGCTCACGACCAAAGTTAGCCTTCAGGACGTCGTACGTGCCATCGCGAGATACGCCTTTGTAGCATCTCCTTACCCCGTCGTCATCTCTGCCGAGATTCATTGCTGTTTGGAGCAGCAGGATATGGCGGCAGAGATCATGCGGAAAGAGTTTGGAAGCGCCTTGGTGGATGAGCCTGTGAATGGGGAAGAGAAGGGGAATATCGTTACGTTGCCTAGTCCTGAGGCATTGAAAGGAAGGATTTTGTTCAAGGTGAGAGACTTTTTATCGCTGTAAAGAGTGGGAACAAGGATCTATTTTTGTTCGTTTACCTAGGCGAAGAACGCTTTCTTGACGACCACTTTAACGGCGGAACCAGAGGAAGCGCGAGAGGGTGGAGTTGATGTTGATGTGTTGACGACCACGACGGAAGAGGTTTCCAGTAGCGATGTGGAACAAAAGAAGGGTACGTTTTTTTTTTTGGCTTTTCCATTACAAAGTAGAATCACTGATTTCAACTTTTTTATTTTTAGGGCTCGGGAAGGAAGTCAAGGAAGAAATATCTCATGAGGTGTCTCGCGCTAAAGGTCTCATGAGGAGGATGCGAGGAAAGTTAAAAGGCAGATCGACCAAGTCTTCTGGTGGGGATGGTGGTGGTGGTGGTGGTGGTGGTGGGAACGTGGAGAAACCCAAACCAAAGATGTCATTGGCCCTTGCGGCTTTGCTCGTGTATACGGTGGGCATCAAGTGTCGTGGGCTAAACAAGAAGGAGACGTATGCCGTCGAACACGTCTTTAGCCTGTCAGAGAGAATGGCGGATAAAGTTATGAGGGAGAGTATGGCAGATTTGATAAAGCACAATCGGACGCATGTTATCAGAGTTTATCCGAGTGGGACGAGATTGAGTTCGACGAACTATGAGCCTCATCGGTATTGGGCATCTGGGGCTCAGCTGGTTGCTATTAACTTTCAAACATTCGGTGAGTTTCCCTTTTTTTCTTCTTTCTTCTTTGGATGCTGAAGAGAAAGCTCAAATCATCGTTTGTTCAGATCTCGGATACATCATGAACTATGCGATGTTCATGAGGAATGGCCGTTTGGGCTACGTTCTCAAGCCTGCAGCTTTGAGACTGAAAGATAAGCAGATGGCTTCGAGGCGTACCAAGCACTTCCTAGATGTAACGGTGAGCTTTTCTATTTACTTTACTTTGTCGCATTCAAGATATGCGGACTGATCTTTTTTTTTTCCTTCTCAGATCATTTCAGCGCAACAGCTCCCTCATCCCAAGGAGGGCAGTCAAGGGAGAGACATCGACACGAAACGTACGATCGACCCTTACGTCGAAGTGTCACTTCACGTCCCAGAATGGTCCATCTCTCCATTTCTCCCCGACCAGAACGCTCGACGTTCATCTCCTCCTCACAACGGATCTTCTTCTTCTTCTTCTTCTTCGAACCCTTCCTCTGCACGGACCGTTTCGTATGTCACGAGTGTGGTGAAGGATAATGGGTTCAATCCTGTGTGGAAGGAGACGATGGCGATTCCATTCGATTGTGTTGGGGACATGCGGGAGCTGATATTCGTCCGATTCCAAGTCAAGGATGAGCATGGTCATGATGATTTGGGTGTATATTGCGTCTCACTCGCGAGTCTTCTGCCTGGTAAGCACTCCCAACTTTTAAATGTGGGATGTCATTCAGTTCGTTGATTGCATGGATTGTGTTTCTTTCGTTTCTTTTCTTTTTTTTAAGGATATCGCCATTTACCCCTGCATGATAAGCAAATGTCACAGTATCTATTCTCAACACTGTTCATCCATACGATCATTCGAGATGTCACTGATTGATATTATATTTTATTCATGTCATCCCACACGTCCATTTTCTTTTTCATTCTGTGCATTATAGCATTGCGGTACATTTCTACATTTCGGATTCATCATGTACTAGTACCATAGCCATCCAAACCCTGATTTCAAATCATCGCCGCGAACCCAGAGACTATCGTATTGCGAGCGCCGAACCCCTGATCAACTCTTTTTCGCCATCATGGGCGAGCTTATCCCGGTGACATCGCTAAGTGGACGTGACACACTGATAGTCCTGGAGTCGAAGGGCCAATAGACTCAAGAGTGGCACAAGGTACATTGGCAAAAGAACCTTCAAACTCAAATATAACAACGACAATATGTCCCCTGTTCGTTAGACGGATGCGCAAATGCAGCCGTGAGGCCTACGACACATGTGATACGTCGTTTGTCCGTTGGATGGTAGCTGATGTGACTGAGGGGGAAAAAAGAGTGACCCCGAAGGGTTTGAAGTCTAAAATGGTAAAGCCGTGGAGGCCAGACGCGCCACCATCGAGACAGTCCGGTGCTCTGAGTGACGCATTATTGCTATTGCTCCAACACCAAAAGAGCGCAAAGGTGACACAGATTCCAGTGACAAGCTACCTTTGAAAACCGCGAACCAGAAAGTGCCCCCACTGTCTTGTTCTCAGACTTTGACGTTTAGGGTTCTCAAGCTTTGAGATGTGATATAGCAAGCTGTAGAGTTAGGACCCGACGCGGTCGCAGAAGACGCCCGTAAAAAGAACCCCTGATCCTTTTGGGGTGCGATGCATACCGGGGGGGCCGAGAGCGAAAACCTGCACATTTGTGCGAAATTTTCGAAGACGATATCCAGTTCCTCCGACTTGGATTTTGAGATGGACCATCCACCCTAACAGAACGACTGATATCCCTGTTCCTGAAAGGCGGAGTCCCTTCACGCGCTACACACGTGCTACATGGATAGCACATCTTGGACACGCCCTCCACAGTGCTTGTGGACGCAGTCGGGCGGAACAGTCGAAAGTTCGAATGTCACTCAGGATGAGTAGAGAAGAACGGTTGGCCGAAGCGGGTACTCCGCAACACAGCCCCCGGTTCCAACCTTGCCACTGAGCGTCCACTGATTAATTTAGGGGGGGAGGGATTTGCTGCCTCCCAAACGCTGTAACACGTACCATCAATCAACCTCCCAGCGATTCTTGCTATGACGAGCGAGCTTGGCCTGCCAATTACTACCCTCACTTCTGGCGCACTTACTGAAGACATTTACTACAAGGTTGTGAAGGAACTTGCT
Organism: Cantharellus anzutake; assembly: GCF_015039405.1. Lineage (NCBI taxonomy): Eukaryota > Fungi > Basidiomycota > Agaricomycetes > Cantharellales > Hydnaceae > Cantharellus > Cantharellus anzutake. The sequence goes on from NW_024066960.1 coordinate 207,786, forward strand.
ATCTTATCCCCCAGATCTCTCCGATCCGCCACCCTCGTCAGCCGCGATTTTTATGCCTTTACGACTACCTTGCTCTTTCGCACAATTGAAGTAGGCCATTTAGCCGTGCCGAAACGAGATGAGGCTATTCTTCAACGATTAGAAGATAATCGATCTCTTTGTTTGTGTGTTCGCGAACTTGTGCTTGGCGAGCGGGTAGGAATAACAATCGGAGGGCTATCAGAACCGTTAGGGGAAAGATTGTTACCTTTACTTTCCCATATGACTCATCTCACAGACTTTTGGTTTTCGTTAAGTCATCGATAATTATCGTCCGCTTGTTGCTACTAACGTTAATATCTATCAGTGCTACCTCCTCCTTTGTATCGCCGCTCGTACAATTCATCACTCGCAAACGTCCGGATGTGCGGCTCCACGCAAATCTGTGTGAATACGAGGACAGTGATGGGGGATCACTGTCATGGACCATTAGCAGAGCATCCTTCGGCCCCTCTCCCAACCTTGTTTCCATGAATGTTAGGACACATTACCACCGGGGCCAAACGGATCTTCTTGTCCACATAAAAAAGTTAGCTTTATCCAGTGCGAGCTTGCGCTCGCTTACTATAGGAGTTGATTTTGGCGGTTGCTTTTTGGGTGATTTCTCAACTGGCGACATTGCGTTTGAACAAGGGGAACGGGTTTCTTCCCTTCGTAAGCTCTCGATCGACGGCTGCCCCATGGATGAATCTTGGCACAGTGGCATCCCATGGGATGCGCTCGAAGAAATATATTTTTCGCGCTTTCCCGCCATCCTCCACACTCAAGTCGACCAGATGCACAATCTTCGCTCCGCCAAGCTGATTGGTAAAGTCTACTGGAATACTGAGGAAGAGCGTTTGCAGATCGCACGACCAATCAGCGATTTCCTTCTTCGTCTCCCTTCTGTTCTAGAGGAGCTTGACCTGGAGGAGCTCACAGGAGACGTCCCAATCTCCACCATTGCCAGGTTTGGAGATTCACTCAAGAGACTCAGGCTTCATGTCCTTGAAAAGTATGACAGGGTTGGGGCGCGACATGTGTTGTCAGCTCAACAGCTGGATAAGATCCGTGTTGCCTGTCCTAGCCTGGAAGAGCTTCAGATTGACATCAATCGTAACAGTGAATGGGTACGTCTGTGGGGTCGCCGCCTCATTAACTATTTTTTGACAGTTCACTCCCAATAACAGCCTTACGATGTCCTGGACGCTGTAGCAGAATTTTCGCAATTGAGAAGGCTCACACTGTCCCTCGAGCTTGGGCTTGAAACGGAGACGTTTGTCAAACCGTACGCCACCCACTACAGCAGCGTCCAGCTTTACAAGTACATAGCATCACATCGACGGAACAGTCATCCACTGGACGAGCTCACTATCGAGTTAGGTGGACACCGTAAATTGGGGACGGGCTACCCATGTTCCTGGGTGTTGTGGGAAATGGACGAGCAAGCGACATACACGGTCAAGCCTTCTGAGCGACTTGAGGATGCCCAAGCAGGTTTGCTTGATGTCTGGAGGAAGAGGGGAATGCTACGTGGAGGCGTTAAACTTTTTTATGGTCCGGTAGGAGGAAATACCGAGGATGACAAGGAGATTGTTGCGCTTCATGAACGACATGGCGAAAAGAACTCAAGATTTGAGCTTTATGGTCTTGACCTCAGTGCATTATAGCATTTGCAACAAAGCAACCACTTACATAACCTATATTTGTCATGAATAGACAACAGACATAGTGATACATCTTCGTCACTGTGATGATAAATTTATGACTGGTGGACGCCGCCTGATGCGGCAGAACCCGCTACTCTTAACCCTGCATGTTCGCTCACTTTCATTTGGCATTGACACTCTCTGCGTAATTCAATCAGTATCTTGATATGATGATGCATTGGTTCTATATGTACTCAACAACGTGTAGTGGAGAATGTCACAGGAAGAATATCCAAACCCTAACCAGCCCAGAACGCCCGTGTAAGTCGCAACCGCGGTTAGAGTATAGGCGGAGCTCCAAGCCCACAAGAGCACTCACCCCGGGGAAGGACATTGGACCCACATCCAGAAACCCAGATTTGAACCGAATGCAGTGCGGCGGACTTGATGATGACTCAGCTGCATAGGCGGAGAGCCTTACAAACTGGTGAGAAACACCCAGCTTTAACCTTCCCCACAAACAGGCAACATTTTGGGAAGCGGCACTGCATGCAGCCAGAAGATCGTGTCCTCTTAAATCACTTGAACGCCACTGCCTGTGGTGCCACGAAAGCGAACTGTTATCGAAGCGACATGAGTTAGGTGGCCACCAGCTAGGAACACCAGCAACTCGAGTTGTGTCACCTCCGACCGGGTTTTTAATCCAATATGCCACGCACGAATTCAGATTGCACCTGAAACTGAGATTCCGAGTATTCCAAGTCCATTGGAATGGAGTGCTAACAAGGAAATATTCTTTTTGGAAGCCAAAGGAGTGCTGATGGCTTCTTCAGGGAGCAGATTAAACAAGCAGACCCCTCTGGGCGAATTACACGCACACGTGCTATCAGGCAACGGAACACAGCTGTCACCCACAGCTAATGCAGACGGATAAGTTGCATACAAATGAAGGGAAGCGGTGCCAATGATGGCCACTCACAACAACTCCGCGAGGAATGTCTGCTCCTTGGTCATCAAAGGCTTGCAGGTCGATGTGATGCTTGAACTCTTTCTGGATGGAAGGCGAAGGCAGTGTACGTCGAAAATGGTACTCAGGTCCCAGTCCGGGTGCGAGGACCACCTGAGCGACTTGTCTAAGATCCAACTCGAACGTCGCAAAGGCGCAGGGACATGAGGCAGGACCATCATGCACCGTAAGTTGTTCCCTGAAACGCAGAAGGCACAGCCCCTTCTTCCGTCACGCTATTTCCCTCTTCACTTTGGATGGAGCGGGGGCATACCCACCTGAATTTGATACTTAACTTTGGTGCGCTGCCGGACGTTGTAAGTGATGAATCGAAGAATGCAAGAGGGGAAAGGGGACAAACTCCTTGCTCGTGCCATGCATTGAAACGCGCGGCACGCTGATTACCGTAAGGACCAACGTCGGCCATGGTGGTCACTCCCAAAAAGTCGTACTTGGCCGGTGTATTGCGATCATTGTGTGTTGTCCAAGTACCACGTATAGACTGACCATTCGATGCCGCTGCACTTCGGTAAGCCACCGACCCAGGGTGAATAGCACCCAAGAAGTTAGCAGAGTCAGCGTGAACGAGAACACAAGCAACGATTCAGGCATCCATAACTAAGGGCGCAGTTAGTTTTCAGTGTCCTCACGCTCTTTATTAGCGATCTCGACTTGCGCATGAAAAGCTTAAGTTTGTACCCGACCCCGTGGTCACAACTCCGGTCTGGAAGCGAACAGAAGCAAATGGAGTCGAGCGCGATATGAATAGATGAAGGTTACACTAGAGGTGGGACGCGAAAGTGGAGGCAAGTTCGGCCGCAAATAAGGAGGACCCTGGTAACCTATAAGGGGGAATGCATTGGAACTAGGGTATTGGCGATGATAGAGGACCTCTTGCACGACCAAAGGGTTTTCGCGTCGCAAATATTTGCACCCGCTATGGAGTATCCTTGAAACGTCAATGACGGGGTTGGTGAATGACCCTGAGGAAAGGTGATATACCGACGGCCCTCCAATTTCCATTACATGACCTTCTGAGCCCTCCAAGCTCCCTGTGTGCAGCACGAGTGACGCTGCCACACGTTGAAACACGGGAAGATCTCATCGAGTCCTATACACTGACCGTGACGAACATGCATGAACGGGCTTGACCAAGGAACGTTCAAGTGCCGCGAACAAGGTTGAGTACGGTGCGTCAGTAGTCAGTATTTGTATTTTGCTATTTTGTTGTTGGACCTTGAAGCCTCTAGGAGCACTGCCTCGGATTGAAGCCGTGGGGGATAGGTCCGTTACAACGTCTCAAGAAGCCCCATCAGTTTATAAGCCACAAAGATTCATCATGAACAATGGATGTTTTAAACGACAGATCGGTGTGTCTGGTTAGCATCAAACTAATGTATGATAAAATCCCTCCATAATTGCGATTTGGTAGTCCCGCACAGAAACGGTATGTATCGATCTATATTGAGTCTAAAGTCAGATCGACAACTAATCAGTTGCACGTGAGCTCGATAACACCCAAACTGACACTGTTTTCTATCTTAATCGAGGCTGGTGCCCTACCTGTCAACGAGATCAAGTATGAAGAGGCTTCGGGCGACCGGAGGAAATGTAAGTACAGGAATGGATAGGATCACTGTTTGCTTCAAGATCGTCTGAGTCTCCAAAGGAGTCCAAGTCATCGGTATGGCGGCGCTTGACTCGCAGGACCTCAACTCGCCCTGAACTACTAGTCGACACCCCGACACCCCTCCCTGCTACTACAAACGAGCAAAATTTTGGCCGCAAAGCTGTCAGCCTCAATGAAGACATACTGTACAAAGTAGTAGAGGAACTCGCGACCCATTCTCCTAAATCTCTCCTTTCTGTAGCCCTCGTCAGTCGGGCTGTTCATTCCTTTACTGTCACCGTCCTCTTTCGAAGCGTCTGGGTAGGTCGTTTTGAGGCCAAAAAAAGGGAGCGAGCCCTTCTTCATCGACTACAAAATGACCTATTGCTCTGCTCATACATTCGCCAACTCACCATTTACAATGAGCCAGGGAGAAACGTAGAATACGAAGGAATCGTGACAATTCTATTGCATCTCCTTCCTCATATGACCAATCTCAAGGATTTCTGGTCCGTTATACCATCCATCCTCACCATCTGCGCGCATGCTGATATCAATGACTCACAGTTGTTATACCCCCTTGGGATCCTCACTGGCACAACATATTTCTTGCAACAATCCAGCTGTGCAGCTTTGTCTGCACTCGATGCCTTTGACCAATGAGACCTTTGCGTCTTGTGCTAACATTGTTTCCATTGATGCCGAAACTCACTTCTACCGGGGCCCTGAAAATTTCCTTGTTCGCTTAAAGGAGTTAGCCTTGTCCAGCGCCAATTTCCGTTCGCTTACTTTGCGCGTTCTGTGGGGCGGTTGTGTTCGCGGACCTATAACCATCGGAGATATCACGTTTGAACCAGGAGAGAGATTATCCTCCCTTCGCAGCCTTTCGGTTGATGGTATTACCCCTAATGATTCATGGAACCTTGGTGTTCCCTGGGATGTGCTGGAGGACATTTATTTTCGTCGCTTTCCTTCCATCCTCCGATCCCGGGTTGACACGATGCACAACCTCCGTTCCATCGGGCTGAGCGGTGGGTCTGGTTGGGTCACCAATGAGGAACGTTCCCAAGCTGCAGTACCAATTAATGAATTCCTTTCCCGCGTTCCTTCTGCTCTGGAAGAGCTCAACTTGGAGGAGCTCACCGGAGTGATACCGGTTTCCACGATTACCAGGTTTGGACCCTCTCTCAAGAGACTCAGGTTTCACAACCGTGGGAGCTTTGGCAACGTGGAGACGCGGCATGTGTTTTCGGCTCAACAGCTAGACGAGATCCGTGTTGCCTGCCCTAACTTGGAAGAACTCCAGATTGACATCAATCCCGATGGAGAATGGGTATGTGGATTTTTGTTTTTGTTTTCTATGGTTTGACTGGAAAGTTTGTATGTAGCCATACAATGTCTTGGACGCGGTGGCTAAATTTCCGCGCCTGAACAAGCTCACGTTGTCTGTTGGACTTGGGCTCCACGCGGGGACGCCTGTCAAACCTTACCCCAGCCACTACAGCAGTGTCCAGCTCTATAAATACGTAGCATCGGTTCGACGACCCATGCGTCCCCTGAACGAACTTGCTGTTCAACTGGGCGGGCCTCACCAAACGAGGGGAGGTTACGGTATATCGTCGATACTGAGGAAACCAACGTCGTACCGGGTCGTACCTTGTGAGCGACTCGAGGACGCCCAAGCTGGCCTGCTTAATGTCTGGAGAGACCAGGCAACTTGGGGACGACAACTTGAGTCTTTCTATGGCCCAGTTGGAGGAGACACCAAGGATGACAGGAAGATATTTGCTCTTCACGAGCGGCACGAACTGCACATGTGATGAACCGATACTGGCCCCGAACCGTGGAAGCAACAATGTAAGAACCATCAGAATGTTCGTGCCATGAGAGGTTTCATGAACAGCTTAAGAAAGTGTAAAATTAGAATGATTTGTAAATGCGCTAGGCCTTATCTCAAGATTGGATTGACGTACACCATACATGTAACAAGAAGGAAGTCATATTACCTAGACAAGGCGAGCGAGATAAAAGAACAGCATACGTAATTATACGGCGAGAACGAGCCAATTTCAAGCAATCAGCACCGGCAACCAAAAAATAGACGAAGGCGAACTCAATGTCACCGGTAAGTGCAATCATTAAAAACTCTTTCGATACGAGTACTGGAAGATACAGATATAAGATCATTTCAGGTTCTATTCTTTCATTCTTCATGGGGTACCAGGTCCTGATGCAGCGTAACCGTTAGGGCTCTTCGAAATGAGGCTGTTACGCGAACGGTACGTACCGAAGAGTCCTGGTTTCATGGGTGCAGGTATGGGAACAGGTGCGGCTGGCACTCTGGTAGGTGCGAGGAGTTGAGGATTAGCTACACGTGAATAATATTAATGAACTTCGAAGAATCTGAGGGAAATGAACGTACGTTTCCAGCTTGCCCAAGATGGTTTTACCTCAACAAAAGGTGGGGGTACTGGTGCTGAGACAGGCTCGGGCAGACCACCGATGTTCTTTCGCGGTTTCCGTTCTCGCTTCCGAGGCTGTTCGACAGTTCGCCAACCTGATTTCGCGGGTGCTGGCGGCTCAACTGGTTCTGGAGGCGCCGGTGCGGGTTCTGGGGGTGGCGGGAAAAGTGCTTCTGGCTGTTCCTAATTTAATTGATTTTAGTTAGATTTTTTTTGACGGTGTTCGAAGGTGCAAATCAATCATACAGGTTTCCTACGGATTACAACAGTGAATTAGATGGTGACCTAGGTACGGATCAGGATTGGTTTGCACTCACCAGTGAGGGGCGAACTCGCCTGGGAGATAGAGTCATGGGTGGGCAGTAATAAGTTAGCGATTATGCTTTGATTCGCGTTGCAGCAAAAGAGGATAACTCACCACCAGGACCATGTTGGCTCTTCATCGCCATCAACTGTGCGATCTCGAATTGGAGTGCCCGGCGCTCATCGCGGAGCTTTCCAACCTCCTGAAGTAATATTCGAACTTCGGACGCGAGGGCTTTGCTGTTGCAGAATAGGGCACAAAGGTCAACACACATTCTGGCCAGATGAAACGTATCTCGCTGCGCTCACCTGAAGTCGTTGATGTATCTGGGAAAAGGGAGGCAAAGTAGTCCTTATTGAACAGTTCGATCCCCAACATGCTCGACTACCCACTTTGGCGCCTGTGGCAGGCGGCCGGTTTCTCTCTGCGCCATCTCTGGGAGATGTCCTAGGTACTCTTGAGGACGAGAAGGCGCTTTCTGTTCGCCTCTTAGCAGATCAAAGTGAAGATGGTTCGATACGTTGAAGGATGAGTTATGGTTGAGGTAGTTCACATTTGAATCCGTTCCATCTGCCTCGTGGCCACCCCCCGACGAGGGATAAGGCGACGGCGGCAAATCTTGCGGCTCATAATAATGGTATGGGCGAGACATTTTCGAGGTATAAAAGAACAACAAAAGGAAGGCGCTCGCACAGCAACGGAGTGGGGATACGAACGTAAGGAAGAGGAAACGGCACCAACCAATCACAACTCCTGCACCAACCCTCCCAAACACAGAAGATCATCCAAAGAACCGGTCCTGCGCCGGCACAGGAACGGGCGAGGCATTAGTGCTGTATGAAGTTTCCTATGAGAGTAATATCAAAACGATGAGCGATCCATGTTACAAGAGAAACACGCCACAGGGGCGTGGCCCGTGGGCACACCGCCTGCGTTTAAATGATAGACGCACGGAACGGCAAAACATACCTGCAATCAGTGTAGGTATCCCATGCAAATCCCTTTGTATAGTAAATGAAAAACAGCAGCTTATGAGAGCCTCTTCAGGCGGGCCTGAGTTTGAGCGTAGCTTGAGGAGCTTCTTCCCTGTGGGTGAAATAGTGCCCGTACTCGCAGCAGAGCTCGTCGTAGTTGTGGGGTTAGCTGAGAAGTAACTGAGAGTGGCCGGTAACGGCTTATATCGAAGCACACATGATGTCAGGACCGCTTTTTGTGCTGCGTCAAATGCCACATGTCCATATTTCTAGTTGAAGCAAGATAAGTGAGCTTCGAGATGCGAAGCAGCAGAGGCCGAGGCGGAACCTGACCTCCCAATAATTTACAGCGGACTCTTCTGTCATGAGTTCATAGATGCAGAGACGGCCCTATAAAAAACTCTATGAAGTGAGTCACCCTACAACATGGTGAGTACAACACCTCTCGCAACTGAGTTACATCCACTCCAATTAGATCCGCGAACTCTTTGTTTCCCTGGGTGAATGTCAGCTAGGCCCCAAGTCCTGGTGGTGAATAATCACCACCTTATATATTTCTCCCGTCCTCCGCCACAAGCAAGCAGGAATACCCATTGCGGAGAATACCCGATCATAATCGAGCAACAGCCGCTCGAAGGCCTCTTCTATGAACACCAAATCCTGGGGTGGGGGAAGCTCAGGGAGCAGAACACAGAGCTCTGCGTTGGAGACTCACAATATCTGTCAGGGATTGTGCAATAGCCTGAGGCAAGATCGATTAGAACAAATCACCAGCGAAACGATAATAAAAATGCGCACCCGGAATTTGGGCCGAAGCACCGATAGCGGTTGCAAAATTAGTTGTTTTGACTGCGACGAAACGCTATACACATATGGGCATTGGTAACGGTTCGCAATAAAGCTAAGTACTCAGGACTTGCTTCTTATCCATCCATCTAGAGAGCCGGGCGTAACCCTTAACATAATTAAAGGGTTTGAGCAGTCCGGCCTCATATTTCGCATGGATCACCCGCGTGAGACGCTCATCACGAGTACCATCCTCTTGATCAGCCGCAGTAAGGAAGAATTGCTCGGCCTTTGTCGGGGCGGTCAGCACCTCGACGTGTTCTGATGGCTGTCGTGATCGACTTGGAGGTCGATTTGGAGTCGCTGGCTGCGGAGGGGCTGGGGGCTCCGCGAACTGAGACATTTGAGTCTGCGCTGAGGAAAACGTAGACGATATGGCACTGTTTGGCTCTGACGGTTGGAAAGTTGCTGAACTCTGGAGATCGAGTTGCTTTCAGAAGCAGGTCAAGGTGACCATATGAGAAGAAACGTACATTGCTGCCGAAATCCTGCACACTCTGGGCAACGGGCTGAAAAGGATTGATAACCCCTCCATTGTTGTTTAGAAAAGGCTGGTCTCCTAAAGACTCGAGAAAGTCGCTGGTCGGCGAGACGACCGTGAGCACAGCTTCGTCGCAAGGGTGAGTAAAATGCTACCTTAGTACGGAGAATTCATTACCCATTGACTGGTCAGGAGGGAATGAGATCGGCCATGATGCTGCGTTGGGTTCTGGTGGTCCGAAATTGAAGGCGGTATCTATGGAATGAGTTCCAACAGGCAGTTAGCGAGCAGAGGGAAAAAAGCATTTGAGTGTGTACTTTGCGGTAGTTGAGTTATATTGGCGCTTGGCCCCATATGATTTTCAGGCTGAAGGCTCTGAGTTGCATGGTTTTCGGAATGGTGATCGGCGTCCGTGCCAAGTTTAGATTTGGGCTCGTCATGACAGAGATGACCAATATCACGCTTGATGCTGTAGAACAGCTCTTAAAAGCGATGACCTCGGAGCGAGACGAAGCTAAATGTACCATCTTTGACAAGGTCGTCCTATTGGTGAATAAGCACTCCAGAGAACGTCAAACCCTAGCAAGAGACACTCGCCTTCATCACACGTCATATGGCTTCTGCGGCAATATAAGCAAGCATGATTGACTTTGCCTGAAGGGGAGGCTGAGTAAACGAGGGCGCAATGCTGGACCACAGTGAATGATCGTACGGCGTTTTGTTGTTCCATCTTTCCTACGCTTCACCCCAGGGCTAGCCGTATCATGGTCACTAGAGCCATCGGTAGGTCGCTGAGAAGAGCCAGCGTAGGTTTGTGGGACACCATTGAAAGGCTCATTTCGCTCAAAATCGGACGAGGGTCCAGCGGTGCCAGGAGGTGGGTTGAGACCGTTTGAGGCATTCATGACGAAACAAGACAGGAGCCTTAAACACCCTCCTAGAATCACGATGCCGCCGAGCGTCAGAGAGAACCAGACGCTCGTCTGGGAGGTTCAGTCAGAATCAAATTCATCATGTCTCGTGCCCACGTTGATGGCACACTGCCACACCGTTTCCAACTATGATGAGGACGGAAGAAAGTGACCTCGTTGATTCAATCAACTGCAGCCATGCACCTCAACCTACCATCATAAGCGCAGAACGTTTTTTTTGGGGCTTCTAATGCGGTAGAATCTGAACGCTGAAAGTGCGAATCAGTGTGCGAACCTCATCGCTTCACTATGCACATTGATCGGAAGGCAATCACTCAGATCAGGGTTACAATGATGAGCTTGTGCGTCTCGCCTCTACCGAAACGCCATTGATACCACATCTATGTATGTGTTGAATTTCTTGGATATCGACATACGCTCTGGGGTATCTTGCTTCCATGTGCTTGTTCACAATTCCGTGCACTTGCTTATTTTTCTCTGTTACGTCCTTCCTCAATTCACGTACTACGGAAATGAGCGTTTGAACGCTAGATTCTAATAATATGCAGTGAGGCTTGTTACCATCGAAATTTGCGAACATCGGCAGCGCAGCTTCTCAATGAATCGTCGATCACATCACCCACCAACAATCGATTCCGGTGAACCCTTGTTCCACTGCAATTCATGACATATGGGCATGTATCTCGAGGTCTTCAGTCTTTGAGGGCGATCTGAGGGCGATCGTCACGGTCTTCGTTGGTCCGAACGGATGAATTGCGGTTGGGAGGGTCTTGGTTTCCAACAGCCCCTTCATAAATGATACTCATCGGCCTCATGTATGCTACCTCGGTGCTAGTGTCTTTTCACTACGGAGGCTAAGTACTGCAGTATCTTTGCCCCATGTCATGCATTCTATAAGGAAACAAATTAATTGCCAGGGTGCTCACATGTACCCCTTCGCACTTCGGTCTACCCACCAACATCTTCCCCTTTCATCAAGTTAGGTGCAGAATGTTTACAAAGATGTTTTGGTTGGCATTATGTAATGATCTGAAGCCCAAAAACTAAAAGTCGTTATTGATATTAGCCAGACACGACAGGGTCCCGTCAGTTCAGCCAATGAAGTTAGAAATCAGGAAAAGAGAAAATGGTAATGGCTGACCCAAGAACTGAAATATAGTACGGAAAATCAAACGCACTGATCAAGAATGGTGTACCGTCACTTTGGGGTTGAACCATGGGGACGGTGAGAAATCAGGCGATGGTCCGTACTACTGGCTAGAGTGAGGAACGATGAGCATCTGTAGGCGCATGACGCCAGCGGAACTGGCCGTGATGTGCTCCGCCTACACGCCCAGGGGGGCGCAAGCTCGTAGTTCCGGTGCCTCTTAGAGGTTCGGGCACGGGGCCGCTCTGGACAAAGCTCTTCGCAAAACTCTTCATGAAGCGCTTGTCATCTTCAGTATTTCCACCGACAGGTCCATAGAAAGTCCCGGGATGACAGTCCCGTCGCTCCGTCCAGACATCAACTAAGCCCCGACATGAGCAACAAGGCGCAACTTTGTACGTCCTCAAGTGCTGTTCTATTCGGGGGTACGCCAGAGATCGCACGCTACCACAAAGACGGTGTTCAAAGTCTGGTGTGATGATGAGTCCGACCGAAGGACCGAACGTTCGTTGTGAGGCTATATATTTGTAGAGCTGGACACTGGCAACCTCCAGGGATAGAGTGAGCTTCTTTAGGCAGGGGAATTTCGCCACCTTGTCTAAGATATCGTGAGGCTGAAATTGAAATTGATTATGAAGCCACCCACGAGAGAATGCTTGCCTCGTACGTACCCATTCTCCATCGCGATTAATGTCAATTTCGAGCTCTTCCAAGAGGGTACAACTAACACACATTTCATCTAGCTGCTGGGCAGAAATAACCGGTCGCGTTCTATTAACCTGTCGCGTTCCAGCCCTATTAAAATCCCCGTAGCTATGGAGGCTGAGCCTCTTGAGTGAGTGGGTAAAGATAGAGACACAAATATCGGCAGTGAGGTCTTCTAGATCAAGCTCCTCTAGGTCCGAAGGGACCTTGGAAAAGAATTCAGCGATATGTTTGTTGACTTCCCAATTCATCTTCATAATGATCGGATGGGGGGACACGGTGAAACGAAGGTTTCGCATTTCACCAACGATATCGAGGAGAATGTAGGGAAAGCATGAGAAATGTATGTCTGTAAGGTTATGCCATGGAATGCAATGACGCCATGGTTCAACCATCGTGAATACCTCACCGGTAACACAATATCCGAACATCTGTAAGTGACGACTCACCAGGGGAATATGGTTTGGGTTTCATTCGGACGAAGAAGGACGAGTGTTCTCAGATCGGACTTATCTGTTATTTTTACTTTATTTGCGTGTATTTTTCTCGAGACCCCTACCCTTGGCGCTCGAGCAGCCTGAGGTTTTTCAGGCTAAATATCCAGAATAGAACAAACAAACATGCCCTACTTATAGCCTATCTAACTGTATATATAGAAAAGATAACTAGCGCCTCTGACGCTTTGTGCGACGGAGGGTTCGCCACTCGGCAACGCTTTGCCTGCGGCCACGCCCCCCTTGTCCTTGTGTGGCGTCTAGCTGCCGCAACAACACCGCCTACCGTGGATCCAGTGCTTTCTAGAGCACCATCGCACTAGGGCCGCTGTCACTAGATCCGGTGATCCGGATGCTGCTCTGGGCCAAGCCCTTCGCAAAACTCTTCATGAAGCCTCGCAATCACCTTGTCATCTTCGGTATTCCCACCTACAGGTCCATAGAAAGTCCCAGGGTCCCCATGACAGTCCCATTCCTCCCACCAGACATCAACTAGGCCCCTGACATGGGCGTCCTTGAGTCGCCAACAAGGCGCAACTTTGTAGGAACCCAGGTGACGTTCCATTCGGGGGTGCATGCCAAACAAAGGACGGTGTTGATAAAAGTTTGGTGCGGCTCGGATGATGAGCTCGGCAAGAGGACTGGACGTTCGTTGTGAGGCTATATATTTGTAGAGCTGGACACTGGAATAATGCGTAAGGTAGGGCTTGACCAATTCGTCTTCATTAAACCCAACCTCGAGGGATAGAGCGAGCTTCTTTAGGCAGGGAAATTTCGCCACCTTGTCTAGGATAACGTGTGGCTAGATGTGAAGTTGATTATGAAACCATCCACTAGAGAAGAATGCCTGCTTCTTACATACCCATTCTCCATCGCGATTAATGTCAATTTCGAGCTCTTCCAGGAGGGGACAACTGACACACATTTCATCTAGCTGCTGGGCAGAAATAACCGATCGCGTTCCAGGGCTATGAAAATGTCCATGGCTATGGAGTCTGAGCCTCTTGAGTGAGTGGGTAAAGATAGAGACAGGGATATCGGCAGTGAGCTCTTCCAGATGGAGCGCCTCTAGGTCCGAAGGGACCTTGCGAAGGAACTCAGCAATGTGTTTGTTGACTCCCGAATCGATCTCGATATGGGGGGTGTCACCCATCAGCTTGATGGAACGAAGGTTTCGCATTTCACCAACGACATCTAGGAGAATGTTGGGAAAGTATGAGAAATGTATGTCTGTAAGATTATGCCATGGAATGCTATGACGCCATGATCCATCATCGTCAATACGGTTGAAAAAAAGCTTCCGAAGGGAAGAAAGCCCTTGCCCCTCCTCGAGCACATAGCTGCGATTAAGTGAAAATATCGTCAAAGGGATATAAGAGCTAATTTATCTCGGCGTTAGAAAAACAATGACAGGAGACAACAAAGACCAACAAACCGAAGGTCCGTCAGATGCATCATGCGGGGAAGTAGATCCAGAATCTTTCTTACAATTTCCACCCCTCCCTCTTCTGACTTTTTCCCCCCCATCAGGGGGGTTCATTAATGACTACTTTGCGGACGTGTGAAAGGAGTGATGGATTCTCTTCTAATCGCTGAAGACGGCCGAGTTCATACGCCAACGACACCTCCCAATAACCGACTTCAATGATTCGGAACCAGATGACAGTAGTGATCCTATAAAATGCACGGTTGACCAGACTGACAGACACAAGAGAATCAGACGACAATGGGGCGAGCTGCTCTATAATTTGATAGTAGATGTCTTCAGTCAATCCAACGGCTCGGCTATTCATCAGAGATACGTGAGTGAAGCCTTGGTCAGTCTGATCTAAATTTTTAGGGGGCTGGGCGTCAAACGGCAGTTCCCGATGCCTTACCCTGAACCTTGATTGGCTATCTATCTATATAGCATGCAATATGATCGACATCCCCAATATTTTCAAGGTAGAAACGTTTACAAATGTGAGACCAAATAAAGTTAAGTGCACATACGTACTATCTTCTCTGAGCCGCAGGATGCTGTCAATGAGGAGTTTGAGATCCAACCAGCCAAAGCACAATTCTCCGTGAAATGAAGCGCCGTGATCTGACTTACAAAAAGGTAATTCATCATGCACTTTCCAAGTACAATTGCTACTGGCCTGTATTTTAGCTTCAGAAGATAGCGGCTGAACGAGATGAAGAGAGGCATGCTAACTTTAAACAGCACATGGGAGCACACTATCGGCCGGGCCAACTAGTATTTATCGATGAAACAGGAGTCAGTCGTCAGACAGGAGCCCGGACACAGGTTGGGCACCTTGTGGAGAACGCGTGCGATGCTGGGATTTCTTTATTCGCGGTGGAAAGTATGTGGTCCTACAATTTAGATGATGCAAGACAGAAGCTTCTGCAATGCCAAAACGGCATTATATTGACATCTCAAATATCTGTTCTCAGACGGAAATGTTGGATTAGCACAAGAGGACGAAAACTGGTTTCAACATTTAAAACGTGCCCCATTATCATTATCGCTACTTCAAGCGCGTTTGTCAAGTTACAGTCAAATCCTCCAGACCCCCTCGTATCCGACTAATATCCTCAAGTGCGGTCCGAAGTAGCTCTGTAAGGAACTTGAGCCCATGTTGCTCCTCCGCCAGAATCTACACGAGACGCCAAGATAAGAGAGTTCTTCACGTGGGCTGACAAGGTTAGAAGGAACTGACCAATTTGATTTCCTCAAAGGCTCGCTCATCGATCACAGCCCAGCCCCCTTCGCGATCTAGCGAAGTTTTCCCGGCTTCTCTCGACGCCTTGACCCTCCCAACCAGGCCCCAAAGCTCCCCGACTCGTCCTCCTATTCTTCCCAACCCCCCAGGGCCTCTTAACTCGGTTTCGATAGACTCCAGCTTACTTCGTAAAAGTTCCTCATCTTGTTGTATAGGTGTTGACCGTATGGATGGTATGAAAAGGTGGAGGTGGTGTACTAGTTTAGTGATCCGTGATTGAAGGTCTGCCTGCGCGTGGGAGAGTGTGGACAGTCGTGGCGACGTCTTGAGCACATGTGCCTCAGTCATTTTATTGATTTCTTGTTTTAGCATCTATGGAAAGTGCAATTGGTTGGTAACGATTGGAAAACAAGTGATTTATAGACTTCACTTTCATCCCCGCAAGTTGTGCTTCAGTTTGTGCCTTCTGAGCGGCGATCCTCTTTTTGAGATCTTCGAAACCGATAGCATGAGCCAGAACAAGCCTTGAAGCAAGCGGTGAGAGGATAACGATAGGGTTTCGAGTGAATTGACTGTACCTGGATGGCAACGGATTATCTCGCACAGCCCTCTGCCAGAGTGTCTCGTTTGTGGCAGTTTGCGGACGTCCATACTTGTGTACTTCCGATTCATCAACTAGATTATAGAAAAAATACTGTAAAACACTACGTGTTAAGTCCACACAGGGATTCGGAAATGAGGTAGCCCCACCTGGAACTTGCAATTCGGCGAAGATGTGTCCCATGCATTATGGATTGCTTTAAGTTGTGCCTCTACGGAATTTGAATCTATTGACTGAGTAGTCACAGGAACACTTGTATTAGTCGATGACCCAAACAGGCCTGTGGTTGTGCTGGATATGGGTTGAGTCGTCGAGCCAAACGTCGTTGCTGGCTGTGTGGTAGTATTATTATTCCCCAGTAAAGTAGATCCGAAAGCAGGAGTAGTGCTAGTGCCTGACGTGCCGAAAGGGGATGTTGCTGGCTTGCCGAATATGTTGGTGGATGATGTGGTGGGCTGCTGAGCATTGGTTTGACTTTGAGGCTGTCCAAAATTTCCAAATATATTGGATCCCGTTGTCAGCTGGGTGTTTGTTGGAGGAGCGAGGTTGGAACCAAATATGTTAGTGCTGGTGCTTGGTTGTTGTTGTGGTTGTTGTGGTTGTTGTGGTTGCTGCTGCTGTTGGCCCGAAGCAGCACTAGTTGCTGTCGAAGGAAACGAACTAAATATGTTGCTCGTGCCCGTGGTAGTACCGCTTCCAAAGGCAGGTGTATATGTTGACGCAGGTGCAGTCGTGCTAGTTGACGCGCCAAATGCAGGGGTAGGATTGGATGTAGAAGCAGTGGTGGTACCAAATGGACTGGTCTGTTGCTGCGGTGGCTGACTACTCTGCTGGAGATTATTCTGCATGTTTTGAGGGGCCTGCTGTGCAAAAGTAGCGAATGGGGGTGGGTTGGATGTTGATGCAGACCCAAAGACGGATGGTTTAGGCGCCGAAGAGTTGTTTTGCGCGAATGCGCTAAACGCGTTCGGCGTGGAAGATGAACCTGTCAAAGCCCCTTAGAAAGTGGTAATGCCTGAGGAGGAAGATGGGGGTGCCTACCAAATGCGGACATCCTTTATCCAACACTAGCTGTTCTGACGGCTCAACTGGCTCAAGAGTGAGCTGAGGAGTGGTCTTCACGTGATGTCGGCCGCTCCCGTCTAATTCAGTTCTTGGCTGCAGTTCAACACCAATCATGAGCTCGACACCAGCATCAAGTGAGCACGGTGTCGTTCAGAAGGTGGGCCTTGGCTTAGGACTCATTCGTGTCTTGCTCAAGGAGACCCTCAGTATGATCGCTGTCTAGCAGATCTAATTGTGAAGTCGTGCGTGAATATTATCACACCTGCATACAAATGTAAACGCGTCTTGACAGTGGCATCGGCTTTGGGGTCGGCGTGGTTGCTTCAGTTATTTTCTTTCGACGTATGCAATCTATACTTTTGTCTCTTCATCAGACTCACTGATGAACTTCTCACAAAGGTCGTGCATGGCCTATTGCTCTCACTACCGGTGTGTACAATGATTTGTCCCACGAGGCTTTGTCTGAGTGTGCTGCATCAGGTTTCGGCGCTGGCATATCATACGCTGACTGTGACAGGAGTTTCAATCCTGCCCGCATTCCTGGCACCCGTATCATCCCATCCACAGAGTCAAAATGAATTCGTATGTCCCTTATCCCTTACGCTCCCCTCCGCTTTGAAAGGTTCAGTTATGGCCTGAACAGACTCTCATCGAACGCACCTCAATTATGTGGTCCTCCGTTGATCGTTCTGAGCGACACCGACTTGGTCAACGTTTGCCTGCTGAAATAGACTTGTCCGCATAGCCTGTGTGTCTTCGGGACGCGGTAGTTTACGCTGTTCTTCGCCCAGATACATGCGTCTGTATAGAATAAACTATCCATTTAATTCGCGTAGTTACTACCAGCAACTCCTGTGCTTAAAAAAACCTCGAACTGAGATACTCACTGTTGTAACGACCAGAAAGGGTGCACTTATGATGATTGTCCTCAGCTGTCTTTGCCTTGGTGTTGGACCAGAATGGGCATTTCCAGTTGGTGGCATCTACATATACTGCAAGCTTGGGGATGCCACACGCGATGTCCAAGTTAATTTCCCACGAACCAATTGGCGGGCGCTTCCGGCTACGGGTCAGCTCCGTCCGCGTCGCTTCGTACTCTCAGTATTGTGTCTACCGTATACTGTGTTTGAGATACTGCCCGTATAATTTCCCGCAACGTCCTTCCTGAAAAGATTCATCATTGGCGACTAAAAGGAGGCCATTAACAGTGTGCCCGAGATGCCAGTACTCAAAGCTGTGCGCGGTTGGCTATGGGACCGGCGGAGGGGATTGTTAACAGCTGCTGGATTTTTCGGGGGTTTCTATTTAATGGCGCAGTACATTTGGGGGAGATTGGAAGAGATGCGCGACAAAGTCATCCAAGATCGAGCTGCGAGGGAAAAGTACGTGGTCACTTAAGCTCGAGCACATTGGGTATATCTATGCTAACTAATCGTCATGCTCTTGAATTTCACAACTGGTGCATCGAATTGAATGTCCTGATATGCCTATGCTGGCCGTGCATTTGGGTTGATGATCCCGATGTTTTCAAAACGACAGCCTCCGGAAACGTTTCCAACAAAACCAAGAGGATTGTAGCTATCATATTCTTGCCCTCTTGCCGACCCTAGGAAATTCCATACTAGAAGAAATGGATGTAGAACGAATCACTCTTCAACTCCAACAATCACGCACGACCACATCTCAGGCGAAGAATTCACCTTTGAGCGCCGCCCATTTACAGCCTGAAGGGCCTTCGAGGGGATTATCCGACTCTGTAATATCCGAACCTACAAGCACAGCTGCGAGCGACTTGACAGACGATGGACCCCACCCACCTCATTCCCGCCCCCAATCATCCTCGTCAGCACCTCATGTAAACCCATCATCTCATTTCCAACCGCCACCTCCAGGAGCTTCTGCAACATCCCACGCCGGTCCATCGTTCGATACTTCCGGAATGCAATCTTCGTCTGCTGGCCTTGATTGGGTCACAGAGTTCCGAGCACAGCAGGCGCAGCTCGCAAGGTCACTAGCATTGACAGGCGCCGTGGATGGAAGTCCAACTAGCAGTCACGAGACAGGGTTCAGCGATAGTGGCGTAAGTGGGGGCTACGTTACTGAGGGCACAGAGAGCGAAATATCCATCGAAGGGAGCGTTGCAGAGAGCGGCGTCGTGAGTCCATGTTGTTGCCTAGTGTCGGGAAATGAATTTAATTATTCGCTTTGTAATCTCGGCTAGCTGGTTGACGCTTCCTCGGTAATAACGCGCCAATCTGCTGCACCAGAATTGATAACGTTCCAGCCTCCTTCTCCCGAAATACATAAACACGTGCCCTTGACATCAAAGGAAAAGACAGAGTTATGGCGTGAGATGAAAGTATTAGGTTCGTGTGCACGATGTTGTCGCCGAAAGGCTCATCTAATGCCGCTCGCATTGGTCCAGCTTTCAGCCGAGCTCTAACGATCATTTATACTACAACCTTGCTCGCACTCCTGACTCACATCCAACTTAATCTCATAGGGACTCGGAAATATGTCGAGTCTGTCCGTCAACTTGCTCGAGAGGCACGTCAAGCTGAGGAAGTCACTGCCAACTTTTCCATTGGTGGTTTGTTTTTTGGCGATGGTCCTGGTGAGGACGAGGATGAAGAAGAGCCTGGACGTTGGGAAGGCGGTATTGATGAGTTAGAATCACTCACGGAGGAGACTGAGCGCAAGTTTCTGACGATGAGTTGGTGGTTGCTTAATGTGGGTTGGAGGGATGTAGGGGAACGAGTTAGAGAGGCTGTCGAGAATGTTTTTCAAAGGTCCGTCCGCTCTGGTTTCGCTTCTTTTGCTTTGCCCCCTCCGTTTCCGCTTGTTTTTCTTGGCATTTGTTTTAACTGAAAAGAAAATGCTGACTATTATTCGTCTCTTCTATTTCCGACAGCGTATCCCTCAAAGCAAATTTGGGTCCGCAAGATGTCGAGCGGTTAATAAGTGAGGTACGGAAAAGGGTGGAATTTGAGAACGAATCCGACGGAGCGGACATCTCAGCCGAGGCACGTCGTGTAAAGTGAGTCCATATATCTAGATAATTTTTTCAGTCGCTTTCCTCCTTCATTCCGACCCTTTGTGGCGCGGATAGCTTCACGATTGCCCTTTTGTGGCGTGCGTCTTCATATTCATTTCCGGCGTCTCATCCCGAGGCTGAAAACATTAGCCTAAGGAGTTGCCACTGTTGTTGGAAGCTCCGAGAGGTTTAGCGTTCGCAACAAATAACCCGATATCACCCGTCCTGATTCATTTTTAAGTCATCTGCACCTTATTCTGCGTTTCATTCATTCGTCCCCTTCCCATCATTTTAACTCTTAACCAATTCACTGATATACTTTGTCTTCACTTTCCATGATTGTCTACGCCTCACCTCGTCAAATTCGTATCTGCTCTCCGCACTAGCTTCCTCCGAGCACTTCTCCCACCATCTTCTCATTCCGATCATGAAACAGAATTTGTTCTCCTCCAAGGCGGACTTTCTTCCCATGACGCCTACATAGACCCGATGCTCCGTGCATTACTAGACGAGACTTCTGCCTTCGCATCAAGTGCAGATTTCGGTGTCGTACTTGGCGTTGCAATCGAAAGAGGCGTAGAAGCGTTGATGCGCAATTTGAGAGAAAACGTTTATGGGATGGGAAGCCACGAAGGTGGGGGGGATTATGATGAGAGTGGGAGAGGGGTCGAAGAAAGGGCCGAGAAGGTGAGGCTTGCGGCGATATTGCCGGGAGTATCTCGGTGGGCTCATTTGGCGGTTAACGGAATTCCGAATGAACTTGTCGAGGTGAGTGGCGAGCGCATGGTTCTGTTCCCCCTTTCTGGGCTCTTCTGAGAGCTGGACTGTCGCCTCCTCGTGGGGTGATTCCTTGGTGGCGGTGTTATCTTTGATCACAAAAATTATTACGGTTATTGATAATATCTTCTTTCCTTTTTCTCTATACTCCCGCATCGTGGGCCCCGGAAAACCTGTGCTTTGCATGAATGGCCTGCTCCGACACGGGTTGGCCACGCTCGATTGATTATCTCGCCAACACTTCTGGGTCTTCGTCACTCTTACGTCCGTGGACGGGTGCGTTGACCCTGCGATTCGTGGGATGGTTTTGATATATTTTCATTCTGCCTTGAACTCACTGGTTCGGCGCGCTAACTCGGTGCAATCCCACATTCCCTTCCAAACCGACTTTATTGCGTGAAAGGCGCTGGGCGAAATGCAAGAGATGATAGCATTCTCTGCGTTGTTGTTTAGTTCATTCCAGGACAAGATATGACGGATGCGTGGAATGATAATGTTTGTTGTGCATGACCAGTTTCCGTCGCCAGCCGGCCTGGCAGCTATATCGCGTTCATGGGTTGTCCGATGGGTTGTGCCTGCATAAAAAAAAAGGAGAAACTGATGTCTATCGCCCCCGTTTGCTGGCTTATAGCAGCTACCGCTATGTTTACATATTTTGGGGGTCCCAAGATGTAACGCTGGTCAGTCCCACACTGATTTATCACTTGAAATTTGTGAGCCGTGCCTTGCTGTCTCAAATATCAAAAAGGAACAAAGCAGTTTCCATCCGAGAAAAGTAAGTCGCAAATCAAGACAAGATCGTGATGCATCAGAAAAAGCCCGCGGTGCGTATTGCCCGTTCTCACTTTTCATCCATGCATGTGTTGGGTGAAGTGTGGAGATTGCCGTGTGACTCTCAGCATCTAATGACCCACATGAATGGATCGATCGGGTTATCCAGGGTTTGGATGACAGCAGTGTAGTCAAAGTACATTGAGGCAGGAAGCGTGGTATGTGCATATGACGGAAGGTGTTGCTTCTTGTGACAGAGCATTTATGGTAATGTACATTTAGTCCTCATTTCCAAATCCTTAGGCAACGGCGAGGCAGGATATATATAAGAGACCACCCCCGAAAGTGGATTTCAAACCCAAACCCATCCCCCCACTCCAAATCTCTTCTCCAAGTCCCATCGACAAGTCAAAGTAGTTGATCGCGAAAATGGCAGAAGTCAAGGCTTTCCCTGTCGCTCCCCGCACGAATGGTTCAGACCCAACACGTCCCAAAGTTCATGTTGGACCTGACATCGCCGCGTACAAAACGTTCCACGGCCAGACGATTGGCGAGCAGAGCGATGAGTGGTGGGCTAACGTGAGTTCATGTCCATCTGATTCTGGACTCTCTCTCGATTCGAGAAGCGCGCTCCAGAGAGAGGGTTATGCGAAGACATTGCGCAATTTACTGATGGACTCCGTTGCTTCCTCCATACGTCTCCGATCATTGCACATCCCCATCCTGTCGATTGTTCAACTCTTCGATATCGACCCATACAACTTGATCTCGTTGCGGTCCCCGTCTCCTCTCGTCCTTGTGATTCGATTTCTCCACACTTTCGATACATGGTCCAAAAATGCTTGCTTCCGAACGATTGGAAATGCCATGTAAATTCGGCTCCTTGGTACCCCACGGCAACCGATTTTCATCACGCCCTGGATCTTGAATGGGTGGCGATCATTCTGGAATTTTTCTTTTGTGCCTTGTGCCTTGGTTTCCTTGTTCTAGGCCGCTCGCGAGCTACTTTATTGGCATCGTGACTTCAAGACTGTCCGTACCGGATCCTTTGAGCGCGGAGATATAGCGTGGTTCGTCGAGGGCGCTTTGAACGCCAGCTATAATTGCGTTGATCGATGGGCGTACAAGAACCCCGACAAGGTGTGTTCATTTACGTTGTCTTTGGGCTGTCAACTCACCTTGCTTGTCGCAACCTCAAAAAGCCCGCTATCATATACGAAGCCGACGAGCCTTCTGACAGTAAAATCATCACTTTTTCTCAGCTTTTCAATGAAGTCTCCCGTATCGCTAATGTACTCAAATCCTTCGGCGTCAAGAAAGGCGACACTGTCTCGGTTTACCTTCCCATGACCTGGCATGCTGTAGCCGCCTTCCTCGCCTGTGCCCGAATTGGCGCCATTCACTCCGTCGTCTTCGCCGGATTCTCATCTGAAGCTCTCAGGGACCGCGTGAAGGACTGTGGATGTCGTGTAGTTATTACCAGCGATGAAGGGAAGAGAGGCGGCAAGACAATTGCTACAAAGGCTATTGTCGATGCTGCCCTCAGGGAGGTTGAAGGTGTGGAGCATGTACTCGTTTTGAAGAGGACCGGAAAGCCTGTGCCTTGGGTTGAGGGAAGAGACAAGTGGTGGCATGAGGAGATCGAGAAGGTTCCCGCTTATTGCGTTCCAGAGGTGATGAGTGCTGAGGATCCGTTGTTTATTCTTTATGTGAGTGCTCTTTTTCACTGCTTTTGAGGGAAGCTTCATTTCCTTCGGTTCTATTGAGTGCTGATCAGTGGCTTTTCTATTCTATTCCTTGGTTTAGACGTCTGGTTCTACGGGTAAGCCAAAGGGTGTTGTACATACCACCGGTGGTTACCTTCTGGGTGCGGCACTCACCGTCAAGTACGTCTTTGATGTTCATCCCGAGGACAAATTTGCATGCATGGCCGACGTCGGTTGGATCACGGGTCACACGTAAGTTTAATATTCTCCTTTCCTTCCTTGGGACAATCCAATTCAAACTGTATAATCAACACTGCTGACTCAATTCCTTTCCCTTCCAATTACAGGTACATTATCTACGGACCTCTTGCAAATGGCGTGACAACGACCGTATTCGAATCAACCCCCGTCTACCCAACTCCCTCTCGTTACTGGCAAACGGTCGATAAACACCAACTTACGCACTTCTACAGTGCCCCAACTGCTATTCGTCTGCTCCGTCGTCATGGTGGAGAACATGCCGCCCCCTACAAACTCACCTCTCTCCGAGTCATAGGCACTGTAGGTGAACCCATCAATCCTGAGGCGTGGTTATGGTACAACGAACACGTGGGAAGGGGACAATGTGCCATCGTTGACACGTGGTGGCAAACCGAAACTGGTAGCATCATGATTACACCTTTGCCTGGTGGTATTCCCACTAAACCCGGTAGCGCAACGTTGCCGTTCTGGGGAATTAATCCTGCAATTGTTGACCCTACTTCGGGGAAGATCGTTGAGGATGAGGCTGTGGCTGCTGGTCGATTGGGTGAAGGAAAGGTTAAACCTCACGAGGGTGTGCTAGTGATTACGAAGCCTTGGCCAAGTATCGCGAGGACCATTTGGAGGGATCATGCGAGGTATTTAGAGACATACATGAAGGTTAGTTAGTTACACTTCACATTCATAAGGTGCATTGGGCTAACCATTGGTTCGACTATTTCGTAGCCTTACCCCGGATACTTTTTCACCGGTGACGGTGCTGCTCGTGATGCAGATGGATACATTTGGATCAAAGGGCGCGTGGATGGTGAGTTACCTCTCCCCGTTCCCTGTGCATTTGGGCGAGGGTTTGGCTAATGTTCTTGTCCCAGACGTCATCAACGTTTCCGGACATCGTCTCTCGACCGCTGAGATCGAAAGCGCGCTCATCCTCCATAGTGGTGTTGCCGAGACTGCCGTCATTGGAACTGCGGATGATTTGACCGGCCAAGCCGTTAATGCTTTTGCTACTCTCAAGCCGTACGTCTGTCTCTCTTTGTCCCCTAATTCCACACCGTCTCACTTCTTCCCTTGTGTTGTTTCAGCGACTTCCAATACAACAAGGAAGACGACTCCTCCCTCGTTAAAGAGCTCATCCTCCAGGTACGAAAGACCATCGGGCCGTTCGCAGCGCCGAAACGAATCTTCATCGTTTCGGATCTACCGAAGACTCGGTCGGGAAAGATCATGCGGAGGATCTTGAGAAAGATCGTGGATGGACAGGGGGACCAGTTGGGTGATTTGAGCACCCTTGCAGATCCGAGCGTCGTGGAGGATATCAAGAAGTATGTGGCCAAAGCTCAGGCAAAATTGTAGGGAGAGCGAGCGGGGGAGTCCCCTTTACCTATGTGCTGGCTGGCTTCCTCTTCTTCCTTCCTTTCCTTTTTTCAAAAGATCTCTTTCTGTGAATGATATCGGTATGTAATAAAGTTGTTTCTGTCATGTTTCTCTCTCCTGTTATGAAGTGTACGTACATACCTATGATCTGTATGGTCTGTTATAAAGTCGTTGTCCTCGTGCGTCAATGGGCATGCGATTGCGCAATTTTTGTGGAAAGAGTTTACGGAGCTACTACGTAGTACGGAGTGTGCATCTCTTCTATGATCAGGGCGAAGCTCGATCGGCTCGGACCCAGAAATACCTTGCATATGCATGACGGTATATATAATATAAGGTCGCAGTATACGGCATCACCGATCTCCCACAGCTGCGAAGTTGGGGCACACTGACCCCCTCCCTCTGCAGGAATGGGGAATGAGGTGGGTTTAAGGTACGAAGATCGATGAAATTAACAGCGAAGATCTTCATACACGCCAGAAAATTGAATACAGTTAGTCATGTTGCCAAGCCTCAAGTGATGACAAAATTATATTTCTGGACTAGCTCATGCAGCATCTATTGTCCGTGGGCAGAACTTATGTTAGCGTTCCAGCTACGGGGGTCATACTTGAACTAGCGCATGTTCGTGTGGTAACACATAAAGGGTGAGAAAATTGTGGCGCCGCAGTAGTACAGAAGTTATACAATGACTTGTGTCTTCCCCTCTACTCACGGAAGAGTCCTAATAAAGTGAGGATGACTACTTTCACCTCGCTGAGGGAGAAAGGCCAAGGGATACATGCGGAGTATAAGAGGGTTGCGTTTCTCACTCAATGGAAGTGACCAGATCTGATACAATTGCCGCATGAGTCGCAGAAAGCGGCTCAAAATGATACGGCGTTGGAAGGAGCTCCCTATCAAACGTTTTGACAAAGTATTAGGTATCCATCTTGTTGATTCGATAGCCGGGATGAAGTTACACTTACCGGACCAACCCTCCAGTATATTCTACCCTCGGCAAGATATCTTTCCCATCTGAATCTTTTGCAGGCAGGATACGAGTCGTAGCAAGAAGCGTAACAATGGTAAACCAGAGCATCGAATCAGCAAAGTGGATCCCAGGACATTTCCTACATAAGCGGATGGACAAATTCAGGTTTGTAATTGTCAACACTTGGGAAGAAGGGTGTGCCACCTTCGTCCGTATCCAAAAACGTACGTTGTGGGATCCAGGGGTGTTCCTGCATCCTCAGCGTCAAATCGAAAAGTCGGAGGGACCAAAAAGCGTTCGGGAATGAAGGATTCCGGGTCACGATGCAGGTTCTCGTCTCGGGATATGTGCCTGTGGGGGAATAAGCAAGCAAGTATTCCCAAAACAGCTTGAACGAACCAGGAGTTCGCAATGATGGTCGCGTCCTTTGAGGTGGACGAAAGGTTAATACTCATTTAATCGCGTAGTTGGAAAGCCTGCCTTGGGGATGAAATACCCTTTTTCGTGGCTCTATCAGATTAATCCCAACCCTGTTATCATTATGGCCATACTTACCCTCATATTCAACGCTCTCCGAACACCGGTACGGGAGGGGAATGGGCGCGGCAGGCTGCCACCGTAATGTTTCTTTCAAGATAGCTTCGACATACGGAAGACTCTCCCGGCTTAAAAATTCAGTATCGCATTAACCAATCAGGAACGTATATAGATGTGGGTAAGCGGGATTGGTGCTGACTCTGCAAATGTAGGCAATCTATTGCATCCGATTACAGATTCAATTTCCTGTTGGGCCCGCTTCTGAGCCTCCGGATTAAGAATCATAGCGCAGACGAAAGTCCCAACTGTAGTGGCCGTAGTGTCTACAGAGGCGCCTACTGGAAGGGTGGAAAAATGAATATTACGCGCATGGTGCACTAATGCACTAAAGGGAGGCTTTACCAAGAGCCCCTGAGAGATATTTTAGATCCTCGTAATCCCCTTCTAACCCTATATCCCTCAGGATATTGGCCGTAAATGATGTATTGCTTGCTCCTTCCAGCTGAAGAGCAGATATTAGTCACGCAGGCATATCGCTGAGCGAAGTGGGGAGAGGAGTGAGGCGGCGTACAACGTCTTGCTTGGTCACCTCAAATGGTAATTCCAGAGAGTTGTGGGCGATCTTAGCCCAAGTCCTTGCTTGACGTTTAAAACCGGCGAATGGGAACCAAGATGGAACATGCTTCACTGAAACCTGATTGATATGACCGGTGGTGAAATCTTATTCTTGTCGGATCTCACATATAGGGAATGTATCGACAAGGAACGCTCCGGGCTGGCTCGCTTCGCCAAAAGTACACGCCGCCCTGCTCATGATCGTGACGAGCTTGATTCAAGGGCAACTGAATGTCAGAATTGCAATGGGATGAGCGAGAAATATACAGACCGGGTCTTCGGGTGATGCAGGAGTGATTCCATACAGAGACTCAAAAATAATCTTCAACACGGTGCTTGTGTTGAAGTTATCCTTTTCTTTCTATTCAATCTCACTCCATATGAGTCACATGACTACTGAGTCGGACTTTACTGTTTCTACTACTTGTATAAACACTAAAGTCATCCTCAGGCAAGTCTCCCTGTATATACTGTTTCTACTACTTGTATAAACACTAAAGTCATCCTCAGAGGTGCCATAACCTGAGTTACAACAGGTTATGAGCCCAGACTACTGAGGGCTTTCAGAATTTTCGCGCTTAGGCTGACTTTTCACCTATCTGCTTACTTCTCTATCCACCTGGTTGAAAACACACCTCCCTGCTGCTCAAATCAACCTCTGAAAGTCTCTCTACGCTAGTTTCTGCCATAGCACCCTGAGATTTGTTTCAATCGACGCGAAATCGCTACCACGTTATCACCGTTCGACGAACTCGACACCCTCCGATTTTCGCGCCGATCGAACCACACACTCTGCTGATAATTGACAAACAATTCCATCATCTTGGCACTGCTCTAGCTGCTCTATCCTTTGACGAATCGCGCTAAAATTTATACTCGACCTACTTCGTATATCATTCTCGCAGCGCTGTCATTCCCGCATCGATCGCATCACTCATTCATCCAAAAAATCGAGTGTTAAAATATAGCAATTCTTAAAACAGCTACAGCACCTCAGCAATTGTGTAGATCGTTTTCAAATCGATAGACAACATACATCGTTTAGGTCTCTATCATCACGCAAATTTTCGCGACGATCACATCACTCGCTTGCCTGTTATAAGGCAAACATTTCTGCGATTTGAAACTGCTCTAGCGGCTCTACTTTCTTATCGATCGCTTTGAAACTCGGACCAACAATTTGAACATTGACGACCTTTCGTCCCTCCAATTTTCGCACCGATCGCATTAGTCGTTTGCACAATATCACCACATCCAACCTCCTGCATCCCATGTCCTATCAACACATTCCCAGCTGCACTCCCACTGCTTCCCCATCCAAATCCCTCCTTCACTGCACCTTTTGCAACACCAGGGGTTCACACAAGACCATTAATTGTCGGAAAATGAAGCAGTCTAGAAAACACTGTGCAAATAAGCGAAAAAGGACTCAGCCTCAGGAACTTGCTGGCAATGCCAGTGCCCTCTCTTCTGTTTCCAGCTCAGCACCAGATTATTGGATTGCAGACACAGGTGCAACTTCCCACATGACTCCACATCGTCAGTGGTTCAAGGAATATACTCCTTGCAAAGTCCCTGTTCGTCTCGCAGACAACAATATCATCTATGCTGCTGGTGTAGGGACCATTGTCTTTACTCCAATCAAGAATAAAGTCCCCTTACGCCAAATCGAGTTCTCCAATGTCCTCCATGTTCCCTTACTTGCCAACAACCTCCTATCTGTTCTCTCCCTCACTAGAAAGCACAACTTTGAGGTGACCATCAAGGAGTCAACAATGAAGTTCACTCGTAGTTCTCAACTTCTGTTTGAAGCTTCTGTCTCTGATGAGAACAGTGCCTTGTTGGATGGTTCTACAGTGGTTCAGTCTGCTCTGAGGGCCACTCCCTCATCTCCTGATCTCTGGCATCATCGTTTCTGCCATATTGGTAGAAATCGACTCAAACAACTTATCTCTGGGACATATGTGAAGGACTTGAACATTGGGACCTCTTCTCTCTCTTCCCCACTCCCTGACATTTGTGAACACTGCATAGCTGGCAAACACCATCGCTCCCCTTTCCCTCATGCTGCTTCAAATAGACGTACTCAGCCTCTAGAACTTATACACTCAGATGTCCATGGTCCAGTGTCAGTTCAAACCCCTGAGCAGCATAGGTATTGGGTTAGCTTTGTGGATGACTGCACTCGCTATCGCACTATCTACCTCCTTCACAAGAAGTCAGATGTCTTTGCTGCCTTCAAGATCTTCAAGGCTTTTGCTGAGAACCAAACTGGCTATCGCATCAAGGCACTTAGGGATGATAAAGGGGGGGAGTACATGAGTAGGGAAATGGATGATTTTATGAAGGAACATGGCATTCTTAGGGAGCACACTACCACCTCAACTCCTCAGCAGAATGGAGTTGCTGAACGCTCTAATCGAATTCTCGATGAGGGCATCACCTCCATCCTGAATGAAGCTAAGTTACCTGGCTCATTCTGGGGACATGCTTTGGGTGCTCTACTCCATGTCCTGAATCGCTCTCCCTCTTCTGCTGTGGAGGGGATCACACCTTATGAGGGCTGGTTTGGACACAAGCCTTCTGTCTCTCATTTCAGAGTTTTTGGGTGCCAGGCATATGTGCATATTCAAAAGGACAAGAGAACAAGTTTCCAACCAAAGTCTGAACGTTGTATCTTCATTGGCTACCCAGCTGACTTCAAAGGTTGGAGATTCTACAACCCATCCACTAAGAAGATTATCATTTCTAGGGATGCAGTGTTTGATGAACAAACTATGCCTGGGATTTCTAGCCACTCCATTATTTCTTATCTCCCTCTACACTCTAACTCTAACTCTAACTCAGTGCCAGAGTCAGGGGGAGGTACTTCATCTCAAAATCGCTTTACTCCATTGCCTAACAATGAGTTCTTGCCCTCTGACACTGATTCCCATCCACTTCCTAAACTACCTCCTTCACCTTCTCTTTCACCTTCTCCCATTCCCTCACCTTCTTCAACTCCTGCTCCTCCTGAACCTCCCACTCTTCGTAGGACCACTAGATCCAATGCTGGTAAACCCCCTGGTGAGTGGTGGAAAATAAAGCCTGCCCCTTCACCCCCAGTCAGCAAGTGGGAAGCTAGAGAGTCCACCCCTGGTGTTGAATCCTCTGAGTCTGATGCAGATGCTGAAGAACTCCATGAGGAAGATTCATCAGAGGATGAACTGGCTATGGCTTCTGCTGCTGCCCTACTTGCCAAATCCCAGTCTAAGGCATTGTCCCTTGAGGAGATGGTTGAGTTTTCCTTAGCTACTTCTACAGTTGAGCCCAAGTCAATGAAAGAAGCAAAAACACGAGATGATTGGGCTCTCTGGCATGAAGCTGCTTTAAAGGAATACACCCAAATGCTCTCTCATAACACTTGGGACTTAGTGCCTCTTCCAAAGGGGAGGAAACCAGTTGGATCAAAGTGGGTTTTCAAGATCAAGCAGAACTCTGATGGATCCATTGAAAGGTACAAGGCTAGAATTGTGGCACAAGGCTTCTCCCAGAAACCCCACTTGGATTACACAGAAACCTTTGCCCCTGTCACCAAATTTTCCTCCCTCAGAACCATTCTAGCAATCTCTGCCATTGAGGACTTGGAGATTCATCATATGGATGTGTCATCTGCTTTCTTACATGGTGATCTCTCTGAGGATATCTATATGGTGCAACCAGAAGGATTTGTGGAGCCTGGGAAGGAGCATCTAGTTTGCCACTTGAAGAAGTCTCTTTATGGTCTGAAACAAAGCCCTCGCCAGTGGTATCAGAAGTTGCATGAGACCTTCACAGATCTGGGCTTCAAGAGGTGTCCTAGTGACAATTCCATTTGGGTTTGGGCCAAGGACAAGGTCAAAGTCATTATTCCAGTCTATGTGGATGACCTCACTCTAGCCTGCAATGATTTGGCTGCTCTAACTTCACTCAAAGCAGAGCTTAAGTCCAAATTTGAGATGAGGGACTTGGGGGAGCTCAGTTACATCCTTGGACTAGAAGTGCACAGAAATCGACCAAATCGCAAGATCTGGCTTTCCCAACGAAAACATACACAGGACATCTTACAACGCTTCAACCACCAACATTCCAGGCCTGTTGTCACACCCCTTGACCCCCAAATCACTCTTTCTAAAGTCGACCATCTGTCTGGAGAGGAAAAGGAGTTTATGAAGGGTGTGCCATACTTGAGTGCAATTGGGAGCCTCATGTATTTGGCCATTGGTACCAGACCTGACATTGCATATGCTGTTGGGTTGCTCAGTCGTTTCAACTCATGTCCAGCCAAAATTCACTGGCATGCAGTTCAGAGAGTATTCAGGTATTTGGTGGGGACTTTGGATTTCTGTTTGGAGTTTGGGCCTTCTATTTCTGGGGGAGTTACTGCCTCTGTCTTTTCTGACTCTGACTATGCTGGTGACACAGAGAAGGCTTGCTCTACTTCTGGCTATGCCTCATTCATTGGAGCATCTTGTGTCAACTGGTCTAGCAGACGTCAAGATGTTGTGGCCAAGTCCACCACAGAGGCAGAACTGATTGCAGCCAATGCAGGAGCATCAGATGGGATATGGATGGTGCATTTACTTCAAGAACTTGGTTATCCTCAAGCCTGCTTCCCACTGAAAATGGACAACCAATCTACCATCAAGGTCAGCAAAAATCCAGAACATCATGGGAGGATGAAACACTTGGATACCAAGTATTATTGGATCAGAGACCAGGTGGACTTGGGAAATTTGAGGGTTGAATGGGTGCCATCTAGGGGTAATTGTGCAGATATTCTAACCAAGGCACTGCCTAGAGATCTTCACCAAGAGCAATGCTCATTATTGGGACTTAGAAGATGGAGCTAGATTGGGGGGGAGTGTTGAAGTTATCCTTTTCTTTCTATTCAATCTCACTCCATATGAGTCACATGACTACTGAGTCGGACTTTACTGTTTCTACTACTTGTATAAACACTAAAGTCATCCTCAGGCAAGTCTCCCTGTATATACTGTTTCTACTACTTGTATAAACACTAAAGTCATCCTCAGAGGTGCCATAACCTGAGTTACAACAGCTTGATGCGGAACTATTGAGACGAAATCCATCATAATGGGGAGGACGGGCTCACAATTTGAAAATATTCGCAAAGGTGTCTGGGGATGTCCAGCACGGCTTCAAAAGCTCATGCACCAATTTTTCGATCACTGGATGGAAGTTTTGAATGGCAGGCTTCCCGAGGTACTGATGGGCCAATCTCCGCATCCAGTTGAACCTCTGACCTTGACTGGCCAGCCCGATAGTTTTTTCCCAGCCGACGCTGTGAAGTGTAAGCGCTCGACAGTCAAGAAGACACATATCCTCTTACAGCTCGCCGCACATCGTCAATTTGGGACGATTGGCAAATATGGCAGCTTTATCGATGACAAGATCTTGAATGGCTTTGCGAGAGTTCAAAATGAGTATGGGTTGCCCCATAGCGGACAAATAAACAACGTCCCCTATATGTTATGTTAATTCCTCTTGGCTCTATCACGAGGTTTTGTATCAATAGCGTAGGGTACGTGCCATATTGTTCTTTTAACTTCTGGTAATACACCCATGAGTGAGATACTTTAAGTTCTGTAGCATTTCCAATGATTGGATAGCCTTTTGGTCCAGGAGGGTAGGGTAGCTTCCTTTTGTTTCTCTGCTGGAATAGCCAAGTGATAGCAAGGACCACACCCACGAAGAAAAAGTGGTACATCCTGAACAGGGAGATATGGAGTACTAGAAAGTACCCAAAGACCCAATATATAGAGGGATTTGTCCTGCACGCTGGATCTGTAATGAACACGCAGGCAAAGAACCGGAAGTCTAGCCTATATAATCCCACCAGCGAAATGATCGGGCTAATACAGAATGCCCGATAACCCCTCATATATTCATAAAGTACGACCGATACCCTGCCTAAACACCCCAAAATGCTAGTTCTGCCAAGCGGGTACTCCTGTTCCACTTGCTCCGGTTCTCAACCCCATGGCAACAACCCAATAGCTCAGCAGTATAGTATCCCAGCAACGTGAACATCCAGAGGACCGTGTTGGCGCGGCAACCAAGGCTGTGGCTTTACATAGTCCCGAGTTGTCTAATACTATCTTCCTGGACCAATGTCGGCCGTCCCTGGAAACGTCCCTTTGGAGGGGGATTCGGAGAGGAATTCAGAAGCACTACTAGTGAGGCATAGACGATCCCGTGCTCATATTAACAGTCCATGCCAAATCCCATGGCTCCGTACTACCGTCCCCTACGCCATGGAATGCGCTGAGTAAGGACTGACATCCAAAGATGGCGCATGGACTGAGTTCCAATGGTGCGACTAAGCTAGAAATATGCCGCTTGATGAGGGCTTGCTAGGAAGCTGTGAGTAAACCAGTACCAATCAAGTAATCAGATTAAGTATATTGTGATCACTGGTCAGAGGAATTTCCAGCTGAAATAGTTTGTTTGCGAGCTCCTTCAGAACTTTTACTGTGTGGCTAGTGTTGGCAAGTGGTATTGCCGTGTCGGGGTGGGAGCTAGGAGGTTCTCCGGGACCAATAACACCCCGGAATTTATTCTGATCGTTCTACATGTGCGCGAAGAACGCTGCAGATGCCACAATTCGGCATGGGAGTGCTGAAGTCCGTCAATTAAGACCTAGATTAGTATATGCCTGAGCGTAAATGCAAAGAGACTTTGCAATGAGACCAGCGCTGCGGAGTCGTAGGGGGCACTGGCAAACCGGACATGATGTAGTTGACAGGTTGGCAACCCCACCTCTTGAGGGAATCATCGCACTTCTTCCTGTTCCCTAAAGGAGGATTAGTGGGCACGCGGCGCCAACGACATTTCGCTTACAACTATCGTTGAAAGTGGAGGCAACGGCAATGCAAGGAAACGCGTCATTTATGAAACATACTTTGTCCTCTTTATTGCCGATTGGTTCCCTTTATGGATTCTGCGCCGTTACAGGATATATCTGATACCCTCTGTGTCCTTTGGAGGATATTTCATTATTGAGTTGATTGGGTCCAATGTTGCATGGACCTCATCCTCCGCAGTCCAAAAACTTCATAGCATGTCGTGCATGCTGAGTGTCGTGCAATCCTTGGCTACGAGGTGAATTCACGAGGAACACATGCTCGTCGAGGTGCTCGTTGGTTATCTTCGTTGAGGTCAGCGGTTGCATGAATGTGACGAAGCAAGCATTGCGACTCAGGTCGCAAGTTGCGACTACGCTGAGTCTATTAGAAGACATCGTAGACCCATAGTTCGATCGCAACGACCAATCCATGCACAGGTTGTAACGCGCATCAGAAAGTAAAAAATCACAGATGCCTCCAACGTGGTGGGCGCATGTCGATCTTCCTATCACATGTCGAAATGCAGAATAGCGAAGCCTTGATAATTTGATTCTCAAGAGAACCTGCTTCGACCTTGGTGGTGTTTGTCACATTTTGTGCTCACGTGGATCTACTCGGGGATTCAGTAATTCAGACTACTAGTACTTACGCTTTGAAGAAAAGGAATGAAACGACGACCTGATGCAACGGACCCTGCAGCGCATAATGCCAAGCAGCTGAAGGACGGGATGAAATCAGGGGTGCCACCGAAGGAGAGCGCGTCGGGGAGTGCGGCAGACACACCTCATTTTAGCCCCGCGAGCGAAAAGGCGTGTCCCATACTATTAATCTATAGACTATTCTCACCCCGTTTTCCAGAGAGGAAGAAAGAATGGCATACTGAAGCGCCCCTCAAGTAACTCTGCGCATAACCTTTCTCTTGTTTCCCAAAACCCCGTGCTTTCAGGTCTGTCACGGCATCCAGCAGCAAAGGACAGATCGTAACAGCCCCACAGAGGAATCTCGTGAACACGTCGCCGTGCCATCTATCAAGGAAGCCATTCAATCCGTGTCATTGAAAGATCTTTTTAAGCCACAAGAACAGGACTGTAAGTTAGAGTTTGTTCTCGTGCCTTACCGATGATGGCCGCATTCTTGTTCAGCCGGATTCTCGCTTCTCGGAAATCTGGGGTTCAGCGGCGCGCTCTCCGATTTCGAACTGGAAGATCTCGCCATCTATGAGCCAGATCAATATTATTCTACCTTCGTTGAGCCGGTGGAATCCTCCGGCCCCATTTCCATCCCGGCAAGTGGTCAGGGTGCGGCGGTGACGTTTGATCCGCAGACTCCATTATTCTTTGAAATTCCTCCATTCGCTCGCGAGGCGAAGGGGAAAATGAAAGGCTCAAAGGCTAAGGATATATTTGACATCGCAAGGGAAGAGAGATGGTTCGAGTCTGGGGGATTCTGGAAAGTCCAAACTGAGTATGTTGCCCCATCGCGTTTTACGCCTCCTGTACTAGACGTTTTGCTGACAACTTGCCTCCCCATCCCTTCATTGCGTCATACAGTGAAGAGATCGAGCGTCGATGGGGGGAAACACGGTCAGAACTGCTGCATAAATGCAAAAAACGACATCGAGAAACGGTCAAACAGTCGAGAAGACGCCTCGGGAAGAGTGCTTCACGTGTCAACCCGATGGTGGTCCAAATATAAGGACAAGATTCGATTCTTTTTGCGAATGGGAGCGGGAGGGAGTGCAGACACCCAGCGATATCGGCTTTCATAAGGTGAATGAAAGCTCTATTTTCCCTGCACTCTTATTAGTGTTACCTACTATAGTTGCCAATAGCTTCACCCAGATACAGCCTGTATCAAAGTGCTCACGACGCGTATCACATAATATTGTCCATGGTCTGATCTGAGCATATCTACATACATCCGCTCGGCACAAATGGTTCCAAGTTCCACTCCTCGGCTAAGTTTGCACTCTCATAAACTGTCCAGGCTTCTTGTTCCTCGCCTGCTACCACCAGAAGGGAGGTGATGTAATGCTTGCTCGGGCCGCATCTCAGAGGAGCTTGCTGGTGTGACCTAATCCACCAGCAGCGGAGATATCGCCACGTACCTGTTGACCAACTCGGATCCTGTTTGCGTTTATTTTTGAACTCCGGAAAAGAGGGCGTCCGAGCAAATGATCTGTGAGACAACGAAGCCTTGCCTTAAGCGTAAGATTGAGTTGAGGGTGATATGTGGACGCGAGAAGAGCAGGAAGAACTCAGGCCGAGTGGTGGCAAGAATGAGAGGTCAATCTTGGGGCGGCACCGTAGTGAAAGCCCCCAGCCGGATCCGGCGCATTACCGGACGGACATTTCAAAGTGAGCGCTGTACCTACATCACCATAACTACCGGGGGTGCAGAAATTGAGTTTACTGGGGGACGCAAGCGACATGTGTTAACTTTGCGAGTCTCAACTTGAGGAGACCGGTGACCGTGCGATTTTTTCAACAACGGACCATGCGAATCTTCCCCATCTCCAATACCAACATGCTAAAATCCTCAAGATTGGGAGCAGCATAGGCGGCGTTTTCCAACAATCCTGTTCGCTTCCGACGCACTCTGGATATGCCAGTGTTGGGCCTACTTGATTAACCAGGCGAAATGGGTCCATGATTGCGGAATGATCCATATGAGCAATTCCATAGTCATTGACTCTGATGATGAAACTCGCTGAGGCTGTTGGCAGCACCTGGGTCCTATCCAACTAAGTCTGGACGATCTGCCAGTGTTGTCGTGAAGACTGACCAATTCAATTCCTGGTGCGGCGATAAACCATCTCTATGACATCCAATGACTTTGGCACCAGCTTATGTAAACACGCCAAAGCGTTTATGACATCACCCCACGTGCTGTTTGGCTCTGTGTACTTCAGTGTACCCTTTGTGGGCCAAATCAACATCCTACACAACGGTGCTATGCTGCCTGGTTGGCTTGTACCAATGCTACTAGTTCTAGCATGCCACATTTTATGACAACTCCGCATGTGGTGTTTCGCTTGGGGAACCCTTTGTTCAAGGAGCAACATTTTGGCCACTGAACTGGAATTGAATTCAATCAAGCCATGCCACCCAACGGTGCTATGCCGCCTTGTTGACTATTTATCGATACCACTTCTCAGTCCTGCCCGCACCCTCTTCCCCACTCCCTAAAGTCTTGAGAAGGCAGCATGAAAGGAACGGCTCGATCCACATCGAACTCGCATGGGAGAGTGTGTCGCGCTCTGGGTACCCATGGGCTCAAGACAGTTCCAACTACTCGGGGGCGATCGCGGGCTCAGCCATCCCAACCGCGGCGAAATGCACGAGAAACTCGTTCGACGCGTGAACATCGGACGACAGTAAAGGTCCAGAAGGACAGGAATGGAGCAAAGGGAGAGAGTACGCATATCAGGTTTTCTCTGCTTTCGCACGTGCGTGAATCATTTGCGTCCTCAGGTTCTGTGTCGGACGTCACACTTGTGGAGGTATCACAAGTCCGCTCAAAGGCGGTTAAGTCGAGTAGCAGTGGGCATGGCAAGCAATAATTTTTGGGCTTCGAGTGCATCGCTCTCAATACTTCATTTCTCCCAGGCAAAATGCGGTCATCTTCAACGGTTGCAGGTATTCCCAACTCAAATGGTCACCGACGGACCGAGGATCGTAGATTAAGATGCGAAGTAGGAAAGATGAACGCCAGAGGCATTCCCTACGCGAAGTTTTTAGATGCCACGTTTCCCACCTGGAAAGACCTTCCCGCAAATTTGGTCAACAAGCTACGAAATGAATTACTCGAGCTAAGGGACAAATACTTGGAGGTTGCGAAGAATCCGGGCAGCAAGGAGGAAGATCTCTACACGCCCTTTGCGAATCTCATGCACGGATTTTTGCGTGACAATGCAGGGCTGAGTGAATATGAATATGTACCGTCGCATAGGAAACGAAAGATCGGTGGCGCGGTCGGGGGGCAGCGCGAGGGTATGTGTCCTAGTGACCTCGTTTGGCACTACGGTTAACCAATTTCATCAGCCCTGATGGAGTCGTTATCCGCAAGCCGAGTGAAAAGAGCGACCCAACAAATGCCGATGATTTGAATTGGAGAAATCTCCACCTTGTCATTGACTTGAAGACAACGAAGAACTTCGGGGCTTCACTGAACCCTCCCAAGTCGAATTCGGGGATGACGGAGGACCAGATTAAGAATGAGTTGAAGAAGGATGGCGGCGTGAGATTGGACGGGAGGCAGCAACTTGCTAGCTACGGGTTGGAACAACTCTCGAGCAACCCGCTCAAGCAGTTTTGTTATGGCATGGTTGTCATTGGCCACTTCGTCGAAATGTGGTACTACGATCGCTCTGGACCCATAGGAACTGAAGTTATCGACCTTCGGAAGGAAGACCATTTTGAGCAGTTTTATCAGCACATGGTGGCGATATCGGGCGCAAATCCTTCCGGCCTTGGTTTCAATCCTCATTTTAATACCATCAAATGGCCGATTCCTGTCGATTCCCAGAAGATCACCATCGGCGGCCGGCTCATCTCATTCGACGCGTCTAAGCCTATTCATATCTCACGCGGGCTCACTGGGAGGTGCACGACCGTGTTCCCTGCGTGGGAGAAAACCTTCGGTACCGAGTCGGAACCCCCATACGTTCTAAAGCTCTCTTACCAACCCTGCGACCGTAAGCCTTCGGAGGCAGACCATTATGCCCTCCTGTTGGCAAAGGGAGTTGAGGGCATACCGGAAATTCTCTGTTCGGAGAAATTCCCCAGTCTTGCAGAGGAAGGGCCACGGGGTGCACTCATGAAACATCTCCCTGGTCATGAATTCGGTCCGATGCGATATCTTGAAGCTATTGTCATGGCTGACAAATTGAAGCCTATCACGTCCATCGATATCAATAAGGACACCAAAGTGTTTTTCCAAGTTTTCCTTTCCACCATTGAAAGTGAGTTTAACAGCGCTGCCTCATTTTGAGAAGCTCAACCGTCTTCAGTACATCGTCAGGCATTTGCGAAAGCAAACATACTCCACCGGGACATTCACGTCGACAATCTCATGTGTATGGATGTAGATGGGGGACCAACGGGATTTTTGATCGACTGGGATTTTGCTAGTGGGCCGGATTCTCATCCCCCGGAGAATCTAGAGCAAACTGCCTTCACACTGAATGGGAAGTTTCTTGCCATTGATCTCCTCCGAACAGAATCTCAGGCCCGCTTCTATCGCCACGATCTCGAATCGTTCTTTTGGCTCCTTTGGTCAATTGTTCTAACGCAAGCCAGTATCGTCGAGTGGGGGGAAATTGTGTCTAAATGGGAGCAAGACACCGTAGACGAACGTAGGGCCCGGAAAACGTATTTCCTCGATCGGACAGTGCAGGAAGTAATTGCAAGATTGATGGAATGCGAAGAGAGCGGTCTCTCCCATTCGGGCGTCATAGAGTGTCTTGTCCAGTTGAGCTTTCTTATTTCCGATGGTCAGGACGCTTTGCTATACAGGACTGAGGTGACGAACGTTGAGACTGCTGATGATCACATCACATATGCCAAGTTTGTAGCTGCTCTGGAGCTTGCGATACAATGATTACATGATTATAGGCCCGGAGCCTTCAAGATAGTTATGAATTGATCGTATGTGATATGATCACCCAACGTTTGGTCGTCAAAGGGGCTCTGCAAATCCGGTTTCAATAGGAGACGTTTGCTCCTCCGGTTTCTGGATGAATAGCCGTTGCGAAATGCCAGTCGGAGGGGCTGTATCCAAGTGGTAACAAGTGGCACCGCATCGGGAATCGGTGCCGAAGGTGCAATCAACAACCAACCTTCCTTGGAAGCACGTACATCTGCCCACGTTCCAGAGCTCCAGTTTGAGAAGTAATCTCGTTTCTCTGGTATATCCGCGCGCTCGTAGCACATTAAGAAAAGCACGTAAAAGAAAGACTCTAGGTCGTGTCGATAAAGGGCCCGGGGGAGAGGTTCTGGGCCACATAAATCGGCGGATCGGAATGCTACAGTGCCACCAGGAAGCGCAGGAACATCAAGAACCTCTCCAGTGCCCGGGTTTCTATCGCGAACAGCCATATCGAGGTCAATGAGAATGCCTCGAGTATGATCATTGGAGTCGACCATTAAGTTGTTGTAGCTGATGTCACGATGTAATATTCCAGCTTTGTTGTATAGTTCACGATGGGCTGGAAGAGGTTAATCGCACGAAGTTAGAAAAGGCGTGCGGGGAAGCAAACACGAACCTTCCACCAGCGATACAAACGCCTCCTTGAACGTGTCTATACTCTCTACCGTATACAAAGGAACACAAAAGGGTGACAATACTTGCGCACGCAACTCGCGATCTTGATAGGATCCAACTTTACAAAGCGTGCGACGGATGTGACCTTCGGATAAAACGAAGGCTGTACATGACGCATGTAAAGCTGCTAAGCCCTTGACTCCTTTCTCGTGAGCTAGACGGTAGAGCCCATCTTCGAGATGTTTCGAAACGGGTTGCCATGATAATTTGACGACAACGTGATCGGATTCAGAAAATGATGCGCCCGAAGAGTGCGATGATGCTGTGCTTGGTATTTTGGTGGCCTCGTACACGGAAGTCCCTCGTCCGTATAATGATGAAGAAGAATGGACGACACTAATGAGTTTGAACCAATGTCCTTCTACTTCAACTTCATGATCCCGAATGTCTGACCATGATCGACGTTTTGAACCCATTGGAGCCCGAAAGAGAGCCTCATAGCCAAGACATTCCTTGTCTGCGAGAGATAATTGAATAATCGAAGTGATGAACTGCTTTGACTGGTGTAGAATGTTGACAGTAGATGAACAGATAGATCCTGCACGGTCGAAATACCAGAATTGAAAATCTAGTCCGTTAATATGGAATCCTAGTACGTGACGCCTATTTCCAACTGACGATAGCGTGGAAAGCGCGTATTGTTTCAGGAACGGAGGATCGTCCTGAACGGCAGAAGGGGGAGCATTTTGTGCAGGTATGATAGAATCGACAACGTGATTGGACCTTTGTCTTTTCTGTGTACGATACGGAAACCCCACAGAAGTATCAAGGATCGGTTCGCGACGACGTCTTTCCATTCCTCCAGGGGAATGATGATGAGGTGGATGGATCGAAAATGCGGTTGCAAGAGAAGGTTGCGGTGACCCATGTGACGAAGGCGTCCATGATCTGCTTTCGTCGGAACCAGGAACAGGGATAAGACTCGTATTCGCCTCAATGATGACAAGCGCATTGGAAAATTCAAATTGCAGTGCTCCGTTGTCCGTTGCTTGTGCATCCACACCAAGGCATTGAGGAGTAGGAGATGATCCTGATCTGGATTTTTTCGTTTGGGCTGAAATGCGCTTAGCATAGTGAATATCGTGAGCGTAGCGTTGGGTGAATCCACAGTCCCGAGCCTCGACCAATATCAAGTTGAATAGACGCATAAGTTCAATATCTGGATCGTGAGGGTATGTAGGACTCAGTTTTTTGTGATCGTACGTTTCTATATATTGCTTTCTGTAAGCGAGGAAAGTGTCACTTTTTGACAAGCGTTCCGCCGCCTTTGGTAAACTAGGAGGCGGAGCTCCGAACGCTGCGTCGCAGAAATCCGTGAAGGAAGTTCGCAAATGGCTTTCCCCTGGCGGGTTATAGACAAGTTGTGTTGGTGCAGGGAGAGACTCGGGTGATGAGGAAGAGTTGGCGGTGGTTTGGGTATGTGCATTCGACGTGGTATATGGTTGATCTTCGTGTTCTCGATGTGTCAAGGTGTTATAGGCATATATCGTGTTTGAGCGGAGG
The DNA here is from genome assembly GCF_015039405.1 of Cantharellus anzutake. NCBI lineage: Eukaryota > Fungi > Basidiomycota > Agaricomycetes > Cantharellales > Hydnaceae > Cantharellus > Cantharellus anzutake. The sequence continues at coordinate 249,552 of NW_024066960.1, forward strand.
GAGGGACTCATCCTCTTACGGAGTTTGGGTAAAAGACCTTATGTGAGTCAGTTGGTGAATAGAGGGTTTCCGGGAGAGACGCCACAGACCTAAGGTCACTGTTCCTCCCTGCCCCAGCACTTCGACAGAAGACGCAGCCATCCCTTATTACATACAGCAATTTGGGAGGGAAGAGGGTCAATTCTCCAGCGCAGAGAACCTCGCAACTCCAGAATGTTCTTCAACTGTCCCGACGAGGTAACGCCAAACTAAGGTAAAGAGCAGACAAGTCGTAGTAGGCCAATTTTAGTCCAAGATGAAGCGCGTCCGACAAACACGCAAATCCGATCCAGAGGCTAAGGTATCTCAGATCAAGCTTAAGCTACTGTCATTCGTTGACGGTGTGCGAAGTCCGAGTTCCCCCGTCGCGAAGAAACAACGGCCGTCTTGCACTGCCACCGCTTTTCACTGCCTGTCTGAGCACAATTTTTTTATTGCCGAAATAAGTCTCAGATGCAGTTGTTAAAGGCAGTTTGTGGGATCTATGTCCGATCGTGTGCGTGCAACCCTCACCGAAGCTGATTACAAGGCCCACACCGGAAGCAAGGTTGGGAGCCCTCGTCCCAACCAAGACCATGGTAGACTAGAGCGCCATGACTGATAAACGATTCAAACCAGCTGGATCAGGGTTTCCAGTATTCAGGCTTGTCCGCTATCTGTGCCCTTTGTGTTTTCGCCGCTTGAAGTCTCTCGCGTGAAGTCACCACAGTCCCTTGATCGCTTTCATGTCGGAATCATTTCGGAGCCTCCAGTTGCTGCAGCATCCTTGAACAAGCTGTCAAAATCCTGTTGGCCCTATGGCACATTCAAACCGTGTGATGACATTGCCTCAACTATATACACAGAACACTTGTCGCGCTTTATCCTACCAAGGATCCTGTTTCACAGCCATTGACATCTCATAACAATAGATCGGTATAACCACCCAGTTTCAGCGGAGCGAATCATTGTGTGCTCCTGGTGACGAAGGCCGGAGCGACATATGTCACTCAAAGGATTCAGGTGGCACCGCGCAGTAGCCCCAGTCTCGTGCCAGGGTGTGGACGCCGAGGTATATGTCCCAGAGAAATGCGCTAATATCGTGAGGATGAGGGACGGGAACCATGATCGTCTCGGGGTGGGGGTGGAGGTTAGGGGATGGCCCGCCAGTATCGGGGACGAGCGTCAGGCCGAGTGCTTCAGCCAGTATCTTGAGTCCAGGAGGGGGTCTCTCCACGTCATGAGGCGTGCATTCTGGAAAAATATCTTGAAAGACCACGCTCGGAGAGGCGAGGAACTCGGGTTGGAACTCCATAGAGCTTTCTTCCCCGACTTCAGGCCCAATGTCGTCGTCACCCCCACTGGTCCGATGCTCCTCGTGCAGCTCCGCTAATTCTTGGACGGCAGGGAGTATAACTGAAGAGATGGTGTCACAAGCGAACCAAGAAAACCGGTCTGACAGAAGCCCACCCCTGCTTGTATCGCATCGAAGTCGCCAGGTGCGTACTGCTGCGCGTACTTGCTTCTTAGCGGCTTCCCTTTTAAGCTTCAACGTCTAATCCCGTGGCCAGATGTGTTAGGGTAACCACAGCAGACATGAACGTGAGGGAGATGGTCGTTGCTTACAATAGTTGTTGATCGAATTGGGCCCTTTATTGGCACGCACTGGAGCCTAAACCGTTCGCATGCTACACAACTCTCCCCGTCCAGATGTACACATCGCTAATGTCGGAAGAAATGTACCGTTGACGGCTGATGAGTGCCCCAGGGTGCCAAACAACATGCCTTCTTTCGTATTCTGCAGGCAACACAGCCCTGGCTACTCTGAGAGCGTCTTGCAGACCTCTGTGTTGGCATGAGGGGAGGAAGTGGCAAGGATGCGTAAGAAAGGGGGAAGAGGGGCGCCTTTTATTTCCAGGCATGCTGTGGTCGATCCTTGGGTTCAATTGGAGGAGAACGGAAACGTTTGGTATTTTCTGGTATGGGCAATTGGAAAAAAATTCATGAAATGTGATGCAACTTTATGACTGATTTGGTACGCATAAATTGGGGGATACCGGATTTGTTTTGCGAATCTCACCCCCGAACGTCATCCCAGGAAAAAGAAGCACACCACCTTTTTGGGTCTTCTCACCCTCAGGAAAATACTACGTCCGCAGAACACGCAGAACAGATATCTTTGCTAGAAATAGAGCTGGCAAATTACTAGCGCTGCTGCCGATTGAGAGGAAGGAATCACCGAAGATGGTCATATCACCTAAGGAAATGGATGACATATTGGGGGTTCGTAATGAGGTTTACAAATCCGCGCATTTCTCTAATTTTGTGTGTAGTCAGGGCTGCAGCTGGGCGGACAATCGTAATGAGTGGGCAAAGCATTTAAATACAAATACGACCAGGGTTTCGTAATATCACTGTTTTTCGATGTGTGAGGGATACTAAGTAACGGGGGGCGCTCGGCTTAATTAGTCTGATGGATAGACTGGCAGGCCCGGTCACCGGTGACCATCAAACTCGAACCGGCGGAAATTGAATTTCGAACGCATCGACATCAATGAATCCAATTTGTGTAAATACACAGCCCAGGAAGCTGGGACTCAGCGTCTCCGTGCTCTGCGATCAAGGGTTCACTTATTATATTACTTATTGGTGCAGTAAACCTTGAGTGAAGCGCAAGCACCAATTCCAAATACATAGAATAACAATATAATGCGGACAACTCCGTTACAATACAGACAATTGGTTCGGCCAACTCCGCTACGATATTGCAGCCGCAAGGAGAATGATGGCGTGACTCTGAGTTACGCCTGAGCTTCTGACCATTTTTGGAGCTTGGCCCTCACTCACTCTTATTTTGAAAGGTCGGGCGGACTGTCTATTGGGTTTCGCTTATTGGCGAACTCTATGTCCTTTTGTATAGCACTGATCTAGAATCTTGCCCGGTGAACCCTGAACCGCCGGCGTTAAGAGCCGTATTCGCGTCCGCCGATAGTTGGATAGCTGCTATGGGAAGAGAGCTTAGATATGATGCCAGCAGACTAAGTGCAGGGGTGATACCTACCATAGATGATCATACCAAACTTTCGAAGCGATTCAATAGTGTACACGAGGCGTATGCCTCTGTAGATGGAACCTCTGATCTCTCGTGTAATCGGAATGGTCGTGGTCTCATCCTGGCTTCACCATTTCAGTTTTCTTTATCGGAGCTGTTGGTGGTGCGGGGAGGATGAGACCTCCACAGCCAACCCTGAGTTAGCGACTTTCGAAAAACCCCATTTCTGAAATGAACTTACCTGTGACTTTCTCGCGGGATTTCTCGTATCTCCACCTCCCTCATAGTTTCTGCCATATGCTTTTAATGGAGAGTGAATGATGCGTTCGACACCCAATCAGGTACCCACTGATCCAATTGTTGAAGATTTCATTTCGTGACACACAGATGACGGATGTTACCTATGTTTCCGCTAACGACAGGTATATGCCTTGTCTTGTTTATACCTGAGTAAGTTCCGTTGATAAATCATTCCAATGGCCGGAAGTGGTTTGCACGGTCACTTGGCTAGTGGTGTCGTGGGGAATATGACAAGTATAGGGATTGTGGAAGATGATACAGGAGTTGGGTGGTCATCGGGTCGCGTCGGGGCACGATAGAGGGATCATCTGTCAATTCTGGGTTAACCAGTCTCTCGTTCTGATGGTCTGTGGGAGTTCCAATCACTGCATTAGAATGTTGACCAGTACAAGTTCTCTATAGTTTGACTGACCTTGTAACATGTCAAGCAGTTCTGTCCAACATTTTCAGATCCCCAATGTAAAACCTAGAAGCAGTACAGTGCGCTCACTTCCGTTCTGAAGCGACTAGCAGAGTAATGGTGCATTGGTGTGTGGGGATAAACAAGATGGACCTGGTGAGTTGATATCAGGGATTAAGATGGGCGAGTGACTGGGGTTGATGATAGACGTACGAGGCTGCTGGAAATTGTTTGGCCCTGATCATGCGGGGGGGTGGGGGCGCAGGCGCTTGCAGAATTAGATTGTCGCCAGTACTCACCATCAACAGGCAAGCACCAGCAGTTTCTGTCGCCCAACTCAAATAGACATCAAGCACAACCATTACATGCCATGCGCGTTGACAAGACAATTCTTTTGACTTCGGCTGGCGATTGGCCTGGGTCTCTGCGTGGTACAACTAGACCTGTACGACGGCCATGTGTAAATTAGGCCTGGCAGAAGGGAGGACACGAGTCCAACTTGTCTTCGGAACCTGTCCTTAACAAAAGGAGCGTCTCTGGGCTCCGGCCCCTTCTACGAGCAACTTTTTCGGGGAGAAGCCGCTCTCGTCTCCTGAGACATAGTGGTTAGACTGCGCGATGACGCGACCTGCAAGTTGAGGGCACCCTCTCCACGAAAGTTCGATGTTGCTCAAAACACGAGGGAGCAGGACAGGGAGAAGCGCGGATAGATGAATAGGAGAATCATTTTGTGGACTCGTTGTGATGGGGTGGTATAGAATAAATCCCTCAAAACGGCACATGTGATAAGAAATCCCCCCCTTAGTGGCTCCACCTCTTCACTCAAATGTGGTCTAGCAAGACTTCAGGGTCATACCTTTACTTATGAGGACCAGAAGCAACTATTGTAATTGCCGCAAGGACAAAGCTCCCATCTCGAGATACTCGGACTAAAAAAAAATGGTACGTTCGTGGAAATTAGTAACAATTTATCCGTCAAGCAATAATAAAAGCACAGATCAAGGTTGATGTCCTCGCTCAAGGCATTTTACATTAATTCAGATTTATCAGAAACGTTCGATTCGTACGGGGCCATCCGGAGTTATTGGTGTCAAGGCTACCGTTTCTTTTTACTCCTGGATTCTTACAGGTAAGCGAGTTTTGTCTTAGGATTCCTTATAGGTATTCGGCTCCCTCTCAGTACAACCAGCACGAATGGAAGGCCGAACCCCGCTTCGTAGGGCAATCCGGATCATCCCTTACAGAGGCGACGACCACAGGACCTATGAATGGTTATAAGGAAGGATAAGGGAAAAGTATTCAATCGAGTTCAAATTCTGAATACAGTTATAGTTTATATGGCGACGGCTAGCTAACCCTCCCCTTACACTCTGCGGACGTGGTCGAATCTGGTGCTAACGAGCTCAACGTTTTTTTCCCCCGGAAATCTACAACTCAACATAGGCCCGACGGTATTCGCCCCCTTTGGACTGGAGTACTTCTGCTGCGCAACTGCGGAGGTTATCCATCAAACGGCTCCTTGCTTGTCTGACAGATATAGCCCAATGTCGCGGATGGGGATGCCTTTCCACTGCGATTGAGGGTTTTACTGTGGCGCCGAACAGCAATAGTTTGGCGCCCTGACACGGCCATACACATTTGCATTCAATTCCACCCCGTACCGTACTGTGACTACTACGGTAAACCATTCATACTACATAAGCCATCATACGGGTGGCCTCAAGCTCCCCAAGCGTCGCAACATACATTCCCTGCAGTGGCCAGGGAGACAACAGCCCCTGCCTCAAGTTAATAGCCCCGAAACTCTCGTCGCACCTCTTCAGGCTGAGTCAGCCTCTCACTGTTTCCCCTGGAACTCCGTTGCGCTTACAACTATCTGCCCCTAAGACCTCAAACCAAGCTACCGGCAGTCAAGGAACCTGTTTTTACATCACTCGCCCATCCCACCCCTTTAGGAAGCGTAGGCATTTCATATCTTTATGACCATTGTTCCTGCATCCTCCCCTGCCACCTGGAAAGCAACCGCATGCGTGCCCACTCACTGTGATACCTGCTTTAACACCAGCATCCTTGCCAGCTCCCATCCAACATGTCGAGTCATTGCCGCGCGGCTAACCCCCCCCCCTATCTGATTGGATGGCATACGTAATCTTTCTTCGTACGTGCGACCAAAGCACAAACGGTTCATACGGCAAGACTTCTGTGACGCGTGTCAATGTTCAGGCTCTCTATGTTGCGTTCAGCCTACAAGAGGGCTCGTTCAAGCATACCTTATCGCAGGCACCTGCCAGGTGGTACGTCTCGAGCTGTAGCTTGGGACATGTATCAGTTGGCCTGCGCGGGTCCCGCTAAGGTGCCCCATCCCAAGCCAGATACTAAGGTGTGGACATTAGAATTTGCTCGGAAGGAGTGGCATCTTATTAAGGTTATATATATGCCAGGTATGAACTTACATTTCACGACCGACCATGGGACACACTGCCCTCTTGAGACTGTATCGGCCACTTGAATTTCGACGTCTTCATGCCTGGTTCCCGTGGATATGAATGCTTTCATGGAGGGGGGCCGCTTGGCGCCGAGGGGCATGGTGAGTCATCGGCACCGACCAATTCTGTACGGATACAAAATTCTTGTTGTTCAGATATTCATCCCGCAAGTGATGCTTTTGGGACATAATGAAACCGTGACCGATGTCGTCGCTTGTCGAGCCCGTGGGATCGCCATACCGAGGGCCTACTTTGACAGTTCTCGCACTCACAGGACAACAACGAACAACCGCGACTGGAGGTTATAGGAAGATCCGTTGGCATCCGGGATGGACATGGGGAAAGGTGCTTGAGTGAGTCTCAAGTCCGGCAAGGAGATCCTCTGGCGGTATGTCTTGGGCGCCGACGTTCGGTTACCGTCCGAGGCCCGTTCCGCCATGGTTCCCTCCCCCCTTAGGCGCGATGATGACTCCAATCCCACTGATCCTACGTTCCTTTCTCTGAAGGTCTGCAAATTCCTCAATGGCGGGAGCATTTCGAATTCTGAAAACGTAACCTTACAAATGAACCAAGAAAGCCGGTTTAGCAGGAGCGCACTTCTGTATGTGTTGCTTCGGCGCTACCAGGTCGCGTCCTCTGCCCACTGGCTTCTCTTAAGTTTTGATGCCTTGTCTCATCGCCAGATATATTAGAGTGAGATGATCATTGCTCACAACAACCACTCATCGGGTTGGGCCATTTCTCTATACTATACGGCCCTAGCTTTCAAGAAGTGATGGAGGTGAACACGCGTGATGACAACAACTAGCCTCCTTTCAAGCCTCGGCTGCATGGAGCCCGATGGACTGGGGAGAATATTCGTGAGGATGGATAGTAAAGGGAACGGGGATGCGCTTTTTATTATAGGGATTATAAAGCAATCGTAATACATGGCTTCGTAACTCATGTCCGATTTGAGGCAGTGCCGGCTATATCCCGTGGAACTTATGCCCTTGGCGTGGTCCAAACTCTGTGGAGAATGCAATAGCCCGTAAGAAACCGCCACACCAACAGGCCAGACACTTTTCCCAAAGCCAGAGCCTTGCTGTCACTGATTGGAGGAAATGGTCACCCAAGTAATACGACTTTGTGGATTCCCTTTGATACTGGATAATCCTAAGCATGCGCATTACGTTTAGAACCCAGCCTGAGGATTTTAAAATAGTCTCCAATTTGTAAGTGGCCAGAACTGGGTAGACAATACTGACATAAAAGTTCGAGCACGAGTTACAACCCAAAGGGCTGGGATTCAATCTCCTCCGCGATCTGCGATCACCATGGGGAATTGCAAGTCCATCAACACGGTAGCGCAAATCAAGGGGCAGAAATGTATTTGTACACGTGATACATCTGAATCAATTGACGCGACACCCTACGTTTTTGGAACTAACGCTCTTCTATGGGGCGATTCTTTTGGGTATTCGCAAACGGCTGCCGAGGGAAGAACATAGAATATGCACTGGCGGCGCCGCGCTTACTATAGATACTACATTTGGTTACCTAGACTGGGCAAGGATACTAGGCAGCCAAAAGTAAACATTTGACAACGCCAAACCTTCGAGATCATACAACTCATATGGCCGGAGGCGCGTGCTGGGGAGGGAAAGTCTCTGAGCCATCGTAGATTCGGAATTTTGCCGTGGTCCCGTCCTGCTCTCACCACCCCAGTCTCCTGCGTCCTGTGAGACCGGGCTGTTTAGTGATGGGGCTAGGATGTGACTCCCAATCCGATTGCTCGGCTAACTCTGATCAGCGACCATCGAAAATTATATAACTGAACTGAACTTACTTGATTACGCTCGTGGCTTGCTATTCATCCTCGGCAGACTTCCTCGTCCTCCGCTCCTGTGGTAGTTTCCGTTATATGGATGCATCCCCCATTGCCTTTTCATGCTTCTAATGGAGTAAACGAGGGATTCAACACCGATTAGGTACCCACTGATATAATTGGTTCTGGAGACGAATGACAAATGCTCCCTCATTTCTCGCTGCCAGCGACAGGTGCACGCCTTTGTGACTTTTATATTTTTATATGAGCACGAGTCTCGTCGATGACACCCGAATTATGCCACATGTGTAGCGATGGTCCTTAGTTTGGAAGATAGCTCGACTAATTTTTGGTGGTGTCGTGGACAATAGTGTTAAAGATCAGGGAAGACGCTGGATATGGGCACGGGGTGGCCATCGGTTCCGTGTCGGGAAGGGATAAGCGGCGAAGTCTGTTAATTTTAGGTTCTGCTTCCTGATGGTCTGTGGGAATCTTTGAGATGCTAGCCAGTAATGAGCTTTCTATGTTCTGGCTGACCTTGTGGAATTCACCCATCAAGCGGTTTCGTCCAACATCCTCAGACCCTTCCATTGTGAAGCGCAAAGCAGCCCAGCACACCTGGTGACCCCGTTGTACATTGATTCTGGCTGTTGCGATGTGATTAGCCAAGTAACGGTGCATCGAAGTGTGAAGTCCGATAGTAGGAACCAGGTGAAATCATGTCCGGGGTTGAGATGGACGGGTGACTGGGGATGCTAATGGGCGGACGGGACAGCTTGGAACTGTTTGGTTTTGACAAATGCCATCATGTGGTGAGGGTGGGGTTCAAGCGCATGCAAGATTGGATTGTCGTCAGCGCTCACCATTAGTGGGGATGAACTGGCTGTCTCTATCGCCCAACTCACATGCACATCAGGCATAACCCATTACAATACACGTTGACGGGGCGATTACCGCGGTCTTGGCTTTTGGTTAGCTATTGGTTTGGGTCTCTACGTAGCGTAGTCATACTTGTACGAAGGCCATGTGCAATTCAGGTCTGGCAGAGGGAAGGACGTGAGTTTAACTGATCTATAAACGTTGTCTCAACCTCAGGAAAAAGGGCCTCCAGGCTCTGGTGCGGATCCCCCTTCCGCCAGCCGACCCGGCGAGTTCAACGTTTGGTGTTGATGATGTAGCGGTCACCTAGTACTAAAGGACGAGACTCAGAAATTCTTCGTGAGGTCTCTCTCTCGTCTCCTGCGAGGTATGGTGGCGAGACTGCATGGCGGCGCGACTCCGAAATCAGCGCTACGCTCTCTACGAGAGTTTGACGCTACTCAACACAGGAGGAAGTAGGGAATGGGGAAGCGGGGAAGTGGGGGTAGAGCAGAACCAGTTCTTGGACTCCTCGTGATAGGACGGTATAGCACAAAATCCCTCATCAACGGCACATTCCAGTGAGCCCTTTTAGTAACTTTGCCACCTCACTCAAAACGGTCCAGCAGGGCCCCAGGGACATACCTTTATGGATTAGCGGCGGCGCGGATACCGTAAGGACAAAATTCCCATCTTCAGATACTCGGACTGGAAAAACGAGCTATATAAGTACCAATTTATCTGGGGTGAGCATTAAGAGCACAGATCTCGGTCACCGCCTTCACTCAGGGCATTAATCAAAGACTCCCAATCCGTAAGGGCCATCCGGAGTTATTGGTGACGACGCCACCGTTTCTGGTTGATTTTGGTCCTTCGCCCCTGGGTTCTTGTTTGCAGGTAAGCGAGATCTGTCTTAGGAATCCTTATGGAACCCCTTTCGGTACAACCAGCACGAATGGAAGGTCGAACCCCGCTTCGTAAGGCAACTTGGATCGTCCCTTCCACAGGCAACGGCCATGAGACTCGAACACGGTTAAAAGAGGATAGGGAAGCTTTAATTGAGTTCAACTCTGAATACAGTTATAGTCCATATGGTGACAGCTAGCCGCGCGCCGCTAATCCTTCGTCTCCTACGTTCTATGGACGACGAAGTCAAATTCAGCGCTGATATGTTCCTCTTCCGGCAATCTATGGCTCGGGCTCAACGGTGTTCATCCCCTTTGGACTGGGATATTCCTCCACGACTGTGGCACCGAACAGTAGTACTTTTCGCATTCAGGCAGTTCTGGCATATCCCTATTCGATTCCACCCCGCACCATGCTGTGACTATAGGGGACCCTCCATACATAAATCATCATACGAGTTGCTACACTCCCCGCAGTGGCTTGTAAAACAGCAGCCGCCGCCCTTAAGTTGACAGCACCAAAACTCTCACCACACTTCTCTGAGCTGAGTCAGTACGTCTCTCCTGTCCCTGGGACTCCTTGTACTTACAACTATCCGCGCGCTCCCGCGCCACCTGGGCAGCAACAACATACGTACATATCCAACACACGTCCACAATACTTATTTCAAACGCCAAATTCATTCTTTCCAGCTTCCATCCTACACGCTGAGCCGTCGCAGCGGAGATTAGCGTGGGATACTAGGAATATGTGGGGTAGTTATGGTGGAACGGGCGACCAGGTGACCCTTTCTGGAGAATCAACACGCACAGATATGGAGTCCTGGGCTCTCCGGAGGAACGTTCCGTTTACCAGAAGTCACAGAGGAAACCTCGGTACATTTAGTGGCCGCGCGGTTAGTTGTCCTCTCTGATTGGATAAAATACGTCGAGAAAACCAAAGCAGAGGGACTTTCATATACTCGGTATCTTCCATCCTAACGACAATTTTCTCGAAGAACGTTGCGACCAAAGGAAAAACCCGACTCGTCGCTCACACTGCGAGATGCCTGTAGGCGCAATGACATGTGTCAATGCGGGGGGCGTACGCTGCATCTAGCTTGCAAGCGAAGGTGGATATGGAAAGGCTCACCAAGACATGCATATATACTCAAGCGAGGCGTGGAGACAGGCATCAACTAGTCTGTGTCGGGTCGCATTTACGAAGTACGTTTATTTAGTCCCGCTGCATTGACTTGTCCCAAGGTGTGGACGTTAGAATTCGACTAGGCAATATTTTATTGAGGCCACATTTCCAAGGATATATTGCGATCCTTAGACTGCGTCAGCCCTCTGAATTGGACGTCTCCACGCGTCAATTTTCGTGCATGTGAACGATTTCGTGGAAGGAAGAGGCTTTGTGGGTCGTGAATACCGAATGCACACAGTGAATTTCTGTCACGACATGAAGAGTTTCACCGCTCAGGTATCCGCCCATCCAGAAAACGTGGTGCTTTGGGACATGATGAAACCGCATGTCCCCGCTCGCTGATGCGGAGGACAGCGATGTATAACAAAAATAACGCATGTGTACGATCACGAACTCACTCACGGGTTCAGGGGTAGTCCCTCCTTTCGGTCCTCCGAAAACGCCAGCTTGTGGTTTGGTGAAAATCGTGCAGGTCCCGAGCCGCCGCGACACTGGGTTGCATGCAATGGACTGCGGCTCAATGGTGGTCTCAATCCCCCCCCCAACCAGGGACACCGAATACGTTCACAGCGGGGATCTTCAGGATGCAATACTGTTACCACGAAAATTAAAAAATTTGGATTCAATTAAATTAATGACGTGGGAAACATCTAAAATTTGGTGACGCCACTGAATATGCGTCATCGTACAAACAATTCCCCACGTTGGGGTGGTTAATTGATCAAATCTCAGCTCTCCGACCTGGGCTTTCGACCCTGACAGGCTGTGCGCCGGCACTCTGGGATCACCACAGCTGGCAATCCAATCAGGACGAGTTGATAATCCCTCACGCGTTGCAGCGAGTGTAAAAAATATTACGGATTTGGGTAATGGCACTGACTGCATTCGCCGCAATAAGTTGCTCCTCGATTGCCAATTTTTCACTCTGGTCGCTAGCTCAGGTGACCTAAAGCGAATTGAACCCCTCCAAACGAAGTCTCCTGGGACTCAATGCCTACTTCCGCTCATGCCCCTTCAACGGCCCAGATAACTGTTTTATCAGCTTCAGTTGGGAATTTCAGCGTTAGCGGGTTTTGTGGGATCCAGGGGGGACTCGTAACAAACAATGACTTCTTTTCTCAGGATGGCGTTATACAGGGACTGAGTTTCGCGGGATATATCTGGTATCTCCTATTGATGCACGATGAATTGTTATACACATAGGTATGTATTGTATCGTATAAAATTTGTACCATATTCCAGAAAAAAGAGGGAATTTTCCCCGTTGACTTGAACCTGACGATTAACCATGGCGCGTTTGGGAATAAAAGGCGAGGCTTCGACACTCTCTACTGTCCCTCCTCACCACCCCTCCCTCGATGTCGGCACAGCACCCCAAAAGATACGTTCGAAGCAGCCGAGGCTGCGTGAATTGCCGCTTAAGGAAGAAGGTATGTTGTTCGGGATCCGTGGCCTTGCTCAGCTGTTGACAGCGCTTTCTCGCCTCATCAGAGGTGTCGTCCTCTTTGTGGGCTGAGCTGCGACGCCTGCGAACGTTTTGGACTTAAATGTGTCAAATTAAATGGTTCACTTAGGTCAACTCCTCCTGTAAGCAACCACCATCTTACTGTCACGTCCACTACCGCCACCTTCACCACGTATCTGCCCCTGTAATTAGAAGCTGAAGGCTAAAAGGGAGGAAGCCGAGGAACAACTTCGCGAAGCCATGCGGAGCCGGGGTCGTCGAAGCAACGCGTACAAAGGTAGGCTTCTGCTAGTAGATTGGTTTTCCCCACTGGTGTGTAACATCAATTCTCACAGAAATACTCACTGCCGTCGAAGAACTGGCAAATATGCATAACGAGATATATAGAATCAGTGAGGTCGACGGCGCTGTCGGCACCATGTCAGAGTCACAACCTGGGCCTGGAGCGACATATTTTCTACGGAACATGGTCGCTGGCGCGAACGGGCTCCCTCCCGGAAATGAGAAAATGGCCCAGGCGCCTCGCTTAAAGTTCTTCCTAGACACCTGCGGGCCTGCTACACCTGGGCCGTTTTTGCACTTCCCTACTACCTCCACGTACCACCTACCCGACTCAGACCCAGCCAGCCTAGCCCACCGATATGACCACCTCCCCCTCCCGCCTCAATACGATGGCTTCAAAGGAAGAAATGAAGCGAGAACGTCTCGGAAGGATTATCCATATCACTTCGACACCACCAGGGCGTCATGTCTTCCGGCGCTCCACGCTCCTTCCCCACTATCTCAGCGCCCTCCATCATCCCTGGAACCCCGTACGCAGGACAACGGAGTTAAGACGTATGGACCGTCCGGCTAAGATGATGGACACGAAATGGGATTCATACTAGTATGTTACTGTATAACGCTGTTTCGAATGAGAGACATGGCCGGCCTTAACTCACTCTGTACAAGACACAAGGAGGAGTTGTGATTCACCCATAAACCCTGGATCTTTCGACAGGAGGCTGACTGGCGAGCTGGACGAAAGGGTTGCCGAGCGTCACAGCGGTAACCAATTAGGAAGAGACCAGAACGTTAGAGGGAAAAGCACGAAGTGAGCTATACGGCGGACCAAAAAAAAGAAAAAGAGAAACAACTCCAGAAAAAAGGATTATTTGAGAGCGCACAATAAGGGGGAATTCCCACCAGGCACCAGGTGATCTCGAAACTAGGCTCTTTGGTAGGCAGGTCACCAGCCTCTCTTTGTGGCGTTTTGGCGTCGCGCCAATTCAGCACGACGGTCTCTTCTACCAAAGCCATCCTCCCAAATCGGTGAGGCATCACCGAATAAGTTTCGGAAGAGCAACCTTGCGCCACGATGAGATACCAGTCGTTACTATCTTCTTATGGCACGTTCCCACCGATTTCTTGGTTTCCCGAGGTGGTGGACCGGCCAGTTTCCCTGACCCTGCAAAAACTACGCGTCTAGAACGCAGTGTATAGACGCTTGATGTTTGAGCACCTAGATCGAGAAAGATTGCAGGATCAGGGTTCCGGGTATAGATGACCATTTGTTCGTAACCCACGAACCCTGGACTTGAATTACAAAGGTCTTGCTACGTATATATACGTTGAATGATCTCCTGCAGGATTCCCGAAGAAGACGGGAATGGTGAAATCGACGGGCTCCTGCGTGTTTGATAGTTGCCTCATGTAACATCCATTTACAGATATGGTCCAGATCAGCCTTCCAGTTCGGCTTTGGACGAAGTGTGTGTGTGTGTGTGAAAAACTGATATGAGCGCGCGTTCTTGTATACGGTTTGAAGCGTAGGTAGGCCCTTTTGAGAGGCGACAGGCAGTACACCAAGTATCTCGCTGTGGGGATTCCAAAGGGATCAGGCACATGGAAGTCTGGTGTCCGCCGACACGTTGGACGGCGACACACGTCATGAGCAATATATAGACGACCCCTTTTCTCCACAGGTAAGCGGACTCCCCCGTCCATCTGACAGTATGGATTTTTACCCCTCGAAATGAGCAAGCGGCCCGGGCGAAGGCGACCAGATGTCTGGGTTCGGGTAATTTTCATGGAATATCACTTCGTCTTCATCTTTAGGGTGGATTTGAGCTCTTGCAAACAACTTCGATTAGGTAAGCCGGTTCTTACTCGCTTCCTGAACGTCGGCTCTTCTCTAAACTCCATGGCAACCCCATGGCAGCGTTCATCCAAACTCAAGTAGACTCGGAGCATGATCCTGATCTGGGCGTCGTTTATCGTTGATGACCGTTATCGAAGAGAAAAACAATTAGGCGAATCGAGCGAGAAACGGGGACGACGATGAATTGCACTACATAATGGCGTAAAATGAAGGTGCAAAAAAATCGGCGCGCCCGATCTGGATGAATAACCGTGAAAGTCATGTGATCATCCAAAAAGGCAGCAAATAAATGATGATCGACCACCATTTTTCCCCTGATTGGACTTTTTTTTTTTTTTGCACTTTGCTACCTCTGCTGGTATAGGTCCGGAGGTGCGCAAGGTGAATGAAAGAAAAGAGGATAATGGATTATTGCATAGTTATCGACTGATGAGGGGTTGACGCATGTGGAACGATTGAAATCAGGTCTCTAGTTCTGATAAGAAGTTCATGATCGTCGGCTACTGTACTATAACGACCATAGGTTCAGTCACATGTCACACGAGATTGTTGAACTGAACTAAAAGAGGTTCTGTCACATGTCACATTGGGACTTTGAACTAACGAAGCAGGATGTCCCCGCAAATCAAGTTAGCAATCAAGATATTATTCTCCATGCATGCTACCACCCTTCCCACCATCTATTTCGTGCCACCAAATCAACAGGTTTCCTCAATCTTCCCCCTCGACGTGCTGGCTCCGAATCCCAGTTTGATTCCTGATTACAAGGTGCTCTGTTGTTGTTATAATCATCCGAATCACTGGATCCTTGTTTAAGCTCACTCATTCCATCTTCAACCACACTGAAGTGGTCACCCATAGCATTGGCATCAGCCTCAGGAAAGTCATTATCTAGCTCATTTGCGAGTGTAGTAAAGTTGCACCACTCAGTGCGGCGGCTCGGTTGGGATGGCAGTAGACTCTGAAGATATATTTGTCGGTGTAAATACATGTAAATACACATCGAGACAAGTATGGAAAGTGCACAACACCCATTATGACTTGCTCCTCCAACACTCCCCCTCAAGTCATGATCCAAAAGTATTCAATGAATGTGGAATCAAGTAACAACTTGATAGGAGAGGTTGATAGAAAATTGTCCATAGGACAAAAACGAATGTAGAAATCATTACCATATTCAATATGATGAGCAACAAAGGTGTTGGCTGTCATAAAGACTATGCCAATAAAGAAATGTTTGATGGCCTTATGATTCCTCCATTTGCTGTGCCCTTAAATCGATGACCTCCCCCTCAGCGTCCTTCTTGGTCGCATTATACCACCCACTCCTTATTATCAATGCCCTTAGTTAGGCAGCTCCCCCTCCTTCTATGACAGCTGATTGAAGCATAGCGACTATTCTCCCCCTCAGGTGTTAGGGAAAGGGGCATGTGTGATGGTGGTTCGGATTGGTCACAGGGCGATTGTTGGAAAGGAATGGATTGTGCACGAAAATGATCGTAAAATGGGCAAACGGGACATGAATGGTAGTTTTGCATGAGTTTTTTTTTGCTCACATATGTCTTCGCTTCAAAAGATCCTTGTCCTCAAAAGGGAATCTTAGTCCCCCCCCTGCATGCATTGAAAAGCGGGTTGCGCTCCATAGCTATTTGCATCGGAGTCGCTGATTATAAGCTGACTCATAGGACGCTGCCGCATTTGTAGATGTTGCAGTATGTGATTGTTGATTTATTGAGGTGGATTAAGGCCGGAGCCAATTGGTGTGATAGCGAGGACGAAAACGGGAGGTGGAAGTGGAAATATTGCGCATTTTTATAAAGCATGGTCCGGAGCCAAGCTGAACCCGGTCCTGTTGAATTTGCATCATGCCCCCAGCCCAAGGGGTGTGGAGTCAACAGTAAAATTGCTTGAGGCGATGTTAAGGGAGTATATTGCATGCATAAAAGCCGCAAGAATCGCGCGCGCATGTCCAAATCAGTTCCTAGTCCTCCTCTCATTCATGTGGAATATATCAGTCCCAAAGAATAAAGATCCAAAGGATCAGCCCAAGAGATCTCCAAGTCCCTCCTGAGAGCATTCCATGCTTCAGAGGGTTATGGTTCGCAGCGCAAAGACCGTGGGAATTTTATGACGTGGCACGACGGAAAATAGAGAAGGAGTGGTAGTCTGTGCCGCATTCCCAGTGTGAGGGCTTCATCCAAGGGGCTTGCAATCAGCCTCAAATAGGGCTTTCCAAGATTGTATCTCAGCCTTGGGTTTTCCAAAGATGCGTGCCTTTTCAAGGACTTATCGCAGACAAACTTGAAGTCTTCCTCATAAGCCACTTGAACCTGGCCAGGGTGCCACGAGAGTCATGTGGACTTATACTTGAACCAACCCAGGTGAGCCGCTCTGGGCTCATAACCTAAAGTTGCACCACTCAGTGCGGTGGCTCGGTTGGGATGGCAGTAGACTCTGAAGATATATTTGTCGGTGTAAATACATGTAAATACACATCGAGACAAGTATGGAAAGTGCACAACACCCATTATGACTTGCTCCTCCAACATGTAGGCCGTGGCTGAAGGATTTGGGTGCCAGGTTGAAGCATAAGACCCTCGCAAACCTCCCCTGTGAGAGTATGTGTAAGTGCGGCGTCGAAGGGAATATCAGATGGTTCGTTGACATCAGGTGGGAATGGGGGCTCATCCAATTGTGTGCCATCTGCACGCTGAGTGCGGTTGCGTGGTGCTATTGGAGCTGATCGAGGTTTTGAGAACTCGGAAAAGAGCAGTGGGTTGTCGATGTGGAGAGTCCTCAGGATGTCAAGCATGGCAGGGCTTGTGAGGCTGGAATGTGATAGACTGAATTCACCAGATTGCGCTTTCTCGAAGGCCTGATAGGAGGAATGAGTGGCAGTTGCACATGAGTCAGTTTGCAAAGCACTCATACCTTAAGTACGATGTGGGGCTTGTTTACTTCATGGAAAGCCTTGACAAGGATGCGAACCATCCGTCGGCGCAATTCTGGAAGGCCATTCTCCACTGCAACAACATCCCTCCTCTCTTCGAGCTGCTTGAGGACATCATTAATTGTGTCAACACGGTGCTCTCGATTGACAGCAAGCTTGAATGCCCGTTGAATAACAAGGTCACAAGGTTGAAAGAGACCAGTGCAACCTCCGGGGACGTAATCGAGAATAATCCAAGGGAATTGGCTATAAAGCCATTCACGAAATTCCCGAGATGTATGGACAGCCCATACATCGAGTTGCCAGATACAGTGGTAATCCTCAGGAAGCATGAGTCTTCTCTTCTGTTGACGGAAGTATGGCACTAAAATGTCTTCAACATATTGCTTCATCGTCTCAATAGTTGCCCAATAGGTGTCTGTGTTCGAGATGACAAAGCAAAACCCCAATTCCATAGCTTCATTATAGTAGGGAGATGATGGAAGGGGGAGGGATTTGGCAGTGTGGCCACGGAAAATAGCCTGAAGCGGCAGCAGTATACCACTTGCCGAGATCGCAATGTTCACCGTGATTGCGCGCTTCTCCTCCTTTCCAAAAACTGAGACTTGCTTTGCCCCAATATCGTTCCATGTTGATGTCTTCGGATCAGAGTAAACAACTTGAGTTTGATCAGAGTTGACATGAAGTTCAGCGGGTATGTTGTATGAGCGGATTGACCATGCTTGGCGAAGAAGTGAATTGTGAATAAGAACTTGAGCATCACTTGGGGCTTTTTGCGAGGCCTGGGTAGGCCTCCGATAGCTCCAACCCACGGTATTGTGGAGAAACTTCAAGACCCACCCTTCAGTTGCACGAAAGACACTTCTATCCTTAAACTTCTTCTTGAATATAGAAGGGTCACGGAACTGAATTGTAGCAATGATCAGACAGCGTGCATCACTAAGAGATACTGCAGCGCCTATCTGTCTCAAGCCCTTAAGTTTTTGAGTAATCTCAGCGGTGATTTCGGGGTAGCCATCCTTGAGAGAGGGGAACTTAGTATGAAAAAACTATTGTGATAACTAGCATGAATTACATACCAAAATCCCCCGCCGCGTTGTTTTACCACCTGGAGAATCTCGTTGTGCTGCCTTCCTCAAAGCATCCTCATTCCACCCTTTCCCTTTGATGATATGTCTCCCAATTACTTGAGAAGTGAGCTTCTTGAAGAGTGAAGGCGAGGTACGTTGTGCCTGCTGTACAATTTTCGACGGGTTTGCCCAATGAACTTTCTTTGCAGCCTCTGTTAGAAGCAAAAAGAATGTAGGGCCCCACCAATAGGTCCGTACAGCAGCCTTGACCTCTTTTGTCTGTTTCCGTCCACTTCGGTGAGGTTCCTTCACCTTATGTAACTCGTGTTTGATGACTGCCAATCCACGCTTAGCACGAGAAATTTGAGCAACATTCAACTGAGTAGAATGTGATTCTGGGTCTGTCACGGTGTCTGGAGTGTCAGTTTGATGCTGTTCACGATAACTTCATGTGAAAAAAATAGTAATCAGCTGAATAGCTAGCAACATACCCTTTTCCCACTGTCCTTCCTTGACTCCCCATCAAATGTCCGCTTCCTAGCACGATAATTGGCTTGTCGTACACGATCATATTCCCTCCGATCAGCCGCAACCATCACTGCCCTCAACTTCACAGCTTTGGCCCTGGAGTCCTGGGATTCACGTAGCTCTTCAAATTGGTGCTTTGTCTGAAGAACCTTTTGCTCCGGGGTTATTTGGGGGAAAAAACTGAGTAGCCCTTCACCATCCACCGCACTGGAGATGTCTGAACAGAGATCCAGCTTTAACTTCATCACCTTCTCAACCTTCGGAATGATTTCCTTCGGAGCCTTAGCTGCAGCCCCTAGTGCTTTGGGAGATGAGGGTGGTGTCGGGGCAGGGGAAAAGGGAAGCGGGGACCTTAACGATGTGGGAGAGGTAGGCAGAAGAGACAATGTCATGGAGGGTACCAATAGTGATAGTGTCTGTTCGACCACGCCATCAACTGATGCACCAGTCTGGATAGTCAATACATTAATGCGTGAACAGTAAGAGACCAACTGAAAAGCTTACATTAAGCAAGTGGTGGTTCAGAACCCGCATAAAAGCAAATAAACAGAGGCGAAATTGCGAAGTTGATAGGTACTTGATTTCTGGTCGAAATATGCTGTCAAGCACGTTCTGTGCATGTAGACCACATGAAGAAACGTCATCTTGATGTGTAGTCGGAATTAAAACAGTTTCAACAGACCCCGCAGCAAATGGAGGATACATAAGCCACCGGGAAAGAGCATTAATGAGTGGAACTGCACAGATAGGGACCTTATGGGCAGTTGTTGGATGAAACAATGAGTCCCCAACTCGGATGGTCTTCGATCTACCTTCTATGACAATAGCGATCCAGTGATTTTGATTGACAAATGCAATCCCAATAAGTGTCTCCAATGTCCCATCTGCTAATTGCGCTGCACAGTCTCGCATAAAACGGTAAGATCGAGAGCCATACACTTTTGGAGGCAAATTCTCTTCACCAAAAAATTCACGGACCCGATCAAAAAAGTTGGGGGACGCAACGTGGACGGCAGCACGAGTTATTTCAGGTTCTCCACGAAGAATTGAGCAGTACCGCTCATGGTCAGTGTCATTCAGACACGCATGTGACACAATCCGTACCAGCGAGCTCACCCCCAGCATGTCCCTGAAGCCATGAACACATTCGGACCATGTGGTCATCCCAAGCAACAAGTGGAAAATTTCTTTCAACTCAAGCGATAAGGCCTCTTGACGCAGGCCATTGGTCAGCCACTTGAAGGCAGTACGCCATAGGTCCTGGAGATCCCGCACCAATAGTATGGATTGCAGGACTGGAGCTAAGTTCAGTGGATATGGGGTGTCATTGATGGCGATAGATCGGGTACCAGGAGGCGGACTCAGAGCAAGAAAATGCCTGATAGAGTATAGTGGAGGCCATCGCAGAGACTCGACCACCTTAAGGTCAAGGGGAGTGATAGGAATGTAAGATGTGTAGGTGAGATGTGTCTCCGCATCCTCGAGTGGCAATTGTGGAAGGGAAAATTCGAGAAAAGACATCACAGAGAGATGTGGGTCAGGCAAGAGAGTCCCGATAAGGGACAGTGGAACATCCTTGAAATTACAAGGTTTTGTTGTGAGCGCTTCAATGTAGCTAGCAAATGCAAAGGGATCCATGGACATCACCTAAGCGTACCTATAGATATTCTCCACCTATTTATCATCGAAACACGATTCTCCGTCCTAGACTTAGCTGGTAGACGCCACACCAGGACGCCAGAAAAGGTTTAATGAGATGGCAACCTTGAATAGACATTGAACCTCGGGCAGCGAATGTCACATGTCACATGCATAGATGAACTAAGCGAGCAGGACACGGCAATCCCCGAAAACCGTGGGAATGAACCTATGGTCGTTATAGTACAGTATACTTAGAGGCTGGTATCCTGCCTAATCGTCGGCTGTGCTCGATGGCAACAGAAAGACGAGCGTCGTGTACAACTGGATCGAGCCACATGTCAGGGGTGGTATGAACGGAGTGCTGCAGATCCACCGCCAACAAAGGCTTGCTTATTAATTGAGATAACAATAGGAACGCGGAGTTAGTGGCGCGTTCTTCCTTTGGAAACGCGCTGACGTGCGGCACGTGCTGTTTACCTATGTGTACGCGTCGTCAGCGATCTTGGCCACCGAACCACCGGACCACTCAAAACTACAGTGCCACTCATGAAGTTCCCAAGTTGGATGCTCATTCTCGCCACCATTCATCTTGTGCCACCCTGAGTTGATCTTTGTTCTCCCCTCCCCCGACCTCCTTAGTACACCCATTCCGATCCCCTGCGGCTTAACTTACCTGAGGGCAAGGCGAGCATGAGCCCATCCATCGCATCATCCTCCCGCCTCAATACGACGCTTCCCAAAGCAAAAACGAAGCGGAAACGTCTTACAAAGGAGTATGTGTATCACTTCGATACCATCGGACGCACTAGGGCGTCCCGTCTCCACTTGGCTTCCAGCACTCCGGATCCCTCCCCTATCATCTCGGAGACTAAGATACCAGACGGCGTCGTGGACAGTCCAGCTGGGACGGTAAAGTGGAAGGACGAAATTGAGGATGGAAAAAGTATTTGTCGGCTATTTCAATCCCACGTCCACTCACCAGTGTTCTCAGGCCTTTTGACGAGTGTCACTTTAGTTGGCGACGTAAATGTTTCGCCAAGAGCTCCTGACTGTGAGGATCGTAGATATGGTACGTGGCCTATTTATTTCTCAAATGAGCAACCTCCTGAGTCTCTCTATAGGGTCAATGCGTTCAACCTCAACCGTCGCGGGAATCCCAAATTCTGATGGACGCAAATCAACGGAACATCATAAACTAAGATGCGAACTCGGGAAAATGAACGCTAGAGGAATCCCCTATGACCAGTTCTTGGATGTCATACATCCCACCTTGAAGGAACTACCACCGGACCTGCTCAGGAAGGTCAAAGGTCCGCTACGCAAGCTCCGGGATGAGTATCTTGAGGTGGTCGATAAGAAAGATAGCCTAGAGCGCGATTTGTATGCCCCCTTTGCCGAGATGGTCTCCAGTATTATCAAGGCCAATGGAGGGAGGATCGATTACGTAAAAACGCACGGGAAGAAGAAGCTTCTAGGAGCCTTAAGTAGTGCAATGAGGAGGCACGTCATCTCGTCCCCATGATTTCACCATCGCTTTAATGCTGAAACCTTTGAGTTCATTAGTCCCGATGGTGTTTTTGTTCGCAAGAGACGCGGGCGGAGGGCCCCGATACCCCCCGATCAAGTACATTGGAGAGATGTTCTTTTTCCCATCGACCTGAAGCGAAAGGAGAATTTCCGTGCTTCACTGCTCCCTCCCACCTCAGATAGTGAAATGACAGAGGAGCAGATTGAGCGGGAGTCTGAGAAGGCCGGCGAGGCAGCGTTGGATGGGAGGCAACAATTGGCTGGGTATGGTTTGGAACAACTGTCAAGCAATTCTCTTAACCGCTTCGGTACCGGCATGGTCGTTATTGGTTCCCTTGTCGAGACCTGGTACTACGATCACTGTGGGCCGATTGGGTCGAGTATCATAGACATTCGGAAACCGGACGACTTCGAGTTGTTCTGTAGGCATATCTTGGCGATGACGTATGCGAGCCCTCAGGAAGTCGGTTTCTGCCCTCACTTTGACACTTTCAATTGGCCCGTCCCTCATGACCGGCAACGAATAACCGTTGAAGGCCATGTCATTTCATTCGATCCCTCTAAGCCCATATACGTCACGCGAGGTCTCACTGGGAGATGCACATCCGTTTTTACTGCAAGCACCCGAGACGATGTCACTGGTCGAGACCGAACGTGCGTGCTGAAACTATCGTATCAGCCTTCTCGCCGTATCATATCAGAAATTGACCACTACCGATTGTTGGCGGAAAAGGGAATCGAAGGTGTACCTGAGATCCTGTGCGCCCAAAAGCTGAGCAGCCTTGGGGATGGACCTCGAGGAGCACTTATGAAATGTTTACCTCATTACGTGTTTGGTCCCATACGCTATCTGGAGGCCATTGTCATGGCCGACAAGTACAAGCCTATCACATCGATCGATATAAACAAGGACACCAAGCTGTTCTTTCGGATCTTCCTTTCCATTGTTGAAAGTGAGTATGCAGATTTCGCTCCAGCTCACCACACAGTAACGCTTTCCCAGCACATCACCGGGCATACGTGGAGGCAGGGATCCTCCATCGTGACATCCACACAAACAACCTCATGTGGGGGATAGAAGACGGGCGACCCGTCGGGGTGCTGATAGATTGGGATTTTGCCAGCGGCCCAGTTTCTCATCCTCCCGAAGATCCTCAGCAGAGTGCTTTCACGCTTAACGTTGCATTCCTCGCAGTCGATCTACTTCAAAAGGAATGCTCATCTCGCTTCTATCGACACGATCTTGAATCCTTCTTTTGGGTCCTTTGGTCAATCATCATTTCAAAAGTGGGAATTGTCGACCTCGACAAGTTCGCGATGGTGTCACGATGGGAGCAGGGTAATGTAGGTCATCGCAAGTTCTCAAAATTCGCTTTCCTGGATAGAGGGCAACATGATGTGCTTGAGACGCTGCAGATGAGTAAACAAACCAGTCTGTCGCATGCAGGCGTGACAGAGTGCCTCTCCGCACTGGGTGATATGATATCCAGAGGTCAAAATGTGTTGGAGAGGAGGACTCAGAAAACGAATGTTGAAACGGCAGACGGCCATATTGTATACACAAACTTTGTGGCTGCACTCAAGCGTGCGGTAGAATAGCAGCTGTTATGCAGACCCGGTCCTTAGAATTGTCATACACCTTTCGTAGGTGACATGGTGATCTAAAGTCTCCTCGTCAAATGGGGGTAGTTGCGAATTCACGAATCGCCGTCGACGTCTTTGATTCTTTGCTGAATAGCCATCGCGAAAGATCAACCGGAGAGGTTGGATCCAGCTCGCTCCTAATGGCACAGCATCAGTTACTGGGTCCGATATGGCAACCAATAAGAACCCCTCTTTTAAGGTGCACATGTCTGTCCATGTTCTCGTACTCCAGTCCGTAAAGTAATCCACCGGGTCGGCGATATTTGCACGTTTGTAACAAATGAGGAACAACACATAAAAGAATGACTCTAGATCGTGACGATAAAGGGCCCGAGGCAGTGGATCAGGTTGGCAAAGGTCTATGGCTCGGGAATGCGGAGTGCCGCCAGGGAGGTCTGGTACATCGAGAGTTTCCCCAGTGTCGGCATCTTTGTCGCAGACCGCCATATCCAAGTCGATGAGGATTCCTTTGGTAGGATCATCGGAATCAACCATCAGATTGTTGAAACTGATGTCCCTGTGTAAAATTCCAGCCTTCTTGTGAAGCTCATGGTGAGCTACATGAGAGCATTAGCGTAAGAATGCAGGAGGAAGAACGACAACATGAACCTTCTATCAGTGATATGAATGCCATTTGAAATGTGTTTATATTCTTAACCGCATAAAGTGGCACACAAAATGGACTCAATACTTGCACTCGAAGTTCACGATCGCGGTAAGTGTGGTTTGCACAGAGATCACCACGCACACCCTCAGACAGTAAGGCAACCGTGCATGAGGTGTGCAGAGTCGCCAAGCCTTTCACTCCTCTTTGATTGGCTAAGCGATAAAGTTTATCTTCAGAGTGCTTCGCGATAAGCTGCCAGGAGCACTTGACAACCACCCGGCTGGACAAGTCTATCGAGCCTGCTATCGGCTGAGCTTCGTACACGACCGTTCCTCGCCCATACAATGACGCAGCAGGATGAACGATTCCTAATATCCTGAGACGATGTCCTTCCACTCCAATCTCGTGATTCTGGATGGTGAACCACGACCGACGCTTTACGCTAGCTGGCGCTTCGAAAAAGGGTTCATAGCCAAGCCGCTCTTTGCTAGCGAGCGAGAACAACACAATGGAGGTAGCGAATAGCTCTGCATCGTCCTTAATGCTAATCTTACTCGAGCAGATTGAACCGGCACGATCGAAATACCAAAGCTGAAACATGTTCCCGTCGACATGAATCCCCAAAACATGGCGTCGGTTTCCAATTGCTGATAAGGTACGAAGAGCGCACTGCTTGAGCGAAGAAGGATCGGGGGTTGGAGGTGACCATGTTTCGGGAATGGGGTTGTGCTTTTGTCGTTTTCCATGTCGACTGCACTCGGCGGACATATCAGGTGGCGACTCGCGATGTTGACGTTTGGTTCCTCCTGGAGAGTGATCATGTCGTGGCTCGGGAGAATGGTAAGGGGAAGACGAAGGCGAGGTTCGATTGTCGGGGGGTCGCCATGAACTTGCGTCGGAAGAGGGTGAAGGAATAAGGCTGGGGTTTACATCGATGATTACGAGTGCATTTGAAAACCCGAATTTGAGCTTCCCGTTCGCCGTTGTATGCACCTCAACGCCGAGACATCTGGAGGAAGGTGACTGACCTGACTTGGATCGCCCGGGACGCTTGGCATAGTGTATGTCGTGGAGGTACTGCTGATCGAAGGCGAATTCGCGTACTTTGATCAGTATCAGGTTGAAAAGACGCATGAGCTGAATATCCGGGTCCGCTCTGAACACAGGCAAGTCCTTCTTGAAACCGTACATTTCCATGTATCGTTTTCTGCAGGAAAGGAATTTCCTACTTTTTACCACTCGCTCGGCTGCCTCGGACAGTTGTGGAGGTGGCGTTCCAAATACTGCATTACAAAAATCCGTCAAATTCACTTGAATGTGGCTCTCCTCGGGTGGATTAGGTGGGGGTTCCGCTGGTGCGACAGTGGGTCTTGGTGCTGAGAGACCAACCAAAATTTGTGTTTGTGCATCCGACCTGTCATACGATTGGTCTTCATGTTCCCGACATGCGAGAGTATTATGGACATGAACTCCAGTTCCACTGAGAAGTCGCTTCGTCCTCTGTCGTAATTTAGATAACAAATATGCTTATGGAGGTCAGTCTTGAACAGAAAGTCGTTTGGAGTCGCACGACGGACCTGGAGCCATGATCCTCTGTTTCCCTGGCTCTAAGACAGAAAAAGATGCTTCCTGGTGCATATGGAGACAATGGAGAGGTGATCTGCGAGCCCGAAGAGTCAGGATTGCGCTTGGATGCTTTGGTTTGAAGGGAAAACTCACTACAGCGGGGTCGGTAAATTATGCCTCGAGACAGTTCACAACAACCGAATAACTATACAGATCTGATTGAAGGTCTAAGATAATCTTGAGGTTCACAGAGATCTATTGTTGACGCGCAGGCCGAACCTTCGACGAACAGCACGCTGCACCGCCACCAATTTTGTCCATGCCCTGTGAACTCAGGTCTGTTCTAGGGCTTTCCCTCTTTTTCCAGCGGCGCATGATTGGCCCGCCGAGAAATACTCCTGCCTGCCTGTCACCATTTGTGCTGGTTCGTACTTGCTTGCTGCTCCGTGAATGGCGTTCAGTAGAGCTCAGACACGGACGTGAGGACATTCTGTTCTTAACTGGGACTTCTATGCAGTTCACGATTGATTCGAACTTCATCCTGCTCAGGCTTAAGGCTGGTCGCCTGCCTAGCTCAAGCTTTGGGTCCATTTTCCGTCCAGTCACTATGGAATGGTTTTTCACACTCCAAGTGTATATTTCTGCAGTCTACTGAACCCTGTATCACCTTACTGCTGCCCTATCTGGCTACTCTAGCCGGGGAAACATGGTTGGATTTCCCTCCGCTGCAAAGTGGGCAACGCGTGCACGGATGTGCATCTCCCTCGATCTCGGCCTAAACAATGCGACTCTCCGGCCACAGGCAGGGTAGATCTTCAGAATATTTTACTTGTTCCACGTAAAACTACATAGATCCAGCTGAACCAGCTGAAGGCATATCATCAAAAGGACTATAAGCATCACCCGCAGCTCGAGTTGTGGAATCGCAAAGTCTAAGAAATGAGGCTGGTGAGAATATTGTACATGAGCTAGGCTAATCAGAAGAGATGTGCGACGACTGGGTACCGTGCAATGGCGTGGTATGTACGTCGAAGACGGAAAACGTAGTAGCATGGGTCCTTTTTGATGCAAGGTGAGAAGGTCAGGTACTGCGAGTTACACAGATGAGTAATCGATGATCAATGATGGAAGGAAAATGCGAGGCAAGCGACAAGTCCATCACCGGAACACTCCTTTCACACTGGCGACAAGATAGAGTTTAACGCTTATAAAAATTCAAACCAAGTCCAACGACACATAATGATATTGCTACTCCAACGCTGACACCAAGTCCAAACAACCCCCATGGAAAGTGTTTCGTTGGTCCTCTCCCCCCAGACGAAGACGGGCCCGATTCTGGTGCAGGTGCAGTCGCAGTGGAACGTCTATGACCGTTACTACGGCTCCTCCTAAACCCAAACAGACGTAATCCAAGCATGGGCACAACGGACATGACAGAAACAGCAATTGACCGCAAATGCAATGGATCACTATGTCCATGCGGCGGAAGATAAAGCGATCTCCCACCGGGTACCCCATTGCCAAGACGTTGAGAGTTACTCCGTCGTAATGACGAACTACCCACCGTCCGTGAAGACGACGCCTTTTCAAGTGTCATCCCTGCTTCACCATCCTCTTCATATGTCCCAGCAGGGTCGTCCGTTCTAAGAGTATTCGCTGCATCGCGAACATCGCGAGAGAACCTAGATTCCCAATTCCACATCCAAGGGTTCGGCAAGAGATGCTCATCCGAATCCGGGTGCTGTTGATCCTCGTGATCGTTCATCATCGTCGTCGAAGAAAAAGACGGAGGCAAGGCGGCTCGAGTAGTAGATGAACGAGGACGACGATGAATTGCACTATGCCGGGAGATCGAAGCGGCCAGTGATGACGTGGATGAAGAAAGTTGACGCAACGCGGCATTAAGATCACGCCATCTCAGGAATCTTTCAGCTGCTTCGGTCCGAAGATGTGTAAGGACGGAAGGTGAATGAAATAGTAGATCACGGAGTTGTGATAGGGAGGACGGACGGATAGTGGAGATAGCCAAAGAGGAAAATGGGCTATTAGTTATGGCTGATGCTGGGTGTGGCGCAACATTGCGGCGATGAGATAAATGAGGGATAGGGGTTGATGCGTGAATTGGAATGATTGGAATGTGAGGTGCAAGGTCTCTGACCAGAGAGACATCAATTTCATTAGGTGCTGATGAAAATGGAAAAGAAGTTCATGATCGTCAGTTGCACTGATTTCCAAATAGGTAAAGGTTGGGAAGCGTGAACGCACTGGATGGCCATAGAAAGATGAGTGCTGTGTACAACAAGGTCGAGTTGGATGTTAGGAGTGGTATGAAGGAAGTGCTGGAAGGTTCGGAGGTGTTGAGAAGTCGGTCCACTGCCGAGAATGGTCTATGAATCACGTCGAGTATGGTGGTTAAGTCGGTATGAGACTAAACGACGATTCAACAATGTTTATGCATGAGCATAGGATTTCGAAACACTCAGATGACCAGCAATTCGTATAAACTCACATCGCGTTCGTCAATTTCAACAAGCAGAATTTCAATGTTCCTCCGGCTCCGAACCTCCGGTGAGGATAGAATCGTCGACGCTCTCAAGATTGGATAGTTATCCGGGGTGTTCTTCCAAGGATCCACGTCCACAACCAAAGAGGGACCTTCAAGTATACCTTCCGCCGCGGACCGACACGCATGAGAACGTCGGCCCATGATCCAGAGTTTCACATTTCCAATTGTTTCCCCAGCAACGGCATCATGTCTCGAAGGCGAAGGGAGCATCAACGATGGCATGATTAGGGTCCTTGAAGCATCCTCGGATAAATCTGGGTTTAACACAGGAGAAGATTCTTCAGAGAGGAAGAGAGAAGAGTTGAGGGAGCTGAGAGGAAAGTCTGACGCGAGTGAACTTGGGGAACCTGGCATTGAATTCTGATCTCGATCACGATGATTAGGCGAAGAAGGGGGCGATGGGAGTGATGCAGTTGAATGGGGAGAACGTGGAGGAGAATGGGATGTACTGATAGAGGAAGTTGGGTGTGTGTCGAGAGGTGATCGTTCATGGGCGTGACGGGACATGATATAAATGGAAAACTTTTCGTAAGGTTCAAAGATTACCCAGAAGGCGCTAAAAGGGAGCTTTCGTCAGTCTTCTGGGAAGGAGAAGGAGTAAGGAGAGAGGATTGAGGAGAGGATGAATTGCGCGACAGGGGACGTGATGTAGCGGATCCAAATCTTTCTCACCCCAGCCGGTTTTTGAACAAGTTCGCGCGCCCGTCGAACTTGATGGATCTTGCGCTTTTTCTCTCCAGCCGCTTTCCTTGTTGGCTTCGCTGGCCTGAAAGCCCCTTAGCTTTTCATGGAGCTCGCCTTCTCTGTCGCTGAAGGTGAAGTTCTCTCGTGAGAATCGAAATGCACTTGGGCAAACTCGGGCCCAAGCACCCTGAGCAAGTACGTTTTCCCAACTGCCCCGGGATTCTCGCGCAGCCATCAAATACATCGCACTGGCAATTGTCCATGGGAATCTAAATCCCACTTTTTTATGTATCCCAATGTGCCCGTCCTTTTTGCTTCACCCTTCGGCGCGGGTCGACCACTCTGGTGGAAGCCCGCCCGGACACCGGCCTTCTGCGCGCCTTCCGGGTCCTAAGCCAATCGCAACCCTGAGGGACTCACTACCCTATTGAAGAATAGATAAAGGCCTTCGAACACGTGCCCCCAACACCCACGGTTCATATCCTTTCCATCAACGTTTGGCGGCGGTTGATGAGATAGATGGATTCTATATCGCTGCTACATTTCCTATCCAGGGAAACTTACCTCAGTTTCTCTTGTACAACCCTACTTTTGGGAGAGGTAACGGTGTGGTATGGGGTCATGGTAGGGATTGCCCGGATTCAAGCGTCTATAATTGTGTCTGATATTCAAACACCTACTGATTCTGGTTTCCCCTTGCCTAACCCTTCGATGTTCGGTGGAAGGGTGATGGCACGATCAAACGGTATCGTATTCGTTTGCATGATGAAACGCTGTAATCAGACTTGCTGTGGGGTGTCAACTTCAGATTTCCGCGTTATCCGAATATTTAACTCATTAACATGAACAAGGGTAGGATCAGGGCATAGTTCCAAGTGCATGTGGCGACGATCACGCGATGACTGAATATTCTACACGATTGTATGTAGCACTGGCATGCATACAGGTGCTTGCCTCATTCTACAGTAAGAGAATCCATAGGGAAAGCATGTTGATATGTGATTGAGCCGAGGTGCGTGGGAATACCAACCTGACTGTATTGATTTCGACGCTTCGAGCAGACGAGGTCCGAGTTGTCTCTTGAGAATCAATCAAGACCTTTGTTTCTACATGCGATAGGAACCAACATGTGCCCACCTCGTTGAAGGTGGCTGTTGATTCTCCACTTCCTGATGCGCGCTGCACGGACTACCCGTCCCGCTGTCAATGGTTAGTGAGGCCACGTTCCCTGCAGGCACTTAATGTAAAGCCATCACTGCAAGTAGGTGGTATTGCCTCCTGGGACTTTTCACCCTCTTAATCATGGTTCTGGGTCTTCATCTGTCACTCTTATTGGGCGCAGCGTCTAGCGTTGCGTTCGCAGTTTTCCCTCCTGTTGATCACGGTTGGGCCCCTGAAGCTCCACTACCTCCTGGGAACGGACGGGTGGCTGAGCCTTCACCTGAGCTCCCTCGTCCCTCACAACCTTTCCCCCTAGCACAGACTCGGTCGCATGACTGTGAGCCTCTACCCATAACAACAGTTGTGCCTGCCATTACGACAATAGAATGGACAAGTGGTATACCTCCTGCAACCCACCCTTCTTGGCCTCATGCTACACTTGGCGGATGGACGGTCATTAACCACCATACGACGTATTACTTCGCCCAGACTCAATACAGCACTCTCCTTTTGCCAACTCCTCGTCCCGCATCGGCCGAACAGTGGATTGTGAAATACAAGGAACATACTCACAGCGGTTTAACACTTGTTCTTCCTGTGATCGAGAGTGCGAATGTGGTGACGAAGACGGTGACGAGAACGGCGACGATTATTCAGCCTCCTCAGCTCGTGGAGAGGCACTCGGTTACGGTAGGTGGATTGTCTGATCATTTGAGTCTGAAGAATTCTGACCACAAGTCATTTGCGTCACATCTTGATTTGCAGACCGTTTATCCTCCTCCTGTCACTATCGTCAATACTATCACTTCAATCGTGACATGCCCGGTTCGTGACTGACTACATTCAGTGTGCCCCACCCTGTTAGGACGCTGACCCGAATTACAATCAGACTCCACCTCCACCTCCACCCTCTCCTCCACCTGTCACGGTCACAACTACTCAGCT
Organism: Cantharellus anzutake; assembly: GCF_015039405.1. Lineage (NCBI taxonomy): Eukaryota > Fungi > Basidiomycota > Agaricomycetes > Cantharellales > Hydnaceae > Cantharellus > Cantharellus anzutake. Next base: position 281,061 of record NW_024066960.1, read on the forward strand.
TGTCCCGACAATTCTACCCATAACGGAATATCAGACGAAGGTCTCAACAGTGACAGGGACGAAAACAGAGACCGACTTATACTCCGTCGTACGAACCACAACGGAATACCAAACACACACAGTGACCGATGTTCAATACTCCACTCTCACCCAACTCATAACCGAGTACCAAACAGCTACTTTGACTACAACAGCTACCGAAACTCGTCCTATCAATTATTGCCCTCCGCAAGCATACGATCCTCCATGTAAGCACGCTGAAATCCTCTCCAACTGGAACGAACGACGCTTCTGCGTAGGCCACCCCTCACTTACCATACCCCTCTCCTACTCCTTTCCCGTCGAGATCATCATCGTCGACGCCGCGGCCAAAACGGATGAATACATGATCGAGGCTGTAAACAACTATGATCCTTCTATCGTGGTGAATTTGGGTAAGACGAGCGAGATTATCCAGAATCCAGGTGAAAGGTGTGAACAAGGGGATGAATGTGTGAGGAAGGGGTTTTCGTGGGGGCGGTTTACGGTTCCGGCTGATTCGGCGGTGAGAGTCACCGTTGCGAAGGGGAGTGTTTGGAGGGTTTTTTATAAAGTTGTTCGGCATTGTCATTAGGTACGTGGCGGGCAATTGGCTTCTACCTTCCCCACCTAAGGGAAAATGATGACACATCGAAGTCAAACTCGCTTGATGCGATGTCGTCAGCACTCCTGGTGATTTTGTTTTCGCTGTGTTGGTCAGGTTCATTTCCTGTCGTGTACAGATCTTACTGTCCTATCATCTTGGTTTATTTCTTGCGGACTTTATGGGAAAAGTATCAATCCCAGTGTTGGCGTTATGCTTTCTCTCTCCTCTTGACCCCTGTTCATTCGGAGCTTCTAGGTTTTTATTTTCGCCCTATCGTCGTCTTAGCTGTTGAAGCGGGATGCACTGTCGATCGTGAGGGGTTGTGCTGCCTCATTCATGACATACGCCATTTCGATGCTAAGTTGAATTGGCTTAGAGAGGCAAGGAGGACTGTTTCAGTCATGTACAAAGTCCCCTTGGAACTCCAAAAATATCTAAGGCTTTGGGGTGGTTGGACGCGGCGCATTCCATAGCATCTGGGCCAGTTACACCAAACTGAAGCACGAGATGGAATGTTGGTATTCATACAGTGATCCATAGTGGCAGACAGCGAGGCGGACATCAGGTAGGCTCAACTGGGCCGAAGGTGTAAATGGCTATCTGGGCTTCTTGGCCCAACACAGGGACGAGTTGCTGTGGGTGCATGACCGTGAATGGAGATGCGTACTGAATATCCGGAGAAGTACCGGAGCTAATCCCTGCCCGCTTAGCCGCCATTCATGTAGCTCCACATGGTGCCTTTTGCTTATATAATATTGTCTCCATGGACCCCTTACCCCACAGCTCCACAGACCCTGCCAGATCGAATGACCACAACCGTCAGCCTCGCGCGCGGACGAGGAATTCACGCGGGGAGGCTGACGGTTAGTGCAACCTTAAACACAGTCCATCGTCCCTCCATCAACGATATGGTCAGTCGGTTATTACTTAGAAGTTAGAATTACTTGCGCGGCCAGGCACTCATGAATGACGTCCTTGACTAAGTTGACAATACATAAAGTACCATCAATCGTACATAAGCTGCGTGCAGAGGTATGGTTGAAACTTTCCATCCACCCATCAGTGCAATAGTCATTTACGTATCGTAGATAATCATTGCTGTCGCTTATGTATCACGTTGAAGTCCAGCATCAATTCTGCGACATACCGCTCGGCCCTTCAATTCAGTGGCGATCAGCGGGTGTAAATTTTCCCAACGTGGGCTTTCGATCTATAATTGTAAGAAGGTGGACCCGTTGGGAAGGGACGTTAATAAGTTGTAAACCCTGTCTTCACTCAATGCCGTTCGCTTTGGGAGAACTCTCTTGAACTCCCCACTCGCAATGACAATGACTCCGTTTGAGCACCTTTCTGGTGGCTACACCTATGGCATTCTCTTTATCGCGATGTAAGCTGAGCTGTCATGCAAACTGGGGCAGGCTAAGTCTCCTCCTACAGATTCCTTGGGATCACGACTGTACAGTCTCGATCATATTTTCTGTCTTATCCGAACGACCCTGTGGTAACAAAACTTCTGGTACTTCCCCCATCACGGTGATTCGCCGCCTTGACACCCTCTTACACTTGCTGCACCCACCCAGGTTTTAGCGCTAATGTGAGCCAGGCCGACGTTGCACCAAGTTCAGGTTCTCATTCCATGTGTCTCTCAGGCTCGTCCAGTTCTTTGGCCTGTATGTGCTTCCTGAGGATTGCAAGCACTTCATTTTCACCTTCGTTGTTTAGTGGGTGCTGTCTGTCAGGTCAATACAGGATGGTTATTTCGCGCAAGGACTCGCCAATAAAAAATTCATGGTGAGCCTACCTTGAATTGTGGCCACAACCGTCCTGACCTACTGTTCAGGTATAACTCTGAGTTTACTATGTCGACTGTGTGTCTTGTACCCCGACCAGCGCCTACACCATCTATCTCATGTACTTCCCCCAGGTCGTGTGTTCCATCTTGGTCCAATCCTTCTTCTCCTGGCGTATCAGAAAAAGTCTGTTTCGGTTCTTTCCTCAGTAAAATCACTCATGAGTTTATGCCCAGTGACCAATGTATGGGTGGCTCTACCCGTAATGATGACTAGTTTGCTTCAGCTTGGTATGTCGTAGCTTATACTGATCCGAGCACTTGCAAACTAATGCCCACAGTTTTCGGGCTTTGTAAACCGTCTCATCCTGTTTCGTCACAATGTGCTGACTAACTTGCGTATATATCCGTAGGGGTGTATATTGTAGGGTAAGTGATCGTGCCGAGTGCGATGGAGTAACGATAACATCACATCGCAATCTTTCAAGGAATCTGCACCCGCAAGTATATTCACTACCCAATTGGAACAGAACCCCAGTCGTCGGTTTGTGTGCAGCTCAGGTTAGTATCATTCATGCGCATTATTATTGTTTTGCGGGGACTCGGAGAGAACCCCTTAGGCTACCGCAGATACGTTGATCGCGGCAATAATGATTGTCCTGTTACGCCGCAGTCGAACCGGATTCGGAAGGTACGGGAGCGATCTTCCGAATGCTAGGAGGCAGGCCTGAGTAGATCTTGCTAGGACAGATAGGGCTATAGGAATCCTAGTCAGGTACGCGATTCATACCGGTGCAGTTACAAGGTCAGCCGCTCCGCATTCATCACCGCGTGTGAATGAGATTCAGGATTCCTTTCTTGACAGTGTTCTGGCTTTGATAATTTTGATTGCAGTGAGCAGATTTTGATCTGACCTTCTTTGATGACCAAAAATGATAAACCATCCTCTCAATCCAGTTTGTTGTGTATGATGGATTTCACTTCATGCATATCTGGTTTTCAGTGGTTAGTTCGGAAATTTCCTTACTCCCATCATTCATATTACCTGCAATCCCTTCATTATTTAGTCGTTGGGAGGAGTATACACCATCACTTTGCTAGCAAAGTAAGTCCTAGGTCGCGTGAATATTACCGCATTCTTTATCACATCATTTCCAGCCTACATGCTCGTAGTCATGTCCGACAATACCTGGTACAAGGACCCATAGAAAATGCTGGACAGTCCATCCACTTGTCCAAATTACCGGCCAGGGTACGATCCTCTCAGCAGCTGTCACGGTTGACCTCGCCAATTTGATTATGTAACTCCGTAGATAAAGGGTCGGATTTTGCATGCTATACCTCTCAACATGCCTAGTTCCATTAAGAGTTCAGAGCGTATGTGCGGCTACTTATTTATGTGGCAGCAAGATTTGACATTGTCTTGCCCTAGCATCCCCCTCAGTCTAAATTCATTTGCCTAAGTGCTCATGGGGCATCTGCTTACCAAGGTGTTTTTTTTCCTGGGGGGAATGCAATACTAGAATGCTTGCTGTGTGTTACTGGAACCTTAATCATGAAATAGTGTATCAGATTTGTCCTCAATTCCATGTAACTCTTGGTTTTTTGGTGGAACCTCAATAGCATTTGCAGTGTGGCTTGTACACACTGGGGTATGGGGTTGGAGAGACCTTACACTTTTTTAGGCATAATGTAAGGAATGGATGGGTCTCAGGGTGGTTGTTAGACACTGGTCCGGGGTCGGCACCGAAGGTTGCTGTTGCGGGCCGCTATAGGCCGCGATGGCTGTGATGCTGCGAACAAGGCCCGATCGTAGGGCATTTGGCCTCAGCAACTCTAAAGGAGCGCTGTGCCCCCTAGCTGTCTCTTGGCCCTCATCCCAGACTTACTGGGGTTGTGTCACGGCTGTGCATTCCGGCCCACTCCCTGCCCGTCCTGATGCCGCCTGAGCCCATTCCCACTATGCGAGCATGAGCGTGAGCCCTGACCTCAGCCCTATCCTCCCTGAGGACTCCCTGCTCACTCCCCTGCTTGCCCCTAGGCTCCCCTGCACCTGGCCGACTCCCCCACAGCCACACCAACCTTCCCACCCTGAGTCCGCCTCTGGCACTGTGCCCAGCGTGACTCCTCTACCCCGCCCACTCGGCCCCTACAGGGCCGCTACCATTCCCGCGCCCGACTCCGGCCCAACTCCGAGTCTGGCGCTGCTACGATACCATTGCTGCTATTGCGGCCCTACGCTCCTTCCTTTATTTATCTGTTATTGTTTGTTTTGACCCTCGGTCATTGCCGGCCACTGTGCGGCCAACCCCGCTCCTTATTCTTGTTTGCTTCCGGACCCTTCGGCCTTCGGCCCGGGTCCGCTTCCATTCATTCCTTCCTCCTATATATATCCTGTATACTACATTATAGTACTTTAGCTCTAATATCGATTTGACCATGACCCTAAGTCCTGACCCCAGCAAGGCAACCCCAGTAAGTCTGAAATGAGGGCCAAGAGACAGCTAGGGGGCACAGCGCTCCTTTAGAGTTGCTGAGGCCAAATGCCCTACCCTCGGGCCTTGTTCCCGGCATCACGGCCATCGCGGCCTATAGTGGCCCGCAACGGTGACCTTTGGTGCCGACCCTGGACCAGTGTCTAACAGGTTGCCTTGTTGGGGTCAGGACTTTAGGGGTCGTGGTCAAATCGATATTAGAGCTAAGGTACAATGAAGTATCATACAGGATATATATAGGGAGAAAGAATGAATGGAAGCGGACCTGGGCCGAAGGCCAAAGGGTCCGGAAGCAAACAGGAATAAGGAGTGGGGTTGGCCGCATAGCAGCCGGCAATGACCGAGGGTCAAAACAAACAATAGCAGATAAATAAAGGAAGGAGCGTAGGGCTGCGATAGTGGCAATGGTATCGTAGCGGTGCTGGACTCGGAGTTGGGCTGGAGTCGGGTGCGGGAATGGTAGCAGCCCTGTAGGGGCCAAGTGGGCAGGGTAGAGGAGTCGTGCTGGGCACGGTGCCGGAGGCGGACTCAGGGTGGGAAGGTTGGTGTGGCTGTGGGGGAGTCGGCCAGGTGCAGGGGAGCCTAGGGGCAAGTGGGGGAGTGAGCAGGGAGTCCTCATGGAGGATAGGGCTGAGGTTGGGGCTTGCGCTCATGCTCGCATAGCGGGAATGGGCTCGGGTGGTGTCAGGGCACACCCCACCCAACCCTCGCTCCGCTCCCCCACTCCACACCGCTTCTCCCTCTTCCTTTCTCCTTTCCCCCTTTCTTTCTTTCTTTCTTTCTTTCTTTCTTCCTCACATGGACCACCTTTCCATCAGCAAAAGTCCGTTATGCTCCGGAGCATCAAGAGTGGCTGGAGCATGTGGGAGACAAAACAGCAGATTGGGCACTCCTGGAGCCAATAGTGTTCTCCTGGGAGGGGGTTCAGGAGCAGCTGGGAGTGGTGAGGAGTATGTAATGTGCCAGGAGCAGTGGGAGGAAAATTTTGGTCTCTAAAAAGTTGAAAAAAAAAATTTAGGGAAAAATCAAAAAAAAATTCAGGAACTATAGTGCCTTTAAAGTGCTTTCAGGACATATAATTATTTGCAAAATTGAGGAAGAAATGATGGAGAAAAATGGAAAATACTTTCGGAGACCCGAGAAATAATGAGAACTGAATTGATGGGAAAGTCTGAAAATTGAATAGGAAAGTGAGGGGAAGCCTTGTAAGCATTGTTATTTTCTGCTGTTCTGATTTTTCCTGATTGTTCTTGGTCTCACTCCCAGCTGCTCCTGGACCCTCCCAGGAGCTTTCAGGAGCTTCTAGGAGTATTGAGGAGCAGCTGGGAATGAGACCAAGAAGAATCGGGAAAAATCAGAACAGCAGAAAATAACAATGCTACAAGGCTTCCCCTCACTTTCCTATTCAATTTTCAGACTTTCCCATCAATTCAGTTCCCATTATTTCCCAGGTCCCCAAAAGTATTTTCCATTAGCTCCTCCTGGACCCTCCCAGGAGCTTCCAGGAGTATCCAGGAGTATCCAGGAGCAGCTGGGAGTGAGACCAAGAACAATCAGGAAAAATTAGAACAGCAGAAAATAACAATGCTACAAGGCTTCCCCTCACTTCCCTATTCAATTTTCAGACTTTCCCATCAATTCAGTTCTCATTATTTCTCGGGTCTCCGAAAGTATTTTCCATTTTTCTCCATCATTTCTTCCTCCATTTTGCAAATAATTATATATCCTGAAAGCACTTCAAAGGCACTACAGTTCCTGATTTTTTTTTGATTTTTTCCCTAATTATTTTTTTCAACTTTTTAGAAGTCCCTATTTTTCAAATTTTCCTCATTTCCCTCTATATCCCCCCTCATTCCCCCTCATTCCCCCCTCATTCTCCCCCTCATTCCCCCCTCATTCTCCCCCTCATTCTCCCCCTCATTTCCCCTCATTTCCCCCCTCATTTCCCCCATTTCCCCCTCCCCCATATTCTGCCAGCCCGAAAGTGATTAAGTTGCCAGATTAATCATATATCAGGCCATAAATTTTGATTGTGTATTGGTGAGTCTCAGTGTCCTTGATATATAGTATAGTGTTTGATCTAAATGTTAAGCAGTGTCTTGTTGTGTTAGTCTTGTGGTAGGAGGTATTCATGGGGGATCTTTCCTCTTTTTTTTTCCTTTTCATTTTCAAATGCTCCAGGAGCCCCCAGAAGCTTCTCACCCCTATACACTTTGAAGCATTTAAATTGTATTTACTGGATATGTTTGTGCACAAAGCAATGCTCCAGGCCCTCCTGGGAGTGCCCTGGAGTACCTAGCCAACTCCGGAGGAAATGGGCTGTTCCTGGACCGGCCAATCTCCTCCTGATTCTCCCAGTGCTCTCGATACTCCGGAGCACTCAGGAGCATAACAATTTTTTGCTGATGTCCCACTGCCCAATGTATCACCGGCACGCATGCCTACTTCCCCTCCTGTATCTCACCGTTCCTATATCGCCGCCATCGCCACCACACTTGCCCCGCACCCACAGCAGGCCCTCTCGGGATCTCCCGTGGAGGCACCCGGAGAGCCGTGGCTGTGTGCAAGGGTGACGTGGCGCGCCCCATGTGACCGATCCCACATGTATATAATAACAGCTGGAGTGGGAACTGAAGAAGTAGCCTTCTTCTTACATTCCCACTTCAGGCAAGTAGTGTAGCCTTCCCTTTTAATAATAACTCACATTCCCACTTCAGACTAAGTGGTTGGGGACGCTCACCCCGTGACGAGATCGCCGCTACGCACAGCTGCTACTCGTCCAACCGAGTCCCGCACGCCGGGACCTCGCCGCTTTCGGAGCTGTCCCTGACAGGTGGCATTGGGACAGGCAGCTAACTGTCAGGGCACTGTCAGGGCACACCTGCTTGACCCACCTCCACCTGGACCCACCTCACCCGGTACCCCTTCTCCCACCCTGCACCCTTCCTTCATATCCCTTCCCCCTCTATCCCTCTCCCACTTCTATTTCTATTCCTATTTCTATTTCTATTTCACAGGGTGTAGGAGAAATAACGGTCACACTATGGAAACCCATTATGGAAATATGCCAGATAAATCACAAAACCTCATATGACAAGTAGATATAAGAAAACTGAAGGACACGAATTTTTACGAATTATTATGACTATACACGATAAATCGAAAGAAAGAAAAATAGCAAAAATACTTCAAGCTTACCATCAATGAGACGGAATTCCTGGGGGAATTTACAGCAAATATTAAAACAAGAATTAGGACAATCGACCAAGATTTGACTATAAAAACAATCAGAGAACCTCCACGGAAACTACTTTCCCACGTCCGCACATGTAGCCAAGGATGGAAGTACCACGGAACAAGGATTCCTCAGGAACTAATGCAAAATTCAAAGTCGTGTTTATAATAGGAAATGTAGATGTCCCCCAAACGGACCCAATGAGAGTAATTACAGGGGAAACTACCCATAAACGACAGAGATATGACTAAAACTCCTGCAAAACGAGGACAATATCTAAAAGGCAAGCGCAAAAATTAACCAGTAACGACCGAGACAAGCTTGATGGACCATTAGAAAGGAAGGGATCTAATCTTAATCCTCCCAAATTTTCATAATAAAAGGATCATGCGTTAATGAGATATCCAATAACGGGAATAGTGACATCAAAAGTCCGAGCTCAGGGAAAAGACGATGTTTGCGTAGGATCCATAATTGAAACATACAACGAAATTTACACGGAAATTATTAAAAATGGGGAACTATAGTTATGCAAATTTTCAGTCCAAACGGTCCAGCCGTTGTGAAGTTATACCCATGACGGGAATATAGAAATCCGCATCATGTGTAATGACACGTGAGGGTGGCGATGCGCAGGGAACCGGCCATCGGAACCGAGATCCGCACTTCGGCAGATTGTGAAGACCAATTTCCGTCCAAATAAGGAAGAGCCCGGTCAAAACAAAGCACAGAAAGTGCAAAACAACCTTAGATCATGAGGGAAAAATCTGAAATAAATCACAGAAGCCCATATGAAAGAAATAAAAACCCGTGCATATCATAAATCCCGAACAATTAAACGGAAACGGCGCCCGCATACGAACGACTATGGGAATGATGCATGTGATTACCGAATGTGCGCGCGAACTTTTGCTAACTCAACGAATACCAGGAAATAGGACACAACCTTAGTACCATTGGAAAGGTGGGAATAAATGAAAATTTATGATACCAAGAACAGGAGAAAACATCTAGAAATGAATGAGATATAGGGACATGAAGTTAGAAACCTGAAAATGCGTGGGTGTCAGGGGACGGACCCCGGGTCCCCATGACCCCTCTCTACAGTCCACAGTCTAGCCTGTAAACACAGCCCATCTCAGGGCATAACTACTGTGGGTAAGAAAGTGTATAGATAAATGAAGAGTAGGCTACACTTGCCTACTGTGGGTAAGAAAGTGAGAAGAAGGTTAACTTCTCACTTTCCCACAGTGGCCCCAATATGGCGAAAACTTCCGGGGATACCCGGAAGTCACATGAGGTGGGATCCGGGGTCGGATCATGCGGCGCACGGAGCGTGCGGCGCAGGAAGTGTGCGGGAAGTGGAGCGGGTCCAGACGCGGGTCCGGGTCCGGGCTAAGTCAGGGTATGTGCCCTGACAGTGGGAAAACAGCTTCAAGAGGTCCAGAGTCCTAAATAAAATACATAAAAATATGATATCTTCAAGGACGACCTACTATAACAACGAACAATACATATGGAGGATTAGGATGTGATAATACAAAGGGGAATCAGGGAATATGAACGAAATTCACGAAAACCACTAAACTACGATGGACCATGGCAGGAATTTTAGGGAACAATATTCTAATGAGGTGGAGAGCTATAACACATTCGTTTGAGTAATTCTTGACTACTAGCAACTTTTTCTTTCAGTTTTAAACCTGAATAATTCACTCATTTACCATTTCAGTCTCATTTTAACTAAATGTCACTAAATAAAAATGGAATAAATCAGCTGAAGGTCTCAGCACAGCCGTATGCATAGTAATGCAAAGTTTGAATTCAGAATCATCGAGTCATAGCAAATTTAATGGTATATATAGGGAATTTGAAATAGGTAACTGCAGCAAATGCAGCGCAGCCAAGTTCTAATTAACCATTAAAATAGCTTAGGCGAGGGAGGACAATAAGGATTCTAGGTGCAGTCTGACCGCAGTAGAACCACAGTTCAGTGCAGCAAAAGTGCAGTAGAACTATAGCGTGAAAATTTCATTTTTTATTCAGTTTGAGAAAAATACACTGTAAATAAATCCTGTAAATAGAAGGTAGAGCGTGAAAAAGGAAGGCAACCCAAGGAGTATAAAAGGGAGACCCTTTCTGCGACTTTTCGCCCCCCTTAGAGAAGTAAGAAAATAGAGTATTATTTTTCTCAAGCATTTCTGGTTGTCACTCCAGTGCGAAAAAGTGATATACAGTTAAGATTGCCACTGTAGTAAAAGGCAGCAATTAAGGAGAGAAATATTAAGTAGATATTTCAACAGGAGAGCTGGTTAACACTCCAGATTTCAAAGTGTAAACACAACAGTTATCTTGCTACTGTTAAAACAAGCAATAAAATAAGACAAAAATAAAACAAACTCAAGGGACACTCCAGACACAATCCAAATTCATTAACTGAATAGAATCTTTGAAACTTCACCAAGTAGAAGATTAAATTCAAGTTTAAATCCAAATTAAACAACGCTACACAGAATTACACCTAGACAAATTAATAAATTTCAATAAAGAAACAGCTCCACAGGGCTCGGTTTATCTGTAAGTCAATTCCCAGGAACTTTAAAACTAACCCATAAAAATAGAATTAGCCAAAACACTCGGATTGGTACTATATTTACAATAAATAACACTAGTACACTTCCCCATCCTAACTAAAGAACCAGGGAACAGCTTGGTGGTGGTCTCGTTTGAACCTCCCAACTGACCTTCCTTCGTTCTCTCCTTCAGCGGTCACGTGCCACCAAAGTTAGCGAGATTGGAGTTCAGCCATCTTCATTTGCCTCATTTGTCTTATAAAGTGGCTACAGATTTATGTAATTACATTTGTGGTTCTCTGAAACATGTGGATGCTCTGGGGAAGGAGGTGTGGTGGTTGATTCTTTAATTCAGGATTAGTGGTATTTCCATGTGATTTCTAAGGAAAATGCAAAGTGTGAATTGACTTAACACTTCATGACACTCTCAATTGGGAGGACTCCCCAAGATTGTTTCTGCTTTCTCCCTAAAGGCATGGCACACAGTATCAGGGAGAAAGGCTGTTCACGCTTGTTGTTTTCTATTTTTGGTAATTCGGTAATTGCCAAATGAATTGATTTCAGAATTCCATACATGCCAAAATTTTACTGTTCATTTTTCAATCTTATCTCCTAAGTGGCAAGGATTGAAAGAAGAGTCAATTCCAGGAGGAAAGCAAAAAACCCTCTCACTTCTCACTGAGTCTGAATATTGAAATTTGGCAACCACAATTATCTTCTTTACTATGTACTCTACAGGTTGGTGGTCACAGAATTCACTAGGACATGTTGTGTCAAAAATGAGAGTGTTGGTTTATTTTGAAATAGTTTGTATCCGGATAGTGATGACTTGTGCAAGTTGCCATTCTTAGTAAGTTAGGGCACGGATGTGTTACTTGGCACAGCACTCCTGGCATAAGTCACTGAGGCCAAAGCCCTCCGCCATGGAGACCTTCCTTCATCTCGATCTGGTCTCTGACACCCTGGACCTTTCCCCAGAAGGAGGCCAGAGGTAGAGAACGAGCAGAGGGACTGCAGCCTCAGCGACTTGGAGAGGAGCACTGTGCCTACGTTCAGTAATGCTTTAGGAGTCTGGTCCTTAACTTCAGAACAAGAGGGCACGAACTCTGGGGGGAGTCTAGTCGTCAATTTTGCACTGAGGTGCCATCAACTACAGTACAGGACTTATATACATAATAGAGGACAAATGGGAACAAAGGGGAAAACCCAAGGGGGACTTACCCACTTGCCGGGTCAGCGAGCTTGTGAGAGAATCGCCTTATCAGGCGTTGTGGAGTGGGTAGGTGAAGGGTGGAATTAGCGACAGCTACTGGAAGTGGGAAAACCTTTGCAGAGTGGGCTGAGGTCTGTAGTAATATTGGGTAGATAGAAATATTAATAAATGTGTAGGATGAGGATACTGTACTGGCACGACCAACAACCTGTCACGTGTCATGTGAAGGTCTTGGATTGAATTAAAAATCAACAAAATTGAATTGATTTATGGCTCCGGTAACTCCCGGAGGCCGTGGGAAGAGGTTGTTGGTCGTGCCAGTACAGTAAGAGGTACCGGAGATCGGAGGCAGAGGTGAACTGGAGGTGAACCGGAGGGTATAGCGGAGGTGCAGGGGGAGGACGGACCAGAGGTGGACCGGAACAGTGGTGGAGTGGAGCGGAGGTGAGGCAGAGTTGATATGGATATGACACCCATCCCACAGGAGAGCCCAAATGGAACAGAGGCAGCCACTGTGGGAAGTCCCCCCATCAGATCGTACCGGGGTGCACCATCACTTAATCAGAAATGCTGGGACTCCCTATCAGCTTTTTTCAGCTGTTAAGTCGTGTGTAGTACTGGGGCTACCTAGCATCTGTATTCCGATTTACATATTGATACCAAAACACATTAACTGAGAGGATTCTAATATCATATTGCTGAGTTCCACGTCGTCCTTTTTCAAGTCCATCCTAGCATTATCCGCTGCATGAAGTTCCCCATCAGATTGTACTGGGTTCTACCATCATTAAATTAGAAATACCGGGAGTCCCTATCGTCCTCTTTAAGCCCGTTCCAGCGTTATCTGTGCTCTGATCCAACAATAGCGCACAGGTCATTTTCTTGAAAGTAACCACATCCTTTCCATCAATTTTGCGATCATCTTGGATGATGGGCACGAAATCCGTTGCAGCGTAGTTGGAGAAGGCATTTCCTATTGGCAAGAATTTCATTCAGTTATAACGTCTTTTTGAGTAGCCGAAATAGACCAGAATTTGCGCACATAAAACATCTTGCAAGCGATTTGGGTGGAGATTCAGCATAGAAGAGAAGCACCCTTTTCTCAAGCTCATCATGACCCATACAGAAAGATGACTAACAGCACCTGTCCATGTGCGCATTCCCACCAGATGGCATTTTTGTCCGAATTTGGTGATTTAGGTGGGTAGCGAGGGTAAGATTCTTGCTTTCCCTTCATCATTGTAAGAGCACGCGTCTAAGATCGAGCTTGTTGTAAATGGCAGTAAACAAAGCAAAATAACGCGTCGATCCTCCATTGTCACTCAAACCGATGGCTTCATCTTTAAATGCGATCGACAGCGGTGACGGGATTTTCAGCGAAGTTGGGCTGGAGAAGGTGTAACCATATTAAAGGTAATGTAACATGTTTTCTGCAATCCCAATCCCTTCACCGCCATGATAAAACGCGTCTAATATCTTGCATCCCCAGTATGTATGAAAACGGTCATACATGCTCACAATCACCCTTGTATGATTGGAAACAGATATGTCGTCGTTTACGGGCCCAACTAATTACAAATAAAAGCTGTGAGATCGCATTATTAAGATGCCAAATTGGGGGGTTGAAAGAGCAGCTCTTTGGCTGTTGCAGTTCTCAGGGGGCAGTGGGAGTATGTAATAATGCATATAGGAGTACGTGCTTTACATCGCTTCAGCCATTTTGTCGTTCCCGACGCCCACAGAACATCGCAAATCCCAATACCTGATCAGTGAGTTCTCCCCCTGTTGACCTACCTTTCTGGACCCGGAATTCTAGGCCATCTCTTCGCACCGAAGCACCTTGATGAGGACAGAAAAGCTATACATTGGTCCAAGAAAGTGAGTATCTGCATTGATAAGGATGTGCGTGCTCAATTGGACAACACAAATTTTAGCTCTACCTATAGATTTAGTTCTGACTCGTTCCCTTTGCAGGCACCAAAAAGCTGATATATTATCACTGGTGAGCATATAGACACTTTACACATACTCGCAGAGTAACTCCCCTGTGCTACAGCCCGAACATCCCTCCTTTCGCTGCTAGGCAGGACTCCAGCCTCTATGGTGTATATCGGTGCGACCTAAGTCAAGATTGTTTGCACCTTCTCGTCGGCTCATACACTTTTAGTTGCGCACTTGCATTAAGTATACCAGCCTTGCCTCAAGGTCACCGCTCATGTCTGCACAACCTTTGTTTGCTGCTCCGACCTTTCCGATGGCAAATGCTATCATTATCCTGTGTATCCATGTATAATATAATGCCAAATGAATCTATTATGGCTTATTATTAAACAGCTGGGGTCCCCTATCGATACCTTCTGGGGCACCCCATCAGGATGGCCCCGTCAGACTGCGCATATCTGATAGGAGGTCCCGGCACTCGAAGTCTGATGATTGGCCCCGTCAACTAGTAACGGGGCTACCTAGCAAGGTTGGTACCGGGTCAACCCATTACCATTTGCTGGGGTTACTTCCCACTGTGCAGCTCGCAAAGAATGCACTTGGTGGGTTTTGCGTTGAAGGGCTGAGATGACAGAGGGCAGCAAATACTAATAGCCGAGTTCGCCACCATGAAGCTTATGTAATATAACAATATAACAATAAATTCGGACAACTCCGCTACAATACATGTAATGGTCTTTATATTGCCCAACGCTGCCTGATTTAGCGATGCACACTCATCTGAGCTGCTGGAGATAACACATCCACCGAGTGACGATGACTGGGTACGAGTCTCCTTATGCACTAGAAGGGAATGTCGGGGCTGCGAAAAAGAGCAGCCATGAAAAAGCCATTTGCATATATCAATGATTTACGTTGGGTGACGGGGAGTCGACATAAGCCGCCTATCAAAAGGCTGCGGTCAGACAGCCCTACCGAGGACTTATCATGCATATGGTGGGGATGGAATTCATGGAATATGTTCCAAATCGTTCAAAGAGCCATGACCCTGACTCATATAATTGATTGTGTAGACCTGTGCATCGTGACTCGTCACCTCAATGTTGGACTAAGTTGTTGTACTGACGGGAAGGACACGCAGACACACACAAACACCAATCCAGAAGCAGTCCTGCATACTTTTAATACTGGTTGTGTTGCATTTGAAATAGGAGAGAGTTCTTGATTTGGTGTAACTCCATGCAAACTGAACTGAGCTTTTTGCATCTCTTCGTTAATCATCATCCTAGCCCTTTGGGAACATTCAAGTAGCCAGGATGACGTCTTTTTCTGCGGAATCATGGACGCGCAAGCACAAGATTATTCTGGGCTTTGATATTGGCACAACGTTCTCTGGAGTATCATTTGCATACCTCTTTCCAGAGTATGTTTTCCGCTCTTCGTGTTCATATAATATATGGTGCATTTCCTGACCTTGTACGTGTCTAGGGGTCCCCAGATGGTCACGAGAGTGAATGCATGGCTCGGGCAGGAAGCCCACGTAGGTGCCAGTAAGATCCCGACCCTTGTATGGTACGACAAGAATAAGAAAGTAAGCAGGCTTTTCTACTGCACGAATGGCATCTAGGTGTCCTGATTACCCTACTGCCCTCTCTTTTGCAATCAGGCCACTGCGTTCGGCGCCGAGATGCAAGACGAAGCAGAGGACAATGGTTGGAGCCTTGCAGGGAATTTCAAACTTCATCTGCACCCCGGAACGATGAAGAAGAAGCATGATTTGACTGTCGATCGTATGTGTTACTCGCTAACTCTGTTACCCGTAGTTGTCGACTCGGAGTTGACCATCTTCGCGACAGCCCTTCCTGAAGGCGTTCCCCTCTCGGCCATGTACAGAGACTTCTTTGGATATCTCATTAAGCATACCCAAGACACGTTCGAAGAACGTGTCCTCGATGGGGCTCGCGTCTGGAAGCTGCATTTTCCCACTGCTGATGTTGTCGTTGCCCACCCGAATGGGTGGGGCCCTAGAGAACAAGAATTTATGCGCAGAGCTGCAGTGGCAGCTAATATCGTCCCTCAGTCCCAGTCGCGTACCCGGATCTTCTTTGTCACTGAAGGAGAAGCTTCGGTCCATTACTGCATGTTTTACGCCAACCTGGCTTCACAACTCAAGGTAAATGCTCCTTTGGCATGATTTCCATGTTAGCTGCAACTCACTACGTCACATATATTAGGAAAACATGAAGTTCATCGTCTGCGACGCCGGTAGGTGCTAGAATTGTTCCGTCGAATGGTTTTATTTAAGTTGAACTTGGTGATAGGTGGATCGACAGTCGATACAACCACCTACTCAGTGTCAAAAGTTCGTCCCCGGCTTCGGCTCCGCGAAGTGAAACCGTCGGCTTGTATTCAGGCAGGCGGTGTATTTGTAAATAAAGCTGCGGAAGAGTACTTCCAACGTGTATTTTCAAACCCTGAAGCGAATCTTCCACGCGATGAAGTTAAAGACTTGGTCAAAAACGCTGTGGATGCCTTTGAGATGACCGCCAAGAAAACCTTCAAGAATGCAACGAGTAAAGGAAGCTTGGACCTAGGACTGAGCCGATACACTAATCCGGCTGTTGGTGTAAGGCGTGGGCGGATGGCGCTGGACGGGTGATTTATCTTTGTCTTCACGAGCACTATCCACAGCTGACAAACATGGTCCGCAGGACAACCATACGGACATTCTTCCAACCATTCGTGGATCAGATTGTCGAGTCTTTGAAGGAGCAAATGTCCGGTATCAATTGCGAGCACATATTGGTTGTTGGAGGGTTTTGAGAAAATGGGTTTCTGAAAGAAATGCTTAAGAATACTTTCGAGAGCAGAAACTGCCAAATGGTCTCTGCAAACGACTCCACGTGGGTTTCTATCCTTATTCAATACCTACGACTCCTCATCCCTGATGGCAGATCTAAAGCAGTATCGGATGGTATGATTATGTGGCATGCCACATGCTTAGTCACTGCACGTGCTTGCCGCTTCGACTATGGGGTGTCCAACAGCACGCCGTACGATTCGGAGGACCCGCGGCACACTAGGCGAACACCGTACTCCTCATTTGATGGGGGAAATAAGATTTCTGATGTGTGGTGTCCCCTCGTCAGGCGCGTGCGTTCGAAGATCATAACGAATAACGTTGGCATATATACCGCTAATCCATTGCAGGGAAACATCCACCAGCCGAACGACGATGTTGAGCTTGGTTGGAGCCGCAGTTACGCAACTCCTCCTAACCTTTGCCATATAACAAAGACCATATATGCTTACACCTTAAATGGGCAGGAAGAGCCCCACTTTATAACGGATCTCTACGGTAAATATCTGATCTTGTTCTTGAACCAGTGCCTGTCATTTTGTTAGGAACCCTTGCACCGGGATTTGAGGAAATTTGCACTATCTCTGCAGATATGAGCGGATTATCTGGGGCTCTTGAAGAGTGTCAGGGAGTGCAGGGGAAATACTGGAAATTGCGTTTCAACATCTGCATCAAATTTGGGGGAACAGAGCTTCAAGCGTATATTACATGGACCGAGGATGTGGGTGTGGACATTCAGGATTTTCAGTCTTATTGATACCCTTCTGAACGCAGGGAAAGAACCGCACAAGTGAGGCTCAAATTATCCCGAACTCGCTGATGTGAAGAAGCCTTGAAATGGGATTCATTTCTAACGTTTCCACTGGCTTGTTGGACATTATGTAATTGTTCCGCCGCATGTGTGGTTTCATGTATTTTTTTTGCTGCACCATTGATCATAAGCAAATGCGTAGAATACACAAATTATTTCCGCTACATCACCGCAGGGCCCAATTTTTCAACGGAATCCAGGTCCTCCATAGGGCGTCGATGAGGCTGTCCGCTACCCGGGAGTCCTTTGATTTTTGGTAACTCCAGCTACCAGTACCACCAATTGTATTGGCGAATTCTTTTATTCTTCGCCATTCACCCGTGCCCGAAGCACTACGCAACTATGGCATATTTCTGCTGCCGCATTGCCTGAGGATGGCGCACCAGCTACTACAGCGGGAAACAGCCTTCAATAAGCCTGCAACCGATCAATCGTAGTGCACAATTTGATTTTCCGCTGACGACATGACCCATAAGGCAAGTGGGCAGGTGAACTATTCTTGACACCATGAACTACTATGAGGCACTCGATGTACCGTCAACCGCTTCAGCAGATGTGATCAACGATCGTACGTACTACTGATCGCTGGCGTTACGAGGGACTCTGTCATTTGGGCGCAGAATACCAGATTTTGGCGAATAAATGGCACCCGGACAAAAACAGGGGGAACACGGCTGCTGCAGAGAGATTCAAACTGGTAAGTCGCAGATATCATTAAATTGGGTCCAATGGGCCCTGAGCTTTCTTGCTGGGCAGATCGGTGAAGCATACCAATCGTTAACGGGTTAGCGCCGTTGGGCATGCTATCCACTGTGCCAAGATACTCATACAAAGGAATGATTTTCAGATCCAGCGAAACGTTCTGCGTATGATCTTTCCCAACGTCAGACTGGTCAAGGGGAGTTCAAGTCCCTCGTTTTTCCGTCAGTCAACTCATAGTTGTGCAATTAGGTTTGGCTATCGTCAGGCAAGTTTCAACGCGTCGCGCTCGTGTCTGTCCGAAAAACATCATTGCAACCTGGCCTTCCGCCACTTGGTATGAACTCTCCGCAGCGCCAGGAGTATTCTTCTGCTCGTTTTGTTACGAAGAGCACATCGCGGCAACTCGGTTCGGTCAGGCATGTAGAGAAGTTCCTGCCTTCCCACCACGTCCGATGAGATGTGGTTATTGGGCGCCACGCGTACGAATTCTCTTCAATGGGGCCCTCAAGACTGGAGATTTGTCCCCACTTGTTGCATATCTCGAAATTAGGGCCTCAATGCCTGACTGTTTAGGGAGCAGAGGGTACGTTCCAGGCCCTGAACCACGCATGGAATGGTTCACTCTCAAAGTGGATCCCAACAATCCTAATGATCCCTTGTCCGGTTTCATCGTTTGCCGTGCGTGCTATGAGGATGTCGTGATGGCAACTCCTCATTATACCCATTTCCGAAAGCATTGGCGCACTCAGTTGCCAGACCAGGTGTGGACCTGCGATGCGGGTAACGGGTGGGGTCGGCTTGTATTAAATCCATTTGTTTCCAACAATCAGGATCTTGGGTGGAGTGCGGTTGTGACGAAGTTGTGCAGTGGATTCAGAAAGAAATGCTATCGGAAAAGCAGGAATCACACCGAGTTGTGGTGGAGACTCCGGGACAACTTGGATATCAAGTCTCTTGCCGTTTGTGACCCCTGCCATAAGAGGTTTATCGCTCCTTCCGATTATCTCACCGAGTGGGAACCCGTATCGCAGTCAGAGCCACTCATCTCGCCCTCTAATCAGGAGCCCCTCCTGTCATGTGCGATGAGTGATAGCCGCCTCCTATGCTCTTGGGAAATTGCCAGACTCTCAAGTCTTCCTATGAGTACATGGCGTGAGGTGGCCCTCGTCATTCTCCATTGCGAGCCCCGTACCCGGCAGGAAGAAATTGGAAAGAAATGGTATCGGATCACTTCATCCCCAAACCTCTGTAACATCTGTTCAGGTTGTTACTACACATTCTTTTATGCCCTCGGATTCGGGTCTCATTTCTATCGTGACACTGTGAACCCGGACGATGGAGCAACATCGCAGCGGAGAATCTGTGATCTGTATTCTTACTCTCCTTACTTCCCTACGCTTATCCGAAAGCTTTATGAAGCCGGTGCGGTCGGTGATATTGATATTTTCCTTCGGTATGTCCGGGAGAGGAAGGACTTACGCCTTTGTCCACTTGGTCATGTCGAAGCGGATCCCGAGCGCATGAGATGGTATGGGGACGGGGACAGCTTCATTGCTTGCGAGGAGTGTTATTTCGACGTCATCCGTAACAGTTCGTTGGCCCAACACGTGCGGCGTTGTGACCCACGAAATTCCCCCCAGTACCAACGGTGCACATTATGGTCGGACCGCATGAGGACGCAATGGGCGAATGCTTGTCAACGTGGGGACCTGACGGAGTTCACAGATTTCTGTAAGACTCGAGCCTGGGCTTTCAAGGAAACGATGTTCAGGGCAATACAGATGAATCGGGAGATCAACACACAACGGGGGCTAGGAGCCGGGGAAAGAGGCGAGGCGAAGGCCACGATAGATAGGCTGTTTCAACAGTGGCAAGGTTGGTGTTAATGCTTTCGCTCCATATATGAACATTCCGTGTTCTCCTCTACGTAGTATTGTATGGACGTATATGGGAGTCGACAGGAATGATTTTTCGCGTGTGCTCGTGCACTTACGCGCATTATGCTATCTGTAATGGCGAAATCAACGGGGAATTTTAGGGGATAGCTGTTTGATTTCCATCCGCCGTTTGGCCTCGCTTCGTCTGGGCGAGGAAACCTCAGATTCGTTGCATTTCGGCAAACCCAAGTGCTATATATATTATGCATATCCATCGCATTCACCCGATCTTACTGTTGCGGGTGCAAACAGTTCTTCGCGCCAGCCATTGGGAAGAACGTGTTTACTATTTGTTCGGGTAGCGCGGGCAATGTAGGTGTCATTGTTTATTGGAAAGGGAAGAGGGGACAGGAGGGATAAAGGATGCGATTACGGCTATGCATAACTTAGGGCTATCCCTGCTTCCTTTTTGAATGGTCCGATGAATGAATGGCGTACGTACCCCGGGAACAAACGTCCAGGGAGTTGGTGTGTGGTATGTACTCGTTGCTACTGTTTATAGCTTACAGTAAGCGTTTGTGTGTGTAACGAACGCCAAGACTGCATTGATTCAGTAACTGCGGGGGTTGTCTAAATGGGCAATACAGTCCACACGACAACCCCGACATCACGACCCGGAGGACCCTGTCACCCCGACCACACCAACCAGACATCCCTACCATGTATTGGTGATCATGTACACTCCGCTGTAGTATGGCGGGTCAGCCGCACTGCCAACACTTACACCTGATTTGAATAAGTGCACGCAATGATAGGATCTCCGAGTAACGAACGCCAAGACTGCATTAATTCAGTAACTGTGCGGTCCTCTCTGATGTAAAGCGATGCATGCAAGCCGAGTTGAGCTCTCTGCATCTCTTCGTTGATTATCACCCTAGCCCTTTGGAAACATTCAAGTAATCAACATGAAGTCTTTTTCTGCGGATCCGTGGATGCGCAAGCCAAAAATAATACTGGGACTCGATATTGGCACGACGTTCTCTGGAGTGTCATTTGCATACCTCTTTCCAGAGTATGTTTTCATCTTCGTATTCATGACCCATTCCTCACCTTGTAGGTGTGGAGAGGTCCCCAGGCAGTCATGAGAGTGAATGCATGGCCCGGGCAGGAAGCCCACTCAGGTGACAGTAAGATCCCGACTCAGATATGGTATGACAAGAATAAGAAAGTAAGTGGGCTTTTCCACTGCATGAATGGTATCTATGTGGTCCCGATTGCTCTGCTGCCCTTTCCTCTGCGATCAGGCCACCGCGTTTGGCGCCGAGGCGTTAAGCGCCGAGACACAAGATGAAGCAGAGGACAGCGGTTGGAGTCTTGCAAGGCATTTCAAACTCCACCTACACCCCAAAGCGATGAAGGAGATGCATAATTTGACCCTCGATCGTGTGTACTACTCGTTAACTTTGTCACCTGTAGTTGTCGAGTTGACCATCTTTGGGACAGCGCTGCCTGAAGGCGTTCCCCTCTCAACCATATATAGAGACTTCTTTGGATATCTCATTCAGCACACTCAAGATGCGTTTGAAGACTGTGTCCTCGATGGAACTCGCATGTGGGAGATGCTTTTCCCCTCTGCTGATGTTGTCATTGCCCACCCGAATGGATGGGGCTTGAGGGAACAAGAATTCATGCGAGAAGCTGCAGTGGCAGCTAATATCGTCCCCCGGTCCCAGTCGCGTACCCGAATCTTCTTTGTCACTGAAGGAGAAGCTTCTGTCCATTACTGCATGTTTTACGCCAACTTAGCACCACAGCTCAAGGTGAATGCTCTTTTGGCATGATTGTCATAGCTGGAACCTGCCATGTCATCTATATTAGGAAAACGTGAAGTTCATCGTCTGTGATGCTGGTGGGTGCCAGAATCGTTCCATTGAATGATTTTGTTAAGATGAAATTTGTGATAGGTGGATCAACAGTCGATACAACCACCTACTCAGTCTCCCAAGTTCATCCCCGGCTTCAGCTCCACGAAGTGAAACCGTCGGCTTGTATTCTGGCAGGTGGTGTATTTGTAAACATTGCTGCGGAAGAATACTTCCACCGCGTATTTTCAAACCCCGAGGCAAATATTCCACCGGATGAAACTAGAGACTTGGTCAGAAATGCCGTGGATGCTTTTGAAATGACCGTCAAAAAAGCCTTCAATGACATAACAAGTAAAGGGAGCCTGGACCTTGGGATGAGTCGATACAATAATCCAGCTGTTGGTGTGAAGCGTGGGCGGATGACGCTGGACGGGTGATTCATTTCACCTTTGCATACACTACTATAGCTGACAAATGGTCCGAAGGACGACCACCGGGACTTTCTTCCAACCGGTCGTAAACCAGATTGTTGACTCTTTAAAGGAGCAAATGTCTGGTGTTAACTGCAAGCATATTTTGGTTGTTGGAGGCTTTGGAGAAAACAGGTTTCTAAGGGAAACACTTAAGAAAACGTTCGGGAGCAGAGACTGCCAAGTAGTCACTGCAAATGACTCAACGTGGGTTTGGATCTATCCAATATATGCAACTCGTCACAGTAATCACCCCTGCTCGCAGATCTAAAGCAGTATCGGATGGTGTGGTTATTTTCCATGCCATATCTCTAGTCACTGCCCGGGCTTGCCGCTTCGACTACGGGACGTCCAAAAGTGTACTGTACAATCCAGAGGACCCGCAGCACAGTAAGCGAACACCCCACTATTCAAATGATGGGAAAGAGTGGACATGCTCTGTGTGGCAACCCCTTGTCAGGCGTGTGAGTTCGAAAATCATAATAGATATAGCTTATGTACCACTAATTCATTTTAGGGGGACGTCTACCAGTCAAATGACGGTGTTGAGAGGCCTTACTATCGTACATACGAAGTTATTTCTCCAAATCTTACTCATTTCACAGAAGCGGTATTTGCTTATACCCTACTCAATGGGCAGGAAGAGCCTTACTACGTAAAGGATGCTGACGGTAAACCCCAGATGATATTTTATACTCATGATTGATCAAACTTTTTCAGAAAATCTTACACCGGGAATGGAGAGAGTTTGTGTCATCTCCGCAGATCTAAGCCGGTTATCTGGGGCCCTTAAAGAGCATCGGGGAGTCAAGGGAAAATATTGGAAGGTGGAATATAACATTGGCATCAAATTTGGTGGAACAGAGCTTCAAGCGTATCTTACATGGACTGAAAACGTGAGAATGAACACTCTGAATGAACACTCCGAATGGTTTAACTGACCACTTTATAAATGCAGGGAAAGAAGTGCATGAGCGAGGCTCAAATTATCCCGAGCTCGCTGATGTAAACAAACTGGTGTTTGTAGGATTTTATGTAATTGTCTCACTGTTTGGTTCCATTTATTATCTTGCTGAGATCCTCGCTACGAGAAGGTCATGCAGCTAGAATGTTCTGTGCTAATAGGCTCTCTAACTCTAATTGAAGGGTTATTGGTGCTTGTGGACTTGAAGACTGGAGCGGTGTAAGGATTTCACTAGACAGGATACCAGCCTCTATACCTAAACAACAACTTCTGCTAAAGTGGACATGGCAGCTTTGCATATATGCACCTCTGGGATCTTCCCTAGGCAGGATACCGGCCTCTATAAGAGTAGAGATCTTGCCCTGAACGATGCGATCTTGTACTACTGATAATCTATTTCATCTATCCCAGTATGTTTATTATACCGGTGAGTGGCACCACCTGCCTGATCACAGTGGAGCTTTCATCGTCACACACTTGCACCTGAGTCCACCCATGCAAACCAGCCAGAGTGTATAATTGATATGCTGCTTCAAAAGGGGTTTGCCGATATGTGTCAGGGGACGCGCGTGCTCGCGCAAGGTGCTCCGATAACCTAGTTGTGATTAAAGCCGGGGGAAAGGGATGTCCCCATCTTAGGGTCAGCTATATACATGTAGAGTCCGGCAATAAGGAAACCAAACAGATTGCCGATAGAATCACATGATCATAGAATGTTCCAGAACAATGCCGGAGATGATCCGGGTCACCGGGGCTTAGGTAAGTGGAGTAGACGGGAATTACCGGCATACTTCCCACGTGCATATGCACAGCCGGCATAGGGTCCAGGGTCATTGCTGATCCCTGACAATATGACAAGTACACAGATGGACTACAGTCATTTGCTGTCAGGGCACACCCACCTGACCTGGCCCCACCTCGCCCAGTGCCCCACCACCCGCTCCTCCTGACCTCCCCCCTCTTCCCCTTTTACTCTTCTCTTTCTTCTTTCCTCTCTTCTCTCTTCTCTTTCCTCTTTATTCTTTTCTTATCACACGGACGACTTCCTTTGTATCAATGTACCATTGACCTGGCTGCAGTGTAACACGCCTGGACCTGGACACACTGGATGACCTCCCGCATACCAGACGCTCCTAGGACCTCTTACGGAGGTACCCGGATGGATGCGGCTGTGCATGTAGATGATGTGGCGCTTCCCACGTGGCCTCAACCACATGTATATAAACACAGCCTAAGTGGGAACTGAGAAGCAACCTTCTTCTCACATTTCCCACTTTAGGCAAGTAGCTTACATTTCCCTTGTTAATAACAATAACACATTTCCCACTTTAGCCTGAGTGGCCAGGGACCCTCGTCTGCTTCGGGCCCGTTGTTACACGGGCCTGCGTCATACCTACCGGACCCTCAGCCCCGGGCGATATACCTGGGCGCTCTCGACCCTGGGTCGGTCCCTGACAGCAGAAGAAGGTTTCAACCCCATTTCCCCCCACCTCCCCCGCCATGGTGACACAAGAACAGTATGACGACCTGCTGGCCCGGTTCCAGGAACTACAGGCCACTGTGGTAGCCCAAGCCCAGGGCCAGCCCGCACATGTGCCCAGACCACCCAAAGTTGCCCCCCCCCACCCCCTTCTCGGGAGTCAACGAGGACCTCGACCGCTTTAAGGCCAAATGCGGGATCTATCTCTACGTCCGCACGGCTGAATTCCCCAGCACCCTCTCCCAAGTCCTCTTCATGCTTTCCTACATGAAGGGAGGGACTGCAGGAGCATGGGCAACGCAATGCACCATGGCGCTACTGAGGACGGGCTCCCCTACACCCACCATGGACAAGTTCAATGCAGAGCTTGACGCCATGTTCCAAGACCCAAACTGGGCGGCCACAGCCTGGCAGAGGCTGGCTACCATCTGACAGGGAAGTGACCCCGTGGACAGACTCATCCAGGAGTTTGAGATACTAGGGCCCACCTCGCAGCTAGGCAATGTAGGGCTAGTCGACTGCTTTGAGCGGGCAATCAACTCCTGGCTCCACGAGAGCATCTACTAGCTCCACCCTATGCCCACCACCTGGGCCGAATGGAAGTGTGAAGCCACGCTCCTTGACAGCCAGTGGCAGCGCTTCCAGAGGATGCAGCCATGCACGCCCTCACCTGGGCCCCCTCCACCTGCCCCACCCACGACCCTTGTAACCCACACCCCGAGACCTGCCAGACACAATGCCTGCACCCGGAAGACCTTCAAACGCTGATGAAGGGGTTGAAGGGCCAAGCGATGAAAGGACCAGAGGCAGGAGGGAAAAGACTAGACCCGGACCAAAGAGGGCACCCGGAGACCCAGCCTGTAGGGAGCGCATGCCAGCCACCCATAAGGGATAGCTCACGCAGCGCCACGATGTCCATGAGCCACCACCAGCACCGAAGCTCCATCGGGTCATTGCAAAGAAAAGGAGAAAGGGAGCACCCTGGGCCTGCAAGGATGAGGAAACCACAGAGACGACCCCAGAGGTAGCAGTGTCCCCACCTGCTATCTACATCCTCTCCAAACGGTCCCCAAGATCCCTCAACCTTGCCGTGAGGCTGACCTCCCTGACCTCCCTTGCCTCTGTGTCTGTATCAGCGCTCCTAGACTCGGGAGCCACCGGAAACTTCGTGAGCCCTGAGTTCGTCCGGAGGCACAAGCTCAAGACCACCCCACTCCCCACACCCATCCCGTCCGTAACGTCGATGGAACCCCAAACGAGAATGGGGCCATAACCGAAGAATTAGAGGCCCTCTTGACATTCGGATGCCATACAGAGTGGGCCCGCTTCGCAGTCGGAACCTCGGGTGACAGTCCCTCATCATAGGACACTCATGGCTGCTGCACCACAACCCGGAGGTGGACTGGGTACGGCAAAAGGTCGTCATGTCCTGCTGCCCATCCTCCTGCCGGCCACCACGAGCACAAGGTGACCAAGACCCCATGCTAGAGCCTGGAGACAGGATCTATGCCGTGATCATTCCTCCAGAGTGGGGACATGAGCTAAGAGCGACTACTACACCCTCCCAGCAGATGGCCCAAGAAGCCCACGACCCGGAGGCAGAACCCGCATTGTTTGAAGCATTGGTGCCAGAGCAATACCAGGATTTCCGGGATGTGTTCTCGAAAGAGGCCTTCGATCAACTACCCCCCCGGAAACCCTGGGACCACACCATTGATCTAGTGCCGGACGCCAAGCTCCCCAGAGGGAAGACCTTCCCACTCTCACAGCCAGAGCAGAAGGAGCTGGACGAGTTTCTGTGAGAGAACCTGCAGAACGGACGCATCCAGCCGTCCAAGTCCCTGATGGGGGCCCCAGTCTTCTTTGTTAAGAAGAAAGACAGGTCACTACGGCTAGTTCAGGACTACCAGAAACTGAACGAGATCATGGTAAAGAACTCGTACCCGCTCCCGCTCATCTCTGATGTCCTTGCCTGCCTCCGCAATGCCAAGTACTTCTCAGTGCTAGACCTGTGCTGGGGGTTCAACAACGTCTGAATCAAGGATGGTGATGAGTGGAAGGCCACATTCGCAACCAACTGGGGGCTGTTCGAGCCCATGGTAATGTTCTTCAGGCTATGCAACTCACCCATGACCTTCCAAACCATGATGAACGACATCCTCCAGGATTTCATCGACCAGGAGGTTGTCATCTGTTACATGGATGACATCCTCATTTTCACCACTACCCTAGAGGAGCACCGGAGGGTCATCCGAGAAGTCCTGGAGACGTTGCGAAAGAGGAAGCTCTTCCTGAAGCCAGAGAAGTGCAAGTTCGAGCAGACGCAGATCGAGTATCTCGGACTTGTCATCTCTGAGGGAAGTGTCGCGATGGACCCTGTGAAGATTAGAGGAGTCCTTGACTGGCCCACCCCAACCAAGGTAAAGGAAGTGCAGTCCTTCCTAGGGTTTGTGAATTTCTATCGCCGGTTCATCAGAGACTTCTCTGAGAAGGCCTGCCCACTTCATGCACTGACCCGGAAGACCAAGGTCTGTAACTGGGGCCCGGACGAGGACCACGCCTTCCACGCCCTTAAGGAGGCCGTCACCACTGCCCCTGTCCTCTCCTTCCCCACTGACTCCAGCCACTTCAGGCTCGAGTGCGACGCCTCCAACTTCGCAACCAGTGCAGTCCTCTCTCAGCTCCAGTCGGACAGAGAGTTCCACCCGGTAGCATTCATGTCCAAAAGCTTATGGACGTGGAATGCAACTACGAGGTATACGACAAGGAGATGCTCGCAATCGTCCAAGCCCTTGAAGAGTGGCAGCACTTCCTGGAGGGTGCCAAGGAGAGGGTTGAGGTCTACACGGATCACCGCAACTTGGGGTACTTCTGCACGGCCCAGAGGCTGAACTGGTGCCAAGCACAGTGGTCCCTCTTCCTCTCCCGCTTCTATTTCACCCTCATCCACCCCCAGGGAAACTCATGGGGAAGCCAGACGCACTCTCACGATGCGCTGACCACCCAAAGGGGAAAGATGACAACGAGGGGCTGACACTCCTCCAACCCACCTGGTTTGAAGCCCAGGCAACAGAAGTGATCTCGGTAGAGGGAGAAGAGGTGGGGATCCTAGAGAGGATACGTGGAGTGAAGGAACACGACGAGAGGGTGGTAAAAGCCATGTGGGAACTGGGAGAAGGGACCCTGAGGTCGGATGAATGGGAGAAGCAAGGAGAGTTAATCCTATACCGAGGAAAGGTGTACGTACTGAAAGACCCACAACTCCGCCATGACCTGGTGTGGTTGCACCACGATGCATGGGCAACGGGGCATCCGGGGCGATGGAAAACCCTAGAACTCGTTTCCCATGACTACTGGTGGCCCTGGATGGCAGAGTACATTGGGCAGTACGTACGTGGGTGCGATACCTGCAACCGAGTCAAACCTTTCCCCTCACGAAAGGTTGGGAAGCTCACCCCAAACAAGGTCCCCACCCACCGCTGGCAGATAATCTCAGTGGACATGGTAGGAGAGCTCCCAGAGTCGAAGGGGTACAATGCCATCCTGGTCATGGTGGACCACTTGTCCAAACGCATCCACGCAGTCCCCACAGTAATGACGATAGACTCAGTGGGCGTCACGCGGCTCTTCCTGGAACACATCTGGAAGCATCACGGGCTCCCAGAGGAGATCCTCAGTGACAGAGGGAGCGCCTTCGTCTCCCACTTCTCAAGAGAGCTCACGGACCTCCTTGGAGTCAAACTCACCCCTTCGACACCCTACCACCCCCAGACGGATGGGCAAACCGAGCGGGTCAACCAAGAGATCGAAGCCTACCTCCGGGTGTTTGTCAACCACCGCCAGGACGACTGGGCAGACTGGCTCCCATTAGCAGAGTTCGCCTACAACAATTGCATCCACTCGTCCACCCACCGGACCCCCTTTGAACTCGACACTGGGCAACACCCCAGGATGGGGACAGAACCCACCCATATGTCCGAAGTAGAGGCTGCTGATGCCTTTTCGTCAAGGATGATGAAAATGCAGGAGGAGGCGAAGGCGGTGCTAGAACATGCAGCAGACAAGATGGCCCGCTATTACGATCGGGGCCGTGAAGCAGCCCCCGAATACCAAGAGGGTGACCAAGTCTGGCTCAATGCCCAGAACTACACAACCGACCGCCCCACCAAAAAACTAGACCACAAATGGCTCGGCCCCTTCAAGATAGTCAAAGTTGTCTCCCCTGCCACTGTCAAACTCCAACTCACCGCACGACAGAAAGGAATCCACCTGGTTGTATCTGTAACAAACATCAGGCCACACCGCCTGGACAAAATCGCAGAACGACCCCTCGACCCCCGCCCGGCCCGGAACTCGTAGATGGAGAAGAGGAGTACAAAGTTGAAAAGGTATTGGACTCCAAATGGCTACGCCGGAAACTCTGGTACCTGGTAAAGTTCACAGGCTGGCCAAACTCGGAGAACCAGTGGCTCCAGCAGGACCACTTAACCCATGCCCCCGACCGAATCGAGGAATTCCACAGAATGCACCCCCAAGCCCCAGGGAGAGAGAGGGAGAACCACCTGGCCACTTCGAGGCGAAGTGGCTTAAGGAGGGGGTGATGTCAAGGCACACCCACCTGACCCGGCCCCACCTCGCCCGGTGCCCCACCACCCACTCCTCCTGACCTCCCCCCTCTTCCCCTTTTACTCTTCTCTTTCTTCTTTCCTCTCTTCTCTCTTCTCTTTCCTCTTTATTCTTTTCTTATCACATGGACGACTTCCCTTGTATCAATGTACCATTGACCCAGCTGCAGTGTAACGCGCCCGGACCCGGACACACCGGATGACCTCCTGCATACTGGATGCTCCTAGGACCTCTTACGGAGGTACCCGGACGGATGCGGCTGTGCGCATAGATGATGTGGTGCTTCCCATGTGGCCTCAACCACATGTATATAAACACAGCCTAAGTGGGAACTGAGAAGCAACCTTCTTCTCACATTTCCCACTTTAGCCTGAGTGGCCAGGGACCCTCATCTGCTTCGGGCCCGTTGTTACATGCACCCACATCATACCTACCAGACCCTCAGCCCCGGGCGATATACCCGGGCACGCTCGACCCCGGGTCGGTCCCTGACATTTGCTTCCGAAATGCACACACCTCTAAGCACCTATTACTCATCACAGGAACATAGTAATATGGTACTATAGGTGCACCACCTGACTTACCCTCTTTTGCCCTTTGGGTGCATGCACTGCTGCACTGCTGCACTGAGAGCAATTACATAAGTAATAATAGTATAAGGGCCCAAAGGGCACCTTGCTCAGCCAGGGGTGAGGCCCTATAGGTGTCAGGGCACACCTGCCTGACCCGGCTCCACCCGCCCTCACCCAGTATCCCACCATCTCCATCCCACCTCCATCATTGTCCTCCATTTCTCATCCTTCTTTCCTTTTATTCTCTATTCTATTTCTATCTACATGGACGACCTTTCTCCATTCTATGTATCATTGACCCACCTGCGATGTGTGCATGACACACCCAGCCCCAGATGACCCGGACAGCTTCACGGTGCAACCCAGCATGTGCATGTGCAGCACACACCCTCAGGATCCCCCATGGGGACACCCGGGTGACTGCAGCTGTATGTGGGGTGACGTGGCAACCTCATGTGACCCAAGCTGCATGTACATAAATGTGCCTGGAGTGGGAACTGAAGAAGTAACCTTCTTCTCACTATTCCCACTTCAGGTAAGTAGCTTAGTTTTCCCCTTTTAATAATAACTCACCCCACTTCAGTCTGAGTAGCCAGGGACCATCATCTGCATTGGGCCCATCAGTACACAGGCCTGCTCCACACCCTGCAAGGGCCTCAGTGCCAGGCATCACATCCAGGCCCTGACCCCAGATGCGTCCCTGACAATAGGGTACTGATTTTGTGCTGCTAAGCCTACCTAAGAGGTGGTTTTTACCAAGGGGCCCCCATGAAACACCACATAGGGCAGTGGGGCCCCAAGATCAATGTGGGGGCCCCTTGGTAAAAACCACCTCTTTGGCGGGCTTAGCAATGCAAAATAGGCACCCTGAAAAGACAGTGAATCGATTAACATGTAAATAAGTAACATAAATGTAATTGAAGAATTGAAAGGAGTTGGACAGAGTGAACAGATTAATCAGGTAACATAAAAAGTGAGTAGAAAATGAAGGAATAGGGTGAGTGAAGAAATGAGCAGCCAAACAACAGAACAAATGAGGAGGCAAAGGGACATCTCTATGCCCTAAGACCAAGTGAAGTCCCCCAGACCATCAAAACTCATGTCTGTAGTTTGGTGGTGAGTCAAGGTTGGAATACCAGTCCTGAAGGTCAGTGTATTTAAAAGCGGCAAGTCAAACATGCTGGATGAAGAGTGAGATAGCAGCAGCGGCTCTGCTGGCAGCATGAAAGGTGGTACATTGGCCATCAGATCCAGAGTCCCAGATGTTGATCCTGTCACAGTTGAAGGCAGAAAGTGAGAGGGAGACACACTCAGTGTTGCTGGCAGGGAGCATGGACTTTGAACAGCTGTAATTGGACATAGTCAGCTGAATATCAGCCAAACCAGGTGCTTCATTCATCGAAAGAAGACCAGAGACATCACATATGGTCAACAACACATGACCCTGATGACCCCCAGCCCCTTGATTGTCTCAAAGCAAGACAATGTCCTTGTAGTCCTTACTGTTTGGAATGCAAGCTCCATCCTCAGCACTCCAAGGAACGACATCCACCAGCTTCAGGGAAGGATTCTTCCCATACTCTGCATACCTTTCAGTTGGAGCTTCTCCACCAACAGCATCATAGAGGATGTGCCACTGCTCGACTTTCGCATAGTCACCACCCTTGCAAATGAGATCAAGGAAGATATTTGGGGGA
Source organism: Cantharellus anzutake (assembly GCF_015039405.1). NCBI lineage: Eukaryota > Fungi > Basidiomycota > Agaricomycetes > Cantharellales > Hydnaceae > Cantharellus > Cantharellus anzutake. Next base: position 312,856 of record NW_024066960.1, read on the forward strand.
CAGTTATGGATAGCCACCTTCTGCTTGATGAGCATAAGTGGGAGGGTCTTCCAAGGAATCAAGTCAAGCGGTGGAGAAAAGCACCCCTTGAACGTTGAAAGAGGGCTCACAGCTCTCGATGGCTCGTGGGGCCAAACTCTCCCTAAACTCCTACTTCTTGACTAGACTTTGCTTAACTTGATCCTTAACTCTGTGGTGGGTTCTCCAGGATTCTGCAAGGTCCAGGCTTAACAAATCCACTACCCACTTGTTGCAGGCTAGATTGTTGCCCTTATTCCTACTGTTGGAATTCCACTCACTCACTCCAACTCTAGCGTGTCCTAGCACCTTAGAGAATTTGGGGGAGGGGAGAACTTCTTTTCAAAAATCCAGTATGTACAGGATTATAAGAAATAATTATTTTTAGAAATAATAGATGAGAAATATTGGTGCCATGTGGCACCTGGGTACCTTATTAGGTGAAATAATAAAAAAGGGTAACAGTATCAATAAAAGAATATTGATCAATAACTGAAATGATGCAAAAATATGAAAATATAAGAAAATAAGTGATTTCTCAACGGATTTACGGAATTAAGAGCCGAAATTGGAAATGAAGCCGGAGATAACTCTCACACAGCCGATAAGCATTTTTACCAATTTATTAGACGCTGTGGGAACGAGTGAGGCTGGGATTCTGGGTTACCGCTTGAGATTCCCACACCCGCACATGCTCATGACCTACTGTGCCTAACTTCTCCAACACGGAACTCCATCAAATCTCCACCGATTGGGACGTTCTTGATATCGTCGGAATCGTACGAATTAGCACTATTTTTGGATACCAAATCTGTACTGAATCGTTGCATGAATGGAAGGGGTTTTCTGAATGGTGGAAGCAGGTATCCAAGCTGGCTCTGTGCTGGGGCAATTATCCCACCTACAACGTCCAACCAAATGCTTGGTGAGCACAGTCACAAGTTGAAGTCTCCATTTTCTGCTTTTGCTTCCAAAGCTTTTGCTTCTCTCTCACAACTGCGTCTCCTTGACCCTGATGGGTGAGAACATATGAATAGAAATCACTTTCCAGCTGCTTCAGCTTGCAATGGTCATGAAGGAAGTTTTGCACGATGGAGTCATTGAAAAGGATGATATTCCTTCCATGTGCAGCGACATTTGACAGTTCTCCAGACACCATACCCACAAAACAAAAAATGCCTGCATGTCGAGTGAGGTCAATGGTGCCCCTGAGTTCTCCCTCAAGCCATTTCATGGCAACTGCTTGATTGTCATCAACAAGAGCCATGTCTTTGATTGCCTCTTGCTTCTCCATGTTGAACTGTGCCGCCATCTTCTTGCAGTGATTGTCAGGGCACACCCACCTGACCCAGGTCCACCTGGACCCACCCAGCCACACCACACCTGCTACCCTGCTGTCCATCCCTCTCCTTCCTCCCTCCTCCCTCTTTCCCTCTTTCTTCTCTCCCTTTCTTCTCCTTTCTTTGTTTCATTCTTCTCATCATTCTCTTCCTGTTTATTCCTTCTATCTACATGGACCACTTTCCTTTGTATCAATGTACTATTGACCTGCCTGGCCCAGACACCCTGGACAGCTTCCCACTGTGCCCAGCATGCACGCATGCAGCAGACGCTCTCAGGATCCCCCACAGGGACACCTGGATGGCCGCAGCTGTCTCTGAGGATGACGTTGCAAGAGGGCTCGCGGCTCTCTATGCCGACTAAGCTCGTGGGGCCAAACTCTCCAAACTCCTGCTTTCTTCACTAAACTTCGCTATACTCTCGATCCTTAACTCCGTGGTGGGTTCTCCGGGATTTCCGCAAGGTCCGGGCTCAGTGTCCACTACTCACTCGTTGTGAGCTAGATCACTGCCCTTATTCCTACTGTTGGAATTCCACACACTCACACCCTCTCTAGCGCGTCCTAGCACCTTAGAGAAAAATGGGGGAGGGGAGAACTTCTATTCCAAAATCCGGTATGTACAGGATATAAGGAACAATTATTTTTAGAATAATTGATGAGAAATATTGGTACCATATGGCACCTGCATACCTTATTAGGCGAAATAATAAAAAGAGTAACAGTAACAATAAAAGAATATCAATCAATATCTGAAATGATGGCAAAATATGAAAATATAAGAAAATAAGCGATATCTCAACGGATTTACGGAATTAAGAGCCTAAATTGGAAATGTAGCCGGAGATAACTCTCACGCAGCCAATGAGCATTTTTACCAATTTATTAGATGCCGTGGGAACGAGTGAGGCTGGAATTCTGGGTTGCTGCCTGAGATTCCCACGCCCGCACATGCCCGTGACCTGCTGTGCCTAACTCCTCCAACACGGAACTCCGTCAAATCTCCACCGATTGGGACGTTCTTGATATCGTCGGAATCGTACGAATTAGTACTATTTTTAGATACCGAATCCGTATCGAGTTGTTGTGTGAATGGAAGGGGTTTTCTAATCGTAGAAGCGGGTATCCGAGCCGGCTCTGCGCGTGGGCGATTATCCCGCCTACAACGTGGCACCTGTCATGTGACTCAAGCTGCATGTACATAAATGTGCCTGAAGTGGGAACCAAAGAAGTAACCTTCTTCTCACATTCTCCACTTCAGGTAAGTAGTTTTCCCTTTTGTCAGGGACTGCATGTCAGTTCATGACGATAAAGGTGTTCCTGAGAATCCTAGTCATTGTTAACACTGAGGTGCCATCCTCAGCAGAGATAGAAGTTATATACCGCTACCCACTAGAGCGTGGCTACAATGAGATAAGAGATAGCCAATAGAATGATGACATGAAAAGATAGATATTCATTCGGATAATCGTAAGTGAGGTGTGGGAAAGGGGTGACATGTGGACAGAAGATAGAAGTGGGATGCTAAGCGAGAGCTAAGTGAAATTACCTGCATTCTTCGGATCACTCTGGATCGTCTTACAGCAACTCCCTTCTGGCATAGGGAGTCAGGGTAGCCGGTTAGGCCATGCCCTGACACCTTTTAATTAATAACACATTCTCCACTTCAGTCTGAGTGGCCAGGGACTGCTGTCCCTTTCTGGACCTGCCAGTATGCACACCCGGTTTACACCCCACAAGGGCCCCTCTGCCGGGCAATACATCCGGACCCCCTCTACCCCGGACGCATCCCTGACAGTGATCCTTCCAGTCCTCCAAGCCTTCACTGCCATGCTCATCATGAAGTTCGTTGAACATGGCTGATGCCTTCATGGCAGAATAATCCCCCTCACAGTCCTGGGTGAAGTCATGCTGGAACTTATTCCAAGCAATGGTGGTTTTCGAAGTTTGAAGACTCTCGCTGCGATTCATGCTGTGCAGCAGAAACACAGAAGAAACCCCCCCTTTTCCTCCAAATACTGTAGGAACTCTTTCTTCTTCAATGCCAACTCCTTGATCTTTCCCTTGCTCAACTTGCCACCTCTGTGCTTCTTCTTAGCCAGTTCCTTAACTGACATGTGACTGTCCCGTTCAGGTGAGATGCCCCTCTTTGGAGCAGTTGAACTGGTAGGTGCCATGCAGCTTGACTGGCTAGCAGGCCTGGAGTGCGGAGAGAGGTCATGAAATAGGATGTCTGTGGGGGCAGATGCTGGAAGGCTGGCATTGGGACTTTGCGACGGTGCCATGATACCGACATGCTGTTTCACTGCATTGACTCTAGGCTTCACACCTCTCTTAGGAGCAGTGGGCACAGCAGTGTTCACTGGGAGGACTGATGCGAAGTGTGGGGAGAGATTATCAAGTAGGGGTTCCACAGTGTAGGCAGGATAATCACCCACATGCACAGCCAGCTTGGATACCCACTTCCACAACTATAAAACCCCTTTCATTCATGCGACGATTCGGTACTAAATTGGTATCTAAAAATAGTGCTAATTCGTACGATTCCGACGATATCAAGAACGTCCCAATCGGTGGAGAATTGACGGAGTTCTATGTTGGGCAAGTTAGGCACGGGCATGTGGGGGCGTGGGAATCTCAAGTGGCAACCCAGAATTCCTGCCTCACTCGTTCCCACGGCGTCTAATAAATTGGTAAAAATGCTTATCGGCTGTGTGAAAGTTATCTCCGGCTTCATTTCCAATTTCGGCTCTTAATTCCGTAAATCCGTTGAGATATCGCTTAGTTTCTTATATTTTCATATTTTGCCATCATTTCAGTTATTGATCAATATTCTTTTATTGTTACTGTTACCTTTTTATTATTATTTCGCCTAATAAGGTACCCAGGTGCCATATGGCACCAATATTCACCATCTATTATTTCTAAAAATAATTATTTCTTATAATCCTGTACATACCAGATTTTGGAAAAGAAGTTCTCCCCTCCCCCAATTTCTCTAAGGTGCTGGGACATGCTAGAGTGGGTGTGAGTGAGTGGAATTCCAACAGTAGGAATAAGGGCAGTGATCTAGCTCACAATGAGTGAGTAGTGGATGCTGAGCCCGGACATTGCGGAAATCCCAGAGAACCCACATGGAGTTTTAGGATTGAGTTAAGCAAAGTCTAGTCAAGAAGTAGGAGCTTAGGGAGAGTTCGGCCCCACAAGCTTAGTCAGCATAGAGAGCCACAAGCCCCCTTTCAGCGGCATGGGCTTTAGATCTTGGAGGACCGGCATTGGGATGCTGTGAAGGTGCCACAATTTTGGAACACCGTTCCACCACACTGACTCCAGGTCTCACATCACGACTGGAATTTGCGATGGAAGTGCAAGAAGGGGATGTGGGGCATGAAGATGATCCAACACTATGTTGAACATGATTTCAATTATCAATGAGCTAAATAGTAAGAATCGGAATACATACACGAAGTCAATGGCATGAATTATGTTATCCACCTGCCCCCCAAGCATGGTGTCCACAGTGTAGCCATTGCCTACTAGCCACTGGAGAATTTCTATAAAGCCATTGAGGCCGTGAGGACTGACCGAAATCTGATTTGCCAACTTCTGAATAGCCCCCAGCTGTCCCATAGCCCAAACTCCAAAGTGCTGGTCAAGCCATGGATTAATTTCCCCCTCCCATGCATCTGCAGGCATTGCGTATAATGATAAGGCATGCATGATCGATGTGATGCTGTATTGTCCAAAAACTGAACCTGGACTCCCTCCAGGGGTGGAGGATGGAAGTTGTTTCGCTGCATCATGAAGTCGAGATATATTTGCAAAGATTGCAGGGGGAGTTACTGGGGTAATATTCATGGAAGGACCTGGAACTGTCCTCGCTTCTACTGGGGCAGTTCTGGAGTTGGAGATGACTCGGGAGCAAGTGGGGTTACTCTTCTTTAGGGCCCGATAATCAGGGATGGTCCGAGTACAGCTGCTTTGTTCACAAAGCATGGGTGCTTGTTTTGGTCATTTTGGGGAACTGTTGGAGCTCATAATTAAAGGATTCTGTGGAAAACATAATCAATTGAGGTACCACACTTGGCATTTTGGTCAACATACATTAAGAGGTATCATCTATATGATGGGTCTTAATAAGAAATCCAGGGAACATGCTCTTCTCGTGCTTGGAAATGGGGATGCATTGAGGTTGAGTGCTCCACCCTCCTTGCCAGCCAGAATGATTTGACCTTGCTTCACTTGATGAAATACGGGCAGACTGAATGCTCCACCCTTCTCATCAACCAAGAAGAGTGCAGACACTTCAATAATGTGTAACCTCTATGAGCAGCTCGTTCCTCCTGTGAAAGAGCAGAATGACCAAGACAGCTTCAACCTCATGTTCTTAGATAGAGTAAGAGGCTAGTGATGAATGGGATTCAGGCCATGGCAGCTTTGAGGAACTCAACTCACCACAATGTGCTAAACAAACAACTATACAGTTTGTTATGTAATCAATGCATCGCTAGTGTGACCTTGCCTGCACATGATGCCAAAAATGTATATATTATATGAGAAGAGAAAAAGGAGTACATGTGGGAGATACAGAGGAACATGACATTGCAGTGGAAAGGCAGGAAAGAGAACACATTACGTAATTGTGGACTCCAAAGTGACCATGCAAGCACGGAAATGACATGAATACACAAGGCAGAAGAATGACCACATCAAATAAGATGAGTCCACAGCTTGGAGATGTGCTTCATGTAGCGAAGCCTACCAAGATTCAGTTCAAGCATGATTTGCCAATTATTACCCTTAGGGTGATATTGAAGCATTTCTGCACTTAACTCGATGATACATGGTTCTTCAGCATTGCTCGTCATCTCTTTGTGAGCCCAGTGTGCAACATGGCGAATCTGTCAGGGGATGACTCCCGGGTCCCCATGACCCTCCCCTATGGTCCACAGCCTGACCTATGAACAGCCCTACTGTGGGTAAGGAGATGAATAGATAAACAGTAGGTAAGGTACACTTGCCTACTGTGGGTAAGGTGATGAGAAGGAAGCTAACTTCTCATCTTCCCACAGTGGCCACCATATCAGGAAAACTTCCGGGGATACCCGGAAATCACATGAAGGCAGGATCCGGGGCCGGACCATGCGGCACACGGAGCATGCGGCGCGGGAATGCGCGCGGGAAGTGTAGCGGGTCCGGACGCAGGTCCGGGTCCGGGCTAGTCAGGGTGTGTGCCCTGACAGAATCACACCATCCATAGGGCCTGACATTGGCCACATAGGCATGGAGAATTTCAACAGACCTTGACTCTGGAGAGAGTGGGCACCAATAAGAACCTCAAAATGATGGAGTTCAGTATCAGAAGCCTCCTGATACACTCTAGATTGTAGCCAGGCAGCTGAAAACGTGATGCATTGCATAGGACGTATACAATCATTTTTGTTGGGGGGAGGGTGTTGGTATGGGGACTGGGGAATGAGGGGGATACTTTTTGTACTGAAGGAAAGCATGAAGATGATTCACCTTGTTCGCCTTCAGAGGTGCAGTACCGATGATAGCTGGAATATCAGCATGCTTGCACGTAAAGGCCATATCCATGTATAGCAATTCCACTGTGGATGTGTAATTAAGGAGTGAGCTGACATACATATCTGATGAACAAGCTCTTCCCTCTGAACACAACTTATCAGCCATTCCATCACGATCAGCAAGATGCTTAAAGAGCAGCTCCATAGATGGTGGCTCATGACACCCACTCTTCCTTGCATGATGCGCTGCATAGACTCCTTGGGCACTGCACTTTTCCAGCCAGAGCAACTCTGTATCCTGAACCTCATCTACCACAGGCCAATGCGCTGGAATTGACGAGCTGAGCATGCCAACTGACTGCGAGGGAGCAGCCACATGGCCACCCTCATTTGGCAGCAAAGCATGATACCCAATAGTCACAAGAGGATGTGTTGGCTCCCTCGTCACCGCAATCTTGGCAAGGCCACTGTCTGATGCCTTCTGGCTTTCATTGTTTGGCCTTGAGAATGAATCCACGGATTGACTGCCCTTGCTCAGCGATGTGGCCATTGGTGTCACCACATTCGGCAGAGGGAGGTTTCCCAGCACAGCCAGCGGGGAGGCAGTGACATGGCTGTCCCCAGGATGCATTGGCCTCCTCACCGCAGAATCGGCACTTTTGACAAAGTTGTTGTCTGACACCCTCGAGGCAGCAGAAGTGAGATGAACACCATGACTTGGTGTTGTACCATGTCTGGATGGGATGGGATTTGGCAATGGAAAACGATTGAGCAGAGGGCAACCGGAGGGTCAGGAGCTAGTCACAGATCTGGAAGATGATTTTGGTCCTTCACAGCATGTCATGCACTCCTTGAGTGGGTTTTCGACAATGGTGATGTTGGGCATGAAGGATGGTCGACAGGGTTCCTGGTGTGTGAGGAATCCGAAGTCTCAATATGAATGGGGTCAAAACAAGTGTCTCCTGGAGACAACCTGGAGGTGGGGGTAGGAGGTGAAGGAGACAATGAGACAAGAGCTGGTGGATTAATGCAGCTGACGGACATGTGATGGCACTTGGAACCTTTATCAATATTATTTGTCTCAAGGTCCATCGCAGGCCCCATGCAGACGTCTTCATGCTGCAATGGTAATCCATCTCAACCATCGACCTGATGTCCATCATGATCCCATAATTTCGGCTTCGTTTGGCAAACTCTTGATCAGGTCTGTACTTATGCCAATTGCTGATGATATGGTAATCATGGGCTGACAGTTGCCTCTTCTTTTTCCCATGTCCTCGATCCCAAATCCCTTGGCATCTTTCAATGGCATCTCTGTCGTCGTCCCATGCATTTGCAAGAGTTGGCAGGCAGCATCCACACTCTGCTGCTCATCTGAAAACTTTTGAGCCACCACAGTCACCCTTTCTTCATAATCGGATGAGTCCTTATCATGTTCCTGATGGGGAGGCTTGAAATGAGGGTAAAATTTGTTGTTGCTAGAGCCTCCAACACTATCATGCCAGGTATGCACTGGTTTAAGTGTAGGGGAGGATGGACACCGTGGCAGAGGGGATGGAGGAGGCATGACAGGAAAGAGGTTATGGCCGAAAAAAGATTTAATCAACCAACACAGTTCCCCTTCTGTGTAAAGTGGATTATGGCTAGGATAAAGTACATCTGCAAGGGCCAATTCCATCATGATTGAGGGGTCCCATAAACCAGGGTAGCCATGGGTTGGCCTGATGATCCAGGGTATTGGGCAAGCAGGTGTGAACTTGAGCTGCTTGAAAATGATGCCCCTTGGCTGTACTGCTGGAAGGGATGCAGACTGAACTGCCATCGCATAAGTTTTAAAATCTGTCCTGCACCATGGCACGAAATCTTGCCAAAGACTACCCCCACTCCCAATGACCTGAACACCGAAAACAGGAACACCGTGATGGGACAGCATTTCCATTCTTGTCCTCAATGATGGGCAGTCGTCTGCAAAAGGGAGTTTAAACACAACACCTATCAGCTGATGTGTCGTCCACACCCAAGAAATAATCACCATTGTGTTCACGAAGGAGCCACTTGATGTGATGATGACAGTACCATCGACCAACGCCACCCAACTTGTACACAAACATAAGCACTTCATCTACATTGTTGACTAGCCCTTCAATATTCCCCCCATATGCCTCAGCCTATCCTTCCATTGAAAGGATTCTGCAGTCAGCCCATCCTGAGTTCAAGGCATTGGCATGCATTGTTCCACTAATGAAAACATGTCCCAGATTGCATCCCACCACGAGAATAGGTCAAACTGAGACTGTACAAACGCTTCGACCTGGAGAATATATTCATTACTAAGATGTTTTCTGCCACGGTGGTTTTTGACAACTGATGGACCAGGAAGTGGAGGATGATATGGTGCATTGTGTGAGAGCACGAGAGGCACATGAGAGATTGATGACCAGTAGAGGAGGGAATAGGGGGAATTTTTGGATACTGAGGGGCATTGTGTATCTTTCTTCGCTCAGCAGAGGTATGATTGTGATGAAGGGTGAAGGGATAAATGGGTTGCTCAACATGGTTCCCAAGAAAGCAAAACTCCCTCAGAGTGTTAGCATAACAAAGTATCCATGTGTGAGTGAGAAAGTCTCTGGGTGGCTTTGTGGTCCGGATACCTGATGGGTCATCAATGACAAATTGTTTTTCAAGATCAAAGGAAAGGAACGTACCTGCCTGTATACGAACAGCCCATTCTTCCATACTTTGGCACATAGTGCTGGAAGGCCCTATGGGCTCCCATTGTACAAATGTCCCAGATGTGGTCCAGGTCAGCAGAGTATCAAACCCAATTCCCTATTAGTAATTCAATACATGTTTGAGAACACCACCCCCAATCACACCATTTCAGTTGGTGTTTCAACCAGGTGGGGACCTATTGGTCCAGCTGGAACAGCAGGCTCTGTGGTTCAGGAGCATGCTGCATCACAAGCTGAGCTTGGGCTGCAGGGATGACTCAATGTCTGGTTCCATGACATGGAAGAAATGAATGGGTTTAGACTTCGGATGCAACAAATTGACCAATTCAAGAGACAAACCATGGCAATCATGTGACAGTTCAAAAATGGCAGCAAATGAATGGTGAACAGCTGGTAAATCGCATATTCGGGACAATAGAGTTGGAACACATTAAATAATTGGACGACAAACATAATGGTTCAGCGAGACATGTTGGAAATCAAACGTGAAAAAATGCTGTAAGGTTTCGTTGGGAGACAAAACTCATCACTGACTTCAGGGGAGTTCATTGCCCAAACAGTGCCATAAGGGGATAATTGGGATAAAATCCCATATTTTCTCCATGCATTCAGGTCTTTCAACTCCATGTTGGAGGTGGACTTAGTCTGGGTGGGTGGAACGATCGAAAATGATGGTGAAGCAGATGCATCATCCCTTCCATCATGTCCACATATTTGATGCAACCCTCTTGAATTGTGAATCATGGAAAAGCCCAAAACACATCTTGGTAGCCTAGTCGCAGTGCAAGCAAGAATCATAATGCATTCACATGAACACCATCACAGTATTATATGTACCTGCTGCCTCTAGATTCTTCACACTTTCAACCTTGCAGATAGAAACACTCCAATCTGACTTGTGGCCAAGATCATCTTCTGGAAACTGACATTGACATGTTCTGAGCAGTTCATTTTGCCACAGATGGTCTAATGGCAGAATGAGCTTGCAGACCATCAAGTCCCATACCTAAAATCCGAAGTGACAAAGAAACCTGATCTTTGGGCCAATTGGCATACCTCAGGTTTAAACCAAGCACCATTCAAGGTGACATGGTTCTGGGACACCCAGGCATCGAGGAGCAACAGAGGTGAAGGCACATCAACACCTAACAAGGTGAACCACAAGGGCATGCCCTTTATGGAAAGAAGCTTGGAGACAGTTGAAGTTACAATGGCAGGCTTCGCAGGCTTCTTTTGGAAGTGTGGGAGGGTCCTCTTAGTCAGAAACATGCAGCTGGATGTCAGGTCTATGTGCATGAGATATGAATGATGGTGTATAGATGTCGTTGGAGTAAATGGAACATCAAACGAAAATGACACTGCCATGCAACTGTTTGAGGCTCAAGTAAAGGATGTGGCATAGGGTCAATGATTTACTCCGATGTAGAATAAACTAATTCATTGTGCATGCATTATCACTCCAATATTGATATTTGGCCTTCAAATCAATCCCTGGCTCCAATCCTAACTTCTCAGCATAATGGAGTTGTGTAATGTTCTGAAGAAACAGGTTGTTTTTTGATTCAAAGGTTATTCTGCGTTGTTCTTTGGCTTTCGCCAAGAAATGACTAGAAAAATGGCAACTGTTCAAGTACATCAGTTTCTTTGTCATCCCTCAGCATGCAAATTATACTTTATATGATAGTTGACAAAACCGCACTTTATAGACAATGCCCAGTGGAAATTGAAACAAGTTGGCAACGTTGATGCCATCAATACAACAACGCTTTATGTAGTGTTAGCTTTGTGCACAGGAACCATTTTCACTTCGATCAATAGGCATGGAAAGAAACTGTCAACAGGAGTTTTTTTGAGGATGAAAAAGAAACAATGCAAAAGAAATGATCTGAAAAAACCTGTTTCTTCCTACTGAACAGAGCAGTTAGTAAATCTCCCGAAAGTGCAAGCAGGAAACATGAATATTGTTCAGAATAAAAGATGGTTTGTTGTTAGTATTACATAAGAAACTGGGCATACCAGACGAAGCCTTATTCTTGGTGTGTCATGAATATTCTGCAAGGGGGTTTTTAAATTGGCCAAGATGGTCTACAGACAATGTGCTAGTTGGTCTCAAGGAGAAATGGGGGTCATGTTGGCAGTTGACTTAAGTGAGCACTCAGGTAGCACAGCAGGCATAACTAGTAGGGGTGTGCCCTGGTTCTATGACAATATCACGAACCGGTTCTGAACCAAACTGCAACTGCAACCGCAAAGAATTTGACCATGTTGAAATGTAATGTTGTGCATGCATTCATATAATAATGATACACTCCCAAGCATTTGTAAATGCCCATAGTGTTAGACACTGGTCCAGGGTCAGCACTGAGGGTCGCTGTTGCAGACTGCTATAGGCTGCGATGGCCATGATGCCATGAACAAGGCCCGAGGGTAGGGCATTTGGCCTCAGCGACTCTCAAGGAGCGCTGTGCCCCCTAGCTGTCTCTTGGCCCTCATTTCAGACTCACTGGGGTTGCCTTGTTGGGGTCAGGACTTGGGAGGTCATTGTCACGACCCGGCAATTCCCACGGTCAGGTGACCACTCCCCACACCTTCTCCCTCCTCTGCTTTGACCCCATTAACTCTGCTGCCTGCCTGACACCGCCTGGACAAGCCTGTCATCCCTCCCCATCACTGCTACCTTTTCCATGGCCTGTCACAGGCCTACAAGTCATTCCTTATTACTCTTGTTTTCTTGATGGCTGTGCATGGCCATCCTTCTCCCATGCTCGTTGTTTGTTTTGTTCCTTCTTAAAGCTGCCTGCAATCTCCATGAGATCTGGCGACTTATTCCTATTCATTCCATTACACTTAAATACTGGTTGTACACTACCTCATACTTTAGTTCGAAAATCAACTAGGGTTACCCCCTGTGCTCCTTGTCTGACCCAGTTGCACCCTCTGTCCTCTGAAATATCGGGGCCACATCAAGTACAAGGCACAATGCTCATGGATGAGTCATTGGAGCCGAAACCCCGCTTTGCTGTGGTTGTCATCCCCACCCTTAACAGGCTGTTACACTGGAGTAGCAGGCCTTAACGGTTGCCGGTGGCGGGTCATGGTAACGTTCTTCCCATGCCCTGACAGTATTTTCGAACTCCCCTCGCTCTTGACGTTAAACTATGTCTCACAAACCCATGACCCATTCTCAGACCCGCCCACCAGTGGCTGGTACATACTTCCGCATCACCATATGCACAGTATACCTCCTGCATATTATTTGATAGGAAAGAGTCAGATGAACCTTTATTTGAGAGTTTCACAGCAGACCAGGCAGACTTATGGTCCTCAATGCCAGTGAAATGCTGTCAATACTGCTGGCAACAAACGCTGAGCAAAGTTGACAGCAATTCACTTGGTAATGAGGCTGAGGTAACAGCCCAGACACCAATCGAGCCGGTGCCAGAACCCAAACCAGAGCCTGAGCCAGCGCCACAAGAGGAGTTACCTGCTGATCCACTGGTTACTGTCAACAAGGAGATTGAAGAAATCGATACTGAGCAAGCTGAGTGAGCCCTGCCAAAGGGACGGATGGTCTTCATGCTTACCAAGGCGATCACCGATCTTGCTCGAACCACTCACGACATCTGCCAGATAATTCCACCGCCAGCACCACTGCCAGCTCCTCCACCACTGCCTTGTCCTGAACCAGCCCATAAGAAGGTCCGTGAACCCAAACCATTCGATGGCTCTGACTGTAACAAACTTTGTATGTTCTTCGTTCAATGCAAAGTAAATTTTATGACCCATGCCCAAGCATTCCTGACTGAGGCTGACAAGGTACTGTTCACTGTCTCTTACTTGAAGGGGGCGGCACTGGACTGGTTTGAGCCCAATATCCTTTGTGGCCACTGCCCCAGTCGAGAACCACAGTGGATGAACGATTGGACAAGGTTTGTGGGAGAACTCGAATGTAACTTCAGCCCATGCAATTCCATTGGTGAGGCTGAAGAACGTTTGTTCAACCTAACAATGGAGGATGGACAAACCATCAGGAAGTACGTTACCGAGTTCAACCGCTATGTGGGTAAGTTGGACAACTGGGGTGAAGGAGCCCTCCGTGCCCTGTTCTACCATGGTCTGCCCGATCACATCAAAGATGAAATCACTCAGTTTGGTAAACCAACATCGTTATATGACCTACGGGACCTTGCAGATGAAATCGATATGCACTACTGGGAACGAAAGGCCCAGACTGATCGGCACAGTAAACCTGCCTCTGACACCCATGACAAAGGCTCCCAAAAACCGCACCCCACCAAATCTCAATGATCCACCACACCTTCCCCTGCCACACCCTCCACATCCACTAACAATAAACCAAAGGACAAGCATGCCGATGGTAAGCCAAAATCTGACCTCGCCACAAAGCTTGGGAAAGACGGTAGGCTAACCAAAGAAGAGCATCAATGGCACTTCGACAATAACCTATGCATGTTCTGTGGTAAGCCAGGACACATAGCTAAGGACTGCTACAAGGCCGGGTCGAGTGCATCCAAGGCCAGAGCGGCCAAAGTCGCCACCCCAGAACCGGCCACGACACCAGAGCCGGAGTCAGACTCGTTGTCTGATGCAAAAAACTAACTGGCAACCCTCTGGACACTGCACAATCAGAGGGTTGTACTCAACCCCTTTGTGCGAAGAGGGAGGTGTGCTTGAACACGTCCACCCTATCTGACCCCAATTCTCTTTCTTTCTCTGTTTCTTTTGGTTCCTGCGATGGTTGATTTCCTGCTTCAAGGGGGAATGCCCCCAGCTCTCCTTTGTTTTCCAATTATGGGGCCTCTATCTGTTATAGGAATGGAGTCTCTCGCGACCGAGTCGATGGAACGTCAACCACAGCAGGTCCTCCTTGTCCACATCCTCCCATCTCTTTCTTACATTCTCCCCATTCCCCCCCCTTATACACTCACTCCACACTAAGCTTTCCCTTATTGGGTTTTGGTGCTGGCCAGATTATTTATTCCATTTTGTGAGACTTCTCACGATCATTCTTATTCAATAGTTAGTGTCACGTTCATGTACAGCTACAGCCGAGAAAGATGAAACTCAACGAATAACACACTCTCACCTTCTGTGCAACAACTGTAAACCTCCTTGTGCCAACACTGTAACATCTGTGTAATATTGTATATGTCTCGGTCACCATCTATATGGGTCATCCCTACCGAGGTTGACAACTCTAGCCATGGATCGTTGTTGTGGGGACAAGTCCATGCAGGTTAAAACGAGCCTCATTGCACACTTCACCCTTTACTGCATCAGGGATTAGGATTGGTGAGTCGGGGTAATAGTAGGAGTTGTAGAGGTTGTAGAGGCGGTTCTGACGAGTCTAAGATCGTTGGATTTGGTTGGGTTGTTGAGGAGATATGACATTTTCTTTATTATCTTTACTATTTTCATTCATTCACGCATGTGACTTTCCTTTTCTATTTGTATCGGACTCTTCCATGACCTGCTGTATAGTAGTTAGAGAGGGTTATCAGCACCGTACCCAAGGACCCCACTACATCTGTCTGACACTAGAGAGAGACCTACCCCCCCCCAGACCTGAGCCACGAGTCTAGATTGACTAGACCCGTTACATTGTCAAGTTCGCACATGACTCAACTCAGGTATGTGCGAACACCTTCTGTTACGACTCACGTCACTCGCCCAGGTACCAGGCTCTTGTCTGTCTCACCATACGGTGAGAATCTGGTTAACTCTATAGATGTATTAGTATTCAATACAAGCCCGTTCCCTTCATCGCCGGTATGCTCTTGCGAGCGCCAAGTAGCTGCCAATACCACCACATGTCATTCGACCTATGATCAACTAACCCCTCTGTCACTGGTATGCTCATACGAGCACCAAGTACCCATTGACACGAACACAGACCGTTTGCCAAACAAACGGTCTTATACCCCATTGCCGGTACACCCATCTGGGCACCAAGTATCCGTCAACCCAGCCTCAAGTGGCTCCCTCAAGGAGCTGGAATCTCATTCGTTGCCGGTACACCCATCTGGGTGCCAAGTACCCATCAACCAAATCTCAGGAAGCTCCCTCAAGGAGTGGTCATATCACTCGCTACCAGTACACTCCCTCGAGCACCAAGTACCTGCTAGCCTCTTGCCCTCGACTGGTCCAGTTCTGGATATCCCCTTTGTCTGTGATCCTATACATCCGCGCACGGTACACTCACGTAACGAGCACCAAGTACCTGTCGTAGCAGACTCCCATTCACCACAAGGTCCCAGCTTTCTGTCAAAAGCTCTAAGGCTATCGGACAATACTCATTACACGACTAGGCCACCCTACATACACAAGGTCGACGATCCCAAGTTGTCTATAAGGACGGAAAGAAATGGATTACCCATAACCCATTTCTTTAACATTGGTGCCCCAACCCCGGTGTGACTAGATCGCACCATGCCACTAAGGACGCTGTTGTGGGGACAAGTCCGTGCAGGCCAAACCAACATATATTGCACACTTCACCCCCTACTGCATCAGGGATTCGGATTAGTGAGTCGTGGTAATAGTAGGAGTTGTAGAGACTGTGGAGGTGGTTCTGACGAGTCCAAGATCGTCGGATTTGGTGGAGTGGTTGAGGAGATATGACTTGTTCTTTATTTTCCTTACTATTTTCATTCATTCACGCATGTGACTTTCCTTTTATATTTGTATCGGACTCTTCCATGACAACTGTACAGACAGTTAGTTAGAGGTTAGACATATCAGCACCATACTCACAGGACCCACATCTACCTGAGAGATAGAGAGATACCTACCCCCCCCAGACCTGAGTCGTGAGTCTAGTTGGATAGACTCATTACAACACCAGCTCAATTGACGCTCAACCATGATGCTTTGGCATCATCCACACAAGACACCCTCTCCTACCAGGTACCTGACTCCGCAGCAACGTCTTCCCCATGGGGTGATGTGCAAACCTCGCCTGAAGCCATTCGGAGGCGACGAGATCTCACACTCATCATAGAGGCCATCAGAGAGTTCGAGGGTGGAGTTTTCAACAATCCCAATGCCCCTATGACCAAAATCTGTAATTGGCAGAGAATCATGCCAGCCCAGCTCGAAAGAGAACTCGTCCCCGATGACGGTGCTAAGCCAACACTGCAATATCGGCTTGCACCCCTAGATCGACTAGGATTGTCTGATATGTTCTCGAAGATTTCAGCGTTCACGTGTCTGGCCACTGCCACCAAATTTGCCACAGGCGAATTCATTATAGACCCACGTGGCAATTTCTCACTCATGCTGGCTGAGAAGGGCTGGGCGTCACAGAAGGAATTCAATATCGTATGGCACTTCCTTGACCAACGACTCAACGCCTTCAAGAAGCACTTCGATTCCATAAAAAGAGCTGTCAACCCTTCACAAGAGTTTGACAAATTGTGGCTTGGTGGTTTCAGGCCGGCCAGTGTGCCACATACCACTTTCACTGACCGGGAATTGGTCAAAAGGGTGTGGTCCACAGAGATTAGGCCTACCTGCGAGCCAACCTGCAAGACGTTGGGTTGGGAACTAAACAGTCAGCACGAACCAGCAGTCGACGAAGTCACCTTCATACATCAATGCCAGCAGCTGCCAATAGAGCTCCCTGTTCCCAGGCCCAGCATTAACATCGCTGCAGCCATGTTATGAAGGGATGAAGGGACTGTACCAATGATGGACCATCCTCATGAATCCTGTATGCTCCACGATCCCAAGAAGGATCTGGACTACTGTCAGGGCCCGGCCTGGGACCCAGGAGTACTCTTATGCTATGTGGGCACTCTATGCGGGCACTAAGTTGAGAAGAAGGGTAACCTTCTCAACTCCCCGCATGGCACCCATAAAAGGAAAGACTGTACAGTTCCCCAGTTGAGTGGTGTGACTATGGGGAGGGTCTGGGTGGCAGTACTCAGAGGGCGTGGGAACATTCTGGGCAAGCAGCTCGCCCAGAACTGTGGCAGTGTCTGGAGGTCTTCTCACACTTCTGTGCTCACACAAGTGTACAGGGCAGTGAAACAACAACTGGTAGAGAAGGGGAGGTGGTGGTGTGGGGTCAGGGCTTAGGTGCTGGGCCCTGACAACTACACAGAATTTGTTCAGGGCCTCAAGGGCAGAAAGACAGAGGTGGGCCCCACCGACGAGAGGTATCAGAACGATAGGAACAGACCTGGGCCCAATACAGGTCCTGCCCACTCATTGTTTCGAGATCCTCTCACTCCTATAAACCTCGGTATGGAGCCAGTTAGATCTGGACCCCAACCTTGGCCACAATATCACCAAGGTGACAAACCACCGCAGCCGCCTGCTCCTCCAGACCCACCTCTAGCCCAGGGTGGGCCACCTCCACACAACTATCTGCCACCTCCGTCAGGAGGTCAAGCAGGTGCGCCCCCTCCACCACTGCTCCTGCCAGGGGGTCAGGCAGGTGTGCTGCCACCACCGCCACCGCCACCACCTGTGCCAGGAGGTCAGGCAGGGGTGCCTCCACCTCCACCACCTCCAGGGCCGGGCGCCGTAATTCCTCTCCAAATGCCAGGAATCAGGCCATACCTCCCATTTGACCAGACACAACCTTACGTCAATCATAAGTACACTATGTCAGATTTCCCCGAGTTCGATGGCTCGATCGACAGTTATATAACCTGGTGCAGTATCTGTCGAAATTTAGCAAGACACTTGGTGGCCTTCACCCAACAAATGGCAGGAGTCCTGCCTGAGAGGTTCAAGGGCAAACTCACGGACTGGTGGACTACTGTCCCAACAGCCGACAAGCTGTATTTCACTCAAAATTGGGAGGCTCTACACAGTTATATTACACTACTTCTTGACACCTGCATTTATTGACAAAATACGAGAGCATTACCACTCGTGTCAATACCGTAAAGGTGAGGGCCACACAAGGGAGACACCGCTCAATTTTGTGACATGCAAGTTGCAATTATTGTGCACTCTCTACCCTCTGGCTGATGTACCAAGTCAGGATGTCCTGAAGGGTGAAGTCCAAAGGCTATTGGAGGACGTTCCCAGAGGTTGGTGGGCCCACATCAACATCGACCATCTCGAGACAGTGGAGGCACTCCAACAAATGGTCGTGCTCAAACACGACAAGCTGGTGGCCACCAAAGAGTTCAGCATCGATGCCATTGCCAATAAGGTCGCCAGGTTGAACTTCGAAAGGAACAAATGTGGAACAGATCGAGTAGAAGCTCGAAGTGCAGCCGCAGCGTCGGAGAGCCACACCTACCCCATGAGTGACTTCAAATCACATAAGAAGCCGCCTCGACCCTGTAGACATTGTGGGAGTGCCCTGCACTGGGACAATGACTGTCCACCTCGTAAGGTGGACTGGACCAAGAGTGATCGCAAGGATCAAGGTGGCCCTTCCAAGTTGGAGCATTCCTATTGATGGGCGTTGTAGGAGAAATAACGGTCACACTATGGAAACCCATTATGGAAATATGCCAGATAAATCACAAAACCCCATATGACAAGTAGATAAGAGAAAATAGAAGGACCTGAATTTTAACGAATTTTGACGAGATTTTACAAATTATTACGACTACATACGATAAAATGGAAGAAAGAAAATTAGCAAAAATACTTCAAGCTTAGCATCAACGAGACAGAATTTTCGGGGGAATTTATAGCAAATATTAAACCAAGAGTTAGGACAATCGACCAAGATTTGACTATAAAAACAGCCAGAGAACCTCCACAGAAACTACTTTCCCATGTCTGCACACATAGCCAAGGATGGAAGTACCACAGAACAAGGATTCCTTAGGAACTAATGCAAAATTCAAAGTTGTGTTTATAATAGGAAATGTAGATGTCCCCCAAACGGACCCAATGAAAGTAATTACAGGGAACACTACCCATAAACGACAGAGATATGACTAAAACTCCTGGAAAACAAGGATAACGTTTAAAAAGCAAGCGTGAAGAATAAACAGTAATGACCAAGACGAGCTTGATAGCCCATTAGAAAGGAAGGGATCTAATCTTAATCCACCGAATTTTCATAATAAAAGGATCATGCATTAATGAGATATCCAATAATGGGAATAGCGACATCAAAAGTCCGGACTCAGGGAAAAGACGATGTTTACGAAGGATCCATAATTAAAACATACAACGAAATGTACACGGAAATTATGAAAAATAGGGAACTATAGTTATGCAAATTTTCAGCCCAAACGGTCCAGCCGTTGTGAAGTTATACCAATGACGGGAATATAGAAATCCGCATCATGTTTAATGACACGTGAGGGTGGCAATGTGAAGGGAACTGGCCGTCGGAACCGAGATCTGCACTTCAGCAGACCGCGAAGACCAATTTCTGTCCAAATAAGGAAGAGCCCAGTCAAAATAAAGCACAGAAAGTGCAAAACAACCTTAGATCATGAGGGAAAAATCTGAAATAAATCATGGAAGCCCATATGAAGGATATAAACACCTGCACATACCATAAATCCCAAACAATTGAACAGAAACAGTGCCCGCATACGAACGACTATGGGAACGACACATGTGATTACCGAAGTACCATTGGAAAGATGGGAATAAATGAAAATTTATGATACCAAGAACGTGAAAAACCATCCAGAAATGAATGAGATACAAGGACATGAAGTTAAAAACCTGAAAACATGTGGGAAGACAGCTTCAAGAGGTCCAGAGCCCTAAATAAAATACATAAAAATATGATATCTTCAAGGATGACCTACTATAACAATGAACAATACATATGGAGGATTAGGATATGATAATACAAAGGGGAATCAGGGAAGATGAACAAAATCCACAAAATCCACTAAACTACAATGGACCATGGCAGGAATTTTAGGGAACAATATTCTAATGAAGTGGAGAGCTATAATACATTCATTTGAGTAATTCTTGACTACTAGCAACTTTTTCTTTCAGTTTTAAACCTGAATAATTCACTCATTTACCGCCATATGCATAATAATGCGAAGTTTGAATTCAGAATCACTGAGTCATAGCAAATTTAATGGTAAATATGAGGAATTTGAAATAGGAAACTGCGACAAATGCAGTGCAGTCAAGTTCTAATTAACCATTAAAATAGCTTAGGTGAGGAAGGACAATAAGGATTCTAGGCATGGTCTGACTGCAGTATAGCTGCAGTTCAGCGCAGCAAAGTGCAGTAGAACTATAGCATGAAAATTTCATTTTTTATTCAGTTTGAGAAAAATACACTGTAAATAAATCCTGTAAATACAAGGTAGAGCATGAAAAAGGAAGGCAACCCAAGGAGTATAAAAGGGACACCATTTCTGCGACTTTTCGCCCCCCCCAGAGAAGTAAGAAAATAGAGTATTATTTTTCTCAAGCATTTCTGGTTGTCACTCCAGCACAAAAAAGTGATATACAGTTAAGATTGCCACTGTAGTAAAAGGCAGCAATTAAGGAGAGAAATATTAAGTAGATATTTCAACAGGAGAGCTGGTTAACACTCCAGATTTCAAAGTGTAAACACAAAACAGTTATTTTGCTACTGTTAAAACAAGCAATAAAATAAGACAAAAATAAAACAAACTCAAGGGACACTCGAGACACAATCCAAATCCATTAACTGAGTAGAATCTTTGAAACTTCACCAAGTAGAAGATTTAATTAAATAGAATTAGCCAAAACACTCGGATTGGTACTATATTTACAACAAATACTACTAGTACACTTCCCCATCCTAACTAAAGAACCAGGGAACAGCTTGGTGGTGGTCTCATTTGAACCTCCCAACTGACCTTCCTTCGTTCTCTCCTTCAACGGCATTCCCTCCCACATCACCTCAGATAGGGGATCCGAGTTTATCTCCCACTTCTTCCGCTCCCTGGGCAAGGCCCTTCTTCTCACACTTCCCACTTCAGGCAAGTAGCTTATTTCCCTTTCTACTAATAACAATTCACACTTCCCACTTCAGCCTAAGTGGCCAGGGATGCCTATCTGCACTGGGCCCACTGCCATGCATGCCCACATCACACCCTACTGGGCCCTCAGCACTGGGCAATACACCTGGGCACTCTCGACCCCAGGTCAGTCCCTGACAGTCTTCCATGCATATGGCCCCTTCCTTCTAATGGACTACCAAACTCATCTCGGTCATTACTGGTTGTTCTTCACGCTTTCCTTTTGAACATTGTCCTTGTTTCCCACGAATTTTGGCCATTTCTCCATCATCTATCAGTAGTTTTCCCTGAAATTACCTTCATTGAGTCTATCTGAGAGGCATCTACATTCCCTATTATAAACACAACTTTGTCAGCTACATGTGTGGGCATGGGAAAGTAGTTTCTGTGGAGGTTTTCTGGTTGATTTTATAGTCAAATCTTACTCAATTGACCTAGTTCCTTGTTTGATATTTGCTATAAATTCTCCCAAGCATTCTGTCTTGTTGATGCTAAGCTTGAAGTATTTTTATTAATTTTCTATCTTCCTATTTGCCATATGTAGTTGTAAAATTTCATAAAAATTCGTGAAAATTCATTAAAATTCAGGTTCTTCTATCTTCTCATTTCTACTTGTTGTATGGGGGTTTTTGTGATTTTTCTGGCATATTTCCATAATGAGTTTTCATAGGGTGACCGTTATTTCTCCTACACCGGAGACTTAGCAAGGAGGGACCTTGGCCAGGGGGAGTGCTGTGCCATTGCTGTTTGTCTGTTTGGTCCTTAATTTTGGACATGGCAAGTGAGAAGTCTCTGGGGGCATTCAGGTCAATCTTAGACTGAGTCAATTGAGTATGTACAAGTGCTGCAAGCAGGAACAGACTCCTAGAGGGGAGAGAGGGGGAAGAAGGAAGGGAATGCTCCAGCTTACTCCCTGACAACTCAGGGAAGAAGAAGAGGGGGGGGGTGAAAAGGGGTCAGGAGGTCTACTGTACTAGGTTCAATGTTTTTAGCAAACAAAACCAACCACTCAACTAAACTGGTGGAATTGCCCTAAGGACCAAATTTTTCCTTAGCTTTAGTTACTAAGCCTCTCATCACACCCCAGAGTGCACTGACTCCAAGCTAGATGTGAAGAGGGGGGAATTCGCTCTATTTCCTAACTAAAGTACATACTTATATCGAATTGCTACATTGTGCCAAGGAATAGTTCCGAAATAAATGGCTTTGGCAAGAGTAAGCCTCCACCACCAATGGTGGTAAGGTTCAGGCACCATTGGCTTGAGTAAAATCCCAAAGAACAAAAGAAAAATGAAGTGAAAATCAAAAACTTCGTCATATCACCCCCATCACTGCGTCAAAACTTTGTCCCTTCATACCATCCGACTCTCCTCAACTGTAGCTTTCAAACGATACCAATTTTGTGGAATTTGGTGTAGAATTGGCTAAGAATGGGAATTCAGTGGTGTGGGATCCTGTCACATCCCAGAATCCCAACCCCATATGCTCCCACTACACCTTCCTAACAACCTCACCATCCCCTACACCATACCTCCCCACTTCCCAATGTCACCTTCCATCCCAACTGTCTCAGCTCTGGCCTGGACTTTGGCACATTCACTGCGTTTAAGCCAAAAATTTCCGCAGCCCTTTCTGCCATCAGAAACATAAGTGCCATGGAATCCCAGCCCTTTCCACAATGGAAAATCGAAGCCTGTTTATCCAACAGCAGAAATGTTGATGGAAAATTGATGTGTGCTGTCCGACAGTGGAAATGACAGGGAAACCACATGTCCCCAATTTCTCCATGCAATCCACCCGCTTTCCTTCAAGACTTTGCATCAAATCATCCCATCCTCTCACTGTCTGTTACATATAACATAAACTGACCAATAAATCACCTGGGCAACGTGTCTGTGTTATTTGTTGGCATTTGTTTGTAAATGTTGTTGTTCCCTTTCAATGTTTAACTTAGCTGGAACAGAACATCCAAAGGGGGCATGATGTACTTGCTCTTTCACTGCGGACTCAGCGGACTCTGGCTAGACTTCTACTCTGGGTTACTTGGGTTGTCATATCTTTCATGGCTCTCTGTGCCATTATTCTAGATGTACAGGGTTGGACATGTTATGTTCAACATCCAGGGCCATCTTGGTAGTCTCTGAGTCCATTGAGCTAATCTCTGGTGGTTTGTTTGGTGGACTCTTCAGCTCCTGCTTGCTATGTGGGTTTTTGCTCTATGGTTTACCAATGAGTTATGCATTGCCATCTATACCAGGACAGCGTTAAGTTAATATCTTCATATGTTCATCTGTTCTCCAATCATCTGGTATATAGGACTCCCACTAACAAGTACCACCTTATCCAGTGTTCTCCCCTCTCCCCCTCTCGCTTCAGGCAATGATATGATGTATATTCACTTCCCAACTCCCCATGTCTGATTAATTGTCCTTGTTGTCTGCCACAAACTAATGCTAGATAACGCTACAGTTGTGTGTGAAGTAGTGGAAGGTGTGGAAGGAAAGGCTAGGGTAGGGGCAGAAAGTTTTATAGTTTATTTTCTTGTATGTACATCAAGAAATATATATGTGCTTTCCAGACATGGATTGGACAAGAAATCAATATAATAGATTATCAGCCACCACCAAATCCCCATCATTTCCCAGCCCCAACCATGGTAAAGTGATGCTCAATCTGCCAGCAGACAGAACCAATATCTGCTGTGGGAAATTGCATGGAAATCTGGTTATCCCTGCCATTTCCACAGCGGAAATTTTTGGCTTAAATGCAGTGATTCACCCTTGGCCATCTCCACCCCAGAAGCTCGGTCCCAAGTCAGAACATCTGGAACCTCTGGATTTGCTTGGACCTCCCAACGGATTTCCAATGTCTTATTATATACCTCTAAACCCTTCCCTTCCTCATTTTATTTAGTGGAGTCACCCAACATTCCTCAGATATGTAACTCCGGCTTCAGAGCTACCCATATCCCCTGGTGACCCCACTCTAGTCATCTTTAATTAGTCATCTTCCACTTATAGCATGACTGATGTCTTCTTTCAATTCAGTCAGCTAACTTCACCTTACCCATTTCTCATTCCCATTTATCCCCCAGCCTTCCACTCCACCCTCCTAGACCGACACCTCAGTTCCCTGTTAAGGATATCATTCAGAACCTTTCAGTATCTTTCGGTACCTGTCGGTATCACTTGGACTTTGACTAAAGTCCTTCTCCTCCTCCCTCTTATATACCAGTAGATTAGTGTCATATCCATCCACGGCCATCGACTTCCACTACCTCCGATCTCTCCGGACTACCTCCGCTCCTTCTTCACTAACCTCGGAGCTCCTGTATTCCGCAATCACCTCGGTATCCCTCGATGGTCACCACCCCCTCTTTTCAATTTATTACCTATGCCTCCCTAAGTACGGAGCCCCAAAGGCTTCCAGACAGCTCCGACGTCCGCTAGTGCACTCCCACCTCTGCTGGGCAATACACTCGCTTGCCCTGCAAGCCCACCTTCAGGCCTATCCCTCCTTTCCATTTCTGGGTTATCACCTACCATTCCGCTAACCCTGTAACCCAACTTGTCAGTAATATTCAATCGGCTAATGTTTAACCCTGTTAGCTCTGCTCCGCTTGGCCCTGTCGTTTACAGGCCCACCCCCGCTGTAACTATATATACTTGACTTGTAAACAGGTTACACCTCAGTAATAAAATCGACTAGAGTTTACCCCCTTTTAGTTCTGGTTGCCAGTTAGTAAGTTAGGGCATGGATGTGTTACTTGGCACAGCGCTCCTGGCATAAGTCGCTGAGGCTGAAGCCCTCCACCATGGAGACCTTCCTTTGTCTCGATCTGGTCTCTGACAATTAGAACCCATTGTACTCTAGTTCTAATCTCGACTAAAACATACTCCAAGTTCCCCCTATGAGTGACTCGACGAAAGCATGAGAAATCAGGGGGGTCCAAAACAGAACAAACGGAGACAAAGGGAATCACAGAAGCAGAGTGGTACCGAGAGTCAAGGGTTAGACTCTATGGCACATCTGAAAGGAGGTAAGGAGGGCAAAGCCCAGAGGGGCAGGAGGATGAGGTGAAGTGGGGTTGATGGCTAACTGGCTAAGTGTAAAGAAGCAGTAGTCCAAATAGGGGTGAGAGAGAAGTGTGCACTATACACTACAAGCAGTGAAGGTGCCAAGGATGGTCCATGAAGTTTGGAGGTAGTGGAGCTTATGGAACTTGCAGAGATGGGGTTGGAAGTCCAAGGAATATTGGCAATGGTGTTTATGTGAAATGAGGTCACCAATGCAATGGACTTAAGCTGAGGTGGAGTCAAAGTCCGAGGTCAGTGTTAGATACGGCGAGTTTGGACAACTCCGGAGTGGAATTGGAGACTTAGTGTGGAAGGACCTTGGCCTCAGCAACTCAGGTGGAGCACTGTGCCATTGCTGGTTGTCCTGGGGGTCCCTAATTTCAGATCTAGCAGAGGGGAAGTCTCTTAGGGGGGAATCAAGTCAATTTCAGACTGAGGTTACAAGTTACTAGGTACATTGTATATGAGGAGGGGTCTGGAATCAAAAGGAGACAAAGGGAGCTGGAAGGAGGAACAACACCAAGGGTCAAGGGTTTGACTCAATGGTGTTTCCCAAAGGAGGAGTGAAGGGCCAAGGCCCAAGGAGGAAGGAAGGAGGATGGGAGTGGGGAATGGCTGACTGACTGAATAGAAAGGAAGCAGCAGCCCAAATAGGAATGAGAGAGAATAGCGGAAATGAATAGGACAATGCAATAGTTGCAAGGTCTGAAGTAAGTCTGGAAAGTCTGAACTCGGAGGCCAAACTCCAGAATATTGGCAAAGGTAAATAAATGGAATGGGCTAAGTGGAGGTGGGGTCAAAGTCCAAGGTCGGAGCTAAGACCAGAGTTCCGAGATGGAGATGCGAACGGGATTCCGGAGCAGAGGTCTGGAGTCAGGAGCATAGTTGCATACTCATCTGGAAGGTGTCGAGGTTGAGGTCAGACCTGGAATGGTCCAGAGTCAGACCAAAGGTGATGTTGGAGCTGGAGGTGGGATAACCTCTTGGGAGTCAGCAAGGAGAAGGTGATGGGAAGGAAGTAGGGCTCTGGAGTCAGTTTCGGAGTTCCAGGAGCCCAGAGCAGAGGTTGGGATTGTATGGATATGACAGTCAGGACCATGACAGGATCTTGGAGTGAAGGTATGAGTGGTGTCCAAGTATGAGGTACAGGAAGGTGGCAGAAAGTCATAACTTGGTGAAGGTTGGTGGAAGAGGGATGGAAGGAGAGGAGGGTGGTGTCAGGTCTGAAGGTGGATATCAGAGTGGACAGTGAAGGAGAGAATGAAGGAAGGTCAGTTGGGAGGTTCAAACGAGACCACCACCAAGCTGTTCCCTGGTTCTTTAGTTAGGATGGGGAAGTGTACTAGTAATATTTGTTGTAATTATAGTACCAATCCGAGTGTTTTGGCTAATTCTATTTTATGGGTTAGTCTAAAAGTTTCTGAGAATTGACTTACAGATAAACCGAGCCCTGCAGAGCTGTTCCTCTATTGTAATTTCTTAATTTGTCTGGGTGTAATTCTGTGTAGAGTTGTTTTAATTTTGATTTTAACTTGAATTAAATCTTCTACTTGGTGAAGTTTCAAAGATTCTACTCAGTTAATGGATTTAGATTATGTCTCGAGTGTCCCTTGAGTTTGTTTTATTTTTGTCTTATTTTATTGCTTGTTTTAACAGTAGTAGCAAAATAACTGTTTTGTGTTTACACTTTGAAATCTGGAGTGCTAACCAGCTCTCCTGTTGAAATATCTACTTAATATTTCTCTCCTTAATTGCTGCCTTTTACTACAGTGGCAATCTTAACTGTATATCACTTTTTCGCGCTGGAGTGACAACCAGAAATGCTTGAGAAAAATAATACTCTATTTTCTTACTTCTCTGTGGGGGGTAAAAGGTCGCAGAAAGGGTCTCCCTTTTATACTCCTTGGGTTGCCTTCCTTTTTCATGCTCTACCTCATATTTTCCTCAAACTGAATAAAAAATGAAATTTTCACACTATAGTTCTACTGTGCTCAGCTGTGCTGAACTGTGGCTCTACTGCGGTCAGACTGTGCCTAGAATCCTTATTGTCCTTCCTTGCCTAAGCTATTTTAATGGTTAATTAGAACTTGACTGTGCTGCATTTGTTGCAGTTTTCTATTTCAAATTCCTCATATTTACCATTAAGTTCGCTATGACTTGGTCATTCTGAATTCAAACTTTGCATTACTATGTGTATGGCTGCACTGAGACCTTCAGCTGATTTATTCCATTTTTATCCCATGACATTTGATTAAAATGAGACTTGAAATGGTAAATGAGTGAATTATTCAGGTTTAGAACCAAAATAAAAAGTTGCTAGTAGTCAAGAATTGCTCAAACAAATGTATTATAGCTCTCCACTTCATTAGAATATCGTTCCCTAAAATTCCCGCCATGGTCTGTCATAGTTTAGTGGTTTTCATGGTTTTCATCCATCTCCCCTGATTCCCCTTTGTATTATCACATTCTAGTCCTCCAGATGTATTGTTTGTTGTTATAGTAGGTCGTCCTCGAAGATATCATATTTTTATGTATTTTATTTGGGGCTCTGGACCTCTTGAAGCTGTCTTCCCACACGTTTTCAGGTTTCTAACTTCATGTCCTTGTATCTCATTCATTTCTGAATGGTTTTTCACGTTCTTGGTATCATAAATTTCCATTTATTCCCACCTTTCCACTGGTACTAAAGTTGTGTTCTATTTCTTGGTATTCGTCGAGTTAGCAAAAGTTCACACGCACATTCAGTAATCATGTGTGTCGTTCCTGTAGTCATTTGTATGGGGGCACCATTTCTGTTTAA
This sequence comes from Cantharellus anzutake, assembly GCF_015039405.1. Classification (NCBI taxonomy): domain Eukaryota; kingdom Fungi; phylum Basidiomycota; class Agaricomycetes; order Cantharellales; family Hydnaceae; genus Cantharellus; species Cantharellus anzutake. Next base: position 341,318 of record NW_024066960.1, read on the forward strand.
TTGTTCAGGATTTATGATATGCTTGGGTGTTTGTATCCTTCATATGTGTTAGACACTGGTCCGGGGTTGGCACTGAAAGTCGCCGATGGGGGCCGCTATTGGCCACGATGGCCTGAGGGTAGGGCATTCGGCCTCAGCAACTCTAAAGGGAGTGCTGTGCCCCCTAGCTGTCTCTTGGCCCTCATTTCAGACTCACTGGGGTTGCCTTGTTGGGGTCAGGACTTAGGGGTCGTGGTCACATCAATATTAGAGCTAAAGTACTATAATGTAGTATACAGGATATATATAGGAGGAAGAAATGAATGGAAGCAGACCCGGGCCAAAGGCCGAAGGGTCTGGAAGCAAAAGGGAACAAAGAGCAGGGTTGGCCACACAGCGGCCAGCAATGGCCAAGGGTCAAAACAAACAATAACAGATAAATAAAGGAAGGAGTGTAGGGCTGCAATAGCGGCGATGGTATCGTAGCAGCGCTGGACTCGGAGTTGGGCCGGAGTCGGGCACGGGAATGGTAGTGGCCCTGTAGGGGCCAAGTGGGCAGGGTAGAGGAGTCGCGCTGGGCACGGTGCTGGAGGCGGACTCAGGGTGGGAAGGTTGGTGTGGCTGTGGGGAAGTCGGCCAGGTGCAGGGGAGCCTAGGGGCAAGTGGGGGAGTGAGCAGGGAGTCCTCATGGAGGATAGGGCTGAGGTCGGGGCTCACGCTCACACTCGTGTAGCGGGAATGGGCTCAGTGGCGTCAGGATGGGTGGCTAACGGGCCAGAATGCATGGCTGTGACAATATGGGCGTCCATGATTTATTTCAGATTTTTCCCTCATGATCTAAGGTTGTTTTGTACTTTCCATGCTTAGTTTTGACCGGGGTCTTTGTTATGGAAATGGGAATTTCCATTTTAGACTCTTATGGGTTCTGTATCATGTGATTTATATAGTAATAGAGTTTAACTAATCAATAATCAACAAAAACCTGCTGCCACACTACCTGTTCAACAACATGTTAAACCATCTGTGAAACCACCTGTAAACCCTTATGTCCAACCCCCTTCCCTATTCCTGCACCAGAACAGACGAAAATGGGCGCTTCCAGCCCCATTTCTGTAACAGTCTTCCTTATTTGGATGGAAATTGGTCTTCATGATCTGCCAAAGTGTGGATCTCAGTTCCAATGGCCGGTTCCCTTCACATTGCCACCCTCACATGTCTTTAAACATGATGTGGATTTCTATATTCCCGTCATTGGTATAACTTCACAACGGCTGGACCATTTGGGCTGAAAATTTGCATAACTATAGTTTCCTATTTTTCATAATTTCCGTGTAAATTTCGTTGTATGTTTTAATTATGGATCCTACATAAATGTCGTCTTTTCCCTGAGCCTGGACTTTTGATGTCACCTTTCCCATTATTGGATATCTCATTAATGTGTGATCCTTTTATTATGAAAATTTGGGTGGATTAAGATTAGATCCCTTCCTTTCTAATGGGCTATCAAGCTCGTCTCAGTCGTTACTGCTTGTTCTTCGCGCTTGGCTTTTAATTGTTGTCCTCGTTTTCCGGGAGTTTTAGTCATATCTCCATCGTTTATGGGTAGTTTTCCCTGTAATTACTTTCATTGAGTCCGTTTGGGAGACATCTACATTTTCTATTATAGACACGGCTTTGGTTTTGCATTAGTTCCTAAGGAATCCTTGTTCCGTGGTACTTCCATCCTCAGCTACATGTGCAGGTGTGGGAAAGTAGTTTCCGTGGAGGTTCTCTGGTTGTTTTTATAGTCAAATCTTGGTCAATTGTCCTAATTCTTTGTTTAATATTTGCTATAAATTCCCCCGAGAATTCTGTCTTGTTGATGCTAAGCTTGAAGTATTTTTGCTAATTTTCTTTCTTCCAATTTATTGTATGTAGTCGTAATAATTCATTAAAATTCGTTAAAATTCAGGTTCTTCTATTTTCTCATATCTACTTGTCATATGGGGTTTTGTGATTTATCTGGCATATTTCTATAATGGGTTTCCATAGTGTGACCGTTATTTCTCCTACAACAGGGATAGGGCAGGACTCCAGAGGTGATGAAGAGGAGGGTCTGGAAGTCAAATCGGGATCAGGTATGGACAGATATGACAGATGGAAGAGGAAGGAAAGACATATTTTTATGGGGTTCAGACTGCCTGGAAGAAGAAAACAAGCAAGAGCCAGGAGCAACCTCCCTTGAAGTCGGAAATTGACCATCATCAGAACAAGGAAAAGAAATCAAAACAGAGAGAGAATGAGGAGCAAATAGTCCCGACACTGAAGAAATTGCATGTTGCCTGCCTGGACTTACTCCATGATATCCAAATGATGTAAACCAGGTGACTGGACAAATGACATAAAATGGACAAGCCTGGTATCAAACCCATGACCTCTAGTGTGCATCCATACACTACTCACCCATTATGCCAGGGAGGTTACTCCATCCCTTATTCCAACAAACACATTCAAATGTATGAGGATCAACATGACCAACCAGTTGTATGTGGCCCAGAGGGTCACTACCTAGTTTAGTATGTATCTTGTCTTCATGCAGAAGTGGCTCAAAGGAGACATAGCATGTTGTCATGACCATGCATTCTGACCCAGATGCCGGCCCTTATTCTGTTTCCTTTTGTTTCATTTTGTCACCTGACTCATTCAGTTTCTTACTATATATATATGTATATTACATTATTATAACTTTAGTCTGAATATCGACATGGTTTGTCCCCCCTAACAAGGCAGCCCAAGCCACTTCAAAATGTGGGCACTGAGACAGTAGGTGGGCACAGCGCTCTCTTGGAGTCGCTGAGGCCGAAGCCCAACCCCGGAGCCTTGTCCCCGCCAGTCGTCCCTTTTGCTGACCCGTACCTAACACATGTTGACAGCCCTGACTTGCACCAAGACTTCTGAATTGAGGACACATAATGCAGAAGAAAGCGCACAACCAGAAGGAAAAGTGAGAGTGTAGGGAATGGATGTGTGGCGATGTGTGCTGTGCATGCTTTCTTTATTCTTTGTTTATTCCTCTTTATTCTTGTTGTATACAATAGGGGGTTTCACAGTTGGCTAAACTGAGTCTAAATTTGATCCAACTGTCCAACAGCACCCTTCCTCCACCTTTGTTTTCATCCATGTCTCACATTGTACATATGTCACTATGGCTGTCTCCCTGCACTTGCAGCAACTCTCAAAATGAACAATACCGCATCCAATCTGCCTGTTTATTGAAGCACCCTAGCTCACCGGTCACTGCTCAGTCCAATGTTGAGAATGAGTGACATTACAACCTATGATTATGTAGCTACAATACATGAACATAACACAGGTTGGTTGGGATTGTGGAAAATATGAGTGGATGTTCCTTCACCTCAGTCTCATGTTGGAGAACTGAGGGAGAGTGCATGGATGTGGTATGAACGCAATGTTTGTGCTCTGTCATGAGGTCAAAGCATCCATGACATGGTAATTGCATGAAAGAGAACAAGGAGAAAGAGACAAGCCACATACTCCATGTCCCTAGCGGCCTATGCTATGATAGTTCCCATTGAAGTCCAAGACCATGGTGTGGAGTCAGTGACAGTGGAGACAGTGGAGACAAGATGATGGTGATGGGGTTGATGAAAGTGGACAGGTGATCTGGGATGAAGAACTGTATAGTAGACACACTCTCAGAGCTCACAGATTTATCAGCAGTAAGCCCGAGTTTAGATTCAGTTTAGAAAATTGGCTTTAGGCCAATTGGGGCTCTTGAGCCCCAAGTCAAAGTGGCCAGTTTAGGTCCAGTTTTGTCACTCATGTGCCACTTTAGAAATTTCACTTTGGATCCAGTTTAGCCCACTTTAGTCAACCATGAAACCCCCTAATGTAAAACAACTGTATTTACATATGTATGGCTCAGGCTCAGGTAAAGGGTTCTTCACTCTTTACCCTCACCCACTTGTCAAATCATAAGCTCAATACAGCCTAGATCTCAACAGCCAGAGGACTGAGGAGTCACCCAGGTTGGAACCCCAACCAACCTTACAGAGAGCTTGGAGGAGACAAATCACGGGAATACCTATAGAACCTGCAATGTCGCAAATAAATGGGTTCCCACTTGCTGAAGGCATCTGAAGGGCATAAAGCCCCTTCTCCTACTGCAAGACCGAAAATCTGCAACACGGATCCAAATTAAGGGACAAAAGGCTCAAGCACTGCCTGGACTAAGAAACATAAATGACACTAACAAAAAGGATTAAGAGTGCATCAAACAAAGAAGATAAACGAGCCATAATCTGCGGAATACAAGTTTTATTTAATGTCGTTCCTCCATTAAATCACAAGACATCGACTTCACCCCTGATAAAAACTCGCTGAAAAGTAGCGTGGGTTTCCTGGTCCAGATTCACATGAGCCCCACACTAGGCAAGAAGCCTGACATGCATAAATGCGGTGGCAATTTTCGGAACAACTTGAAAACGATGCATACATGCAAGTTACACCAGGAACCCCTCCCCAACAAACAACATACCTCAGTGTGTACACACCACACTGCGAAAGCTTAAGGTTCCATCAAAAAAATTATAGTTACATGAAATTGATGAAAAGTCTTGATACACCGTTTCATGATTAAGAGTCCAGCGATGCGCAGCGAGCACATTCCCCCCAGGAAAAAAAAACCGATCTTTTTGTAAGCAGATGCCGCATGAGCAGTAGGCAAATAAATTTAGACTGAGGAGGATGCTAAGGCAAGAAAATGTCAAATCTTGCTGCCACATAAATAAGAAGCCGCACGTACGCTCCGAACTCTCAATGGAAGTAGGCATGCTGATAGGAATGGCCTGCAGAATCCGACTCTTTATCTACGGAGCTACATAAGCAAATTGGCGAGATCGACAGCTCCGGAAAGGATGGTACCGCAGCTGGTAATTTGGACAAGTGAATGGACTGTCCAGCATCTCCTACGGGCCCCGGAAACAGGTATTGTCGGACATGACTACGAGCATGCAGGCTGGATAAAGTGGTGAAGGGAATGCGGCGATATTCATGCGACCTAGGACTTACTTTGCTAGCAAAGTGATGGTGTATACTCCTCCCAACGACTAAATAATGGAATTGCAGGTAATAGGAATGACGCGAGTAAGAGGATTTCCGAACTAACCACTGAAAAGCACATATGTACGAAGTGAAATCCACCATACGCAACAAACTGGATCGAGAGGACGGTTTATCCTTTGGTCATCAAAGCAGATCAGATCAATTCTGCTCACTGCAATCAAGACGGTCAGAGCCAGAACACTATCAAGAAAGGAATCCTGAATCTCGCCCAGATGTGTTGACGAATGCGGGGGCGGCTGACCTTGTAATTGCACCGGTATGAATCGCGTACCTGACTAGGATTCCTATAGCCCTGTCCGTCCTAGCAAGATCTATTCAGGCCTGCGTCCTAGCGGGCGGAAGCTAGCTCGTACCTTGCGAATCCGGTTCGACGGCGGCGTAACAGGACAATCATTATTGCTGCGATCAACGTATCTGCGGTGGCCTAAGGGGTCCTCTCAGAGTCTTCGCAAAATAATCCGCATGGATGATGCTAACCTGAGCTGCACACAAACCGACAACTGGTGTTCGGTTCCAATTGGGTAGTGAATATACTTGCGGGTGCAGATTCCTTGAAAGACGCGATGCGATGTTATCGTTACTCCATCGCACTCGGCACGATCACTTGCCCCACAATATACACCCCTACAGATATACAACGCAAGTTGATCAGCACATTGTGACGAAACAGGATGAGACGATTTACAAAGCCCGAAAACTGTGGATAGCAGGGCCCATTAGTTTGCAGGTGCTCGGATTAGTATAAGCTACGACATACCAAGCTGAAGCAAACTAGTCATCATTACAAGCAAAGGGACCCATATATTGGTCACTGGGAGTAAACTAATGAGTGATTCTACTTGTCCGAGCGGAAAAAAAAACGAAACAGACTTTTTCTGATACGCCAGGAGAAGAAGGATTGAACCAAGATGGAACACACAGCCTGGGGAAAGTACGTAAGATAGATGGTGTAAGCGCTGGTCGGGGTACAGGACACACCGTTGACATAGGAAACTCAGAGTTATACCTGAACAGTAGGTGAGGGAAGTTGTGGGCAACATTCAAGGTAGGCCCACCATGAATTTCTGATTGGCGAGTCCTTGCGCGAAATAATCATCCTGTACTGACCGGACATACAGCATCCACTAAACAACGAACGTGAAATGAAGTGCTTGCGATGCTCGGGAAGCACATACAGAGCAAAGAACTGGACGAGCCTGAGATACACATGGAATGAGAACCTGGACTTGGTGCTACGCCGGCCTGGCTCACATTAGCACTAGAACCTGGATGGGTGCAGCAAGTGTAAGATGGTGTCAAGGCCGCGAATCACCGTGATGAGAAAAATACCAGAAGTTTTGTCACCACAGGGTCGTTCGGATAGGCCAGAAAATATGATCGAGACTGTACAGTCGTGATCCCAAGGAATCTGTAGGCGGAGACTTAGCCTGCTCCACTTTGCATGACAGCTTAGCTTACATCGCGATGAAGAGCATGCCATAGGTGTAGCCACCAGAAAGGTGTTCAAACGGAGTCATTGCGAGTGAGGAGTTCAAGTTCGAGAGTTTCCCCCGTGTGCTGGGGATCTTATATAAGTAAAAGACTAAAGTTCAAATCTTATTGTCTTGTTGACGTCCCTTCCCAACGGGTTCAACCTTCTTACAAATATAGAAAGCCGACATTGGGAAAAACTATACCCGCTGATCGCCACTGAATTGAAGGGCCGATGGACGATATAAAATTGATACTGGACTCAACGTGATAAACAACTGCCGTGATTATCTACGAGATGGCTATTTCCCTGATGGATCGATGGCGTAACTGCACGGAGTAGGTTTTTGATTGATGGGAAATTAATTTACAGCGAGAGAGTGGCAGTTGAAAAGTGAAAGGTATTGGTAAAAAAAAATTAAGTACAGGGGAACCGGATAGCTCCGGGACTTCTCCGGACATTCAGTACTGACAGCAAAGGACAATTCTATTGTGCGCAACATCCATTCACGCCCATGGTGCAACCCTTTGACATCTCCAGCCACCTCGAAACATCACCCGGCGCCCGCAGGATAGAACATAGTAAAGAGGAGTGATGTCAATAGTTTTTTTGGCGTACTTTTTTTAGCTTGGAGTCAACGAGGCTTCGGGATGATGTTCTGATCTGAGAAACAAACGATGGATATAATTAATCAAGGAACTGTAAAATGAACCGCCGCTTCATCAAAGGTGTCATAAGCATCCTGTGTTCTGGGGGATCAGGAAAGAACAGTGAGCCGAAAACGGATGCTATGAATGAGAGTCGGCCTCAGCACTTAAGTGGGGAAATATATTTCAATACCTAATACTATTTTCTTTCTAGACAGGTTTGAATGATGTTGCAAGTACAAGTGGAGATATGCTGTCAGAGAAATAACGGCCTGGACGATATTAAAACATTAGCCCACACATGTGAACCAGCAAGCTTCAAATGGACTCACGTTTGCTGACACCGGTGGTAGCAAGTCAACAATCTGTGGGAAGTGAATGAGCCGAAGGCAGACGAGACTCCGGCCCAATAGCGTACCTCGAATGCGCCCTCTCGCGAGTCGATGAGCGCACATCTCCCATATAATTCATAGGGAATTAGAGGCGTAGGGGAATATTCTATAAGCCCGACGAGACACGAAGCAACAGCATGCGACGTCATTGCTAATTTCCCACCGAAGGGTTCAGAATGACCAAATTGACCATCAGACCCCTGGAAAGTGGGGAGATCTTTTCCGATATCCAGAAGCTGAGAATATTAAGCCGGCGAAATGGATTAATGGTTCTCATACTTACCTCCAGTATTCTCAGTTTCGAGTCGGCATCGGGTGCACGAAGGAATAGGTCGTCCTGTTGGGGACGGTATGACTCAGATGTCATTGGTCATTAATGGAGTAGAACACCAACCACGTCTAGTGCTTCAGTCATAAGCCAGTTAATCAATTTGAGAATTTGAGGGGGCGCAGCCAGGGAGTCTGATGCCGAGCCTAAATCAGAATCGGCGCTGAACTCCCTCACTGGCACAGTGAGCCTCGAGAGAACAGCGAGGTCTGTCCCAATACATGTACGAGCTAAAACGAAGTCAAGCATTCAATTTCATTGGGAAGACACAGCGCACCGAATGTTCCTTTGACGGATACAAAAGCATCTCGTCCCCGAGCAGCATGAAGGACAAGAGTAGCCTCGAGATCACTTAATAGTCGTGGGGGATTAAACCGCGATGCAACGGAGCCGCTGATCCTGGCGGTACAGAGAATGTTTATCTGGGCTCCCGGGGCAACTAGACCCTATGATGATGCGGATGGTAAGCCAGCCGCTGAAAGACCATACATTACTTACATGAGATGGTTCTAGGGAGAGCCAAGTTGAGACTAGAAGTCACCTTGCCGTCAATATACACAAATGGCCAAGCATCGCACCATACCTATGCCTTCATTTTGCTTTAAAGGAAGGAACCTAAAGAAAACGACCACCTAAGTTGAGTTGAGTATAAGTACCGATAGAGGTTTCATATGGAATCATACGGACATTTCTATCGTTTCTGACCGCAATTTCTCGTTGAGAAGGACGATCATAACTGCCTCAAAGATCAACATGTGCTAATTCCTACACCTGTGTACCCACCGAACAACACCGAAATCTATCTCAGAGTTAAGGACTGTTAGCCCCAAAGCCGCTATTTCATCGAAAGGTTCTGCATTAATGAAGTCAAGAAACCGAGTGATAGTCTTGTCGAATTCCTCCCATTGCAAGGTGCGAAGCTTCAAGTCCCGATACTTGAGTACCGGACCAGAAGATTTAAATAAAGAGGCAAAGACTTACTGTCACCAAATATTCTGCTGCCACAGGTTTGTGATCACTGATTGGAATCTCCGGGTAACTCGTGTAGGAGATTGGTGTGACAATGCGTGGAGAACCTTTAACTAGTATTCGGTCCGTCCAGGCCGGTGTCCGTTTGGAGTCGTAGATTGAGGATGTGTGACCCCGGACGGTCCTGTACGTGCTATAATATATCATTACTACTAGTGTAGTGGATAGGGTATTGTCGTTGCTCACGGGGGGAAGGATATTGACTGTTCCGAGTATCCAGTGAAGACGCTCCCTTCACCCCTTTGCTGATTGAACTGCGTAGAAACATGAGACGAAAGAAAACGTGGGAACAATCCACCAATACCTGATCGAAGGAGAGTAAATCTTGGTACCCGGTAAGTGGCGCATCGCCGATGAGAACTCGTACTTCATGATCAGGCAAGTTGATACGATAATTAAGATCTTGATTCGCGCAGAGAATCGGCATCGACGGTGGAAAGAACATCGGGAATCGCACATACCACCCTTCAAAAAGAAATCAATTCATTGAGTGGCTCAGGTGTGGACACACATGATCGCCACCCACAAGCCAGAACAAGATGTCGCAATCATCGAGAGTTGAGGATGATTGGGTCTCCAAGGGGAACTGAAGTCGCCGACAAAGCTCATGGTAGTCATTATTGCGTCTCAAAGTCATCTCATCACCTGCAGCAAGATGAGAATTTACGAAGCAAAGAGCCGTGTCATCTAACGTGAATCGAATGGCTACGGCCCCTTTATTCCCCATTGTCCCCAACAACCCAGCTCCTGCCGAAGCTGAGGATACGGAACCGACGGCAAGTGAGGACTGAAGAGATTCATGAATCAAGACGATGATAAGCATCCCCACTAGCTGCCTTGAGGCTAGCTTCAAGGCGAATGAGCCTAACAAACCGCCAACAGCCAAAGTAAATACCTTCGAATATTTCTGTGCCAGATCTTCCCCTAACCCTTCGAGAATGGCTGTATACCAGGTATCCTCTCTTTCCGTGGTAACACTGTAAAGGAGAGCCTACATGCTGGTATCCAGCTCTTGAAAGCCAAAGACATAAAGATGGGGCTGGGAAGAGTCGTTGGGTGAACGGATCCAAGACTTTAGGCTATGGGTCGGTAGTTGATTCTCGACGTTGAATGTTCCGATGCGAATCCTAAGACACTGAGCATCCACGTTGTGCACACAAAAAACAACATAGACTGACAATATTGAAGAACTTGCTGAAAATGAATGCTCTGTGGATCGTACTTGCTCCCTGATCCACGCCTCGCGTATCTGCATAATGTCAGAGTCCTCATCGCTGACGAACCCAGCACCAGCATCGGACAATACCAAGGGCGGAGGTACTGAACGGAGATCTAAAACGGGGACTTGATCCAAACAGACAGAAGAATTCTCAAACATAACTCACACGTTCTATAGTTGTGAAGACGACCTGGGATATCATGGAGGTTCGAGATAGACGCGCTGTAGTGCGCAAGCCAGTGGCCTGAATCGTTGTGCGGGAAACTTGAGTCTACTGGAAACAGGATGAGTCAATGGGAAGAGTCAGTCCACTGAACATACCTACCCGTAACCCGCAACCACTCTACTTCATTCACAATAGCTTCCATGCCAGAGACATGATGAGATATAAGGCATACTGCACTTCTAGAAGTGGCCCGGACATCCACTTGGACATACTCCAGAGCTACGATGCGAAGCTTACCACCAAGACTTCGTCATCTCGCAAATTTCAAAACGTACTCACTAGTGCCAAGTATTCCATCGTTCATTCCTAGTCGGGCGTCGCGGGCAACCGTGGCTCTCTTTGAGGTAATGGTGAGCTTAGGGGTCACCGGGAAGATGTCAATCAATCGAACGATGAGAGGGGCAGAGCGAGACAACTCGTAAAGAAATAGACTGATGATAAAACATGTAAGATGAAATAAACATAAATGCAGAAAAAAGTGAGGACCATATTTCAAACGATGGGCCTTCACTTCTATGGCGAACGACAGCCAATGCGACGTCATCCACCCAGTTGTGTGAAGTATTGACCGATGAAGGTGCAAATGAGCATTGAGACCATAACAAGATGTCTTCCGATTCCCGAACGGAAGACCTTAACGCATCCTCCAGCTGCGACTCCCGCTGCGACGACATTCCTTCGCTGGCTTGAGTTAGTGAGTTGAGGTGACTCCAACGTTCCTGTGCCTGTGTACATACGTCCTATTATCCAGGACTTCGGCCCGCAATTTCTTTCGTGACACTCAGTAGCTACCAGGTCCTCAGGGATGGTTCTGGACAGGATTCTTCGGAATAAATACACGAAAATAAAGCAAAAAAAAATATAAAGTCCGATTTGGGCAGGCTTGTCCACCTTCATCCGAATGATGTCATTTCAGGTCTTCACATACAAATCATCGGATATTCAGTTGACCATGTCGAAAATGGGACCTGCCATCCAGTCTAGAAACTTAAGCACCAAAAGTCTCGACACAAACATGTGTAAATACATGGTTCAAGCTTGAATTCCAACATCGGAATCCAGAACGGATGTTATGGGTCAGGGTTTCTAAGTTACTCGTTCTCTAATATATCCTCGATCTTCTCGTATGCGCCGTTTGCTGACAGGGATTCATTCTACTATCGGCACTGGCTACCCAAAAGGTCTGCAAGGATCAGGTGGGTTTTCAGGGAGGACAGTCACTCATAGCCGTGTGCAAGCACGCACTGATGAAGGTGATATGGTACGAAGAAAAATATCAATGGTTGAGAAGTAGGAATGACAATTGATAAGGAGTGGCATAAATAAAATATCAACAGTATGACGGGGCACGGGTACTGTGAGCCCCGAGCGCCGTCATAACTTGCCCGTCCAAATGGAGCTGATGCACGAAAAAACTATATTGGGACTCTTCTATCATTAGGTATCTGCAATGAAGGCTTAGGCCAGTTTGTGTTACCAGCAGCCTTACTACGTAGGCTTCCCATACGAATGTGCCGAGGCCGTGTCCAACAATATGAAAGTCTCTAGCCACGATTACAAGGAGAGCGGGGGAATGCCAGCACTCTTGGAACTGTTAGAGCCATGGCCAAGAGGAGAGTCGGTGATCCACCTATACCACGAGATTGAGACTCGCCACCAAAATCAATGAAAGGCGACACGCTTACCGAACAAAGAGATCTAGGGCGGCCTCACTTAAAAAACGATTGTTTTAGTGCGACCCCCGAACAGGAATATAATCGCGACTCACGGTTGATCATATGGAACCATGTGCCTACAAAATGCGAGATCATAAGCCCATGCTCAACGGCAAAGATAGGGTGGCACATACCCAGCCTCGTGAACGACAACGTAGGTGAAATTCCCAGCACCGAAATGACCGCCTCCACCAGCTGCGCGGAATTCGCCAGCGAACTTACCACCGCTAGTGTGGAATGGGAAGAACGGCGCCTTATGGAACTCGTCCTGCAAGCATTTGGTTGATAAAATCATGTCATCCTAAAAATTAGAATTACTGACATGGTAAACTGACTCGAGCTTAAGCATCCAATCGTGGTTACCAATGAAATTGCACATAAAGTCAGCGTCCCCTATAGCGTCAAACTGGTTATGCCCACAAATCAACCCCGATCTCAACTTTGCTTACCGGCATAAACAAGGAGGCGTATACCATTTTCTAATAACTCAGGAAGAACGGCAGCACTGTTATGCACCCCGTCACCTTGCAACATGAACGCTTGGTTAACGTCTGCATCGCAGCTCTTGAACTCCGTCGCAGGGTCGACGCCAAGTTCTTGCTTCACCGAGGCTTTGTTAAGGTAAGTCTCGATCCAACCCGTTTGCTTGTAGCACAAGTCCCCATCTTGCGACCTATCACACTTGCGACGAACGTCATAAGGATTGAGACCGAGTTGCTGCATGAGAAAATGAGAGAAATACCAAAGGTGAGCGAGATTGCAAGAAACCTGGAACGGCCCGTACAACTGAGACCAACAATAGAGACCAGCGGGAACGCTGACATGGCATTAGATATTTCCATATCCAGGAAATAGCTCAATCGACCTACCAAGTAAACTTGGTTCCAAAAGTGTAACAAGACTGGACGAGTCGCTGGCATGTGGGGACCTACCACCCAAAGTGAGATGCCAAACGATCACAAGCCAAGCGGTAGTCACCACACTCACCTTGCTTCGAAGTGCCTGACATTCAGGCCCTTCTGGGTCATCATAAACGGGGTATGGCCCGTTACATGCATACTCGGGAACAGTAGAAAATTGAGTATATGGCTCAGTTAAACCATTTCCAATGAGGAGGGAAGCCAGGTTAATGTGCAATATAGTGGGGCTTGGGGTTGGCGCGAGAGCAAGTTCTTGATTGTGTTTGAAAATTGCTGAGGCGATGAGTGGACCATATCGACCTCCGTAACTATATCGCCAACGTGAGCCGGTGCGCCACAGATGGAACCAGGAGAATCACTACTTACCTTTCGGCTGCAATGTGGAAAGGCAGTTTGGCGTATTCCTCGAAACGGTTTAAAAATAGCTCTAAGAACACCCAAACATCTATGGGACACTCAGTAGCATTCCGAATAGAAAGGAGGGGTGGTCATGCCTTCGGCCGCGGTAGGGGTGTTGTTCACGGTGGAATCTTCGGAGTAAGAATACCCAACATTGACAGGCTGCGAGGAAAATGTAAGTTCAGGTGATGACAAAGATCCCAGCTACGCGCCTGATCAAGGAATATTATCTAACACATCCAGTCATCCAGATAAGCGCTACTCAAAGATAACAAGAGAGCAAAATTTACGTTAGCGTGAGTATTCCAAGAATACTTGTTTAACTCGGTGTCTTGACCATCAGGCCTAATGCTACAGGGGCCGAGCTCGAAAAGGAGACCATTGCTGCTGGAGCAACCCGGTCCTCCTGAAGAAATTGAGTTGGATGTTGGCGAGGTTAACATGATCACCATGCCCACCATTCAGCCAAAGGACAAGAGGTGCTTCCTTTGGGTTCACGCGGGCCTCGAAGAACCTACTAAGCTTGAGAATCAACCATGCCAACAGAGAGCCGGTTATTACCAGAAAAAGAGATGCTTATTCTCCGCGATGTCGAGGTACCCGGCATACTGTTTCACGCTTTTATCGCACAAGCTGGGCGATTTCAGACGTATCTGGTGCTCAGGAAATTCGGGCATGCGAAGAAGCTCATCTACATAGTGCGACGTGAGTCATGTTGAATATCGCTCAGCAAAATTGCAAAAAGAAATAACTCACAAACACTGTTTCCGTGTTGAACGAACTCGACTTCGCGCTCCCCCTTGAATCCCTTCCATCGAGAGATGGTGGGCGGAGTCCTTAATGCAGATGAGATAGTATCGGCGACTTTCTTGACAGCAGATTCAACAACGCTCGCGACGCCCTCTTGCAAGATTGCCCACTCGTCAACTGGTGGTGGGGCGAGGTTTTCAACTAAGCCATTGAAGCGAACCGCAGTATCTGTCGGCATTGCGTTCGTCGCAAGAGCAGATGCTAGCGCAAGGATCACCGCCCTCATGATTGTTGAGCGAGGAAGGACGAGACCTGAACGAACGTGAGGAAGTTGTCACATGCTCTTATATAGGAATGGGAGATCACGAATTCCTCCTCGAGGATGATACACGTCCCACAGAGTAGTTTTCTACTCGGATAACACGAGTGTGATCAAGCGCATATTCCAAGGCAAACCCAGGAACACACGGGCCTTCAGAAAAACGGTGTGCAAACTGCTCGACGACACCCGACTCTCACTATCCTTCGTAGAAAGCCTGCACAAACAAGACATGGAAGGATCGCTGGACGTCCACGACCCCATCCAACTCAGGCTTCCATACAGCGAACCAACACCCCAACCCCATTGACCAAACTCACCACCAGGTTCAAGACGCTAGACCAAAGAACCTTCAGCAGGCTGATTTAATCCCGCACCCACGCGGACGATTATGTACTACCACCGCTCCCGATCACATCAACCAGTCACCCTTATCATGTATTGCCGATCCCCTCATGTACATTCAGTTGTTAGCCGCACTGCCACGTATGGGGTAACAAAACAGAGTACAACAACACACGAAGTTATTGGATCGGCATGCGATCATATCTCCTTTCCATCTGTACCTTTGCAGGTAACATCGGCCTGCCGCCTTCAGAAATATGCGGATTTAGCAGCATCCTGAAAACCATCTCAATGCCCCGCTTCAAGATAACCCCCCTTTTGCAATCATCTACTGTATCTCCAGTGTTGGGTCCTTCCTAGTTTTGCAACCAGAGCGACAGAAGAACCCAAATGGACAAGATAGCGGATTTTTTCCGTGACAAAGTTTTCCATGGTGGAATTTCTTCGCGACAGAAGTTCTCATGATGGAGTCGTCCTGCTACAACCCTGTGAACGTGGGCCAAATTCAGCACCGCCCTGCGCTCGGGGTCCAAGCACGCGCTCCGTTTTGTGGTCTTACATTTTAGGGTACCTATCTCCATCGAACCGGAGCTGGGGGTTGCGAGGAGCACCTCATTTCAGATGGTCATGAGACCGCTGGGGGCGGGCGGCCACCTATCTATGATGTCCATCTATTTTGTCCACCACCTATACAACCTGGTCATCCTATGGGAGGAAACCCACGGATAAACCTTCGGTCCCTATGTCGAACTCTCTCACCGACTCCCACTGCCAAAAGATATGGCATTCCCAGCCTCCTGGTGATCACGTTCTGCCGCTTTTGGAAATATATGCATAGCTCCAATACCTCCTAGTTCAGGCCAAATGTGGGTATCTTCTGTTGTTACTCTAATGACAGAAAGAACTGAGGTACACAGGATAGCTGTTTTTCCTTCACGACATACTGTTCTCATGATTGGATTTTTCATGCACGGCCTGAGCTGCGCATAATGGGCCAACTCAACTCTGCTCCACTTCCTGCCGTTTGAGCTACACACCCTGTAAGGTGGCCGTACGTTTTCCGTCGACCTATTTCCGTTGAGATAAGGAATGCGACCGCCAGGCCCTTCGAGTTTTCTTGGATCGCGTCAGGAAACGTTTATAGGATATTCCAATTTCGTCATCCAATGGAGAAGGATAGCGCATTTCTTTGGTCCCTGGCTTCGGAACTAGCTTATCTATTTGTTTCGCGCATGCTCCGCCTCCCTGTCTAGCCCCGTGCCAGACCCCGATTCCAGGATTCTCTGTTGACATGCCGCGCATCCGATAAGGGATACGATGGTTTCCATTTCATCCAGGTTCCCTCATATCTAGGATATAACCCCTGTCGGATGCATAAAAGGAGGATGTGTGTGAGGTATCGCTATGCCCCCGATGGCTTCAAGTCAAACTCACAACGTCCCCAGACGTCATGCTAATGGCTGCCTCGTGTGCCGCCTTCGAAAAAAAGTAATGAGACTCTCCGTTGGCTTGAATGGCCTTACCTTTCTTTTCAGAAATGCCAACAAGATGATGACGACTCGTGCAACAAATGCAATGAGTTACTGATGGAATGTATTCCATTCAATGGCCGCCTTCAAGTCACAGCGGTGGGTTCATGATTTCACCCCTGGCTCTGTGAGATAGCGTGACACTCTACGTTTTCCCAGGAGCTCCAGTCACATATCAATGATAGCAAAGCAGAGATCAAAGCAATGATCGCAGGGCGACGCATGCGTTCTGCAAAGGGTGAGCACATGTCCCAGCTCGCCTAAGATCGCCCGGTCTTACTCCCTATTATCAGCATTACTCCCAATAACCCGAAACTTGGCAACTCTAGTAACGCAGTAGATCTCACGGATGTCACTGAACAAGCCCCAGCGTGACAAGCCGCATCTCACCAATTCTTCTACGTCCCTCGTCTATCACCTAGTATACCGAACCGCATTCTCGTCTTTGCCATATATTTGGTGTTCCGCCTACCTCCCACCATCCCATGCTCGTACCACCGTCTTCTTGGGAATGCTAGTGATGAAGAGAGTCAGCGAGCCAATTCAGCCGGGCTTTGAAAGTCCAATCCATCGGTGCAGCGGATCTACTAGAGTCATGCAGAGCCGACCGACCATACCATTCCTGCTACCTATATATATACTTGAACCCTGCATGCGCGAGTTGTATTGAAGGAGTAGGAGCTGCTTCCGCTCGCTATCACTGACCATGCGACTGCGTGATAAGGGCCCAGCAAACCTTAGGCCTGTCCATCTTTGAGCCTCAGAAGCCCATACGCCATGCGCATTAAATCGATCGTTGAGTTGCCACCCACCAGAACGTAATACTTCCTTCCTAGATGTCCAGCTCGTTGCAACTTGAACCCTCTCTGTGAAAGAAAATAACACACCCTCAACTACTAAATAATCTGCATATGAAAATCGTGCATCTCCTAAACCCAGATCGGGTTAAACCCGATATTATCACACACGCGTAAGTTCTATATTATTGCCCACAGCCAGTGGACACATGACAGTTTCATGGCGATCGAGGCTAGCTGCTTCAGTCTCCGGCGGACCGGACACTGCTGTAATGCACCCAACACAACCAGACCAAGTATCTTCAGTCTTTCGCGCGCTCACTGCGGCGCGGATCAAGATCGATGCACCCTGGATGCACCCCGAAATCAGCACTTCTCCGTCTCCGAGCTGCTGACCCAGGCTGGCCTTAACTAACGACCATATCATAGCGCCAAAATTGGGAGGATCGCTAACTATTATTCGCTAAACTCAAGTTGGATGTGCAAATGCACTTGGGCCATGCACGGCGTGTGTCCAACGCAAGTGCGGATATGCATTGAGTTTGAAATTTGGACATCTGGGTTGAATACAATTGAATTAAGCGGCGGCAAAGCTCGACCGCGCACGGATCCCCAATCTCTGACCAAGAGGCTTATCTCGCAACCAAAGGTCCCTGAACGCGCCGGCACACTTTCCTGGAAGTTCACGTAGACCTGGATCTAGGGGGGTCAGGTCACCGCCCCAACTCGCTAACTGTGGTGTTCTAGACAAACCTCCTGATGCTGAAGTCGTTCATCTAAAGTGTGGCTCTGCCTTACCTTGATCCCACGTTGCTAGCTCATTTAGGTATCCTGAGAACAACTTTTGGGGAACTAAATCGTTCTCCGAAATTCATCTCATTGCTCCTCTTCGTCACTTTCCTAGAGAGTAGCCCACGTGCAGAACGCAAGCTCTTCTGACTTATCATGCCCTGGAACGACTCCTGGCGTAACAGGTTGAATCCGTCCATGCGGTTCCAGAAAACTTCGTAAGCCCGCGTGGTTTCAAGTAAACGATCTGCCAAATTCCAACTTCCAAAAACGGCGATCCCAATATATGATTTTTGGGCCGTCATCCCAGCGACGAGTCCCCAGTCTGATTCCGGTGCACCATGACTAACAGGTACCTAGTGATTCAGCGAGTTCCGTAGCCATCAAACCAGCGTTGTTACAGAAAGGGAAAAAAAGGAAAGGAAATCGTTCATACCCTTCTGCTTAGTAGGCCCCACGGCCCCGAGGATCCATGCTATAGTGTTGTCTCAAATCCTGGGATGAGATCAGGATGACAACTTCAGGCAACAACGAACTTGCAGCGTGAGTACCCCAGCCCCTAAGAGTGCTTTTCGCTGATGCGTATGATGACCATGCTCTATTCGGGCCTACACTCAATTATAGCCACGCGTTCAGCAGATAAGAAGTAAACTGCCTCGCATCCATGAGGGAAATATGGGTCTGCATGATCACGAATCAATTTTGGCTGCAGCCCATAGCTAGCTTGCTCAGCATCAAGGTCCTCACACGTGCCACCGAGCGCGCGGCCACTTAATACATAGAAAGGGAAAATCATTATTTAATTAGAGTCTGCATCAAGCGCTCTCGTCGTGAACAGAGTCATTTAACTGCGTCTGCTTTCGAACTTAAGCACCAGGCAGTCCTCAGTGCTCCTCACATTATCGCTATTATCTCGACCTTGCACCACCATCCCCTTTGAATTACTATCCCGTTCACTGTAGAGGCGCACAAACGATATTGAAACTCATCTTTTTCACTCCCTCCTTCCAGACATTACGTACGCCGCCACAAGTGCGAGCATAGCCTGACGCGGCCGTAACCTAACGTGCATCAGCCTCTATGTGCGGGGTCTTCCGCCTAGCCCTCACTCCGCGAGTCCCCCACCCTCCGATCCGAAACTTCGTGGGTTGGACCTGCCACCACGATGCCTGAACATGCGGGCGGCCTCCCACGGGATCCTGCCCATCTCGACACAACAGCACTTTGGAACGACGCAACCGTTGTCACACACCCCCCTTTGCGCAGCTGCAATTTTCCCACCACTCGCGAGTGCAGCAAAAAAAGAATCGCATTTCCTACCGTCGTTGGATGAATATCCACAGCAACTCCATCCACCTTGCATCTCCCCTCAGTCAGTCCTCAGAGTCGGGGGGAGCAGCGTACAATGCATTATGGCCCCGAAGCCCCAGCCCACGCCAAGTTCAGTTCTAACGTATCAATACATGGGGTTACGTGTCCAGATTCGTCAAGACCAATTACATAAACTGTCCAATACCCATGCCTAGCGTGGTGGATAACTAGGCAGGCATCGCGCTTGGGCAAAGGAAACATCCGCAAACCAGATGCTGCTGGAATGACGAGGAGGCTATCGAACCAAGTATCTCTCAGAGCGTCAACTTGCTATATCCTTCTTGATTGGGCTGATGTAGGTTGGCTGGGTGACCGAAATGGGCGCGCATTCTTGTTCATTTGCTTGACACTGTCTGATGTAGTGGAACGACTTTCTCCTCGTCTTTCTTGCGACTGGACGGATATCTTCTTTCGCTTCCGACTGATACTCTTCAAATAGGCCTTCGGTCCAAAGATGTCCCAGCGCCACGAGCATCGCAACACAGGCGGAGTGAATTCATGATCGATCCTCAGCACCCACGCATTGGTGACCATACGCCTTGCCAACAGGAGGGCGCTGTCAAGAACTGGTATCTTTCTACATCCACGAGCCCCTCCCGTCTTTTCGAATGATGATCATATTGCTCGTACGCTGTCCACCCGCCCTATTCGTCGGTGCCTACCCCGAGGGCTATTCACAAGTTTGTTTGCGGAGTCCTTTTACTTCCCCGTGCAATGTACAAACGACCACGTCCATCCTTCTGTTGAACTTAATGTCGACGTGATTGCATGACCGCACGCGCACATTTCCCCTTGTTTCATTTATTGATAGACACACTTAAAAGTCACTTTTCGTGGATTTTCTCTCTCCCTCTTGGACCAAGGCGAGATTTACACGTACCTCTCTTGGTTGTTGACTGAAACATCTTTTCTAGCGCTGCTTATGTAGTCGCTAATCGCTAGATTCTAATACCTTTCTTTCTGCCGTAACAGACTCTTGGTCTGTACCCCAATCTTTATACCATCGTCACCCTACCTTTTTCTACCGTCCGTGTGGTTTAAGGGGAATATACACAAGGGGCAGTGGATCGATGCCTCATGAGCGTCAAGTTGAATACCTAACGAATCCCAAATACCTCAGCGACTGTCAAGTAGAGCACCCCCGTCAGTCTTGCAGCCTGCTGAACAATAGATAGAACTTCAATGGCAACTACAAAACATGTCTCCTGCACATGCATCGGCATTAATTTGTAAGGGCGGCCATAACCCTTACCGACAGGATCGCTCTTCTATAGATGGCCACTTTTGGGATGGCCCGTGTTAACATCCCCATGCGGTTGCTGGGAGAAGGGCGTTCCCTGGATGCATTATTACTCCCTGCTCATTTTTTCATTGAGAAAGGTTGAACCACTAGTTTTCCATTGTTTGAAGGCTTCTAGCGCCGGGGAAGAACCCCAGCGCTGCCTGCCTCGCCTCAGTCACACTTAGCCCACCTGACACCCCCAATCTTGGTCATGAATTCCACCAGCTTCTCCACACGAATATCCTTCGATATTGACCTACCAACGTGCCGCCCCGGGTTCGCACAGGTTTTATTCAATTGGAATATAGGGAACATGGCGAAAGAACCATCTTATTCGGGTGCCCATCCGGTACTAGCCGCCCAGCGGTGTTAGCCGCTGGTAAGTAAGTCGCAAATGATCCACGAGCTATTGGGCACTGGCCTGGTCTGGCCTCTCGTCTAGCCGAGCGGTCGCCTCCGTCTTTCTTATGCAGGCCTGTCTAGTCTCGTGAAATTTGCTACATGTCACCACAGGGTCAGCATCCAACGGAGCTTTGAACGGGTTCCTGATTTACCCAGCCTAGCCCAGGAAGCAGATTGGTGTTCGCCAGACATGCAGGACCGAAACGCACTAGTTTAACCATGGCTGTGTGCTACGCTAGAATTGATACACGCACGATTTTGAGGATATTCAAAATCTCAGGGAGATTTTTAGCTGCTATTTCTAATTCAAACACGACTTAACCATGAACATGATTCGTGTCTCTCAATGCATCATTAATTGCACCTCAAGGCATTTTGATCCCTGGTTTCCTAGCCCGCTATAGAAAGTGTGACAGTACTCACCGCGTGCTTGTGTTTCGTCGTGACCTACCTAAGGCATGCCAGTGCATCAGCAGTATAAATCCCCCCTCCTCTCAAAAGCAGTATAACTCCCTGTTATTTCTCTCCCGCGATAAGGGAACAACTGCTGTGCTCAAATAACGTGGTAATTCTATTCAAGACATGACTTCTAGTGTCTCAAGTCGCAGCACTGGCTCATGCCTAATCTGCAGGCTCCGTCGCAAGGCACTCTAGGAATTCTTTTTGACTGAAGTCAAGATTCTTATCGTTATTTCACGTGGACAGAAATGTAGTGAACCGCTAGCTGGCGAGGCCTGTGTGGCGTGCGCGGAGTATCGTCTACCCTGTTTATCTAAACAAGGACGGTCCCTATCGGCTGCCCAGGAGGTGAGCATTCTTCCCGCGGCTGTCATCTGGGACTACAGTTTTAAAACGTGGTTGGTTGTGATAGACATCCCAGGGTGCCAAGAAAGCGCGTCGCGAGATAAACCAGGCAATTAAGTCCCGGGATTCTCGGGACGGAGTCGGTACAAATATGTAGCATCTGATTCAGCACTTAAATAGGCTAACATCGCATTTCAGCCACATTGCCGTCAACAAGGGAATTTCTGGAATCACTAAACCTTCCTATCGAATCAGAGACATCGCTCGCAACCCCCAGGTACATTGTTTCGGTGTAGCCTTGGAGTAACGCGGAATCCATTGTTGCCTCTGCTAGGGACACCGTCTGGGACGAAGATACGCTCGAAGAAGCAAATGACACGATATCGTTCATGACGGGGGAAAGCGCAATTCATGACCCTGTTGCAATGGATGATGAACTCCCTCCTCAAATTGACGTACTATTTCCGACACCAAATGCTCTCGAAGCAACTGGCCTGGTTTTTCACGTGCTCGGGCAATGTCATTGCGGCCAATATCATGATAATTGACGGCCCGAACCATACTTGGCCAGGAAAACGTGTAGGGCACCTATTCTGTATTTTTTTACCTATGTGTTCGACTATGTTATATGGTGGTCCTTTCGGAAATGCATATTGCGATTGGAATGCTCGCCTTTCGTCTTTGATAGCTATCCATTCACAATGCAGCTGCTTCTAGTTCTCGTTGATACTGTCGTTAGCCTCAAGAGCACAAGAAACGTGCGCAATTTAAACGGCCACGCTGCATCAGCAAGACAACCTCACATCAACCCAATTAACGTTACTTCTCGGTGTGGATATACATGCGTCACCGCACTCTGGAAGCGTAGGTTTGGAACGATAATGACGCAATTTCGACGCAAAGGAGTAATCAGACCCATTAGGAGCCTGAGCGATCTGATGGGGCCGAGCAACTGCACTATTATGTGACATCACGAAAACCAGACAGGTGCACCTGACCGGTTTTGATTTGGATATATCACCGCGCCGGGCGGCAACAAGCCCCTAAGCTCTAAGCGGGTACTTGCCGTTCCGAGGATACCAAAAGGCCTTTGTTCTTTAATTTGGCTCAATTCCGGAGCAGGCCTCCATTTTATTTGTTGTTATTTTGACCAGTTCATTGGCCGTTATTCAGTCCGAAGCTGTCATCGGATCTTCCCGTGTCTATGTTGTCCGGTTCTTTGAAAAGCAGCAATTGGTAACTACCCAGTGGACGCTACGGATTCAATGTACATGTATATAATTTGACCCGAGCTGTGAAGAGGTTATTGTGATTGCCAAGGCGTAAACCCCCCTCATCTCCAGAACAAAGTCATTGGTTCATTCGTGATCAAGGCCTTGACTGCGCACGCCATCGGCTGCTGCTACGCGGAGAACTCTGTTACTCCGCAGATTGTTTATATTGAACGTCACGAAAAAGCGCGGCACCGATGCCACACCTCACCCCTTTTGTCGGCTCTGCACACACGCAACCCTGTACTCGGTCGTCTCTCTCGATGGCGAATCGCCCACATCCACCCCGCCCTTGCTGACATCCAACAGCTGATGCGGGGCTCAAAGTCGGTAAGCCGGTCCAAGAGGGCGCGTCACGTTCAACTGAATCACGCATTATCACATCCAGCCTGGAATGGTTAGCGGAAGAAAGCAACACACACTGTATAGGTGATCAGTTCAACGTGCGAAAGAAAACTAACCGCGCGAACAGTGTTCAATGAATCATACCTGCTCGACCCCTGCCAGCACCACACTCATCCATACGAGTTCCCCGTCTGCATGATATTGAATCTCAAAAGGCTACGCCTTGGTTCTAGCGCCGTCCGCCCTACGTTACGGTCACGTACTAATTTCCCCAGATTCAAGCGAATCGGAGACTTTCCAGATTGATGAAGTAACACGCCGTCCACTGGTAAAATTCTCGAGCTCATGTCCCGCCTGCGCACGCCAGACTGGGCCCGATGTATGAAATAACCAACACAACTTGATGACGTCTCCATGGGCTAGACCCCCGGTCCTTGTGAATGGCGTTATAGGCGCACCAATGAGGGTTTTGGTAGCGGGTAAGAGACTGATAGAAGGATTCCAGTCTGTTCGGCTTAATGGCGAAGGCTATTACTTCGCTGGCGAGAGGACGTTGTGAATGATTGGGAAGCATCAGGAGAGAGCAGTTTGGAAATCATAAATAATGAGGAAAAGCGTTACTGCCGGAGGGGACGGCACGCCCGTATTCGATACTAGAATAGACGAGGCGAGTAGCGTTGCCGTGTGTCACGGGGAGCACTCTCCCGTCGTCAGAGGGGACGTTGAGACGTGGAAAACCGATGGTTGAATGATAGACGAAGGGTCTGGGTACGAGTATACAGTCCAAAGGGTAGGGATTTGAGTCGTTCGTGACTGAAAAACGAGGAACAGTGGATCTGGACGCGTCAGCCGTGTTATTCGCCTTGGAAAGGAGAAAGCAAGAGTAATTGTATTCCACTCAATTACCTTGTTTCCCTTTTTGATCACTGCCGAGCAGTAGATTCCAGCTTCATCACCGCATACGATGGAACAGACGATCTAGATTTCTGCGCAAAGTGGGGTTAAGCCATCCATCCGGGCTGGCGAATCTAAAAGACGCTAGGAACCCTATAACGAATATCCCCTACCTACAACATCCGGCTCACCAGTTCTAAAGAATCACCTAGAAATGATGGGCTCAACGCAGTCAGTATTGGTCCCCCTCGCGGATCCAGGCCTTTCGTGCCGTCGTGCCGCTCGAAGCGGCGCTAAACGAAGGTGAGATGCCATTCATATTTCCATGCTGTTGCTTTCCCTAGATTCTGGAGCCAATATACATAGGTCGTATTTATTGGTGGTCATTGCTTTCCCCAGTTTGAGAGCCGGAAAGATGTGAGCCCTGTTCTTCGTGGCAACTACGACATTTATCGCCCTTCAAGGGGTGTGAATCTGAAGCCCTGGGCCTTGTTTGGGTTAAGTGACGGGGTCATGGGGTGGGATTTGTATCACATGTGTTGTTGATAGGAGGAATTTATCCCAATAGGCCGGGGACTGATTTTCGCCTCCTTCCATCAGCCTCATCAGCCCCTTTCCCAAGGTGCGAAGGACACGGGCCCTCGACGGACGAGCGACTCTCCAAAACCCTAATCATGATGCAATTCTACCGCATGTCGTAAGAGACGGAGAGAAACCCACCTCAGAAAAATTTCCCTCTGCCCCTGCACCCTTAACTTAAGCAGCATCGACCCTGCCTTGTATTTGGAGTTCAGTAGCAAAAATGAGGTCCCCACGATCTTGGCACTCCCTTTGGGTACGGCAAGCATTGGCGCCAGACCCCTTTTGTTGAGGGCTAAGAAGCCGTCCAAAGGCAAGCCGAACTCATTTCCCTCACTTTGCTACACGTAACCTAGACGTCCACACAACTCTCTGTGCAGATGTTGGGGAGACGCGAATGTTGCATTAACGCACATGTCATCGTTATCCTGAGTTCCACCGGGGCTGCGCGGCAGAAAAATACAGTCCCTGCTGACAGCCATCCATACGCCCACATATCACCACCGTACGATGACGCGGGCCAACCGCACCGACCTTCCCAGGCCCGACAATCTACTACCCCCAAGCCACATTAATGTCAGACCATCCCAATAAACCCGACTCTGCACTTTAGGACATGAACACTCGGCGCGCCATCTGATGCCAACCATCACCAATGTATAGCTATGCTCCTAGATGAGCATAATCCTTTGCGATTAAAAAAACGCCGGACGAGACCAGTTAGAAAGTGCAAAGTGAGTCCAAACATACCAATTCTCGCTGCTAGATAATATTCTAACGCAGTGGCTGGGACTCGCATGATAGAGAAACACTGCTGACCTGGACTGACGAATCCCGACCCTTGAACCTCGATTATGGATATCAAAAAGAAACCCCCACCTTCCATCGAGCTCAGTAGACCGCGCTATCTCCCACCAGCGACGAAATGATTTTAAACACATCAGTGTTCATTTCCGGGTCTCCCTTAGCATTTGAGGCGTGCCATTCGATCAACCGGCTCATATCTCTCTTGTATCTTCATTCGTGTACGACAGGACGAAGGGAAGCGTCCGTAAAGCAGAAAGCACTCCACGGCGAAGGCGGGAACACGGCCAACATGAACAGCGCGTAGATTTACGATACTCCCCGCCATCGCCGCCCGTGACCCGTCGTGCAAGCTGTGTACATGGCCACATCGTCTCCTCGCCCATCGGCAGACCCGGCTTTACGGAACCTTCGGGAGCTGTGATTGCGAGGACAAGATGTGGTCGTGACATGATTATGCATGCGCGTTGGTTCAGTAATGCTTCTCTTCTAAGAGAGTCATCCTCAAGGCTATAGGTCATAGGAGTGCTTGATCGTTTGAGTTGTGGCGGTATGGCCAACTTGACCCATCATTTATTATTTAACGTAAGTGCTTTATTCTCTCTCTCGACCTCTATCTCGTTTCCCTCGACAACTATTTGGCTGTCAATGGATGTATCGTTGTCACCAGAGGCCGCAAGGGCGCGAGTCAAATCCCGTGTGCAATCAGTAACATAGGCACAAAAATAGCCATACTCACCAATAGATCAATCGAGTCCCAATGAATCACTTACTTGACTGTTTAGGATATACAATAGGACAAGGCTATTCTGCGCTAGCGCAGAAATGATCACGTGAAATACCCCAAATGTATCATTGAATTAATGTCGTAAATCGTGCAGCGCTGCTCACAGCTTCCAGCGTGGCTTCTTGGTGCTATTTGAAATTTTTTCAAGACCCGCTTCTCCGCTGTTCTTGTGAAGAACAGGTTGTTGACTGAACATGTGTACTGCTGATCAACATGATCGAGGCAACACGTCACAGTAGGGGATCAGTGTGCAATGTGGATTCCCGACCTAGCACTATAGATTTATGAGTTGCTGCGCGTCACCATTGTTCACCCTGCGAGTGGTTCCCGGTCAGGGTTACCAAAGGACAAAAATTACGGATCGTTCTAATGGGAAGCCATTGATCGATCACCTGTGCTTAAACAAGTTAAGGAATCGGCGACACAACCCAATCTAGTTCTGAAACAACGAGCTTTCACCCGTTGCCCCTCCAAGCTGAGCCAGTGAGGGCAATGATTGTGTGTTGTCTAGGGTTAACCCACTCCTTTTCGGTGGCATGACATATCGATCCAGACGCCTGCGCACTGAATTCCAGAACCTTTTGGGTATGTACGGCATCACATAAGCTAGTTGTGACAATTTTTTGTTATAGTTTTACATAAGTCCATTTTTAGAGGGGAAAGAAGACAATAGGCCCGTCTTGCACAAACCCGAACATGAGGATCGACCGTAAGCATGTCGAGATATAAAAGATGGATCTCGACGCCCCCTACTGCTGCATTCGCCCCTCCCCGCCCCAAATGTCAACTCAAGCACCTGCTCGTAGCACTCAGGGTTGCGTGACCTGTCGCCTAAGAAAAAAGGTTTGTTATCTGGAGTCTGAGTGCCGCGCCCGCCGACGATGCTCTCTCAAACCATCAGAAGTGTGTCCCCGACGAACCAAGCTGTAAGGCCTGTAAGCGCTTCAAGCTTCAATGTGTTAAAAAGGCTGGCCCTATTCGAGCGCAAACGAATGTGAGCTGGGACACAATCGCACCAACCTTTCTACCCAGTCGCGCTAACATTTTTGGTGCGTGAACCAGGCATCAAAGCTCAAAAAAGAAGAGGCTCAGAGGCAAGTGCGCAGTGCTATGCGAGATAGGCAGTGTCGAACGGACATAGGTGGGGTTCTCAACCTCTCTACTACTTGTGCCTTGTTTCTAACTTGAAGGTGCCCTCAGCAACTTTGAAAGCCGTCGAGGAGCTGGCTGCTCTTCAAGACGAGGACCATTGGTTTAGTGAAGGCTCCGACGCCGATGCTATTGGGTCAGAGGTTGAAGAAGAAAACGCCGCAGGGTGCCGATCCGACATTACAGGACATATGAACACTGAACTTCAAGATTTACAGTCAGGTAGCTCGCTTCCCGACGGTTCATTACCTCCCGGTCTTGAGACGATCACTCGAGCCCTTCGCTTGACCCTTGTTCCTGATGCGAATGTGCCAGCCCGCACCATGTCCGACATTCCACTTCATCGTCTTCCTTACAACCACCCTGTTATACAAGATGTGACTCGCGGCGCTTGCACGCTCGCACGATATTATGGTTTCCGCGTGGACCTACTTGAACCCGGCCCCTCGGCCATGCCTGAACCACGCCATAACGACTCAACAAGCCAGTCGGAGATCACACAACAAATCCCGCTGCCACGACCGATCTGATCATCTTGGCCTAAAATGCGAAAATTTATTGGGTGCCGACGAACCAAATAAGCCTCTACATTTCTTGGGAATGTGATCTGAAATCTGTTTCATTTTCATTTGGTCACGTAAATATCATCGTAAACGTCCACAGATAGCCCTTCTGGAAGGTTGGGAGCATCCCAGCTCTTCGAAATGATCCTCCCGCCAGAAATGCCACGAGTCACAGCAGAGTATGCGAACGCACCGCGCAATGACTTCACACAAGGACGTCATCAAGCATTGGCACTAGGGTCGAATAGCTCTCAGGACATGTATGTAAACACGTGTGCAAACGACACAACTGGTTTGAAGTGGTTGTGATTCTCCACCAAGACATCGTGGACCCTGAACTTCCCTGACGGCTGAAGCGGACCATGGACGCCGTTGACAGGAGAAATTTATGATGCCAAGGGATAAGTTTCGGATCAAAGTTAGATGTTCTGGCCCTGGGGTTGTGAGGTTTGGTTCAACGCTATTTTACACGTAGATCAAAGTACACTATGGAAAAGCTAACAGATAGGAGTACCCAACCTACCTGCCCTTTACGATAGTGTGGCTGCAGACAACTCATCGGAGGGGAACGTGTCGAAACGAACTTCGACACGCGGTGGATTAGACGGAAGGGGTAAAACCTTGGACAGTCAGGGGAAGATCCGGTATGATAGACACCCTGCAGTCAGGGTGGAAGTCACGAGTCCGCCGTCAAAGGGTGTTCAGTAGCGGAATAGTGCCTCTGTCGCCAGACGCGCTTCCGAATCATCCGTTAGTGAGATTCAGGTGAATTAGGTATGGGACCCAGTTAGCTGGCGAACAACTATCCGGGCGACCGGGGGCACCATACATCGCTCCTTACTATAGTCCGCCCCACTAGGCGACGACTAGAAGCCCGGAAAACCAGAATGTGAGAAAATTCCTCTCCCCACTCGCCTGCGAGGAGAGAAAGATAGGGGGATTTGGGATGTGGTCGTCAAATGCTGGTCATAATCTTGACACCTTGGAGGTGTATCCGACTGAACGCGCGGGTCCTTGGACAGCGCTCACTTCTGGCTTGGGCGTTGAATTTGGGATCATCCACACGTAAAGTGAAAGTTAACACGTACTCCGGCCCGGGGATGTCTACCGACTCCGACGCTAAGTCACAGAGGCTGGGTCCTACCTACTCCGATGTAGCAACTATTTCATGTCCTGGCATCGGTATCGCCATTGCTGGGGCATTGGGACCTAACTTAATCCTTCTACCAATCTGGTAATTATTGCCAGCAAACGTACTGCTAGCTTCTTTCCGCTGTATCATTCGCAGAAGCAGCACGATTCTCGGCTGGTTCAATTCTTTGTGAGTGGAAGACTGGTACCAAGGCCAAATTAAGAACGTTCAACTGATATGCATTTATCTTTTGTGTCTTGAAGGCTTCACTGTAGCAACCGAAGCTTCCAAGCATCTCTGCCATTTAGACGTCTCTGTATATACACGGAAGGTAATAGGACTCGGTTGTTCCTTGTTGAAAATGTATCCTAAAGGGGTTTGAACCCACCAAGGGGAGGATTTCAGTTGCTTTCTCTGGATCTACAGCAGCCACCACGGACGATGCTTGTCTATACACGGTATTCCTCCACTCCTGCTCATCCCTATCCCGTGTGATGGCACCAAGAAGCGCCTGTCCCCCATTACAATGTAAAACGCTGCCAGCGCTACTTCTGTGATGGGACGCCACTACCGCATTTGTGGTTGCGTTGCAAGGGAGTGTAAGGGTTAGAACCCTTTTCATGTAATGCTGTGAGCCGAGTTATGCAAATCCCTTTTGGATTTCAATCATTGATGTTGCAACAACTGTGCTCTTTCCTTCTAAAGGATACTTGCATGACCGCAAATGGCCGACTTCCTCCTTAGTTCGCAGTCGCACTGCTGCGCGCGTCTCCCCACCTAAGAAATGAGTCCTCGAGGATAGAGCGTGTCATCAGTTCAGTATCCCTCAGAAGCAAGATAGAAAGCGATGATCTCCATTTGGAGAATAACTTGCAGAACATGTACGGATCCTCCCAGGTCAACAGCTAGTCCCCCCGGTAATTCCCTTTTGTTCATGATACCGTGTGATCCCCCAAGAAGCCTCAACATTTACGGCTTGAGCGAGACTTGGATATCCCGGGTACCGTCATGGGAATCACCTAGTCGGTTTATGATATAGCGTGGCGGTTCAATCGTGACTGCTGGGCAGCCTTCAACGTGGGTCAAGAACACAACCTATGCTTCTGGGCAGACGGCCGTTTCGAACGAGTTGTGAATTTGCATGTGTTCATCGCCCCCACTCGAGAGCGTCCCGCCCCTTTTGGACCAGATCAGGGTTTTGTCTGGGCATTGAATAACGCGATAGACTGCGACACAGGTCCCTATGTTATCCTGGTTTCTCTCCCCTGTCACTGGTGTCGCAAAGGATGCACCCATCGTCCATTCTTCTCACCCCTTACGTGACCATCGTCCTATCTCCCCTCCGAGTCGTTTTTATCCTAATCGTCACGTTCTCGTCACAACGCAGGCGCCCTCGATTCACACGCTTCAGCGCCAATGCCCGTACTCACCAGCTAATACAGGACTCAGTGAGATTGCGTTCTTTACTTCCTTTTGACATGTGCCCGCCATTGGGCGCTTGGGACACGGCAGCTCTGAACGCGTCTCCATCCTTTCTCAGTGCACCGAGTGTGAGACTCTCTCGCGCCGTAGTATCGAGCTCCCCGGCCTGCCGAGCGTCCGCCAGGCCGTGTCCCTCGACTCGAACGTTGGCCGCGATCGAGTGCTTATGACGTGTCACATAGTTATCTTGCTCAACTTGATTCATTGACGTTGGAACGTCACTGGAATGGATACTCCCCACGCGAACACCGCACTGACACTAATCATCTTCCTCAAGTAAAGGCGAAACTCAATTATACGGGCTCAAACGCTCCTACACCACTATTGGAAGCTTGCCCTTTGGGAATACGAACCCATCTATACCAATCGAGGGGGCACCCGCCTAACGAACCCGGCTATCGCAATAGAACCGAAACCATTCATGGCAGAGAGCAAGGGTATCGCTTTTCGAGAGGTTACTATTATGTCGGCTAGACTGTGGTTAGTTTCAGCTTACGTTGCTCCAAGCCTCCAAAGGGCTTGGAGATGAACGTTTGAACGTTCGTGAATGCACGAAAATAGCTCCACACCACGATCGTCGATGCACATTTAGTTAGATCTGCCGCAAGCTGGTCTGGTTGTATGTTTGTTACTTAGCGACAGAACATGTTGATGTCAGTTTCAAATGAACCGATCATGTATGATGCCGGCTATTCCCGTCCGAAATTTCATGGCAAGACAAAGGCGATCATCGTCCCCGACACTTCGATATCTCCTCTGCTGCCACTATTAGGGCCACTTTAGAGCTTCGCTTCTTATGGGTGTTTCAATTCTCAGTTCGCATATCCCTAAATGCTAGGGCTCCAATGCTGCCCTCGTCCTGTCGTAGCTCGTAACCCGGCTTGATAGGTCAACCCCTGCCCACCTGAGCCTGCAGACGTTTGGGCATACCCTGTTCCCCTATATGTACTTATTCACTACTGCGTATAGCCCTTCGGGTCCATGGACTTTCCAGGCAAGGATCTTTCCGTTGCCATCCCTTTCTTCGTCTTGGAACCAATGATCGTTTCATATCAGCAATACTAGCCCCTCGTGGCTTCTGAGGACCACGTTTAATTGTGGTGGCTCCAACACGTCAAGAAATGCTAACTTATTCAAGGCAAAACGAGGGACCTTCGGGCATGCTCTGCGCCACACTGCGTTGTTCGTTGTGTTCCCTTAAGGCATTCTCCATTGATGCAACGCTTCTGATGGCGGTAATAGTAGCTACACGATTACTCCTCCAATCGCGCCACTTGACTGCTAGAGATCCGTCCACTAGGTTTCATTCGGGCACCATACGCAAAGTGCTGTATGAGGGGGGACTGTGATTTTCGTCATCATCGCAGTGTGCATGTGAACCCAGCACAATGAACGTTTTCCATTGTTCCTGACTCGCTCTTCGGCACTTTCTGCCCGACACTATGTCGCAATTAGTGGATCAATACAGGGTATCGCTCCAATAAACTCCATCCGCCATACTGCTGCTCAAACGGCCCTGCCTTATGGCTTCTTCCGTGATTCTTGAATGAATCATTGAAACCTGTGCGACAGAAACTTGAACTGGAAATCACATCCGGAGCACCGGCTATGCCAGTCTCAATTTGTCATTGAGCATGCTGCAATTTTGGGGGTTCCGTTTCTGCGGCTTCCATCCCCCATGCCCATATTGCCGTGTTTGGATATTACTCGTAATGCGCACTCAAGACTGCCACCAGGCATTTTGCCTAATCACCATTCGAGTACCGCCTTCAAATTGCCCGTCGTCGTTATTGGGGACGTGTTGCAAGAAGCACTCTTCCTCATAACTTAACCCTTTGTCTCACTTTGCT
Source organism: Cantharellus anzutake (assembly GCF_015039405.1). Lineage (NCBI taxonomy): Eukaryota > Fungi > Basidiomycota > Agaricomycetes > Cantharellales > Hydnaceae > Cantharellus > Cantharellus anzutake. The sequence continues at coordinate 374,011 of NW_024066960.1, forward strand.
TAAAGTCATTGTCATGGGACAAACAATGGCCTGGGGGGCTGTTTGGACCCACATGTAATGTTGACATACGTCAACCGTTATTTGATGGCTGTCCTTGTTTTCATTAGGAACGTGTTGGTGCCATGTTCCCTTGTTGGCATATCGCCCTGTGTCTCATCAAGCCCCTGTTTCTCTTGGAACCCGTTGCGATACCCATTTGTTCAGGGCCGTCCTCGTGGCACCATTCGAACTGGGTTTGTGATGACCCTGGGCATACTCATGAGGGTGAATCGTATAGCGCCCAAGCTTAGGGGTCAACCAGGCTCCAGCCGTGAGGTTGCAACGTTCTCGCTAATCTATTCCGGATGAAGGCATTTTGCGTAATTACATGCAGGATCGTCGCCCCAAATTATTGCCAGAAACAAAGCGCCCATCACTTCACGAAAGGCTATGACTGTCCACACGCCTTCACTTCGGATTTATGCGACTCGGCAACTACATCGGGGTGCCACCAGAAGCTTCTGCTCCACACAATTCCGGAAGTTACCCTGAGCGAGCTGGACACTTCCAGTTCGGTGGCATGCCTGGAATGAAATAACATTATCGTTCTCATACGGGACTGCCTCGCCGTTCTATAGAACACCGTGATTCCTGAAACGTGAAGGTCCAAGCCAGGTGCTCAATGGCCATTCCGAGGCGATTTGCATGGTGGCCAGTCCATTGCACAAATTCCCTTCCACTTCACTGCTACGTTTGGTATAGCCAGCCAAGTATAAAATGATCCCCGTTCGTTCCTCCAAGACCTCCAAGACATAGAAAATTCCAACGCTATGACGACTCCTCACTCTGTCTCGAGACGAAGCACTACGGGCTGCCTAACCTGCGGTGTGCGAGCTAAGGTGAGGTGATATTTTTAGTGCCGGTGGTCATGGCGGACTGATTCCCGTGCATCAGAAGTGCGACGAGAAATGGGCCCAGGATGGGTGCAAGGAGTGCACCAAACTCCGCATCGAATGTGTTCGGGTGGAAGGGCCAAGAATTCTGTCAAAGGATATTAGGGTACGTCCAACCTTGCCTTCGACGGGACATCGAGTCACAGAAAGCCTCTGGACGTAGGGATCAAGCGAAATGTCAGCGTGTACCCAAGAGATTTCCAAGGCTGTTAAGGACGCTAGGAAGCGACCCGAAGAAAAGATGATCAGTGAGTCACGATGGAGGCATTCGATTCCAGTCATCTAATTGCTTGGTCCACCTATCAGGGCCTCTCCCTGCCGTCCGTACGTTTGCGATTTGGCTAACTGAGCGCAACTTTTCCGGACTCCAAGTGCCGCCCAGTTACGAATCGCCCCAAGCGCCCTACCTTCAAGAGTACACTCACAACGCACAAGCAGATCCCGACCCATTCGCTGGGCTCCACATCTCAACCGAAGCTACCCCGTCTAGCACCACGGCGGCGTACGGCCACTTTGTGGGCCTCCCCGATATTCACGACAGGCTCCTTGCTTGCGACCAGGTTCTCCACGATCTTGCGAGGGTGTTGGGTTGCTACCTTGAACCCGCACCTGGAGTGCCAGACGGCATTCCCCCAATCGTTAGCATCCTGGATGAAACGGGGGAGGATGGCGTTAGGCTGGCCGAGATTATTTCAGGCGTTATACTGGGCTGCGGCATCATGAGCACCAGCCTCGGAAGGTCCTTTATGATCCCGAATGCGTAAGCTGTTTACAAACATGCGGTACTACTTCCACATGTAGCCCATTTGTAACTTGACTTGAATGGCTTGATTCTTACTACCAATGTTGATTGTCTTCGAAGTACCAATGTCGCTCCCCAGGGTCTTCATTTTAGGCAATGTTCGATCTTCACGGTGTTCAATATTCCACCTTAGTTTTATGCAATCGCATGAGCCGCCGCACACGACTAAGCAGGAGAGCCCTCCAACGGGTGCGCACACCGAGGTCCATGCGATGGGCCGAGTCGTCATCAACTCGTGATCGTCGATCGAGGCCTGAGTGGCTGTGCGCAAGGCCACGTTGCATGCTAAGTATTTTTGCCTCGAGGCAGTATCAAGGAACAAAAGTTGGCGAATGCGCTGCGAGCGCCTCTCGGTTAGGCTAGGACCGCGAGGGATTCTCTTCAAAAACATGACATTGAATCAGTTCTCGCCAAATAATGTGGTCCAATCATTGTCCTCCATCGTGATTCCGACACCACTCCTTCCCTTTCGTCTGAGCTTCTGGCATTGATTATCGCACAAAGTCCCGTGCTTCCACACACGAGACCCTCTCCGAGTCGATCGGACATCAGACGGCTGTGGTCTGCGTCTCTGATCCAACATGATGCGAACCGGTCACAGACAAGCCCATATTTTCTGTGACTTGAGCTCATGCACCTATACAACTGCATGCATGTCCTAGGTCAATCTCGCAGCGTGCGAGTCACTCGGGGTTTGCATCCTATCGGATGGATCCGTCTCGGCTCATTACACAGAATCAACGTGTTGCTCTCGTCATTTTGCTGCCGTCACTGCCAGCGCTTGGCGTAAATGGAAGGAGCAAGTTCCCACGTTGAATATTAATATTGATTAAGCGCTCGACCTGTGCACCCTGTGCACTTCCGCCGCATCGTCTGTGTCGCTTCAATGCCACTTCGATGTTTGGCGCCTTGTTGTCATCAGAGCGCAGCTAACATCATTAGATGACGATGTTCCTGAGATTTACGCGGTATGCTGTTGTTGGCGCATTCATTGTGATCGGAAATCAATTATTGCGAGGATTACTCATCGCCTTCATGCATAGCAATCGGGTGGCTGAGTCAGTTTGGAAATATGTTGGACATTGCATAAACCACTCTTTGGACCGCAATTTCTTTCTGCGTCTTAGGCTTAACGGTTACGCCTTGCTTGCATTTCTTGTGTATCGATGGTCAGTCCGTGAGCTCTTTTTCCCAAACAAGCTATTTTTATCGGTGGAAGATTCAGAGTCATAGCCAAATTTGATTACTTTCGGAGCATGGAGCCCGCCCTGCCCAAAGGAAGTTCATAAGTTCGGGAGAATGAATTCAGCTTCGTGCCATCTTCTCTGGTCATATGGTACGTCCATCACCTTTCCAGGAATCATTTGATGCAGGACGATGTATATAAGACGCCACCCCTAGCAAGTCTCAGAGCCCTCCAGACACCGGGATGGCTGCAGTGCGAGAGTCACGCTCTCTTTTATACGCTCCTTCGTCCCCATCCAGGGCAGGCCCCTGTATGGTGTGCCGGCTTCGTAGAAAAGTATGTTCCTTGTTTCGAGAACATGAAAGTATTGGCGCTCACACTCTACTTTTCTCCCACGTCGCGAAAAAGGGTTGCAACTGGTCAGGCTCGCATACTACTGGGTGCTCTTCATGTCTCAAGTTGCGAATCGAATGTGTTCCGAAGAACGGACCAGTTCCTTCAAGCGTGAAGGTGAGTTGCAAGCATCGTTAGTCACACGCTTTCCCCCTCACCCCACGCAACCTGTAGAATTCTGAAGAAGGGCGCGCTTGTCGCAAAGAAATCAAGGATGCGGTGCGGAGTGTTCGCGACCGCACGGACGTCGGTATGTCCTATTACCCCACGATGCGATTCACAGGGTACGATCATCACTCTAGCTCAGCTGCCCAAGACCCGTAGACTGGCATTTAAGCTGCGACACCGTGGCCCTGCTTCAGGGATCTTTCCGACCCTCCATCACACCCCACAAGACCGATCGTGCACCGAGGAGAGAGAAGTTCCAACCACAGTGTACAGTGGCGCTCCTAGTGCCACTTTGACATCGCCGAGGGACCAGGTGCAATACACCTACGCCACTCCCCACAGCGCAGGGCGTGAGGGGTTCCTGAGTGACCAGGGATCTTCCGTCGATCATATCCAAGCCAAGGCATTCCCAGCCGGCCCATCCATTCCCGCGTTAAACACGCCACAGATCAATTGGATCCAGCCGTTCCCTCCCTTAGGGTCTCCCAGCCCTAATTCATTCATCGGGAACATGCAGGGCATTGTACCTAACGATCATCCCCCTAGTTCGGTAGGGGGGGTTCGTGATCGCCAGGGCCCTGTGGTAACACCTACCGCAGAAGAATATTGCATCATCAACGGCATCTCTCCGTGGTCATTTGCGCGTCAACATTATCCGATGGATCTGCACAATGCTTGAGCACCCAAAAATGGTTGCAACCTCTAAAACGTTCACTGGAAGAACGAAAAGGATACCGCTCATTTTATTACGAATGGACGGAGGCCGGAGGTTGTCAGGGACAACACCCTCCATCCATTCAATAGAGTCTTTTGCTGAACAGGACATTTACGACCTTATTTCTTTGCACAAGTGCGCACCTGGCTGTGCCAATTGTCAGGGACTGCCATCAAGTTATCGCGCCCACCATGTGAAATATACTTGCCCCCGCCATGTATCTATGTCCTATGTCCTATGGTATTCATGCTGGGACCATGCATCATCTTTCTACGACCTAGGATAGCCGTTGATCAATCTTCCTCAACTGTGGAGATTATGATAGACGCGTCTCTCCATTTATTACTCACTATCGCCCGCGTAATTAACCCCTGCATCGATATCCAAGCCACCATTAGTAACGGCGGGAACAAAGAATCGGACATGACGTACCCCCTCGTTCGTCTCGCTCTTTCGTTCCCGTTCTACATCAGGGCGTTTTGTAAGCACGTACTGAGGGCGCAACTGATAGTACCCGAAGAGGAATCAGGACACATCCGAAATGACTCATAGGCTTCTTCTAGTACTTAGTCGACTAGATCGGAAACTTGTTACTTGCAAAAAAGCAGCGTTCTGGATGGGTTGTTCGCTCATCTGGCAACTGTTAAATGCAAACTGAATCTGGTGCACCTGACTCTCCTCGCCTTGCGCACACTCACTGCGCAGTCGGAATGTTCCAAGCAGAACTAATTCACAGGTCCAGTATCGATCAGGACCTTGGGACTCAACCATTCAGTTCATCTCCTCGGGGCCGGCAGCTGTAGGCCGCCCTGGTTGGGCGCCCAAGTGTGAACGCGAACCAGCCCTCATCAGTCCCCTCCAATCAACATACACTCGCTCTCAGTGTGCTGTTCTTCATGCAAAGTGTCTAATTCGAAGGCCCGAGTTTATATAGCGCCAGGGATCATCTGTCCATTCAACATCTGCAACGTGCACAAAATTCTCATGCGTCCATTTGATTGATCTCTTTGATGGATGTGAACCAATTGACTTGCACATGCCATTGCCTGCTGGCCAAGTGTTTTGGATTCTCCGTTACAGCTCCTTGTTTCAGCCATGACAACGGCACGCGTTAGGGTTTCTGTTTTCTGTTTGATCGCAAATAGGCAACAGCTATCCCACCTCGCATGGCACGGGGGTGCCCCATTGTTTGTACTGGCCGCGTATAAATGCGCGCGGGGAACCTGAAGTACTTAGTCGACACAACCGCATCAATTATAGCATCGGATCATTCCATTGCGCATCACGGCGCTTGTATGGAACAGTCCCGGAGTGAGGCAGAGATCCTGGCACCATGCTTTTCAGGCTCTGTGCTGAGTGCTGGTATACCCGAGCGGACGTTGAAATTGCTAATCATCTCGCTGCCAAGCGATGCATTAAAAAACTACTGCCAACCCGATTCTATTATCAGATCCTTCCACGGCACTCCCCCTTCCCTTCGGTGCTCCGAGCTCCCGATTCATAGCTCCTAACATGCGATTAGGTTGGCAAGGGCGATGCAATAAGGGATGACGGGGTCGGTTTCCATGTCTTTCATCTCTGTGGCAACGGTTACCGAGATAGTCCGTTTGAGTCTAATTGGGAACCGAACAGCACCTGAGAATCTCTCAGTTAATTATCTCCTCGATTCTACTGCCATTGATATTGCTGTGCCCGCGTATTGCTTCTCGAAATCGGTCGCATCATCGCTTTTTGCCATGCTCCTTATCGTCTCAATCGTATGAAGTGAGTTACCGAAAAAAATTGTTGCAACTGCAATCGGACGAAGCCGAGCATGCACACGGTCGTGAATGCTACCTTGTGATACAAGCTCCGCACCTTTCACCAATATCCACAAACACGTATGTTGTGATGAGTCTTGTAGCTTACGTCGCGGACATGTCAGCACGTTGGCCGCTGCGAAGCGGCCCGCCCCGGGCTTCTACCACTTCAAATTGTCGTTGCCTGCACAGCCCGTCTCCGCAACGTGAGTTGTGTGATGTCCCTATCTTCCGTATGTATGCCATCCGATCCCGGCAGGCCATATGAGTGTGCCAGGGCAGCTTATCGGTTGCCAATCTGTATGTGAATGTGAATCAATCGAAATGGTTGCCGACTCACACCCATCCGGTCTCCTGGCAACCAGCTTCCCGTGCCTGCAGGCGTCCGTGCTTAGAACGAGAGCGCTCATCAATGCACATAGACATAGCCACTTCGAATAATAAATACCTGCGCTTCCCCATTGCCCAGCAGAACATCTAACGCAGACTGGACAACATTATGGCTACACATTCACTGGACTCGTTCAAAGCACCCACTTCCAACGTCCAGGGTCAGCGAGGTGGGAATGGATGCTTTGTATGTCGGCTCCGAAGCAAGGTGGGATTAATTCTCATTTTCGGGTGATGACGAAATTGGATATTAATTCTTGACTAGCGCTGTCTCAGGACCGAGAACGGTGCAGGCTGCCCAGCCTGCTGCAAATTGCGCGTTGAATGCGTCAAGAAGCTTGGATCCATCTCCTCCTTGATGGAGGTAAGTCAACCAAATACGACGGCTTCACAAAGAAGATTGATCGTGCGCTATAGAACTCCGTGGAAGGACAAGCCTGTCGAGATGAAATTCACTCCGCGGTCAACAGCAGGCGTTACCGTCGGGATGTCGGTGCGTGAACACATCTTCTATTTAGCCTAGCATCAGTTTATTGATCCAATGTCTCTTTAGCTCTTTTACCCCAAACTAGAGCTTTTGCTGCGAAGCTCGCAACCAACCTTTCATTCATTCATTCAGATCCTTCCCCGCAACAAGCCCCCTAGAGGACGATCTGAAGTATGTCCTCGATTATGACGAAAGATCCAGCCTCCCTCCGAGCGACCCGTCCATGGTCCCTTTCGCGCCAAATCGCAGTTCGGACTCCTGCTCCAACCGTCTAGACGATATGACCTCAAGCCATGGCAGCGCTAGTTCATCATTCTCCCCACTGTCATCATTCATTCCTCAAGGAGATACGAACGACAGTTCTGACTACGTGCTTTTTCCGTACACCTCTTCACCAAAGAGCACGGCGATATTGAGCGAGTACCGTTCGGAGCCAAATCCCATCCCAAATCGTCCTCATCCATGCACATCATCTTATACTTACGGTATGCCACCTACATCCAAGGCGAGCCCCGATGCGTTCATCGAAGGCATGAGGACTCTGTTACGAAGCTACGGATATGAGGTTGTGCCTATATCGCGGTGATGTGACGTCGGTTATGAAGAATGGTTGCTCGCGGATCTCTTTGTGAGGTTGCTCGGCTGTTTGCTTTTTTTCTTTCTGGAAGGCTACTATACCCTGTATTAGTTTCACTGGAAGCAAGCTAGTCTGCTTCATCTCATCACCATGGTTCGTTTGTTGCCTCCTTTGCTTGCGCGAATCCCAGTATGAGCATAGGACTATCGGGGTCGATAAACATGTGCCGATCGCGAGAATCAGTGTGATGGAGTTTTGACTAGGGCCTATAAGGACGCTGAAGGCTCCGCTCAGAACTGTGGTGTGATTTGACTTTCGAATCCAGCCCTCTGCCTAATGAACTCCGGGGTTGGGTCAGAGTTTGGACAAACGTATGTTCTAATTCCCTGGGAGAGTTGTAAAAACTAAGTGTGTTTCCCTACATTGGGATGTGTTGTGCGGCTACCGAGAGTTCTTTGTTTTCTACGTGTTCGGCTCCACGCGCAGAACGTACGTAGCAGAACGCCAGTCTAGCATTGAACGCAGGGTAGCTTTCCATCAATGGCGACAGACTCATGAAGCGCTTCCCAGGTTTTTTAGAGCATTTCATCAGTTTTAGATGATTTCCGGGATTTCGGGCAAAGTCTGTGGGGTCTGTATTTCTGGATCCCTGGTGTCTGAAGATAACTTCCCCCCCCTCCGGAAACATCAATACAGTTCTCAGCAGACCCCCAAAAGTCGTGGTCGAGACTCGCGATGCCCTAAAAGGGCGAAGCTGTGCATGAGGCGGAAGAAGGGTGCCAATGCAAATTACTGGTGCATACGTACGCTCTGATAGGGACGGCCATTTTGGATTTCGGCTACATCCTGGTCGCCGTTACAGCTTGATCACATCCACCGTGCCAGGTTGCCCCTCAAGCCTCTGAGGAGTGGATGGAACCCTCCTGCCCACAGTCGACATTTTCGCTCGGATAAGTCGTTGGAAGAGACTTTGATAGACAGAATGCGCATTGGCAAGTAACTGAAAGGCTTCGAGATCTAGCGCCCACGACATGATGGCGTGGGATGTACTTCCTGAGTAATTTTTGATGATACCAGGGCCAGTACATTCCTCGTCCTCTCGTCCCGTCATTAGATCTGTGGTCAGCCCCAAAATTAAAGCTTGGCGACCCGTCAGCTGGTCGAAGAGTACGTGTCCCTCTTCCCTTACACTCTTCAGTGTTTCATAGCGACCCGATACCGCAACGCCCGTTGGCTCGACAGAAAATATGTGTCACTTGCTTTTATGAGGCAATATCTTGGCATCTGCACAACGCCCATCGATGTCGTCTACATCCAGCTCAGCCACAACGTTCCACAGTGCACTGCCGCGCGGCCGTTTAATTTCGTGTGACCTTGAAACTGGTGTCTTCTTGCGGACCGGCGCCGCTGTGTATCCATGGAACTTTCCATTACATAAATTGTCAGCATCGGTCCCTTCCCAGAATTAGCCAGCCGTGGTTTATGATTGCTGTTTGGAGGCTGGTAGCTTCTGGCGCACGCCGGGAGATTATACCTTCTTATTATGATGAGTGATATTCCGGAACCACCCCGGAGCAGTGTGGGTTACATTGTACGGAACACAGGTTTGTCACCTTGTAGCAGCTTTCTTACAGCTGCTAATTAGGAAGATAATTCCTCCTGCACAGGATGCTCCCTCAGGTCTCTGTGAAATAAAGTAGGTTTCCTTTTGCGCTGGGATTCGTCCCGGTTTCAGTAGGGCGCGCGCCATTGAACTGCGTCCTCCGTTTCATGAGTGCGTGGGATTCTGATGATTCGACCCAATGTGAATCCAGTGCGTGCATTGCTGACTGTTTCTCACCTCCTCGTGGTGCGCTGTCAGACTGGCAGTGTCGCAGATTCGTCGTCTCATCCTCCATGTATCTCATCTCTGGGCCGTGCTAGGGGTTATCACAACTTAGAGTAGGCTTTAGCGTTGCCCATTGATTTAACTATTCGGTGCCAATACGGCTCACCCTCTGGGGCCCTTTTCAAGGGATTTTTTCAAATACTGAGTTTTTGGGTTGGATTCTTTCCGAGTAGAATTTCTCACATTGAGGTAGAATGGATGACCGTCAGGGACGTAGAAACACCCTAGTTCATGCTGGAACTTCACCCCGGATTCCGGTAGCTCTGATGCGCGGAAGGTGCGCGCGCACCATCAGATGCGCCGGGGTTTGAATTGAAATTTTTCTTTGCTCTGGGATTGATACTGCGATAGGCAATTGCGGACGCGAACTCCATGTTTCTCTAGCCACGGGAGTGCCAACGAGATTTTCTTTCGGAGAGCGAGCATTCAGTATCGACCTTGCGCTTCGTGCGTGCTGCTTTGAGATTGATTCTTATCCGCCGGGCACAGTATAAGATGACCGAGCACTATGCTTGTGCAGCTAGGTTCATTCCACAGCACAGACAGACATGGCTACTCACTCAGACTCGTTATGCGCGCACACTCTACCCCACTTCCTAACCGGCTGCCTGGTATGCCGGCTTCGGAGTAAGGTAAGGAAGATTGAAACCATAATCCGGACTCCGCGCTCACTATCCGTCCTCTGCAGAAGTGTAGTGGGTCTGATGGTGGAACCTGTCTTGAATGCCTCAATTTACGCATTGAGTGCGTAAGGAGATACAACCCTGTACCGTCTTGGATGGAGGTGTGTTTCGCGGTTCATCTGACTCGGACTTGCGAATCCAAGTTTGTACTGAGTGAAGTATGTAATTCAAGTGCTCAGCCGATGGGCAGGCCTGTCTTCAAGAGATAAGGGCTGCAATTAGCACTAGACGTCGTCGTAGACACGTCGGTACGTTTGTTGGGCACTGAAAGACTCCATTTTGTTGATTAGGATCTACAGCTGCTTTGCCCATAACCAGAGCATTCGCGACTCAAGTCATGACTTCATCCACGCCCCCAGGCGTTGCGTCCTTTTCTGAGTCTTCCTCCGAGCCGCCCCACACTCCTTTAACACCTGTCAACCCTGACGAAGATCTGAACTACATTTTGCAATCTGGCAACGGATCTGGAATCCTGCCAGATTTATCCAAACAACCTATGGCGTCAAGCAATAGCTTAAATCCGAATTTTTTCGTTCCTTTCGATCTCTATGACCCGTCGCAGTCCTCTCTCTATGGTAGCGCCAGTACATCTTCCTCGAATGCATCGTGGTTTACCAAAGGGGATCCAACCGAGCCTTCAGATGTCGTAGTTTTCCCTTACACAGGCACCCCCAGCGTTTCTGGTTCGACGGACTTTCAAGCACCGATTGCTGGCATTCCACTAGCACAGCCTCTGTTTCCACCTCCCCCTTTCATGCCTTCAGGTCCCACTGAAGTTATGCCGTCCATCGAAATTTTGGGGGTTTATTTGAGAAGCATCGGGTATGATATCGTACCGCTCAATCACTGACAGGCATTGCAACAGATAGCAAGGACCAATATGTCCTGTATTGTCTGATGCATTGCCGCGCTTGTCTGTTCATGGTGGCCTTGCAACTGAGCGGGCACGGTGTCCCCAAGCTTACACGGACCCATGTTATGTATGATAATCTCCGAACCCCCCCATCATGCTCTTCTGACCCAAGTACCCAATTCCCTTACTGTATCCCTCCATATTGTACATAAACGACTATCGTACCTAAGATATGACTTAATCTGAGTTCTTTCGTGCCAGTACTACATCATGATGGAAAGTTGGTCAGCAGGCTCCGGGATCGCCATTTTCGTCAGTGTTTGATCGAAAGCAGCAACCCCCTCCCGCTTTCTTTGGGAGGGGATGTCTTTTCTCATCCCTCAATCTCAGCTTTTTCTGGACAAGGAAACTTCAGGAAGGGCAAATCTGTGAGTCTATTTAAAGCGGTTAAGTGCTTCCAAAACGGGAAGCATCACGTGTTTCATGGAGGGACCTGGAAGCGCAGGCCAGGCCGTCCGAGCCCCCATTGGGTCTCAGATCTAATGTCCAGTCGGGCAAATATCTCATGTCCCGGTATTCTTGGATTTGTTCAAGTTGCTCTCGATTCTTCACTAAATGCGTTCTGGTAATGGGACCGTTCCTGTGGACTCGGAGAAGTGCTACGGTGTTCGGTAAAGTGTGGTCCATTTGTCTCGGTCAAATAAAATCTTATCTTACCTTAACTTTTTTCTCTTATTTCCCGTTCTTTTTGAAATTTAGTCCACTCATTGATCGCGCATGCGATCCTCACTTTGAGATTCAGTCTGGACTATTTTTTTTTTATCCACAACGGGGAATCATGTGTTTCCATCAATTCCTCTGGAGCGAGGGTTCCTTACTGTCTTCCGAAGAACCTGGTACTCATGAGCTATGAGCTATCACAAAGGCTCCTGTTGTCCTTGCCAAATTAACCGGACCACAATGAGAGCACGTCGTTGCCGGTGTGCTGCTGTTGTCGATTCGCACCCAAAACGCAGGTTGCTATGTGTACGAGGGACAGCCTGCACATGACTACATGTGCCACGAGTTCTTCTAGCTTTTCCAATTACTCAACGTTACATTGGTGTGTTCATTCATACTCAAATTTCATCTCGGCCATGATCAACGTTGAAGGTCTGTATGTTGTAGAGACCTTCAACGCGAGCCTTTGCCCTATTTGTGTCCGCTTCTTGCTAGTACAAAGCCGAAGCTGCTTCGAAGGCCGATGGGTGCCGCATAGCTGAACACTCCTGTCACCCTTTTCAGCATTCCCCCATACGCCTCTTCAAACGAATCACCGGAAGTCTACATAATAGGAAATCGTCTTTTGTCGCGATCAGGGGCATTTTTGGTGGTAACTTTTGCGGTGGGGCTAGACATTGTCCCGGATAATCGGACGAGAACTTGTTCGATCGAATTCTCAGTACCCTATCACTCGCCCCTCCTACTGCATTCACTAATTCATCCCACATAACGAGCAAGATTCCCATTTCCCCAGAATCACCCCTAGTTGACACAAAAAGCTGCCCCCACCCTTCCTGGCCCCGGCAATGTCTGGCGGAAGTAACATACTACGCAGGGCATGTATTTTATGGGACCCACGCGACGCACAATTGAACAGCGCTGGTTGGGAAAGTGGCCGTGCTGCGCGGCTTCTCTGACCTGTTTTCTTGCCATTATTGTAAGATTGGGTAGGAGGGTTGCTCCAGGTACCGCATTGGTGTGTGTTTGCGTTTTTGCACTGTTGAGTGATGCATCCCTACCCTCATGTAAACCACCCGGTTGCCTGCAGCTATGGGAGGGAAGATATAAATTCCTCGGTAGTCCAGAATTCTTTCCACCTCTCGCCCTCAAGTCCCCCCCAGATTTATCATGTCATCAGCCCGCATAGCAACCACCGCTACACGGAAAAGGAGCACGACAGGGTGCCTAGTGTGCCGCCTGAGGGGCAAGGTACGAGCCAACTCTCGGTCGTCCTTTCCTACCTTTAATCAACCATCCCTTAGAGATGCGTACGCCCTTCCGGAAGTCCTGTCTGCTCCGACTGCAACTACTTTCGAATTCAATGTCATGGACGGGTGGGGTCAATCCCGTCTAGGATGAGGGTGACAATTTTTCGTTGGGTCATACACTGGGAATGTAACTCAGTATTTATTTATGTACAGAATCATTACGCCTGTCAGGCCGCTCGCGAGGAGATCCACGACGCTATTAGCAGTGCAAAGTCCCGCATCTACCACCGTAAGAGTTAATATGCAAATGGCCTGCAATATCTCTCCATGGGTTGGCTCACAGATACATTACCTGCAACCGAGAAGTTTTCGGGTTTGTTGGAACGGGCGATGTTGAGCCGGTTGAATACCCGGGCCACTCCGTCACCCCAATATCGGGCAGCCTCACCTCAGCACCGGGTTCGGCCGAGTGATACATCGACTCCTGCAACCTCCCCCATTAGCAGCTCTGGAACAATGGACTCGGCTCACTCTGAGCTTATCCCCGGATTCACATCATTCCCCTTACTTCCGCCGTATGTCTCAAGTCCCGCCCCCGATTTCGACCTGCTACCTGGGTCCTCAACCTCTTCAATGGCTAGCGACCAGAGCATGAACTGGCTGGAATGCGATGGCCAACCGCCGATACCCACATATCTTGATTCGTCGTTGCCCCAGCAAGACATTCATGTGATCATCGAGAGCTTGAGACCATTCCTGTGGAAATACGGGTACGAGCTCGTTCCTTTCAGGTGATAACGTTGTCGTGAGGGTGTTGTGCCGCTACACCATTAGAGAATCATTCTGCTACTGGGTAGTCGATTTTCTCGTGATGTTGTATACATCGTAGTGCTAATGATGTATATGTTGTGGTTGGCGCAAAGTGTTATGAATTACCTGATTCTCCTTGCCCTTAACCCGAACGGTTGCAGGCAAACCCTCGATCTCATATCCTGGCTTGGAGAACATCATTTCCGCCAGCGAAAGAGGCTCTTGTAGTCTGTACATGGAGACGTACGCCGTACTAGATGACTAGGGAGACAAATCAACGATTACATATAGGGAGACGGAGTAGGATGGCCGCTGGCGTTGTCGGGTGGTCTGGGACGAGGGAGAGGGAGAAGGAGGCTCCGCAGGGATAGTGCGTTAGAGCTCCAAACTGGTGCTGAACACCCCCGGTGATCCTGATTGAAGTTGACGATGTGTTAGGGTATTGGAATATGATGGGGTAGGAAAGGGGGATGAGGAAAAGCAAGTAGGGAATCAGCTGCATAGAGGTGAGGATCCGACTTTGGGAAGATAAAGGGTTGTCCTGTTGCGTTGTGTCTGTGTGATATGGAAACGGAAGCAGCCTGTGCTTTTGTGACGAACCCTAACACGACAGGAGTTGGAGGAGGGCGAAGGCTTCAATCGACTTGTCTGTGTGGGAGATGAGACGAGTTTCGAAGCGAAGCACACGTGGTTCGTGGCAGGGTCGCGGCAGGCGTTCAAACTCCGGGACGCAGCGTAGGGTCGTAGTATGGCCTGAGTGGAACTGGAATATGGTGCTCGCTGCACATCGTGGCAAGCGTGTTGCGACGTCCGTGACGTCACTTCGTTGCATTGAAATGATTTTTTGCAGGGTTCGCGCATTGCACAGGTTGGGAGGTTGGTTGGGTTAGCACCTCCAGATAAGCGAATCGAACTTATCCTCAGCTTTTGAAAATTTCAAGGAAGGCACGTAAGATCAAGAGTGTTCAAGTTGTCCCTTGCAGGTTGGGATACGAATTATTTAATTAAAAAAAAAAAAACTCCTGGGGCAAACTCCGCAATTCAAGAATCACGTTGGTTCCTCACGGCCAATGTCCACGATCCAGCTTGCGTCGGAAGCGTTGTGCTATGAACCAGTGTCTCGGGCAAGGTAACGAGAAATATACCTTCCGCCCTCGGGACCTGAATTCCCACGCAACTACTTTAGCGTTGAATGGTCGAGCCGTGGGAATTCTAGTTCAACTATCACGCGCTTGGCATGGAGACATGATATATAGTTTGGGTTACTTGATTTTTATGCGTTCCCTTACTTTAGTGCGTTCCGACCCAAGTTGATTCGTGGAGGTTGACACCAAGAAATTGCAGGGTTTTTGAATTACGGAGTTTGCCAAGGAATGTCAATAAATTGATCGGGGGATCAGTTCCGTTGGCCGGGCCTCGGGTTGGACAGCACGTTGTTACATACATCTTTCCCAACGAATGCTGCGAGGTCGTTCTGCCCCCGTTTGGGTACTCTTTCTTCTAAATCTCCCACTCGCAGATGGTGTTTGGGAAAGCGTCAGACTTTGGCCCGCAACTGAAGACGGGTTTGCAAGGGTGGAAGTGCATGGCACCACTTTAGTCGAAAGAAGAGTAACTGGGGGAGATGATCGGCTATCCTCTACGCTCTATACAGATTCAGAGCAGGGCGTTGTGCGTCCCATTGACGCAACTAGTACTGCCTATTCAACACTGGAGACGACATCGTTCCTCATACCAACCAACACGCCTCCTTTACGTGAAAATGAGGTGTGGGTATTCTCAATATCAGTTTATACTGAAATGGCTGGTTTTGAGACGGCTACTATTTACAAACGGCCAATCTTGGCGGTTGGAACAAAGCAACCGTCGCCTAAGAGTGTGTCCCCCGCACTTCCGACTTCAGTTGTTGGGCGGGAAACCAGCGCGCTTTCAGGCGATCCTCAGGCCCCGTCTGCGATTGTCAGTTCGCTCATTTTACGAACCTTAGCTCCACGTTGACGGCACGTTGATGGTCAACAAAGACTGTTACAGAACCAGCGTCCTCTGTTACTACGACTATGGTACATGAAGATTTTCTGACCGAGATTAATGCCTCCGTCTACCTCATTCCTAGACTCTGACAGCAACCACGACATTGATCAGAACAATCACAGTCGCAACCCCTTCTCCCACCAATGTAGTACGTTATCGGATCTGACATGAGCCTCCTTGCATATTAATCAAAACGTTACATGCATGAAGACATTAACCGAAACCAGCACCAAGGTGCCTACACCCTGGGTTCTTGGGTTTCCCATGAGGTTGTCAAACTAATGAGGGCAAACTTAGGAGGTCACTCTGGGACCCTCGACAGAATATGTGACGAAGGTCCGTTGAAGCCCATCGCGCGATACTTGGTAGATTTGTCAATGGTTTTTGGGTTGGATTCAGGACCCTGTGACGGTATGGCAGACTCAAACACTTCGAACCACTCTCCCCGGTTCCCCGCAGACTTCGTGGATGGTGAGCAGGCCGGTATCCTTGTCCAGCTCGTGCTCATGAACGGCGTAGACATCAACAATTCTCGACGAACGAACCTCAACAGTGACCATATCCATTCCGACGATTACTACCATCAATGTCACCTTCACTGAGACATCGGCGTCAACCGAGACTGTGACGGAAACCGAACGGGTGACTGTGGCTTCGAGCATCACCACCGATACAGTCGATGCCATAGCGCAGTCATTCAAACCATCTAATGTGCGTCGCAAGCCCCGAATACTTGTGTAGTATCCTTACTATATTGCGCTCATCATCCACCTTTACGTGAATCCAAATTTCAAACAGACTTCGCGCGAGCTATTGAATGTCACGAGGACGGAGACTGAGACTTCAACATCGAACATCGTTCCTCTTATATCTACTCCTGAATATGTGATTATCAAACCGACTCGAATCTCTATTTAAGCTACCTCCTAATGAATCTCTCGTTCCCTTATAGGCTATTGGAGAAACTGAACAGTGCCCCATCCAAGTCGAGCCCGGGATTTTGACAAATAACGATGAACGAGATTGCGCGGAGAGAGTCCTAGAACCTTGGAGGGCCGTGAGTGTCCTAGCAGATCCCCACAGACCCTATGATTTCTATGATCTATGGTATCCACATCGAATCAAGTTGACGATCATCGATGCAGGGTTTCGGTGAGTCATCCATTTTTGTGAACGAGTTGATTCCTTTCTGACATGCGCGTCGGTCGGTAATTTCGCTTCTTCTTCTTCTTCTTCTTAAGGTCCGAGAAGTACACGCTCGTCGCGAATGGGGCACCAATCGGTACGACTTCGGATTTTGATTCTGATGTTAGCAACGAAGTCCATTGCGGAAGGGCACCGAAAGATGCTGCGAGATGTCTTGTACGCGGGTTTAGTTGGGGAGTGTTCGTTCTCCCTGCGTACTCGCGAGGCGTCAGGTTGTTTACATCTCATACTAGTCGTTTTACGGGTCTTGGTAAGTTTTTTTTTTTTTGTCTAAGCTGCGTCTTAATCGTGGGTGTTCATGCAGCTGACCAAAGCAGCACCGTGTTATATAAGGTCACGTCGGTTTGCGATTGATGTGTATTGGAACCCTTATTATTGTTATTTTTGGCTTGATCTAATCCACTCGTCTTTGGCAATCTCGTGAGTACTGTCCTGGTCGCCAGTGCAGCGTCTGTAATACGGTACAGCATACTATTTCCCACAATGCGTCGTTAGCTTCGGCGGGAATTCGACCATATTAAAGTAATTGGCGTGTGCTGCTTGGCTCGGAACAAGTGGAGCCAAGTGAACGAAGGCACATTACTGGATTAGTTGTTGGAAACCATTAGTTGGCCTGTCACTTCCTGCAATGACACAACGCAACCAGGAAGACGCGAACCAAGGTTGAATCTGAGGCGCGATTAGGCGAATATAATACACATAGTCGAAGATACGACTTGGTGGGAAATCTCGCTGCACCCATCGACGAAGAGGTCTTAGACGCTGATCATATGGGACCTATTTATGAGAGAAGGAGGCGGCTACTACTAAGGGACGTGGCCTAAGGGATCGAAAAGACATCGCCGACTAATCGGAAGAATCGGCTGTGTGTTGGGGAGTGCCGGTACGAAGGGTTATACATACGCCGCAACACTACATCTCTGGCGTTCCTATGGCTTACGTGGGTGATCGCTTTAGCCTCGCAAAGATGACAGGTTCGGAAAAACTGTGTGCAGTTTAGGGTGTTGGGTAGTCTACTAAAAATGGTATAGCAGTTCGCGCCGACCACAACGATATCACGAGAAAATTGGCCACAGCTGCCCAAGGAGCAGAATGATTTTCTAATGGTGTAGCGGAAGAGAACATTGCACAACCTTCCAACTAGATCGTTACAACACGTTCAGTTGATACGAACAAGTTGGTACCCGTAGTTTCGTAAGAAGGGTCTCAAGCTTTTGATAATTGCCTGAATGTCTTCGGCGGCGCCTAGATCGAGGTGCGCGGTATTGATAGTCCTGAAGGGTCAAGGTGTAGGATGGAGTTCGAGGCATACAGTGGATATAGAGGAAGTGGGTCGAATTCAAGTTCAAGGAGACAGTTGGTTCCATCATTACAGAGCCTGAGGCAGGACGCTGCGGGCGTCAACGCACTCCGCCGAATCTGGTGCTGAGGTGAGGTTTTTCGACGTCGGGATGGTTGGGCAGCTAGGTTATTGAGTAGGCTCGACTTTGCCTGTTCCAAAAACATCTCAGTCGCGGGCAACAGATCTGTGTTGAACAAACCCGGACCATTGAGATAAACTGTGTGCCAATCACATTTTGACTCTCACGGTGAGTCCTGCAGCACCAATGGCTTCGTGGATCTGCTCACGAGCGGCTCTGCAAGAATAGTGGTTCTCAAGTTATGTTTACAGCCTGTGACCCACTAATAAAGCCTTCACTCTCATCTCGGGTGGGATACGCCCCACAGACGTATCCGGAAATGATGACAATATGAGCAGGCGGGACTTCCGGAAAAAAGCCAAAAGTTGGCTTATACCTTCCCCCTGAGCCGGCACACTCGGTACCCCGTGGTACTCCTTCGTGTGCTGGTGCTGACTACTGGGTTGATAAATGATGGACGCGGGTGAGGTTTGGTGATCGGGGTGAGGAGGGGTGGAGAGTCACTTTCTGGGAAAAGAGAAACCACATATCGTTGCAGCATCTGGAGCAGCCCTCCTCACAGTGGCAAAAAAAAAGAACAGCTCACGGAGCTGTTAGAAGTTGCAGCCCAACGCCACTGGTGGTCAAGGGAGTCACCCGGGCCGGACATTCACGCTTTGGGAAGGGGAGGGGCGCTTTGAGGCGCGAACGACGGCAAACTCATTACAGCTTTGACTCTTTGTCTTCACGCTTTTGTCTTCCATTTGTTGTCTACCACTCATGTTTCACTTCAGTGGCGTAGAGTCATTACAAGATGTATATAAGGACCGGACTTGCGCTAGCAGGTAATACCTCACTAATCGAGGTATCGCGCTGCGCAGTTGTTACAGGAGCGTGGCCAACTCATGCACCACAAGCGCGCGCTATTCAGTCGTCGGTCGCGTGGACTGGCACCTTAATAACTGCCATTACTTGAGACATTAAGAGGGAGGAGGCCAGCTGCTTCCAGTGCCATTGATCGACGGAGCCTGGATATGTGGATGTTGTAAGGAGGCATTTTTTGGGGTGCGGAATGAATTCCGGCACGAATGCAACGAAACGTGCTTGAGTATTGAGGATTGATCGAACAGGCATTGTATCTGGATTAACGAATGGAGCGTCTGGGCTGGCGGTGGGAAGCGGGCAACAAAATAAAATGACAAGTGCCGGGCGGGTCATGTGATCGTCCCAGAAATCAAATAAATGATAATCGACCTCCAAAATGGGTCAATCACATGACCTGGCTGGCTATTCATCCCCCCCTTTTTTGTTTGTTTCTTGTTTTTTGGTGGAACCCCGGTAGCTTTCGGGCAGGTATTGCGTGGGGTTTGTTAGGAAGGCTAGGGGAATGGGTCGATGTGCGTCAAAGACTACCACCTCGGGGAAATGCGTTCTCGCACTGGCGACCCATCGCGTTCTGTGGGGCTGAATCGGGTATACACCACTATTTATTTGCTCCTGATCAACTCGCCGTAATTTTCTGGAATAAATCATGTGCAATCTTTGGTCGCGCGTCGGACATGAATTTTTTTGCACAACGGGACGGAATCTCGAGTTTCCACACAGACAAGTCATGGACGTTTCGTGTAGCACCACGGCGTTCTACTCTGCATTACATAAGATAATCGGCTTGGTTACGACTGAAATAATTAGCACTTGCCACATCTGGTAATCATTAAGGGTTCACGCCATCAGTGGCTTTGATTGCTTCATTTGGTTCCAAATCGGGTTCTCAGGTGGGAAACAAGTCATGTACTATACGATCAGCCACTGGCACTCACGTCCTCGTTAGACGCGGTGGCAATTGGGAGACATTGCCGATTGGCTCATGTTTTCCTTGAACGACGGGCGCTCATCTTATATCTGCACTTCCAGTCGTCACTCACTCGTTCAAGCAAGATAATAACCGGTTGATGGGAGCTAGTAACTACAGGGAATAATGGGTACTAATTAGGATTTTGGGACGTTTTAGGACACCTCACTAGACGTGGCTGGACCACCCAATCAGGTTGAATGACCAATTACCCGGGCGTTTGATAATTCCCGGATGTAAAGCCAATTCCCTGCGAGCTAGGTAACTAGAGTCTGGCGCTAGCCAAGGACCGATCATCTTCTGCAATTGACAAGCACGATCATCCCTGACTTTCTTCTTGGCTCTTCTTACAGGTATCTCATCCCACTGACCTTGACGAGGATAGACTCTGTTCAGCTTGGAGAATGTGCAGAATCGAGTCTTGGTTCCTGTGCTAGTAAGTACATATATATCGGAATTGTAGGAATTACATGGATTTGCGCATTCCGCAATGCATGTGTACATACGCAATAAGCATCAGTATACTGTTTATGGAATTCGTGCTTTTGCCATTATGTCATGAGTTGGGGGCTTCTTTTTGGCAATATCCACACCAGAATAGCGCGGCCACCTGCAGCCCGATTTTGCAAAGGAAAGGATGGGGCGACACCAAAATGGCTCAGAAATAATCTCAGGTGTTCAAGTTGTGACTTCCAGTTCGTTTGTTAGATTGATGCGCCCTATCAACTTCTTGACGCTCCTTGACAAGCCATTCGCTGGCCATCAGACCGTCAGAGGGGGTTGGTGGATGCTGTCGGCTGGTATATGTGTATGTGTATATGCGTTTTTTGGGACGTGGAACTAGTCAACCAAGCGTCCATTTAATGCCTATTGGGGATGGATTTATGAAAGCGCCAAAAGTTTGGACTCAGGGTTGTAACATTCCACTGCTTCTTAATCCGCAATGCTTTTCACTTCCGCAATGGTAGAAAAGGGGGAAAGGCCACCTCCCAGGCCTCAACCCTTGCCCTTCTTCGCACCGTTCCACACCCATGAGTTCCTATCCTTCTGGAGCTACCATGAGCCGGCCTCTTCGAGATCTGTGCCCTCTGGCAGTTGGGGGCAGTCGTGCACACACTGGTGGCAGGCGGCACCGGAATTACAACAAAGCATGTCTTGGATGTCAAAATAGTCCCAGGTATTTGACGAGTACTGCTGCTGGACAAGTAGAGCCACTGACTCTTAACGCTAACGTAGTAAGCGCCGCTGTGACCGGGATTGGAAAGTAGACGCGAAATGCACAGAATGTGAGAAATCTCGAATGAGTGTGAGTGGAGCGGAACCAAATTGGGCCTGGGTTGACGCGCTGACTGTCGCTTAGTGTGAGAAAGGGAAACGTAGACGCGCCCCTGCCTCAGACGGTGTGGCCAGAGCCCTGCCCCCTAATACTAATGCTACTTCAATCTGGGTGGCGTCTTCGGGTACGGCAATCATCTCTTTACTGCGTGAATCAATCCCTCAGTTGGTGAATACAGCAGTGAATCTCCGACAATGGTCCCAACCACCCGCCGTGTATACCATAGTACCACTGGGTGCCGGAATACTCCTCGGTGTTAGTCTGGCAAAGCATCACTTCGAAAACGTTTTCGATGAGCACCGGTTCATGGAACGCGCAACACTCATGGCGTCGGACATGAGCCCCGACGACCATTTCAGTCCTATGTTATATCGGGTCTTCCGTCTTCTCCACGAGAGTTCGGGACAGGAGGAGCTAGGGGAGCCTCTCCTGAGCGAAGCTAAACAAGCTTTTGCGGAGGAATTCGAAGAGCCTACTTTGGCCACCGTCATAGCTACTATCCTCTTGTCATGGTGGCTATCTAAGTCAAGACCCCGGTTTTGTAAGTACTCTTCCTGCCTCGGCATTCTTTCGTCATTTATTGCTTACGTCTTCAACAGCGAGAGACCTTTTGGGTAAGTCGATTTTGGACTGAAGTACATTGACAATGGCTGACTTTCAATTATGCCAGAGAAAGCCTACGCATGTTAGTGCTTCCCCCCTATCACACGCTCACACCACACCACTGAAAGTTTCACAGGGCTGGACTCATATCAGGAGCGTGCGGCCTTGAGGGATGTGTGTCCTAACAAGATCGAGCGACTCTTCCGAAAAGTTCTGACTCTGGTACTTATGTTTTCAAGTGGCGATGGCTCGTTCGCAACTAACGCCGGAGATTACTAGGCCGAGGAATATGGAATCAGGTTATGCGTACATGTATCCCAGCCGGAGGCGTTGCCGATTTACGGGCCGGGGACGCAATCCATGGGCACAGATTTAGCACCATCGGAACAATTCGGCTATCTAGTGCCCCCAAGACAAAACTTATCACTAAAGAATCCTCCATCAACTGCATACCCATTATACCAGGATTCTCCTCCCGATCCGCAGGGTCCCGCTGTTATTCCCGACGCCTTGAGCAGCGCCACCCTGCCCCCCATCCCTGGGGCCCTATATTCTTAGGCGGCTGGGCTGATACTTATTAATTTTTAGCCCCTTGAGCCCGAACAATCCTCAGCAACGGGACCGCTTCCACAAATAACGAAATTTAAATCGTGAATCGTGAACATGCATACCAAAAGGTGCACAAGTTTTGTTTGGGGATGAAACTTGAATTTTCCCAATATGCGTCTGCTTGTAAACAAACTATTTGTTGCCTAATCGTCAGATGCACTGCGAGGCTGCTTATGTAAGCCTTGCACAAACCCCGACGTGAGCGTCAAGGCTATGTACCTCCCTTGCTAGGACTCCTAGCTGTGCTAACGTACCATTAGTATAACACTTCATCCCATGCTCATCGCTGTTCTCGCTGCCGCGCCTCAAGGCGAAGCCGCCGAGGATAGGGGTCCCACTCGCCCCTTCGTGTCACAGGGCCCAGCGAAAACGGTCCTTCGGTATCGGGTTTACTCCCCATCCGCTTCGTTAATCAAACGATCCATTGATATTTAGAGGGGGCGTCAGGGCCCTGGTGGTCGCTGTGAGCCTGAGTCCTTCAGTCCAGTACGTCTCTGCACTGGGTCTTCTTTCTTCCACCAAAACTTGGGGGGGGGAAGTTCTGGGAAGCCCTCTGGGGTGCGGGATAAGCGGGCCTTTGGAAGGAGTTGGAAGGGCCTACTCTCCCCACTGCCATGGCGCCTCAGGTTATCTAGGCCGAAGCCCCTATTTTGGTGTCCTTTCTCCACCAGTTGCTTACGTCTTCAGCAACAAAACTTATTATGGTTTACTGCGAACTACACCAGACAAACCCCTGTTCCATGTGAGCTTGCTCTTTTCCATACCTTTAACCAGCCTTACCTTAGGCCGAGGATTCAGACTGCGTTTCCACTACAATGCGCTCTGCTGCTTCGCTTGGGAACAACTTAACAATTAAGGAATTCCCCCTTCCGGGCCTTATAATGGAGCGCTCATATCTTATCTAATACATTTGTTCATAGTGACTTTCACTCAAGAAAATTTGGGAGTGATGTGACATGCTCCAAACGCACTAAGTAAGACCATGATCACGATAGATCCTCCATCTGGTAGGATCGGGTCAAATCAAATCAAAAAATCTGTCAAATGACATAATTCTGTCATAGTGGCCGGTTTTTCGCTACAATCGGTGCTATCTTCTCATGAAGTCGGCGGCAATCAGAAACGGTCGCTGCTGTACTAGGGAGCTTCCGCACTACCCACAATGGTAATGCTCCACCCACAGCTTCCTCTCGCATTTGCGCTGCTTTTACCGTATTGTGAACCTGTGCCACTTACTATCTTGATTCGAAAAGCATGATGTCTAAATCCGGGGAACGGGATATTACGCAGGTTTCCCCTAACTCGGAAAATTTGCGTTGGGATCCCCCTCCCCCTTTGTTGCGTTGACGCAGCTCCCCATGCGATCAATCGGCGCTGAAATGGTTGCTGCATGTGTCGTGGAGCTAGGAAATGCTATAGCTTCGCTTCCCCATATAGCAGTCGCTAAACTTATCGCCGTGGTCACGGCATGCTTCCCCGAAACAAATTGCGCTCTTGCTGCAGCATCGACCTGACCAACCCCGTTTGACGGGAGATGAGCATGCGCGCACGCAGCGTCGGAAATATAACAACGCGTGTCTTGGGCGCCAAAGAAGGAATGAATTGTCGTGCCTAAGTGGGGTTCTTGACGTTGGAACTTGACACAGAAAATGCGGCTGTAACTGGTGCGCCATGGGCGAGACCCAAGGGAATCATGTATATGATGTACAGAAGGGAGGCCGAGGCGCAAAATTAAGAGTGGGCCAAATTAGAGGATTGGCTCAGTGGGAGTCGGTTTCACTGTTGCAGAGCTGCTGACTCCGGACGCTGGAATAGTAAACGCATCACTCCGCCGAATCTGGCACTGGGTCGATAAGACTTCCTGGTGTTGGGTGGCTATATTATTGAATAGGCTTCAGCCTCGCCTGTTCCAGCAAATTCGAAAACCTCCTCTCAGTCGCGGGCAACGGATCTGTGAACAAACCAGGCCATTGAGATAAACTGCCTGCGTGCCAATTACATTTGACCCTCACAGTGAGTGTTATGAGATCGAGACTCTGGAGTACTAATGGCTTCATGGATCTCCTCACGAGCGGCTTGGGAAGAATAGTGACTCTGCGCATGATTATCGAGTTATTCTTGGAGTTTTGACCCGCTAACAATAGATAGGCCCCTTATCTCCATGGCATTGTATCCGGAAATGATGGCAATATGAGCAGGTGGGACTTCCGGGAGGGCGCACGCATCTCTAATGGATCACCGATTGTGTGCCGCGCTGGCTGCATGGGTTGACAATATGATGGGCCTGGGTGGTTGGGGTGAGGAGGGGGTGGAGTGTCGCTTTTTAGGAAAGAGAACAGTCCACGGAGCGCGGCCACCACAGCGCCGTGCTATTAGCTGTTTCTGATCGACGGGAGGGGAATTAATGAATTGATGAAATGCAATGAGGCAACGAAACGTCCCCAAGATTTGTGATTTAATGGAGGTATGAGATTGACTTAGGCTGGTGTGCCATAGGTGGCCCGGCACTCATGCTCTTTCCTTGGCGTCCGCTGCGCGCTTGGGACTCTTATGCGTCTGCTGCGCGCCTTGCACCGTACCCGCTCAGGTTGGCCTCATGCACCGCGTGCTGTAACGCCGCGCTCGTTCAGTCACACCGATCTTGCTCTCGCAGACCCTAGACCGATTTTGGCAGTCCTTGTAGGTGTTCTTGTCTTCACACATCCACCGCATGCATCGGTGACTCCTCTTCTCTTCTCTTAGTTTGGTTTTTGTTTTTCATGGTCTAATTCTGTTATTTCTATTCTGCAGTTCGTTGTCTCTCGCTCTCCTGCCTCCGGTGTAGAGCATGCTGTTTTGTAAGTATTTCGGTCTTGTTGCAGGTGGAGGTGTTGACCTTCGGTTACCTACGGCGTCCCGGATATTTACGGTTCTTTGCGTTTCGGCCTTTGAGGGTTCCCACAAATTGCGAGGCAGGAAGTGACCTTGCAAGCAAGGTAATTTTACCTCAAAATGCCGTGAGTACAATTGGGGGACGTTTGTCAGCCCACATGTCGGAGATTACCTATGCAGCCATAGACAGAAAAATCATATAAACAACACGAGGAAAGGATAAACACAAGGGAGAGCAGCTAAGGCCAATGATTAAAACTCGAACAAGGGGTCACTCTTGATATCGCCGTCAGCCCTCAGCTGCAAATGATACAGGGAAAAGGTCAGTTATCATCACGACTCCACATTGGGAGCCGGACATACCCAATGATACAATAGTTCCACGAGGCTTCGGAGATTTCTCTTGTCGATGGTGAGTACTGGGCCTTCGTACGAGATGCGATTTCCTTCGTCATCACGAGAGTATACCAGAAACATCCATGCGTCTCCATCAGACAAACAATACCGAACAGTCTTAGTGCTGTTTACACGATAATCAGTGATGTCAAGGGCAAAGGAATTGAACACACCCTGTGACTTCGCTCAAAGCAACAGCCTGACTAGTAGCTTGTGGCAAGTAATCTATCAACATTTCAACCTTCGCTTCAACTAACATGATTGGATTTCTGGTATAGATCATAAGATGGTCAAGCGAAGAGCCGAGCACCACAACTAGGCAGGATATCAAGGTGACATCGCACAATCAAGTAAGAACCGAATAGAGCATACCGCGATATTCCTCGTATTGGTAAGTGCAGATCCCGTAATCAACATTCCCGATGAGGTACACCTCAAACCCGTCCCTAGCGTTCTTCACCAACACACCATCGCCAGATGCAATTCGCATATATGGGAAAATTGCCACCGGGAGCTTTTCTTTCGCGTCAAAGGATATGTCGGCGATCGTCAGAAGAATGGCATCGAGGACCATTCGAGCGCCTGCTCCAGACTGCATACAGGCATTGCATTGTCATGCTCAATGTGTGACTAAGTTGGACTTACTCTCTTGCTGGTCGAACGTCGGATTCGGCTGATCTGCAAGCAGAGAGCATCTATGTATTTCACTTCGATATCAGATTTTTCAATGCGTGCCTCCAGTGCAGCTCTATCGAGTCGGAAAACCTTCCGCTCCAGTCCCATTTTCTCGAGGTCGGATTGCTGTACCGAAGAAAACGGAATTGTCTGACAAGTGCTTGAGGCAAGGAACGGGAAGACCTTTGCCGATTCAACTCACCAGCTTCTTTGTATCGCTGAAAATGTCTTGCAGCGCATCGAGGTGTCTCATGATCTCCCCCATTTCGGCCTCACCGCCCAACTCTCCCTGTAATGCAGAGAGTCGCTGTCGGACTAACTGCATTTTGGTAAGGTCGGCTGGAGTGTCCTGGATACTGCGCTTATGGTTGAGACCTTCCTGGGTGGACATGAGTGGCCAAGGATGCTTGTCTGAGGTTGAGTGAGGGTGCTCGAGTACCTGCTGAGAATTACATAATTCCCGCTACTCCGTAGCGAGTCCTGCAAATTTTTCGCCCGGGACTGAATTCGTTTTCTGACAAGGTCCTCCAATATTGTAAATTCTCAATAACCCAGGGCCCTCCCATTATTATACATTCTCAGTTATACTCTTATCTTGCATTCTTTCTACATTACCCTTCCCGCAATGCTTTCCATTCCACCGATAGCTAAGCTGTCTGCTCAGTCACTGCGATAATCCCAATTGGGTACAACCTGACGATGTAGCTTACCGTAGCCAGGCCTCTGCGAACGGTCAATCGATTTGAGGTTCATTGACGACGGTCAGCGATCATTCCAATTTCACTCTTTCAAGGAGGTTGCTTGTCAGGTTGCAGCAACGAGCCAGAATTGCGAAACGCCATACCTGTGCTCATTGCATATCACGATGTCCCGCAAACCTGGATTGAACGGATTAACGTCACGGCACCGAAACTAAACTAGGACCTTGTCGCATGGGTCAAGTTGGACATGGAAAAGGTTCTGTTCCCCAAGTTCATCAACCCGCGTCCGCGTGGGTGCCCGGTTCCGATCAGTCCCGTGAAATAAGATACTAAACTAGAATTAATAACCCGAGAAGTGTAGTATCGCTCCTTGCAATGACGAACAACAAAAAGATCCCAAGAGGATTTCAGGGCCTTATCCACGCCATTGAGGCGATCAAGCGTCCTTTCTATTGCGCCGGCAGCTTCCATTGCCATTCTGGTTCGGGATGCGTCTGGTGGTTTGCCATCCAAATTCACCCCCGTCTCCTTCCCACTAAAGAATAAGAGCGACATCGTGCCTCTCATCAATGCGTCTAGTCAGGCGTCATTTGGGATGGGAGGGGAAGCGATGATTGATCCTTCATACCGTCGCGCTCTCGTGCTACACAAGAAAGACTTGTCCTGCAGGAAGTCTTGATCCTCACAATCTGGGAATCCTTTTCGCTTCCTGCTAAAAAGATGGGTAATGAAGATGAAGAAATCTCTAGTGTTTCGGACGAGGATGAAGACGTTGGAGGTGCTCGTATTATTGCTCAACTGGACAAACTTAACGTTTACTCCGAGGGAGACTTCTTCAAGGGACATGACGACACCGCTCGCTCCTCAGACATGTTTGGAACGCTGTTAATCAACTTTCCCGTCAAACACTAGGGGGGTCAGCTTGTGATCAAGGCGCCGATGGTGAAAAGCAGTGACACCCAGAAACGCGACGAGTACACCACGAAATGGGGAAGTGGTACAGGTCTCGAGTGGCTTTTCCGACTGTGAGCATGAAGTTTTGCCGGTCACAAGTGGCAACCGGTGAGCATGTCCAAGTATGCGTTGTCGGGATCGTTTCTGATATTCGACAGAGTAACACTCACATTTACGCTCTCGTTTGACAACGCCAACAACGGTGCTGAACCATTCGGCGCCGATATCGTAGCTAAATCTCTAGATCCCAAGATTGAACTGCTACATCGTGCACTCACTGCTCGCGGCATATTCACCAAAGGTCACCCTCGTCTGTGTTTCGATTTGGAACACAGATATGTGAGTCATTGGTCATTTGTGCACTTTTTCGATGGCTGACGTGCATACTAATATGCAGATGAGGGTTTCAAACCAATGCTGGGTGACGCTCGGAAAATAATGTGCGCAGTGGTCAAGGGGTGTGTTGGGTAGCCTGGTTCACGGCAGTAACAGTAAACGGGGTATACTAAAAGAAATGGTATGGTAGTTTGCGCTAGCCAGAACGTATATCGCTGACGCATCACGGGAAAATTAGCCGACCGGCAGCAAAATTCGATTCTCTAATGTAGTGGCGGCGGAAGAGGTTCTTCAAGAACATCTCTGCAACGCGTTCATCTGATACGAACAAGTTCGTATCCGCAGTATCGTAAGAACAGCCTCAAGCTCTCGATGACCACGTGAATATCTTGAGGGGTCCCGTCTGGTTCGGGATGTGCGGGTAGTGTCGACGGTCTTGAGTGATGGCTGGGTCCCTCCGAGCCAGTGGGACTAAGATATACCACCCGATCTGGTGCGCCATCGACGAGATTCACGGAATCATGTATGGGATGTACAGAAGAGGGATCAAAAAGGAGTGGATCGAATTGGAGGATAGACTCAGCAGGAGTCGATTCCATCGTTGCAGAGCTGCTGACTCCGGACGCTGCAAGAGTAAACGCATCACTCTGCTGCCGAATCTGGAACTGGGATGAGATTTCCTGATGTAGGGTGGCT
This sequence comes from Cantharellus anzutake, assembly GCF_015039405.1. Classification (NCBI taxonomy): domain Eukaryota; kingdom Fungi; phylum Basidiomycota; class Agaricomycetes; order Cantharellales; family Hydnaceae; genus Cantharellus; species Cantharellus anzutake. The sequence goes on from NW_024066960.1 coordinate 403,330, forward strand.
GGATCATTGACTAGGCTCAGCCTCCTTGCCTGTTCCAGAAAATTCGAAAACCTCTGGGTCGCGGGTAACGGATCTAGTATGAACAACCAGGCCATTGAGATTAAGTACATGCCGATTAGGTTTTAACTCTTACGATGAGTGGTACGAGGCTCTACATCATTAATGACTTCCCGGATCTCCTCTCGAGCGGCTTGGCAGTAATAGTGGCGCTGCGCATGATTGTTGAGTGATGTTTATAGTTTGGGAGCCACTAAATATACAACTCACCTTTATATCGGACGGGATAGATCCTACATGCCCATGGCAGTGTATTCGTAAACGATTACAGTCGGAACAGGCAAGACTCCCAGGAAGACGCACGCATCTCTAAGAGATGACCGATTAGGGTCGCGAGGAGGCTCAAAACTTGTTGGCACATACGTTGGCTCTGAGGCGACATACCAGGCACCCTTTTGTGCCCTTCGTGTGTCCGTGGTAGCTACGTTGGTCGATGACATGAAGGCGGCGTTAAAGCGTTGAGGGGAGGAGCTGAAGGAAAATTTGGGCATTTTGTACCTTCACTCAGATACCTGCAGGCAACCAAATGTCTTCACATGAGGCGGCAGCGGCAGGGAGATGGCAGCTAACCGAGGTATGACTTACGCACCACCGCGCTATTCAGTTGTCCGTCGCATGCGCGCATTGGCACGCGGGCCCCGTTGCTTGCGTCAGATATTCTGGCGGTCCGGGTGAAGGCCGGCTGTTTTTCAGCATGAGGGATTGACTGAGAGGGGCATGAGGGCGAGGATGTGGTGAGGAAGGGAGGGATTTTGTTCGTTGCGGGGGAAGAATCAATGTGGGGCATCTAGACTAATGAGCACGATTCTGGAAGCGGAGAGAAGGCTTGTTTGGGTTTGAGTAGCACACTCGCTCTTCAGCTTTTGTGCAGCCAAACGCCAGCACAAGAATGGCAAACTTGAAGATTTCAACCACATTGATCGTGAGGGAGGCGAATTTTGAGCACGAATAAACGCTGGGATGAGGCACCCAAGGATTTGGGAAATGACATAGTAACTGACACTTCAGTTAACTTGAATGACTGTACGTATTAATCATTACGCAATTCAAGGATCACTATGCTGTGTATTAGTTCACCTTGAACTTGAAACCGAGGACCACTGCTTCGGACGGTGCTTCCCGAATAGGATGTGAGGGTGTCGAACGCGCGTGACGATCGGATCGAAGCCAAATCAACGTGGCCGAAATGATAATTGATACCTCCAAACCTGTTACTTAGGTAATCTCCAGCCTTACGGCAGTTTTTTGTGAAAACAGCTGTAAGTAAGTCAAGTGTCTGCCTTCAGGTCGAGATAAGAACTTGCCCTGACAGCGGGTTTTCCCAGGCGCTATTACTCGGTCTAGCCCTGTTGATCGAATTGGCATGCTGGCACGACAAATTCGTTTCTGTACTCCCCTGCAAGGTTGCTGCCACTCCAGGATTGATAGAGTATTGCCTAATTCACACTCGGTCTGTGTAGTAAAATATTGGCCTGAACTCCCTCTATATGGAGGATGTGCTGCACTGAATCAGAACCGTTTCTCTAGTTCACGCGTCGAATAAACCGTTTTGTCGTGGATCAGCAACAATCGTTTCGCAGCGCTCACATAGTATGGATGAAACACATTCTTCCATTGCATCCCTCGTTTCCCGCCCACCTTGTGTTGCCTGGAGGCTTCTATCGCGTCACCGTTATGCTGAAAAGCCCACCTCCAGCCTTCAACAAACCAAAGAAAGACGGGCTGCACTAAGGCATGTCCCTTTATGTTTCGAGTCTCCGCAAACTCACCGCGATATCGGCTATTTTATCCTCGTGTCCTCCACGATCAGCCATGCCCCTGACCGTTAAACCACTGACGGAGACGTGGGACTGTTGTACCGGTTACGCTCTCAACTAATCAGGTCGCACCCTCGTTTTGGAGTGAACAGCGGATAAATGGAGCCAGAGGCTAGGACATCGCATGGTAAGTATGTTATGCGCGTGGCAGCGCAGCACCACCGCATCTGGATCTTCAATGCATTATGCTTCTCCAAAGCCAAAGGTAGAAAGAAGACAAGTCTAAACCATCAGACTTCTTTGTTATCGATGCACCCCATCTCGCTAGAACTATATACAGTACGAGCCTCCAGAATCACAGAGCCCTGCGCGCGGAAGCCGCGCGGGAAAAACAACGAAGCGATCTTTGGATATCAGAGTGTCGTCATAGATAACCCGAGGCAATAGAAAGATCTCTGAACTGAGGACATCAAATTTTTGATCCGGTAACCGCTGCTGCGACCGCAATAATTAAAAAAAAAAAAAGACACCTCACTGCATTTATTACCAACTTAAGCACAAAGTGCTCAAGCCGCCCTCCGAGAATAGGGCGCCCAACCGTCCTGCGCATGGATGTCAGCATTGGCATTCAAGTTGCGGGGCGCCACTGCACTCTGTGAGTGTGTTTGACGGAAAAAGATTCATGGAGCACTCGATGTTCTCAAGCGACGTGAACCCGGTGCCCGATGATCACAAAACCATCAGCCAGACGGTGTGTCATGTCTATTGGTGAAGAGTTTCAGGAGCCTATGTACTCTAGCCACCGTTGTGACTACGATCCTTCACCGCGGCGGCTATCTGCGCCACTGGCGGACAAGTCCTATTGGTACTTGCCTTTTTCGTATCCATATATCCTATTGGCCATCTCGTAAGGCTGTGTTCGCGTGGCGAGCATGGCACCCTTGAGGAGTGTACCGCCAGACAACCCCTAGAGAAACTGTACGTTCCCAGAATGGCAAGGTCCGAAGCTCACACTCGACTTTAATTCGAGGTAGGATTGGTGCTACGTGTCTGCCCCAATCTTGGAGCAGTTCCGATTGGGTCACCGGTGAACAGATTGGCAATCGGCCCATGTCAGTTGAGCTAGGATCAACATCCGCCCACTGAACGATTCGACTGTTGATTGCTCCCAGAATAATCTCCGTCTCCGCCATCGTAACGAGCTACATAGACAGTACACCAGCCCCTCCTAACTACTGGGCAGATCTCTACGGTCCTTTCCGACGACTTACAGCAATATTACACTACTGTCCCTCCCGTCGATGCTGATCTTGGGATGGCACATATAATGTTTATGATGCCCGTTCTGGCTTTTTGAGTCCTAACGCTGCCTCAACACCGGGCTCGTCGTGAATGGTGATCTTGGTTCCTGAGTTCTGGTATTGACAACGGGCCGTGCCGGTTGCGGGGGATTCATGTTCGTCATCTCACGATGAATTTCTTGTAGCCTTTTCTCTGGTTACGGAAGGTTCAGTGACGATCACACTATCCTAACTACTGCACAGCTAACTCTGGGTGGATGGCATGTGTCATACAGGGCTGGCGCCTACGCTGTGTGAGACGAGATGCTCTAAAATTTAGATTGGGCAGCGGCGGAAGTCAAAGGGTTCTAGGACGTTTCATCAGGCCTAGATCTGAAACCTTCTGCGCAGGTCATGCGGAGAACTCAAGGAATAAGTATACCTTGTTCGATCAAGTTTCTAATGGGATTGTCCTTTATCCGAGGTGGCCGACACTTTTCCACCCACGAGTATTGTGTACAATCGAAGTCACCGTACCATCAAAGGTCTTCCCTTTATCCTCCCTAGTTTCCCCCGCACCGCTTTCGTCGTGCGGTTGGGCCAGAGATTTCACCAATGCTCCGAGTACTTCCTATCACAACAGCTGTCTAAGAGTATACCATCCCATTGAGTCCATACAAGACTCGAGAACTTCGGTTTAGGGACGCAACTGGTCTGCATTAGGCACTCTGAACCAGAGGTCGGGCCCCCTCCATCTGGGTTCCTGCAGCTCGGTTTGCTTGTTGCTGTACTCTTACGACGTCACAGGAGCCCAAAAGAAACAATCCGTCGATCGGTGCTGGAGGACATGCATGCTCATGCCCACCTGCAACCCACAACTGCCCTGGGGCACCAGGCAAAAAGGAATGCATTCGCACCTGAGACTGAGAACAAACACGAAGGCACCCAGTGGCATATAGTGGTTCTTCTCAGTCTTATACAACAGGAATGCTCGATGGACGCCCGGCATGTCATGCCATCCAACATGGTTGGTGTGGAGACGACATCGGCAACTGCCCTTTCTCATTCAAAATGTCTGCAGACAATATGAGATCATCTACCACGTTTTCAGCAAAGAGGACCCATCGCCCACTCAAGGACGAGGGAAGAAACGACGGAATATAAGATCTATTTGCATGCGGCGTTCTTCCAGGCGAATTTGGGCTTTCGGGCGGCCTTCGCGCGAACTGATCAATGTTGTAAGGACTATGTACTCCGCTCCCCGTTTTAGAAGCACTTACTTGCTGCATTCCAACGACCCTGCCTTCTCCGGACGAAGCTCAGGTTGAGGATGATCCCGAGATAAGACTCGCCCTGACTGAGAGTGACTTGCCCCTAGAGGGCGGGAAATTGCCCTGGTGATCGAATTGGCATGCTGTGGTACGACAAAACTCGTTTTATGGATCACGATGGATTCTGTGGTTCCGCAAAGGTGAACTTCCTTAGTTGTTGTGCACTCCGGGATTGATAGAGTATTGCCTCATTTCTGTTGTTAGTATTTAAATGCTTCCATTTATCCATGTGCACGCCCAAGGTCTTGTTTTGGTAAAATATTGCCCTGACCTCCTTTATATGGCAGATGTATTTCGAACCGTTTCCCTAGGGCACGCGTCGAATAAACTGTCTTGTTGCGACTCAGCAACGATCATAAGGTTCGTTTCGCAGCGCTCACATAGTACGGGCGAAACACATTCTTCCACCTTTCGTTCTCCCCCTTGAGTTTGGGGCTTCTCTCGCGTCATAATTCTCACTGCTAATACAATGCGCTGAAAAGCCCGCCAGCAGCCTTCAATAACCAAAAAAAGATGGGAGGCACCAAAATATGCCCCTTATGTTTTGAGTTTCGTCGCATCAGCCGCGATATCGACTACTTTATCCTCGTATCCTCCACGGCCAGCCACGGCCATGCATGGCCCATGGCCCCCTGGCCGTTAAACTGCCGACAACAGCCAGGGGGCGTTGTTGATTGGGGTTGTTGAATCGACTGCGCTCCCAGTTGCACCCTCCTCGATCGGAGTGAACAGCAGAAATTGGAGCCAGAGGTCGCAGTCAAATAGAGGCTGGAGTCCTGCCTAGCACCCAGCGCCAGGCGAAAATGGTGGCTGTATCAAAGCTATTCAATTCAGCGCAGACTAATGTGCAAGATATTTCCCACGTAAATGAGGCGTGTCCGTTGGTGTGATGAATGTTGTAATTTGTCTCTAAAAGGTTCAACAGATCACAGTAGTAGTTGAGCCTACACCAATGCACAGCGCCCAGGCGAAAAAAAACTGGTTAGAGAGTAAGCAACGACCAATTCCTTGCTTAACCTCCATGCGCCCACACCGTAATCATAAACCCGTGTTTCGGTTCGAGCCAAGGAATGAGAAGGAGCCTGGCCCAAGCTAGGACAATATCGTTGGGTAGCAGGGAACAAGATGTTCAAGCTCAAGTGCTCCACAGAATAAGCCTTGAATGACGAGTCTGGTCTTGGTCCGGTTCATTTGTCATTTGTAAAGTAATATGATTGTTGTTGTTGTTGTTTATTCTGGATATTTATCCTGCAAACTTTAGGCTGCTCGTGAGAGCGCCGAGGGCAGGGGTTGGAATAAATACACGAAAATAAAGTGAGAAAATAATAATCTAAGTCCGATTCGAGTGCTCTCATGCGTTCTGACGAGGTTAACTCCGAATGCTGCTCCGCTTTTGAGTTGTCGCGTTGTGCTGGCCGGTTTTGGGTGACGGTGTCGAAAAATGGGATGGGTTTCGCCGTACAGCGATGTCATAACTCGGTTCGTGTCGGTTTCTCCTATTATGTCTCTCTTTGCTTCTCATATGCTCCACTCGCCACCAGAAATCCCGCTATTCTGTCCATTCCTTTCTCCTCCCCCAGGAGGTCGTCCAGGATCAGTTCACCTTCATCGTCTGGTAGCAGGCTTCGGTAGTGGTCGTATTTCGGGCACTTGAGGAGTATGTGTTTTCTCATTTCTACGGTTTCCCCGCAGGTGCAACTGGGGTCCTCTGTCGGGAGGAAGCGGTTGTAATATTGTCCGATGAACGCGTGGCCTGTGCGTAATTGTACTAGGCGGCTAAAGGTTTTGCGAGAGCGAGCTTTGAAGCGCTTCGTTGGTCGGAGATGCGGTTCTATGCGGTTGCAGCTGCGGTATTCTGACGCTTTCTGCTGTATAGGGTCTGTGTTCCAGCGGGAGATCCACTGGTCTTTGAATTGTCTTTTGTTTTGATTGCGCATGAATGCCGCTGAGGAGGTGTGTGGGTAGACGGATGGCAGGTTGGATCCTTCTTTGGCCAATGTGTCTGCACGTTCGTTCCCTTTGATGTCTTCATGGCCTGGCACCCAACTGATTATTATGTTGCAGAGGGGCCGTTCGGCTAGAAGGTTGGATATGTTTTTGCGGAAGCGTAGCGATTGTTCGATGTCTAGTCCCGGGGATGTGGCCATGATGCGTTGGAGGGCCCCGGTGTTGTCGGCGAAGATTAGGATGGTGAGTCTGTCTTCTATTGGGAAGTGTTCGTCCAGCCATGCTTTCAGGTGAACTGATCCTTGGGCGAGTCCTTCCATTTCTGCGTCGTACACTTCCACTCTAGGTCCAGTTCCCCCTTTCCCCTCGAGTATGACATTCGCGCTGTGGTAGGCTGCAAACCCGTACCCCGTTTTTCGGATGCCCTGGTCATACGCGAGTGATCCGTCAGTATAGAGTAATACGTGGGATTTGTCGGTCTTCCATCTTTTCAAACCGTGTTTGTGTTCTTTCGCCCAAGACTTTTTGGCTGATTCTCCTGGTTCGTTGTTTGGTATTTCTATTTTTACTCTTCCTTCTAGGTCGTCTACTGTGTTTGTCCATGGTGGTTCGGGCCATAGCATCGTTGGTTCCATTTCTGTTTCGGTTTCTTTTGACATTCTCCAAATTTGGGTGCTATTTTGGTCTTTTTCTTTTCTTTTGTTTCTTTTCTCTACGTTTTTTAGGTTTCTTCTTTTGGGGTGTGGTATGGGAATGGGGGGGGGGGTAAAGTAATATGAGGTTGCTAGCAAAGCGGGGCAACTCAGTCTCAAGTGCGAAAGAGAACTCAAATATATAACCTAGCAAAGCGGGGCAACTAGAGGTAATATACAGTATATAAGTATAGATTGAAATAAAGGAATCACTGCGTTTAGAGCAAAATTATCCTGTGTACAATTTCCATGCTGAATAATACAGAAGCAGTGTTATCCTGAGCTATCCCCTGAGAAATCCCAGGCTTCTGAGCAGGTGCAGGTTGAACTTATGAGACATGCAAAATCACAACCAAGTATTTATAGAAAACCATAGGAGTGAGGCCACAACGGGGCCAGGATCGGACCAGCTAACGATAGACCACTAGGATTAAAACATCGGTGCAAACATGTGTAAATACATGTATCGTGCTTGATTCCAACACACCCTCTCAAGCAAAGAAAACATGTAATAACCAAAAATGAAATGAAATCAATATAATGCAAATGTTTCAATGTCTGATCCTGATTTAGGCTCGGGATCTTTGACCATGTTTGCTTGTTCATCCTTCTTCTTCTTCTCCAGTTCCAGCTTGTGTCGGAGTCGCACTTCATAAGGACTTAATTTGCAGTCTTGCCAGCTGTGTCCTACATCGCCACAATTGAAACAGCTAACAGGGGTCCTTCGTGGCTCCTTGGAGTGTGCAGTGAGTGCAGCTTGTGTTTCCACCGCCTGGTACTCCATTTGTCGGTTCTCCTCATTCAGGAGTCTCATGATAACATACTGGACAGGATTTATACCTGCACTAGATGTGGGGTTGGCGAGTTCTGTGTCAAAGTGGACGATGAGTGCAGCATAGGATGGGGGAAGTTGGTGAATGATGACATTAATAATGTCAATCGGGATTATGGGAGAGCCAAGTTTGTCCAAGCGCCGAGCTGCGTTCTCGACCTTTGTAATCCATTGGCGCATATTTACATCTGGTTCATGAGGCATTGAGTGAAATTGGCGATGGAGCAACATAATTGTGCTGTGCCCTTCAGACTGGAAAATCGATTTGAGTTTGTTCCACGTCCCAGGTGCATCTTTGTTATTGCAGTGTGCCATGTATTTGTCCGATACGTTTAATAGAATTTCAGCAGCTGCCAGACAATGTTTCTTTTCCCAAGCCTTGACAGCCTTTGAGTTTGGACTGCCAGATGGCCGTTGGTTATCCCCTGACACAATGTCCCATAGATCCTGCTTGACCAGGTATGCTTCCATCCACATTGCCCAACTTGGGTAATTGTCATCAGCAAGTTTCTCAAATAGAGGAGTAGGCATGGGGAGGGTGGATAAAGGAAGCGGTACACCCTCTGAACCGGATGTATCCGAATCGTATGAGAATGAAAATGCAAATATAATCAGGAATAAGGGAAATTGAAATGAAATCCGCGTGCCTGTCTGAGGGCTTACAGTGGTAAGAAGGAATGATTTCCTAGTGCTACCTTCAGGACTTTGAAGGAGGAGTGGTTTGCCTACATGGACTTATTGCCTGCACGGACTTATTGTGAAAGGTTATCTTATGTCAGGGCACGGCCTAACCGGCTACCCTGACTCCCTATGCCAGAAGGGAGTTGCCGTAAGACGATCCGGAGTGATCCGAAGAATGCAGGTAATCTCGCTTAGCTCTCGCTTAGCTCCCGCTTCCTATCTTCCGTCCACATGTCACCCCTTTCCCACACCTTGCTTACGATTATCCGAATGAATAGCTATCTTTTCATGTCGTTATTCTATCGGTTATCTTCTATCTCGTTGTAGCCGCACTCTAGTGGGTAGCGGTACCCATGTATATAACTCCTATCTCCGCTGAGGGTGGCACCTCAGCGTTAACAACGACTAGGATTCTCGGGAACACCTTTATTGTCGTGAACTGACACGCAGTCCCTGACATCTTACTATTTTGGGGACAGTAACGTTCCGTTCCCCCGTTCGCCTCAGGCCTCAGTTAGTCCGTCTAAATATAAGCTTAAATGTGCTGTATATTCAATGGGGTAGAGGTAAAAGGCTACCGGGCCTTTACAACTACTCCGAGGTATATATATGTAATTTACATATCTCGGCACAAATAAATAAAGAAAGAACAGCATCACTATAATGGGAATTATAGCGATGCAACATAATATAAATATCACTATAATCGGAATTATAGTGAAGTAAGGTTAATCCCTTACATATTGCCTAGACCGATTTTTGCAAGTGATTGCCAACATGGACTTATTGCCTACACGGACTTATTGCCTACATGGACTTAAAGAGGGGGTGGGTATAGTGTGTGCCAGAAACCCAAGGAAGGCCATTAGAGCTCTTAGCCTGTCCACCATGAGGGTCAGGCCGGCTGGGCTCATAACCTATAGAAAACCATAGGAGTGAGGCCACAATGGGGCCGGGATTGGACCAGCTAACGATAGACCACTAGGATTAAAACATCGGTGCAAACATGTGTAAATACATGTATTGTGCTTGATTCCAACAGTATTTGCCCAGAATACAACGGGGCTGTGCACCTGCGTGCTATATTCTCTGTTCTGTCCCTCGTTTCTGCAGTATCCTGTACCAAGCACTGACATTTTATGGCAGAATTATTTAATCACTGCCTCATTGCAGATCACTCACTGGTTTTTTTCCCCCTAAGTCCCTCATTTTCTCTGCATGGTGTCAAAGCGCCCTCTGGCAAAGGTGAAGGAAGATGTTCAGCCTCTGGCTTTTTCACATTACAGCTGATCACATCATGTAGTACCTTTCACACTGACCCATGGCTGGCCCACAGCTCGTCCACTGGCTGGCCACTTGTCCTTTGCTTGGCGCTTCCATTGCTTGGCTGAGCTAGTGTTTGCAGTAGCACTGGTAGTATTTGCCTTCACTCATTGAAACACTTGTTCTAATTGTTGGAATTTGCATGTGGTCTTTTAGGGAAACCTAAAAGTTGGACATACTGGGAATTGAACTCCAGTCCTCTGGATTGCAAACTCAGCATGCACTGCCATTACACCATATGCCCTGTTAGGCTGAGGTGGTTATTTCAACACTAATTGCCCTGCCATAGTTGCACTTTTTCATCTACCTGTTGGACAAGGTCCTTGACCAACTCCTTGAAAAATTCCTGAGGGAGTGAAGGTCCATGTGGCACAGAGCTATTAACCAGACCTGCATCCTGGAAGTTGTTAAATTTCTTGGGATACAAGCGTACGCTGAGGCCAACTCACGTTGTTGATGTTGAGTCTTGCGGCGCTAAGATTTACTTTGTTTCCCTTTTTTGGATCAGTTGTTACTAAAGTCAGTGTGCATTGATAGCGCCTGACTATAAAACACCATTTTTTGGACCTTACGACTTTTCCTCAGTTCACGCATAGCGGACTGAGGTGAGTCTAAGTTTTCTCCTTCATTTATGTGTTTAACAACTTGTATCTAATATTCTTACACCAGCGACAACATCGCTAGGTGAATACTTCCTATATATTTCTAGTTCACACATAGCGGACTGAGCGACAACATCGCTAGTCCAACATTTCGTCTAATAGAAGTGAGTACCAGTGCTTGCAAGACTTTTGTCACGACCTGGCGTTCCCTGGAGTCAGACGACCTCCTCCCCGACCTTCTCCCACACCCAAACACTCCCTGCACACTCCGCTCACCACCTGTCACCCTCTAACCACTTCCCGCCACTTCTCCATGACCCCTCTTGTTATGGAAATGGGAATTTCCCATTTAGACTCTTATGGGTTCTGTATCACATGATTTGTATAGTAATTAAGTTTAACCAATCAACAATTAACCAAAAACCTGCTGTGCTAACTTCTGTTACACCACATGTCAAACCATCTGTGAAACCACCTGTAAACCATTATGTCCAACCCCCTTCCCTATTCCTGCGCCAGAACGGACGAAAATGGGCGCTTCCGGCCCCATTTTTGTAACACCTCTCCTAATTGTCATTGAACAACCTAGCGGCGCAGAGCACCGCGACCTTTTGTCCCATGTTTCACTGCACCCTGTTATCTCACGGAAAAGGTCACGTTTGACCTTCACTGTCTTAAATATGTGCTTCTTGTTTGTTTTCTTTCTTCTTTTCTCCACCTGCAATCTCTGTCATGACCCAACATATCCATCACTTCTGTCAATGCGTCCTAGTGCCACTTGTCCCATCCCACCCGCTATCATCATCATCCATCCATCCATCCATCCACCTGTCACCCTCATCCGCACTTCCTCCCCCGTGCACGTACCTTCCAACCTAGGTTGCCTGCTTCGTTGTTGTCCACCTGCCAGCCAGACGGCTTGCTAGACAGCTGGATGGCCTTTTCTCTTTTGTCTGCTTGTGAACTATTGTTCCTCCTTTTGTTCCTTGCTTGCCTTTTGTTGACCAAGTTTGCCGATATTAACTATTTGTTTCTTTCTTCATTCATTAATATCATGCTTGATCTGCCACTCCTTCCGGGCCAGTCTTATTTAGTTACTTGTGTTTATAACATGTGTAGGTTACACCGGATGTACCTCAGTTCGTATATCGACTTGGATTCCCCCTCTAGACTCCTCTCCTCATCGTAAGGCTTCTGTCTGAAATTGGGACACCAACGTAAGAATGAAGCACAGCACTCCACCCGAGTTGCTGAAGCTAAAGTCCTGCCCCTCTGACCTTACAAGCCCGGATGACTTCGCACGCCTCGCGGGTCACCCAGATACGCGTCTGACACGTTCCTGACAATCTCCATGAGATCTGGTGACTTATTCTCTATTCAGTTCCCTAGCGCTTATATACAGCTTGTAACTATTGCTTGTACTGTAGTTTGAAATCAACTAGAAATTCCCCCCTAAGCTTACCTCTGTTCCCCATAAGACCTCCGCCTTCTGAAGTATCGGGACCACATCGAGAATGAGGCGCAACGCTCCTCCCTGAGTTGTTGAAGCCGAAATCCCAGCCCTGTCAGGGCCCGGCCTTGGACTTGGAGGCTCCCTGACCTCAACCCCCATCTGACCTGTCCTCACACTATGTGGGGCATGAGATGTATAGTAAAAGAGAGTGAAATATATACACTTGCCTATGTGGGGCATGAGATGAGAAGAAGGGTAAAGGTCTCTGTCATATCCATGCATACCCGATCCCGACCCGACTCCCAGACCTCCTTCACCACCTCCGGAGTTCTACCCTACCGCTGTCCGTTCCGATATTCACCTTCAGTCCTGACACCACACCTCCTCTCACCTCTCATGCCACCTCCACTCCTCCGTCCTTCTCCTGTCCTATCTCCGTCCGCTCTGATACTCACCTTGGACCGAACACCACTCCTCTCGCCACCCTCCTCCCACTCCTCCTCTTCCTCCTCACAACACCTCCACCCTTCTGTCACTCTCCTACCCATCTCCCGTCCGCTCTGACACTCACCTTCAGACCTGACACCTTTCCTCTCCTCCACTCCTCTCCCCTTTCCTCTTTCCTCTCTCTTCCCTCTGGCCCTCTTCTGCCGACCTTCTGCCAAGTTACGACCTTCCTGTCAGAGTCCGTGCATCAGTTCACACGTAAGGATCTCCCTGGGAAACTAGTCATTGTAAAAGCTGGGGGGCCAACCCAGCTGGTGATAAGGCCTTATATACATGAGTTCTGCAACTCATAAGAGCACAGCTACATTGGGAACACATGGTAGCCGATAGAGAAGCGACATGAGATAGGGGAATAGATCATGTGGATAAGGGGGCGATAATGGGTAAGGGATGATGCGATAGCGGAAATAGCGCATTGAATACAGCCTGCATTCTAACTACGGCAAATCACACGCAGATATCGACTTACAGGTACTCAACCTATCCGGATAGGGGTCCGGGCTGGCCAGGTAACCGTCCGTGCCCTGACATCACCTCCTCTTCAAGGATTCGCGCCCCAAGAATCCGCTAGTTTCTCAACGTGGCACTCCACCTAGGGGGAGTGGAGGGGCATCCGGATTATGTTGTAAGCAGGCTAGGGATCTAACCCAGCAGGCAAACAGGAAAGGATGGGGACTGGATTGGTATCCAGCGGGTCAGGGAAAAGGTGGTAATGGTAATTTGGTATGGTCCGGTGTGGTACGGTGCGTGGTGTACTCCAATCAATCTCTCACCCCACCTCTCTGGGTGACACCAAGGCGAGGACTGATCCAGAGGTCTTCTTAGTCGTCTTCTATGTCATACTACTCCCTACTAGCTTGGGAGGGGCAAACTCGGTGGTTTCTAGTCCAAAGGAAAAGGTAGATACATCCTCATGTACAGGTATATATGAGAAATGATCAAATAAAAATGAAGGAAAATATCCGATGAGTCCCATGTGCTCAGGTGGATCATATGGGCAACAAACAATATCGGAAAAAGGAAGGGAAAACAATAATCAAGAAAACAATAAAGCAATAAATGATTTCCAGCCAAAAAAATATCCAACTCTATCCATCACCAATCAATTCCGGCTAATCATGGATCCTAATACTCCTAAATGGCGCGTTTCCAATGGTACCAATATCGTCCAAATCGGTGCAGTGGTTGCTGAGATAAGTGAAATCCAGTCTGAGTGTGGCCACGCTGCTGGGTGGGTGTGGGAATTTGGTCTGTGGGGACTGGGAATGTGTCTGGAAAAATAGGAAGAAAATCATGGAAGAGTAGAAATGGTACATGAGGACGTGTATAATGTGTTTCGTGAAGTGGGGATGTGCAGGGATGGGGAAATCGCGATATTCGGTTTGTTTGTGCAGTACCAGCTGTGCCCGCTGTCACGACCGACAAATCCTGGGGCTCCATCAGCGGCGAATCAATGCCGATAGGCAAATCTGCCGACCCGAAACCCAATCTAACCAGCCCCAATCCGATGTCTGGCCCCCTGCCCTATCAACCATGCACTGCATCCAGACCTCCACCCACATCCGGACTTCTGCCCGCATCCGGACCTCCACCCGCATCTGTACCTCTGCCCACCTCCACACCCTCTGGACCTCTGCCACTCCTGGTTGCCCTCCACACCCTGTGGTCAGGCCAACACTCCCCTCCGACCTTGCTGGCCATCATGCTGCCCTTGTTTGTGATGGCACTGATGGACCACCCTCTGTTGTGGACTTGTCAGCACCATGCTGATTTCCATGTCCCTTCACGGACTTGTGTCGGCACCGCACCGACCCCGCTTATTTGCGGACTTGTATCGGTGCCGTGCGCTGACCTCCGCTTTTCTCTGGCCATCTTGTCACTCGGCAGCATACCATTCATTCCTTGCCGAGTGCCTATATTGTTCATCCATTCATTTGCTTAACTTGCCAATATTGGCACTTGATCCATGTGCTGATGCACTTCTTATTACCTGTCAATATTGGCACTTGATCCACTTTTGTTTAGTTCATTGCCTCCCATTTCCCGGGCTCTTGTCCTTCATTCAGTTTGACAATCCCTGCTTATTTCCGTGCCGGACAGCGCCGGACTGACCGGTCCTTCTGTGTTTCCCTCCTGCCTATTTATATCCTGTAAATACTTTCGGGGACCTTAGTCTGAAATCAACTAGAGTACCCCCCTGTCTGGTCTGAGTCCCTCCTTCTGCAAAGGGGGCTTCCCCCCCTCTGAGTCCGTGCTCGCGGAGTCCGCGCTCCTCCTACAGGTCCGCTCCGCCCGCAAGTCTTGTTTGAAGTCCGCTGTGAGTGTCAATCCGTAAATATGGGATCTCCCCCAAACGTCAAGCTCAGGGCACAGCGCTCCACCTGAGTCGCTGAGGCTGCGATCCCACTCTGCTAACCTTGAACAGTGCTTCTGGACGCGCCGCATATTTCTGCCCGCATATCCGCACGTGCGTGCTCCAACAGACCTCTGCCACAATCTCCGACTCCGACAATAATCCAGCCTCTGACAATATTCCCAGTCTCTGACACCCACCTACAACGTCCTCCTCGACGTGCGGTTTGCCTGGTACGGATCCGGTCTAGCTCCATAGCGTCCGGATCACAAGGGGTAGCCTGGCCTGGCTGCAACGTAGCAGGCCTAGAGGTGGGGGGAGGGGGGTCAGCGGATGGAGTCGATCGGCTGGCAGCCTGAGAGGGGAAAGAGGGTCCTGCAGGAGCCCAGGGGGTGCTCGCAGTGGCCTGCAGTGGCAGCAGTTGTGGCATATTAGCAGGAGCGGCTGGGGCAGGAGGGGGGAGAGAGGACTCAGCCGTTTGCTTGCACTTACGACGAGGGGTATGGATACGTTTCTTAGTGATCCAGTGGCCGAGGGTGATGAGAGCATCCCCGATACACTTGGGCTCTCCTCTAAGTGTGACAGCACGCAATTCTCCAGGGCCTACATGGGGGACATGTTGACCTTTGCGTGGGAAAAGTCCTGGATCTGTTTCAATCCAGCACCCGCCCGCCCGATAACATGCCTGACAATGGTGTCCGGTATGCCAATCATCATGGTGATACAGGGCGGAGGTGTAGTGGTGGTGGTACGGATCTGCATGTGGGCAGGGCACTTCCCTTGCACCCCTGTAGAGCGGCTGGGGCCTCGTTGTCCCTGAGGGGTACGCGCCTGAGAGGGTGCGGAAGGGGGATTACGAGGGGGGTGGGTTGTAGGTTGTCGTTGGGACATGAGTGAAGCGAAGGAGTTGATGAAGTCTGGATTGTCAGCAATCTGCTGGACCATAGCATCAAGCTGCTCCTTAGATAGTCATGTCGTGGACATGGTAGGGAGGGGAGAAGTAGTGAGTAGGGTGGTGTCGAGGGCTAGGAAAGTGCTGTCGACGTTGGGTAGCTTTTACAATCTGTCAGAGTCTGCATGTCAGTTCACACGTAAGGATCTCCCTGGGAAACTAGTCGTTGTAAAAGCTGGGGGGCCAACCCAGCTGGCAATAAGGCCTTATATACATGAGTTCCGCAACTCATAAGAGCATGGCTACATTGGGAACACATGGTAGCCGATAGAGAAGCGACATGAGATAGGGGAATAGATCATGCGGATAAGGGGGCGATAACGGGTAAGGGATGATGCGATAGCGGAAATAGCGCATTGAATACAGCCTGCGTTCTAACTACAGCAAATCACATGCAGATATCGACTTACGGGTACTCAACCTATCTGGATAGGGGTCCGGGCCAGCTGGGTAACCGTCCATGCCCTGACACTTCCGCTGCTGTCCCATACCTCATACTCGGACACCGCTCGTACCTTTGCTCCAAGACTCCGTCATAGTTCCTACCTCAGACTTTGACTCCACCTCAGCTTTAGTCCATTGCATTGGTGACCTCATACTACGTAAACACCATTGCCAATATTCCTCGGACTTTCAACCCTGCCTCTGTAACCTCCATAAGCTCCGCAACCTCCAAGCTCCACGGATCATCTTCACCACTTTCGCCACTTGTAATGTATCTTTCACGTTTTCCCCTCATCCCTATTTGGACTGCTGCTTCTTCCCATTCTAGCCAGTTAGTCATCATCCCCACTTCCCCTCATCCTCCTGCCCCTCTGGGCTTCACCCTCCTTACCTCCTTTCGGATGTACCACAGGTTCTGCCCTATGACCTTCGGTACCGCTCCGCTTCTGTCATCCCTTTGTTCCCGTTCAGATGCCTTCATTCCGATTCAGACCCCCTTTGTTTCCTTGTGCTTTCGCCCTCTCCATTATATATATCGGCGCTTGTACATACTCGTTTTAGGCCTTAGTCTAAAATCGACCTGAAATGCCCCCTAGAGACTTCCTGCTCACTGCCTATGAAATTAAGGACCAAATGGACAAACAGCAATGGCACAGCACTCCGCTTGAGTCGCTGAGGCCAAGGTCCCTCCTTGCTAAGTCTCCAGTTCCCCTCTGGAATCGTCTGCCCTTGCCCAGTTCTAACAGTCTCATCTCCCTGCATGGTTGCTATATAAAGGAATGGGTCACATGCCCACAACTATACAGCTCCTAGAGTTGTGTAGTGTGACCCGGAGGGAACATCCAGGTGGCAGTGCCCAGTAAGTGTGGGAACGTTCTGGGCGAGTTGCTTGCCCAGAACTGTGGCTGTGACCTGTGGGAACATTCTGGGTGAGCAGAAAGTTCCCACGCTATCCCGTGCATGCAGATACACAACACAGAAAGGCAACAACAAGGCAACAATGAAGGAAGGGAAGGAAGGGATTGGTTGGGGAGTCTGGGGCACCCTAGGGCAGGGTGCTGAACCCTGACAGGCCCGCTCACCTAAGTAGCCCCGGCCTCGAGATCAGTGAGGTTGATCCTCACTAAAGCTCGGTCGTGAGTAGGATGCCTGTATCGCTAGCAGCCAATGTTTGGTCGCCGACAGCTATCATCGGCAAAGCTTAGCACGGTTCTGACAACTTTGACTCATGGAATAGTACTGTTGCATCATGATGTTGTGTGTAGTGGGGTCGGAATGCATGAGAGTATATCACATAAGTGCTGATTTCTCAATGGTTTGAGATGACTGACCAGGTGAATTCTGGTCGTAGGTATGTCCTCCAATATTTTGATGATGATTTGCATGAGTTGGAGCAGTGTTTGGGATACCTATGGTTTGGGACGAAAGTTTCTTGCAACGTTTTTCTGACACAACTAGACCTGAAATATTGCCTCAAATTAAAATCCTACTATAAAACATAGGTATAAAACTCTAATATACGAAGTTTCAAAAAAATGAGGGCAGACAATTTTTTTTTTTGAAAAAAATTTTCCATTTGAGCAAATTCAGAGTATTGGATATGGCTGTATGCAATAAAAATGAGGTATGGTATCAAAATCTAATCATAGATACCAAGACTAAATGGTTTTGGTGTCAGGAACATGCCAGATGCGTATCCAGGTGACCTGCAAGGCACCCGAAGTCGTCCGGGCTTGTAAGGTCGGAGGGGTGGGACTTTAGCTTCAGCGACTTGGGTGGAGCGCTGCGCTTCGTTCTTACATTGGTGTCCCAATTTCAGACAGGAGCCTTACGATGAGGAGAGGAGTCTAGAGGGGGAATCCAAGTCGATATATGAACTGAGGTACATCCGGTGTAACCTACAAGCATTGTAAACACAAGTAACTAAATAGGACCGGCCCAGAAGGAGTGGTGGATCAAGCATGATATTAATGAATGAAGAAAGAAACAAATAGTTAATATCGGCAAACTTGGTCAACAAAAGGCAAGCAAGGAACAAAAGGAGGAACAATAGTCCGCAAGCGGACAAAAGAGAAAAGGCCATCCAGCTGTCTAGCAAGCCGTCTGGCTGGCGGGTGGACAACAACGAAGTGGGCAACCTAGGTTGGAAGGTACGCATGCAGGGGAGGAAGTGCGGATGAGGGTGACGGGTGGACGGATGGATGGACAGATGATGATGATAGTGGGCAGTGCAAGAGGGCTAGCAGCTCTCTATGCTGACTAAGCTTGTGGGGCCAAACTGTCCAAAACCTCTACTCTCTCTCTAAACTTTGCTCGACTCTCGATCCTTAACTCTGTGGTGGGTTCTCCAGGATTTCTGCAAGGTCCGGGCTCAGTGTCCACTACTCACTCGTTGTGAGCTAGATCACTGCCCTTATTCCTACTGTTGGAATTCCACTCACTCACACCCTCTCTAGCGCGTCCTAGCACCTTAGAGAATTTTGGGGGAGGGGAGAACTTCTTTTCAAAAATCCGGTATGTACAGGATTATAAGAAATAATTATTTTTAGAATAATTGATGGGAATATTGGTACCATATGGCACCTGGGTACCTTATTAGGCGAAATAATAAAAAGGGTAACAGTAACAATAAAAGAATATCAATCAATAACTGAAATGATGGCAAAATATGAAAATATAAGAAAATAAGCGATTTCTCAATGGATTTACAGAATTAAAAGTTGAAATAGAAAATACAGGCGGAGATAACTCTCACGCAGCCAATGAGCATTTTTACCAATTTATTAGACACTGTGGGAACGAGTGAGGCTGGAATTCTGGGTTGCTGCTTGAGATTCCCACACCTGCACATGCTCGTGACCTGCCATTCCTAACTTGCCCAGCATAGAACTCTGTCAATTCTCCACCGATTGGGATGTTATTAATATCGTCGGAATCGTACGAATTAGGACTATTTTTAAATACCAATTCCGTACTGAGTCGTCGCATGAATAAAAGGGGTTTTCTAATCGTGGAAACAGGTATCTGAGCCAGCACTGTGCATGGGCGATTATCCTGCCTACAGCAGGATGGGACAAGTGGCACTAGGACACATTGACGGAAGTGACAGATATGTCGGGTCATGACATTTGGCACCATTGTTTTGCTTCATCATTGACATCACTTAGCACACATGACAGAACCAGCCTCAATCCCTAAGGCTGATTTTATGTATTCCTGAACTAAAATAGCTGCATTGAACCCACTGATTGCTCTCGTGTTGAGACTCAGCCACTTCAGTGACTTTAACAGGGCCTATGATGGTCATTTGAAGGGTATTTCCTGTTGGAGTGCAGTGTGCGTTCCGGAGGTTTCTGATCAGGTGACTTTCACCTGACCTGTACTTCTCCCTTTTCTATTATCGCGGAATTATCCGCTACTGACTATACGGACATACCCGCTCTTTCTATTCATTTCCCTTTTCCTCAGTTCTCCACACTATTCTGCTTGAGACTGAGTTAAACTACGCTAGTATTTTCACAGGTTATGAGCCCAGCGCTCTAAATCTCTCAAGTAACAGCTGAACTTAGAACTCAAATTATTTTCCCACAATGGATAAAGCATCCATGGACCGAATCACCAAAAAGCATTTTGATGCTGAATCCCTGAAGAAGGATGGGTCAAATTGGGGATTTTGGAAATACTGGATGGAGCTGATTCTAAAGAAGCGGAAGCTCTTTACACTTGTGGAAGGGAACAAATCGCGACCGGACCCAAATGATGCAGCAAATACAACAGCCCCATCAAAGACCCAACTATCTCCACTTGATCAATGGGATGAGGACAATGACACTGCTCTGCTGCTAATGGTCATGTCCCTTGACGACCAAGTTGGAACCCTTATTCAAGGGAAAACATCGGCTGCCGAGGTTTGGAGCTGACTAAAGAATTACTTTGATGGGATGGGCGTTCAGTCCGCAGTGTTCCTAATGGGGAGAGTTTGGCAGACCAAATTCTCAACTGAAAAAGAACTCTTACCCCAAATCCATGATATCCTCGAGATGATCAATCATCTCGATTCCCTCGGTTACGGACTAAAAGAGGAAGTTCAAGTCATGGCAATCATCCTAGCCTTACCCCTCGAATACAAAACTCTCTGTACCATCCTCTGCACTCGCAACAAACTTCCGACTCTGCAGGGAACAATTGACACTGTAAGGCAATATGAAAATCAAGAAGAGGAGGAAAGAGAAAATGCCTACTTGAGTCGTGGGAGAAAATCCACGAAGCCTTCCCCAAAAAGCTCTGGAAGACCAAAATGCTCAAACTGTAAAAGATTTGGACATACGGTAGAGAGATGCTGGGCTGAGGGAGGAGGAGCTGAAGGATCTGGTCCAAAGACACCAAAACTGAAGCCTAAAGGCCAAAAAGATGGTGGAAAGAACGAGCAGACAGCCAAGACAGCAAGGGAAGATGAGGAATCTGTCTCTGACTTCAAGGCCTATACCATGCGCTCGGATGAGGACCTCTTCCTCACACGTAAATTCTCAGATTCTCCCATACACCCTTATTTCATTGTTGACTCAGGAGCATCATCACATATGACAAATGACTCCTCTCACTTCTCCTCATTCCATACTCTCCAACCTCCAACACGCATATGGGTCGCAGATAATCGCGCTATTGAGGCCCATGGCATGGGCAACATTGTCGGAAAGATTAGACTAAGCGGAAAAGAGCAATCAGTGATCTTCCACGACGTCTTATACACACCACAAATCAGTGACCCACTCCTTTCAACTACGAAGTTGAGTGAGGATGGAATCAATGTGTATTTTGACCGACATGGGGCAACCTTGATGCATGCAAGCAATAGTCAGACATTGGCAAAGGCCCCTCGGAGCCAAAACCTGTGCCGACTCCGCATTGACATCACCAAGCCCGAACTTGCCCACATAGCCATCGTTACTAAGGTCAACTCAAATGGACATGCTCTTCTGACACAGTTGTCACCAACATCAAGAGCAACCTTGACACTATGGCACCGCAGATTGGGTCACATAGATGAAGATACCATACGAACCATGGTCAAATATGGGTCGGCTAATGGGATTCAAATAACAAGCGGCGAGTCTATCCTATGTACCGCATGCCTGAAGGGAAAGAAAACCCGAGCAATCATTCCCCATGCGACCAAAGAACACGCCACAGAGGTTCTAGGCAGAGTCTTCAGCGATATCTGTGGCCCCATCGAGCACCCGACGAAGGAGGGCCACCGCTACTTCATTACCTTTACAGACGATTACAGCCGATACACCACCATCATGACTTGTGTGTCAAAGGACAAAGCACTTGACGCTTTCAAGTTCTGGAAAGCTCATGCAGAGAAAGAAACTGGAAAACAGTTGAAAATTTTCCGTTCAGATGGGGGTGGAGAATTCACGTCACAGGCCTTCAAAGCTTATTTGAAATCAGAAGGTATAAAACAAGAGGTGACAAATGCCTACACACCGCAAGAAAATGGCGTCGTGGAGAGGGTTAATCGAACCCTGAACAACCTAGCCCGCTCTATGATTGCCGATGCGAATGAAGTCCTTGAACAGAAAGAACTCCTGAAGAGTTTCTGGTCATTGGCAGTCCGCCATGCTGCCTGGATCAAGAATCGGACTTTGACATGAGCAATTCCCAACAATATCACACCATTCGAAGCGTACTTCGGCGCGAAACCAACTCTTGTGTCTCTCCAACTATTTGGATGTCGAGCCTTTGCACATATCCCGGAGAAGTACCAATCGAAATTTGGAGAACAAGTAGTTGAGGGAATACATGTTGGATTTGCGGAAGACAAGAAGGCATATTTGATTTTTGATCGCAGGAAGCGCCGATTGATTGAGTCGCGCGATGTGACGTTTGATGAAGTAGAAGGAGGCGATGAGGAAAGAATAAGGGTAGAGGATGACAGTGGAGATGAAGAGGAAGATGGCCCTAATGGAAATGGGAGAGAAGGTCAGAACAACGATTCAGGGGGGAGTTAAAGGTCGGAAACGGTGAAAAAGATGACGACGCACCTGAGATGACCCCTAGGAATCGTCAAGAACCATCTCCTATCGATAATCCTCTCAAACAATCAGTCACACCCACTGAAACACCAACACCACCAGAACCGACAGTTCCGTGCCGATCTGCTTGCCCGAACAAAGGAGTCCCACCAAAGCACCCAGATCAAGACCCCAAATCGATCCTAACCTCGTATTCGAGACGAAAGAACAACAAGGACAAAGATCTGGAAGAGAAAAACGAATCAGTGGGCGAAAATGAGACCGTGGATGACAATCACACACCGACAAATAATACCGAGACGGTGCTACTTGCAACAGAAGCACCCCAATCCTACCATGAGGCAATGAAACGAAAAGATGCCTCGGATTGGCTCGAAGCGATTGTCGAAGAATACCAAAACTTGAAGCGATGCGGAGTGTTCATTGAAATCGACGAACCACCTGATGCACGAATCCATGAAAGTCGGCTAGTATTCGCAGAAAAGGTCGGATCTGAGGGTGAGCTAACTAAGAAGAAAGCAAGGGTAGTGGCAAAGGATACACAGAAGTTTATGGTGAAGATTACTTCAACACTTACTCACCAACTCTTGGTCACGATACCCTATTTCCCTGTCTCGCTTATGCCGCATCCCGCAATTTGGAAATCCATCAACTGGATGCAGTCGCCGCATATCTCAATAGTGATCTCAGGGAAGAGATCTACTTACGACCTCCAGTTGGCATGCCCACAAGTCCGGACAAAATATGGCTACTGAAGAAAGCGTTATACGGACTAAAACAAGCAGCACTGGAATGGTATCGTACCTTGAAATCCCACATCACCTCCATTACTTTCGACCAATCTGGATATGACCCATGCCTCTACGTCAGGGACCAGGATCATTTTATCCTAGTTTATGTCGATGACCTGTTATTATTCGGACGCAACACAACGATTGAGAAAGTGAAAAGGCAACTCACCACGAAATACGAAATGCGAGACATGGGCGAAGTCCACTGGTTCCTCCAGATGGAAATCACCCGCGACCGAGCTGCTAGAACCATCACGATCAATCAGTGCCAATATGTGACACGGATATTAGAACGATTTGACCTACAGAATATGCAACACTATGCAACTCCAATGGCTGCAAACCTCAAGTTACCTAAGCTTGATTCACCCGAAGTTAACACTCAGATTTACCAATCAATGCTTGGGTCGCTCATGTATGCCGCCATTAGTACGCGCCTGGACATCTGCTTTGCTGTCGGTCTATTAGCCCAACATGCTATAGCTCCTGGAGAAGACCACCTTACTGCAATGAAAAGGGTCTACCGCTATCTCAATGGAACCCGAGACCTCGCGCTCCGGTATGATGGTAGTAAATTCGAAGACCCGGTGGGATACTCGGATGCAGACTGGGCCGGAGATCCCAGCACCCGGCGCTCCCTGTCTGGCTATTGCTATATCTTCTGTGGTGCTGCCATATCTTGGGCCTCGAAAAAGCAGCCTACAATTGCTCTGTCAAGCACAGAAGCAGAGTACATGGCAATGACTCACACTGGAAAGGAAGCAGTCTTCCTCCAACATCTCTATGGCGATGTTGGTATCCCTATCCAGACTCCACTCTATCTCCTGGTAGACAACCAATCAGCGATCCAGATCGCTGAAAACCCTATATTCCACACACAGACGAAACACATAGAGGTTAGACACCATTGGATCAGAGAAAAGCTGGAGGATGGAAGATTGGCAATCGAGTACATACCAACAACCGATCAAGTTGCAGACATCTTCACCAAACCACTCAATGCCGAGAAATTTGTGAAGTTTAGGGATGCATTGGGGTTGGTTTCAGTGGGCGCACGCTGAGTGGGCGTGTTGGAGTGCAGCGCACGTTCCGGAGGTTTCTGACCAGGTGACTTTCACCTGACCTGTAAATGAATACTTTTCCCTTTTCTATTATCGCGGAATTATCCGCTACCGACTATACGGACATACCCGCTCTTTCTATTCATTTCCCTTTTCCTCAGTTCTCCACGCTATTCAGCTTGAGACTGAGGTCAGTACTACTTTCGTTCTTTCTGATTTCCCTTCATATCTAAATGTGTATTATCTTTAGTTAAACTACGCTAGGTAATGTTAACTAGTTCTCCACGCTATTCAGCTTGAGACTGAGTTAAACTACGCTAGTATTTTCACATTTCCTAATTAGGAAGATAGGTGGACAATCATCTGGACTGAAATTTTTTAAAACTCAGTTTCACATAAATCTGCTCTGATACAATCAAAGAGCATCCAGAAACTATCCATTTGAGCTATTTAAAATGGTATAATGCTTTGGTCTACAAGTGCTGAAAGGAAAGTTTGCCGGAAGCAAATTGAGTTGTCAAAAATTAGCGTCTCAAACTATAAGATGCATGCACTAAGGAATTTTCACGGTCTTTTTATCTGTTAACACTCACCGATGTTTAGTCCATAATAACCTGATCCTGTCCATGGAAGCAGCGATGGAGATGAGGAAAGTGCGGTGTGTGCTTGTATTGGTTACATGTACAGTGTCTGTACAGATCAAGCTGTAGCAAGGGTGAGGTGGATGGGCTCCTAGTACTGCTGTTTGATGTATTTATCGCTCAGTTTTCCTGTATGTACAACAGGAGGCACAGGAATAATAATATTTGAATAATCAATAATCGTGTCAGGCTTGTTTCGGACTCTTATTCCGAGTCTGTAATATTCAGAGAAGTGTTCAGTCACGGTTACTACCAGACATGGCTGTTGCCCCACTAAATCTGGTCTGTGCTATCACTGTGCTATCCTCTGTCAAAGTATGTGGGGTTTTCAGAAATATTCTGCGCTTGTGCTGCGATCACTAACCTCAGTCTCAAGCAAATAATGCGAAAGAGAACTGAGGGAAAAAGTGATTCAATGAGCGGTAATTCCCATGTAGTTTGGGAGCGGGATAAGTCCGAAATGAATACAAAGGAATGAATAAATAGATGTGGCTCGCTCGGCCGTGGGAATGTGGCTGTACGAAAACTCGCACGGCCGCTGAACAATTTGTACTCCGACCATAGTCTGGGACTCATCAGTGCGGTTCTGAATGCGGATTTTTTTTAAATTGTTGCTAAGGTCTCATAAAGGGTCCTTGTATCTATGTCCCAATTTGTTAATCAATACAATGAATCACGTGCCGGGAAATCTCGGGTTCTCATCTAGTCATGCCTTAGCAGCGTGATGGCGGGGGTGGCCGAATATATTGTATCTATCCTAAAAAACTTGCCATATGAGTGCACTTATCGAGGGCGCATCATCCCTCAAGCGGAATGAATACGACAACAAGCTTGATCAATTTCGTAGGAGTTTGGCACATTTCGAGACTCGATCCGAAGAATGGATGTGTACAATATTTAAGGAATGGCTGACAATTGCAGCACCCCGACCATGGCAGATTTCACACTCACTCGACCTGTTCAAAGGACAGGAAGTATTTCTAACAGCCAAGACGGGAAGTGGGAAGTCCGTCCTCACCTTAGCGCCGGTGATTGCTCGAAAGATTGCTCAAAAAGATTACATTGCGGTGGTTATCTACCCAACAGAATCACTAATAATTGACCAAGTCAGTACCTGCTTTCAACAATGCTATACACTTACAAACCAAATTGGCATCCAGGAAGCCAAGGCACGTCAGAAAGGCGTCCGGTTTATCGGAGTGAGCGCCAACATCCTTGCCTCCATGGCAGCCAAGGAAGGTCGCGATCTGTGGAAAGAAATTAGTGACGGTATATGGGATGTGATTGGAATGGGCCCGGAGATGCTGCAAAGCCCACCAGTGGCTCGGCTATTCCGGAATGAGAATTTTATGCGGAAGCTTGGGTTCATCTTCATAGATGAAGTCCACCTAGTACTTCAATGGGGATTAACATTCCGGAAAGATTACCTGAAATTATGTGAACTGCGCGCGCGTTTACCAACACGGATCACCTTCCTTGCAATGTCCACCTCCCTTCATGATGATGCCCGTACCAAAGTCCAGGGAATCCTGGGATTCAAGAAGAATCAGTTCCATGATATCAAACTACCCATTGACCGCCCTGACCTGAAATATTGTCCACGCTTCCTTCTCAATTCCACCGAAGGGACGACATTCCCCGACCTTGCCTGGGTCATTCCCCCAATCATCAATTCATCGCTTGATCTTACCCCGACCCTCTTTGCATGCCGTACTATTAACAAAGTAATGGTGCTTTGTCAGTGGCTTGTGATGGAACTAGCAGAAGGGTTGCCTTGGACGGATGTGATCAAGTGCCGTGGAGTGGCATCAAAGATGGTATCGCCCTTTCACGCGGAAATGGATGACAGCGACCGTCGAGAAGTGCTTGCCGGCCTTTGCGCAGGTTCCATCCGGTACATTGTCGCTACCGTTAGTGCTAATGTCGGAATTGACATGAGTGTTACCAATGTCATCTGTATCGATCTTCCCAACTCGGTCGAAGAGTTGACACAGTGGGCAGGACGAGCAAGTCGGGATGGCAGTGGTGGGATGTTAGTTGTGTACGCAAACGAAGATCTCCAGGTCGTACCTGCTGAGCATCGAGATTTGAAGACATATGTGCCATCGAATGCTAAGGGCCTCACAGTGGCGAAGATCGAGCGTCGTGATAAAGTACAAGCGATGGTACAGCCTGCGCTGGTCGAGTTCTTCAATCCTCACCCCAGTGACTGCCCCCGCATGGTACTATGCCGATACTTTGGTGACGAGTTCAAGGAAGTGGCAAACTGCTGTGAACGGTGTGAACCCGGACCAATGGAATCCCACCTCGCCATGGTAAAAGACTACATGGCCGTTCTTTCTGGGAAAAAGCCGAAAAAGAGCAAGCAGGTTAGCCGCTTGCCTGGGGAGAACTTTCGTAAGCCATCAAAAGACCTTCGCGAGCATGCAATAAATGATCTGCTGAGTTGGAGGCACAGCGTCTGGAGAAAGCGACCATTCAGCTTTGATTCTCCTGATGATATCTCACCTGAAGTTATCGTCGGTGATGGTGATATTCGTGGCCTTGCAGAGCGGCTATACACGATCTCCACGCGCGAGCGTTTAGACTTTGTGGTCAGAACCTGGTTATCAGTCAGGCCTCTGTCGGAAGCCGAGATAGATGGACTGTGGGAGAAAGTTCAAGCACTTAACGCGGAATTGCAAGAGATTATCATTAAACGTGTCAAGGCAACGGAGGCACAGAAAAAGAGGTTGACAAGAAAGAAGGCTACACGCGAGAAGCCCTCAACATCGCATGCAAGTGATGGTGCCGAAGCGATAGATGGTGATGGAGGGGCAGGGCGTGCCACAGGGTCCAAGGAGCCAACAGGGGATAATGGTGAGATGGAAGATGGGGGGAAGTCAAAGCGAAAGAGAGTGCGATCGGCACGTGGCCTGTTAATGGACGAAACTGTCATATCCATACAATCCCGACCTCCGCTCCGGGCTCCCGGAACTCCGAACCTGACTTCCGGAGCCCTACTTCCCTTCCGTCACCTTCTCCTTGCCGACTCCCAAAAGGTTATCCCACCTCCGGCTCGGACACCACCTTCGGTCCGACTCCGGAACATTCCGGGTCCGACCCCAACCTCGACACCTTCCAGATGAGTACACAACACCTATGTCCCCGACTCCGGACCTCCGCTCCGGAATCCCGTTGGCGTCTCTGTCTCCGGAACCTCCGGTCTTAGCTCCGACCTCGGACTTTGACCCCACCTCCGCTTATACCCATTGTATTGGTTAGCTCATTCCATTTAATTATCTTTGCCAATATTCCGGAGTTTAACCTCCGAGTTCGGACTTTCCGGACTTACTCCGGACCTTGCAACTATTGCATTGTCCATTTCAATTCCGCTATTCTCCCTCATTCCTATTTGGGCTGCTGCTTCCTTTCTATTCAGTCAGCTAGCCATTCCCGACTCCCATCCTCCTTCCTTCCTTCTTGGGCCTTGGCCCTTCATTCCTCCTTTGGGAAACACCATTGAGTCAAACACTTGACCCTCGGTGTTGCTCCTCTTTCCATCTCCCTTTGTCTCCTTTTGTCCTACCCTTGTCCCTTTTGATTCCGGACCCCTCCTTATATACAATGTACCTAGTAACTTGTAACCTCAGTCCGAAATCAACTTGAATTCCCCCAAGAGACTTTCCCTCTGCTAGATCCGAAATTAGGGACCCCTAGGACAACCAGCAATGGCACAGCGCTCCGCCTGAGTCGCTGAGGCCAAGGTCCTTCCATGCTAAGTCTCCGATTCCATTCCGGAGTCGTCCGAATCCGCGCATTCTAACAGAAACCCTGCAATTAGAAAAGCAGGCATAGACAGCTGGGCGCTGATTCATAAATAGAATACTCACCTATCAAGTCATGTACTTGTCCAAGAAGTTGCTCAATGCCCCATTGCGAAGTTTTGCATAACCATGTGAGAGTGCATCAATTGCCAAGTAGGATTGTGATCGGTTTGGATGATAGAGATGATGTCGCTGAACTAAGTACGAGTGACCCAGTAAGTTGATGTCCGCTGTCAATTCGGCATCGGTTCAGTTCGATACGGTTTTGTGAAGACCAAGCCGATCCTTGAT
Source organism: Cantharellus anzutake (assembly GCF_015039405.1). Lineage (NCBI taxonomy): Eukaryota > Fungi > Basidiomycota > Agaricomycetes > Cantharellales > Hydnaceae > Cantharellus > Cantharellus anzutake. Next base: position 432,169 of record NW_024066960.1, read on the forward strand.
CGTGTTTGCAAGTTGACCCAGTGGCACGACATTCAAGGAGACGGCCTCCCGAATGAACCTCGAATCAAACCTTGCCAAGCGTCCATTATGCACCCGCTTGATTGCAAGGTTGTGGTGCTCCTGAAGGAGATCTCTCTCCTTTCGCCCCCCAACTAACCCTGATACATTCAAAATGTACCAGTCAAAGACTGCCTTCTTCGTCGCCGCCGTGAAATTGAACCATAAATCAATCGCTTGATGTAAAAGTTCGTGGCCATAATTGCTCGCCCCAACGCCGAAGAACCACATGCGTAGCCACTGTTGCTTGGTTAGTTGGCACTGTTTAATCCCAAATTCCAACTATTCTCACCTTAATCACTTCAAACGTCTGTCCTACATCTCCTTCCTTCACGCTACTCTTGAGCTCCCAGTAATGAAGCAAATCTCGCCAAAGAAATGCATTGTTGTGCATTAAGATGTCGCCACGAGTGTTGTTTGGCATCTCGAAGGTGAGAGATTCATTATCGAAAGTCAAATCAATATTCATTGATGCTCCGATGCAGTCATTGGCATTACCAGCCTCGTCATCACTTTCGTCCACATCGTCTTCATCGCTTTCACCCTGCTCACAGCTTCGTCGGGCCATATTGGATACAATCGAGGGCTCTTCTGGCATTGGGAAGAGAGAGTCCAGTTGAGGATCGATGAAGCGGGCGAAGTATGACTGGCCATCGCTTACATCGGGTGACAAGGCCATGTAACCGGAACGTGTCGAGCCAAATGCATGGTATGCATCGCAAGCAAGGCGGTAGAGATCGTTGAAACTACATGAATGGAGAAAGTTTCCTTCCTTTGTGTATGCCTCGAGTTCTTCGGTAAGGTGCATCGGCTTCCTGTCCTCCCGGACAGGGCATTTCAAAGATTTCTGGCGAAGTATATGTCTAAGAAAACTTACGAGTGAGCTGTGAAGGAGGAAGTGGGAAGTAAAAAATACCTGATGTAATTTAGCGTCATCGCTGTGAGTACAACTTCAATGAGTCTCTCAGCGGGATAGAAATCCACTTTGTTGGGGTTTAAATTCCGACGAAGTTTATCGGCAGCGAAGCGAAGACCAACGTCGCCCTTTTCGGTCTGCTCTGGCCAGTGAGCTTTAATTATCCCTTTGAGCATTGCGAACTTCATGTGCCAAAGCTCGATAAGCGGTAGGACATAACGGTTTGAAGAGAACCAAGAAGACCCTGAAGCTGTGTGGCGCTTCAGGGTTCGGATGCGTGATATTGTGGCCTGATCACCGGAGAATGGTATGAGTCGTCCTTCGACAGCATGTGGAGGGATCCCAAGTTGGCGTTCGATGATGTCGCGGATTGTCTGACGGTTTCCCATAGTAGTTGCCTCATCAAAGCCCGACGTCTCAAGGGGGATAACTTCGGTGATTTGGAGTGGCGTTGGGTGAATCGCAGCAGTTTGCCTGAAATTGTCGAAGTCGTTCTTGTGTCGCTTCAGGCCAGGTATGTGATCGAGTAACAGACGCAATATGTTGATGACACAGACGTTTTCCAGGTGCTTGCGGTCAACGTCATCCCAAATCCTCGTTAACGTGATGTCATCACGTTTGACGTGCCGCCGGCGTTCCTCATATTCAAAACCATCGAAAGCATCTGCAGCCACGCCAGGCTGCATGATCAAGGTGGCAGCAGTCCCACTTTCCATACATGTTTGTGAAGAGAGGGATGGCCGCCAGTCTTTATGGTACTGATTGATGTTATCATAAACGACATGGAATGAAGCCAGCTTGTTGACCCAGTTAGCCCCTATGTTGCGAATTTTCTCGGATGCAACCGCGCTCATTGAGTATAAGCGCTGAAGAGTTGAGCTATTCGCGACTGCAAGTCCGATGTGGCCAGTGATGGATTGTAATGACTTTGAAGAATTCTCAGAGAACATGAGTAATCCCATGATGCTCTGGAATTTGTTTAACCCTTTATTACAAAAGTACAACAGCACCATCAGCACAACGGTGCATCCCTCACACGATCATCAGTTAATTCGCTAGCAAGTACTGAATCGTTCACTCACTAAATAGGGATCTCGTACGTGATTCGACCCACGTCCCTTCCCAGAGTCCCTTAATTTCGCTTCTTTCAGCTGCTCCACCCTCTCCCCACCAACTGCAATCCATGTTAACAACATCCAGGTCACAGGTGCGACGCTGAGGGCCATCTTCTGGACTGTGTTAACAGAGAAGTCTAGGACCGTATCCCAGCTAAATCGGCTTGTCGCGGTGTCTCTTGCACGCAAGTAAGGGCTTTTGAGAAGAGCCCTGACTTCTGTCTCCAGCCGGTCAACAACGCGTGCAATAAAGTACTCCTGTAGCTTGCTGTACGTGTTCTTGATGTCTGAATGAGTTCCTGGCTGAGAACTCATCATTGGAATAGCGTATTCTGGCAGTGTGTCATAGGTGGGTTCATACGATTGCTGGGGCTGGGCCCATGGATGACTGTATAATGCATGGACGATGTCAACAGGGTGGTTCTTCACGGTACGTCCCCCTATGAACCACTTGAGCATCTCCTTTGCTGATGTACTTAAGTGCGTGGTATCCCCAAAAAGCGTAATGAGAAACTCGCCGAGTGTGATATCCCGCGATCTCAGTATCGACAGTATCAGTTCTACTGTTGCCAGAGGCTTGGGCCTGGGCTGGCTGCCCAGCAGGTATAATTGCTCGGGGGCAGAGCTATAACATGAAGGGCACCTCGAGGTACTTTGCCATTTATCACACTCCGTCGGTGTCTGGGAAGAACTGGATGCCATCCATTCCGACTCGATGGTATTGAATGCGTTGCAGCTCCTGGCTTGGTCTTCTCTGTTAAGCTGCTTTGATGGTGAGAGTGGTTCTGGTGGGCTTCCAATGAACTCTGCCCGTTGGTTGGCAATAACAGCAGTTCTTCCTGAATTCTCGCAGATTTTTTTCACTGGAGAATCCTGGTCCTCTGCAGCTTTGCGCTTGGGACGGCCCCGTGATGGAATTGAGGTAGCAGGGCTGTAAGTTTCATTGGGGTGAGGTCTAGAAAATATTTTTTGTTGTCTATAGCCTGCAAGATTCCCAGTCTGACCAGGCGTGTAGAATATCGGTAGAGAAGGGATCTTGACTTGGAATGCATCCATTGTGGGATCGAGAAAAGAATTTGCACTTGTTTGTACTGTAAATATAAACAAATATCTTTCATCCCGAAGTTCTCCTTCCATTCACTTAAACTGTATTGCTTAAGTAACCCATGGCAACTGTGAGGACCCTTTCTCGACTGTGACAACCATTCAGTAAAAATCCGCATTCATCAACTGGGGTTTGGTTCCAGCCTCTCTTTATTGTTACGAAGTCAGAGAGGCTGGAGTCCTGCCTACTCCGACCAAGTTGATAGCGCCTCCAGAAAGAGCAGTAGCCTCAATGCCCTTGTTCACCTGGGTCCTGTGCATGCCTGTGCATGCCAAGGGCAGTCTTCGGAATAACAAAAAACCTGTGATGTTTACTCGGCAAAACGCGCGAGACGAAAGAATGAACGCTTTTACATGAGCGTCAGACGGCATCCAAATCGTGCATTCCTGTTGTTTGCGACTGAGAAGAGCCGCTATCTGCCAACTGGTGGCCTTGTGTTTCTTCTCATTCTCAAGAGCCGATGCATTCATGCCTGCGTTGCTCGGAGTGGTTCATGTTGGGGTTGCGGATCCGTGCAAGATCTCTGTGAGCATCAGCTTTAGGCGAGACAATAAACTCGCGTTGGGTCATGGTCTAGAAAGAATAACAGTTGTGCCAACTACCGTATAACATTACGAGAAAGTCAGGACATAATGATTCTCTGATGGTGTAGCGGCCGAACGAGTTGCGCCGCATCGTCTTCCAGCGTCCCAGGCGTCCAACGATATTGTAACACATTTACCCGTGAGCAAGCTCATATCCATAGTGCCGTAGGAACGGTCTCAAGGTCTCGATGATTAGATGAACGTCCTGCTGAGGTGATGGCGGAGGGTGTGAATCAAGAAATACAGGTGTCGACGAATTTGCTTGATGGCCATCTCCTTCCGGACTGTCGATGCTTCGGCCGGTGAAATCGGCGAATTGCTCCGATGGCACAACGTTGATGTTAGCACCCCTCTGCGGGGGCGTGTGGGTAATGACCGATTCTGCCCCTTTCCTACGCGCTTAAGAGCTGGTCGTCACCGTGATCGCAGTGCCCGCGCAACCTAAACCCTGCCTCCTTCGCCTAAAGCCAGGCTTTTAGTGACGAACAAATTAAACATTGCCTCCTGTAAACATACAATAGCATAAACTTTCTCCACAAGTTTGCTGATCTTGTCCAGCGATACATTCTGAAGGAGGTTACGCTCCCTGTGCGAGTCAAGCCCTACGATATAGTCAGCGGCGTAACACGTGGATATGAAGTTGAAGAGGGGACCTGACATGCAAACGCGTTGTCTGGCGTGACTGGCGTTCAGCAATTGTTAGAAATTATGAATACACTCCCGAGGCGACTTACTCAGCAGGTCTTCGGCTGTTGAAGGGGTGAGTAACGACCAATGAATATCAAACTAGAAGACAAACTTACCCAGTTGTGGTTTCGGCTTCGATAGCAACGATGAAAGGAGGATGGTAGCCATGATGGTGGCTATACTAGGCTCCTCGAGCTCTTCGGAATAGGCCCGCATAGCTTCGCGCTGGAGCTTGCCAGACTCTGCTGCGCTTTTGCTAGCGCTAAAACGGAAGACCCAATGCAACATCAAACTAAAGTACTCGTCGGGGTTCAGGTCCCTCGAGAACATCGAGCGTCGCATGAATTGTTGTTCATCGAAGATGCCCGGGAAGTAGCCTTCCGCAAGGCGGACGCCACAGGACATGTCGATGCTCAATGGCAAAGCATGCACGGAGGATGGTTCAGAGCCTTGTCCTTGATCATGGTGACCACGTTGGTTGCCGGCCTCGACTAATGTGATGCATTATGCGACCGTTATGGAATTAACTGCTACAAACGACGAAAAGAGGATTCGTACCTGGGGGTGTTTCATGGGAAGCGTAGTTGATAATGTTGGGCGGAATCCCAGCGACGTCCACAGCAGTTTGATAAGGCTTGTTCCCCCTTCTCTCACACTGAGGCAGTTAAATAAGTTAGTGCGTGAAGATTTTTGCCAGCGTACAGGAATCCCGGATTTGACACATTGTGAACATTTCGCATCCTTCGTGCTCCAATCTCTGTCACAACGGCGTTTCCTATACCAAGTTTCAACATCAGGAGTTAGGACCTTCCCTCAGTTCAGCATTATTACCTATTATTTGTTTGACATTCATGGCATGACTTGTTGTTTTTCCGACGTTGGGCGCCTGGGTGCCTGTCTTCTGCCAGTGCCAAGGGAGCTCGCGATTCTGGATGCCTGTCCTGCACCATTCCAGATGGGTAAGAGTTCATTGGCACGATGGGATGGGAAGAGCGATCTGGGGGGGCCGGGCGAATACTTGGGTATTTATCCCTCTGGCGGAAGGTGGAAACACTGCGGAAGCACCTGGCGCCGTATGCGGTCGGATTAAATGCATATGGCTAGATCATGTAGATGAGACGCAAACTGGTTCGATCTTCCGAATCGCTTGGCATACATATTCATTTTCACACCACGCGGCAGGCCCTTCAATGAGGATTTATTTTTTCCTTCTCGAATATCCCTAGCTCCTTGGTCTTACAGCCTTTTGCCACCTGCCGAATTGGAATCTTTTCACCTGTTGATTCCTCTCGCTGAAAACAACGGTGTTTTTTTCAACGTTTGTACTGTGTCGCATATTCTGTTTGGCGACTTACCAAGTTCCCAGCCCCTTTCCCCGTGTGTGTCCATCTTGGCATCCGATTTCCATATCACGTATGACAGATATCCCGCGGCTTCATTGTTACGTGGCAGTGCGGTTATCCACTTTTGTTTCGAATATCATTGTTTTTTACATGTGATTTTAGTCGCGCATTGAGACGTCCGAGATTGGTAAGACCAATTTGGAGTTTTGCCAACCTTTTCCACATTTGAGGCTGTCCGTTCAGTGGTGGGACCTGCCATGCGCGCCAGGCGGTGTTATCGTATATATATTATCCCCATCGATCAAACCCATCAAGGCCCAAGAACACCCCCGTTTCTTCGAATGAGCTACCTTGCTATCAGTGTTTCGCCGCATGCCTAGATACTACAGTGCTTGCGCTTCACACTTCGCTTTACTCTGAACAGCCCTTGTTTCCTTTCGCCTGTCCCAGCATGAATCTATTTCTATTTCTTTTTTCTGTTCGTTCCGCGAATATAAGCAGGCTATAAAAATATGTGTTTAATTGGAATGCAGACATCCAACAAACACAATCCAATTTTTCCAGTCATTCAGAGTCTGGAATTATTTAAAGGCAAAGCAAAAAAAGGTGGTAGGCGACAAATCACAGTGGAATCAGCATACACCTTCACGGACTACCGTGCCCAAGGACAGACAAAGGAACATCATCAAGGGGCACTTTTAATGCATGCGAGACATTGTTACATGCAAGAGGAAGAAAAAGCACATGATTAAACCCAAGTGGGGGAAGGAAAGTAAAAGTCAGGCGAGATGACATAAAAGAAAGCATGTAAAGAAAAGGGAAGATGATGGATATTACGCAATTTTAAATTTAATGGAGGCACGAGATTAAATATGACTTGTGTGCGCCGGCCTCAGCGCCTCAGTTTTCTTCTGGGTATCCGCCGTGCCCTTTGCTAGGTCAAGTCCTCGTCTGTACGCAATGTTCTTTGCTTTATGTCTTTAGACTGTTCATCCGCGATGTTCAGTTTTTCTTAGTTGTGTCCATATTTCTGATTTCTGCTGCTTGATCGGTACGCAGGTTTATTTTCTTTCTCTTTACACGCGTCCGCTGTACGCTTCGGCCTCCGTGCCTTCTCTTCTGCGTCCGCGGTACGCTTTGGCTTCTCAGCCACCACCTCTTGCGTCCGCTGCACGCTGTTGCTCTACAGTCTTTGATCTCTCTTGCGTCCGCGCACGCTGGAGTTTATTTTCTTTTTCTATGACTCTGACATATATTTCTAACTAATTCTCTTATTAGTTTTGGTTAGGGTGGTTGGTTGGCGTTGAATATTCGGTCTTGCATTGGATAAGGCAGTTAGCCTTGGTTACCCTTTGCGAGTTGGATCCCGGATGTTTACGGTGTCTTTCTCTTTTCGGCTCATGCCTTGTTTTTGTAACCTCACTTCTTCTCTTTTGTTGGCGCTTCTCTGCTGCTACTCTCACTTGTCTTCATCGTTACCCTCCACCTGCCCCATCGCCTCCTTTTTTGGGGGGGTTTTTTGTATCTACCGGCTCGCTTCAAATCAAGAGGCTTCGACTTCCTGTCGGGGCCGTCGCCACGCTATCCATTACGCCTTCGCCCACGCACAAGTGGCGACGCTTGCTGAAAATTGGTAGTAACTCTGAGTGGTTAGTAATTCTGTGTGCAGAGTAATTACACTCGTTGATTGAGATACAACGAACCACATTCCCTCTTCCCCACTCTCAGTCAATAACTCGCGCTTATACAGCTGACCGAGCCCACGCTTCCAGACCCCTGCAATGTCTGACGCCATTGACGGCAGATCATCACAAGGGCGTCCGTTATCCTGTCCCAACCCACGCCGCGGACATCTCAATAGCGCTGGGTGCGCATCAGATAACACATCAACATGTAGTTTCTCTTTCCACCGGCTCTCATATAAGACACTTGGTCGCCTTCTCATGTCGGAGCCAAAGTATGTGTCGCTGAGGACTTCCCCAACCCAACATTCCAATCATCTATCATGTCATTTGCCTACGCAGCGACTCCCGATACACGAGGCACCACTGCTGGGTGCCTAGTGTGCGACCTCAGGAGCGAGGTACAAGCGAACGTTCAGCCTTTCTTGCGTCGTCTGATCAGCCATCCCCTAGATATGCGTACGCCCTCCCGGAACCCACGTCTGCATCGATTGCCACTACTTCCAGATACAGTGCCATGGGCAGGGGCCGACTCCATCCGAGATGAAGGTAGGGTTTTACCAGCGGGTCGCAGACTGCGAACATTACTCAAAAATTGTGCAGAGTCACTATTCCTATCAAGCTGCCTGCGAGGAGATCTACGAGGCCATTAACAATGCGAATTCCCGCAACACTCACGGTAAGAGTCAAAATGTAACTCGCCTGCAGTTATCTCAATGGCTTGATCGTTCATAGATCGCTTGGCCGCGACCAAGAGATTTTCGGATTTACAAGAACAGGCAAAGCTGGGTTTAGCCAATGCCCTAGTCACTCAAGCCCAATGCCAAGGAACCCTACCCTACCGGCGGAGTGGCACGTCGACTCCTGCAGCCTCCTTTTCCAGCGCCTCGGGAATAATGGAATCGACACCCTTTGAGCCCATCCCCGAATTCGCCCTATCCCCTCTATCCCCGGCCTACACCTCAAATCCTATCCTAGATTTCGACTCCACGCCCGGGCCTGGACATCTCAATCCCATGAATCTCCTGGACGGCGCTCCAGATTATGTGTTGTATCCCGGAAACTCGAGTTTGTCAGGGACCACCGAGCAGAACATGCACAATTCGGAAGAACACCCTCATCATCTAAGTCCACTGACACCTGCGTGCCTTGATCCATTCGCTGCCTCGTCACAAATTCAACCCGACATTCATGTAATCATCGAGAGCTTGAGGCCGTTCTTGTGGCACTGCGGATACGAGCTTGTTCGTGTCAAGTGAACGTGTGGTGGAGTCGTTGGAGGGTGAAATGCGATGTCGTGAAATGTTCTGATCTTCCGCCACTACGTTAGAGAATTATTCTGCTGCTGGGTGGCCGATTTTCTCATGATGTGTCTGCAATATGCGTTCTGGTTCGCGCGTACTATACCGTTTCTTAGCTAGCTTATACCCAGACTCCTTCCCAGTCGCTCACATGATTTCTCCGAGGTTTAGCCGCAACTTACGTTGCCCTCCGAAATCTGTCGAGCGACTGGTACAACTTGCAACACGTGATGTTCCCACGCTAAGTTGTAATGAGTTGTACATAGGTTACGGAATATAATTTTTAGTATTTATGCATGCGGTCATTGCACCCAACCCAACCCGTGGAGACTAAGGGAGCACATCCAAGGTTGTGAAGTCAATATCCGGGGGTGTGCGAAGTTTACGGTTTATATATTACTTAGTTACCAATCACTTGTTTGTGCCCGGTGGCATAAGTGGTATGGCATTAGCTGAGGCTATGCAGTCTTTTTAAGTGGCACATGTTCAATTCTCACTTGGGAAACTTTTTTTTTTTCATACCCTCCATTCCTTAGTGTACAGAAAACAACCATTTCAAACAATTATTCCATGGGAGGGCCCAAAAAAAGTTTGCCTAAGTGAGAATTGAACATGTGCCACTTAAAAAGACTGCATAGCCTCAGCTAACGCCATACCACTTATGCCACCGGGCACAAACAAGTGATTGGTAACTAAGTAATATATAAACCGTAAACTTCGCACACCCCCGGATATTGACTTCACAACCTTGGATGTGCTCCCTTAGTCTCCACGGGTTGGGTTGGGTGCAATGACTGCATGCGTAAATACTAAAAATTATATTCCGTAACCTATGTACAACTCATTACAACTTAGCGTGGGAACATCACGTGTTGCAAGTTGTACGACAGATTTCGGAGGGCAACGTAAGTTGCGGCTAAACCTCGGAGAAATCATGTGAGCGACTGGGAAGGAGTCTAAGCTTATACCCCACCTAATCAGTTCGGTTCCGTGAGCGGTCCATGAGTTAGTGGACACGGTCCATATGGACCTGCAATGCGTATGATTGTGCGCCATATGATTGTGCGCCAGCGATGCGAGCCGTACGTCAATTAAATACATTAATAGTAAATGCAGGAGAGGGTAGCAAGTGAAAAAATGATGTAACGCAACGGAGGCGATGGGAAAGGAGGTGGGAAGCGCGGAGATTCAGTTAAGAACTATGAAAGTAAGAGTAAGTGCGCGTTTAGTGGATAGCGAGAGCAGGGATAACCGTGTGCAGGCCTGAGGAGCGGGGCCAGCACACACGGTTAGAAGCCTCATCGCACTACCGTTAACTTACCAGTTAGACGTTGTAGTACGATTGCGCAGGCAGGTGGGGAGTGGATAAGGTGCGCTATTTATCTCACTCCCGGATGCAACTTGTCTCTTCCTGCAGCTGGTCTGAGACCAAGTTTGGGCCCGGAGGAGGGTTTCGTCCGTCTTGTTCCATCCGCACTGCGACAGTGCAGAACAAGACAGCCTCCTCTGAGGCGCGCGCGGATCCACCTGATTAGTCACGTGAAATGGGATTAAACTGAGATTAATTTTGCTGAAACAAGCACGTCCGACACCTCCTAACCAACTGTATACATATTTTCGTTCCAAGCACCGCACGCATCGTGAATTGAAACCGTCAGTCATCTTCGTGAAGCTGAAGCAATCACCTACTCGAGCTGTAAGAAAGTAGGAAACGCCAAACCTCATGTTGTAAACGTGGTGTTCCAAATATGGCAACCCGCTTCAGCGGTTCACTCGCAACCTGTCACGACCCGACATATCCGTCACCTCCCCCTATGCGCCCTAGTGCCACTTGGTCCGTCCCTCCCGCTATCATCATCATCCGTCCACCCATCCGTCCACCCGTCACCCTCATCCGCACTTCCTCCCTCGCGCGCGTACCCTCCAACCTAGGTTGCCCGCTTCATTGTTGTCCACTCGCCAGCCGGACGGCTTGCTAGACGGCCAGATGGTTCTTTCTCTTTTGTCCGCTTGCGGACTATTGTTCTTCCTTTTGTTTCTTGCTTTCCTTTTGTTGACCAAGTTTGCCGATATTAACTATTTGTTTCTTTCTTCATTCATTAATATCGTGCTTGATCCGCCACTCCTTCCGGGCTGGTCTCATTTAGTTACTTGTGTTTATAACGCGTGTAGGTTACACCGGATGTACCTCAGTTTGTATATCGACTTGGATTCCCCCTCTGAACTCTTATCCTCATCGTAAGGCTTCTGTCTGAAATTGGGACACCAACGTAAGAACGAAGCGCAGCGCTCCACTGTCAGGGACGCGTCCGGGGTAGAGGAGGCCCGGGTGAGACGCCCGACACTAGAAGCCTCGCGGGGTGTGGAGCGGGCGTGCGTACTGGCGGGCCCGGCTCAGGAGGCAGTCCCTGGCCACTTAGACTGAAGTGGAAAAGGGTGTTATTATTATTAAAAGGGGATACTATGTTACTTACCTGAAGTGGAAAAGGGTGAGAAGAAGGCTACTTCTTCGGTTCCCACTTCAGGTATGTTTATATACATGCGGCTTAGGTCACATGACGGGTGCCACGTCATCCTCGCATACAGCCGTAGTCACCCGGGTGTCCCCGTGGGGGATCCTGAGGGCGTCCGCTGTGGGCGCGCGAGCTGGACATAGCGGGGGTCGCCCGAGGCGCCCGGGCTGGGCGTGTCGTGAGCGCGCTGCAGGTGGGTCAATGGTACATCGATACAAGGAAAGGTTGTCCGTGTAGAATAAAGAGAAAATAAAGAGAAGGTGAGATAGGTAAAGAGAGAGTGGGATGGAGGAAGAAAGAAAGAAGAAGGGGGAAGGAGGTAGGGGAAGACTGGGTGGCGGGGTACCAGGTGAAGTGGGGCCGGGTGGGGCCGGGTCAGGCGGGTGTGCCCTGACATCCACCCGAGTCGCTGAAGCTAAAGTCCCACCCCTCCGACCTTACGAGCCCGGACGACCTCGCGCGCCTCGCAGGTCACCCGGATACGCTTCTGGCACGTTCCTGACACAACCAAGATGTAATATAGAAAGAAATATATCTAAAATACACACGGCGCTCCAGCGCCCATATTTATACTTCTCAACAATATTCCAGGCTCTTCTATGCCCAGCGCTTACGCAGGCACCTAGTAACCCCTAGAATATTCCCGGATATTCCGGTTCAGTTTCATCATGTGACTCGTATTCCAACACCTCAGTGCACCTGTACCCCCACACCGTGGAAGCCATTGGGATTCGACCAACAAAAATCAATATAAAAAATGTAGGGCATGCGCGCGATGTATAGCAAACCCTTCATATGGTAGACACCACTGAACTCTCTAACACAGCTGATCTTTTGATCTTCATGTCCCCTCCCACCATGAACCTTCCAAGCGCCTCTGGACCACTGCAAGCCCCGAATCCCATCTACTGAAAGTCTACCATCGAAACGCGAACTCCATACCAAAATCTTCAGACGTAACTCTGACATCATATCCTCCGGACCGCCAGCGTAGCTCCGTGAGAGCCATCTAGTTCCAACCGAGGCCAATCTCATCTTGTTCATTAGGTACAGACAGGACCCCGTTAAAGAGTATGATGTCGATAGGGCCAATTCAGGAAGGACGAACGATACGGGAGTGGGATCGATTTAGCACGCCTTGGAACTGAGGCATAGGCACCAGCGTCGTACAGTGTTTCCCGATCGAATAGGATGTCCTTCTCGGAACCAGGATGAATCCGGCAACAGGTGAGGTAGCTGGGGTGGGTTAATTGGGTTGGCTGGGTGGCCTCAGCCTTATATACGGCCGTTTTCAAAATAAAGAAAAGTGCCGGTTCCGATTTTAGCGGAAGAGATTTGGGTGTAAGCGCCCCCCCGCTGAGCTAAATAGGGAGATATCCTCACAACTCGCCAACTTTATTGTCCTGATGAATCGAAATCAGTAGTAGTTTTTTTTTTTTGAGAACGGCTGTAAATACTTAGGTGAGTTACAAACACGTTATATGTACATGCTGATCTTCACCTGCATGACCCTGCCTTCTTCAGACGAAGTTGAGGATGATCCCGAGATAAAACTCACCCTGACTGAGAGTGACTTGCCCCTAGAGGGCGGGAAATTACCCGGTCAGGCCCTGGTGGTCGAATTGGCATGCTGTGGCCACGACAAAACTCGTTTTATGGATCACGATGGATTCTGTGGTTCCGTGAAGGTGAACTTCCCTTCGGGATTGATAGAGTATTGCCTCATTTCACACTCGGTCTGTTGGTAGTATTTAAATGCTTCCAATAAATTTATCCATGTGCACGCCCAACGTCTTGTAAAATATGGCCCTGAACTCCTTTATATGGCAGGTACTTCACTGAATTAGAACCGTTTCCCTAGTTCACGCGTCAAATAAACTTTCTTGTCGCCACCCAGCAACAATCATAAGGTTCGTTTCGCAGCGCTCACCTAGTACGGACGAAACACATTCTCCCATGTGTCATCCCCCTTGTGTTGTCTTGAGGCTTCTCTCGCGTCATCATTCACTACCAATATAATGCGCTGAAAAGCCCGCCTGCAGCCTTCAATAACCAAAAAAATATGAGAGGCACCAAAATATGCCCCTTATGTTTCGAGCCTCATCGCATCAGTCGCGATATCGGCTACTTTATCTTCGTATCCTCCACGATCAGCCACGCCCATGCATGGCCCATGGCCCCCTGTGCCGACAACAGCCAGGAGACGTTGCTGATTGGGGCTGTTGAACCGAGTACGCTCCCAACTAATCAACTCGCACCCTCCTTGATCGGGGGCGAACAGCAGGAATTGGAGCCAGAGGTCACATAGAGGCTGGAGTGCAAATGGTGGCTGTATCAGAGCTATTCATTTCAGCGCAGACTAATGTGGAAGGCATTTCCCACGTGAATGAGGCGTGTACGTTGGTGTGATGAATGTTGTAATTTGTCTCTAAAAGGTTCAACAGATCACAGTAGTAGTTGCGCCTACACCAATGCACAGCGCCCACGCGAAAAAAAACTGGTTAGAGAGTAAGCAACGACCAATTCCTTGCTTAACCTCCATGCGCCCACACCGTAATCATAAACCCGTGTTTCGGTTCGAGCCAAGGAATGAGAAGGAGCCTGGCCCAAGCTAGGACAATATCGCAGCATTCGTTGGGTAGCAGGGAACAAGATGTTCAAGCTCAAGTGCTCCACAGAATAAGCCTTGAATGACGAGTTTGGTCTTGGTCCGGTTCATTTGTCATTTGTACTCCGACCAAGTTGATAGCGCCTCCAGAAAGAGCAGTAGTCTCAATGCCCTTGTTTACCTGGGTCCTGTGCACGCCCGTGCATGCCAAGGGGAGGGATCTTCGGAATAACAAAAAACCTGTGATGTTTATTCGGCAAAACGCGCGAGACGAAAGAATGAAGGCTTTTTACATAAGCTCAGCCGGACGGCATCCAAATCGTGCATTCCTGTTGTTTGCGACTGAGAAGAGCCACTATCGGCCAACGAGTGGCCTTGTGTTTCTTCTCATTCTCAATAGCCGATGCATTCATGCCTGCGTTGCTCGGAGTGGTTCATGTTGGGGTTGCGGATCCGTGCAAGATCTCTGTGAGCATCAGCTTTAGGCGAGACAATGAACTTGCGTTGGGTCATGGTCAGAAAGAATGACCTGTGGGAGAGCGCCCCTAGAAACGGTGGAGAGAATGCGCTTGATAGGGGGTGTGTAGTTAGAAAGAATAACAGTTCGTGCCAACTACCGTACAACATTACGAGAAAGTAGGACGGAATGATTCTCTAATGGTGTAGCAGCCGAACGAGTTGCGCCGCATCGTCTTCCAGCGTCCCAGGCGTCCAACGACATTGTAACACATTTACCCGTGAACGAGCTCGTATCCGTAGTGCCGTAGGAATGGTCTCAAGGTCTCGATGATTAGATGAACGTCCTGCGGAGGGTGTGAACCAAGAAGTACAGGTGTCGACGAATTTGCTTGATGGCCATCTCCTTCCGGACTGTCGTCGATGCTTCGGCCGGTGATCCTAGGCAAATCGGCAAATTGCTCCGATGGCACAATGTTGATGTTAGCACCCCTCTGCGGGGGCGTGTGGGTAATGACCGATTCTTCCCCTTTCCCACGCGCTTGCGACGTAGTCAGCGAGAGCTGGTCGTCACCGTGATCGCAGTGCCCGCGCAACCTAAACCCTACCTCCTCCGCCTGAAGCCAGGTTTTTAGTCACGAACAAATTAAACATTGCCTCCTGAAAACATACAATAGCATGAACTTTCTCCAAAAGCTTGCTAATCTTGTTTAGCGATACATTCTGAAGGAGGTTACGCTCCCTGTGTGAGTCAAGCCCTACGATATAGTCAGCGGTGTAACACATGGATATGAAATTGAAGAGGGATCCTGACATGCAAAGGCGCTGTCTGGCGTGATTGGCGTTCAGCAATTGTTAGAATTATAAATACACTCCCGAGGCGACTTACTCAGCAGGTCTTCGGCTGTTGAAGGGGTGAGTAACAACCAATGAATATCAAACTAGAAGACAAACTTACCCAGTTGTGGTTTCGGCTTCGATAGCAACGATGAAAGGAGGAGGGTAGCCATGATGGTGGCTATACTAGGCTCCTCGAGCTCTTCGGAATAGGCCCGCATAGCTTCGCGCTGGAGCTTGCCAGACTCTGCTGCGCTTTTGCTAGCGCTAAAACGGAAGACCCGATACAACATCAAACTAAAGTACTCGTCGGAGTTCAGGTCCCTCGAGAACATCGAGCGTCGCATGAATTGTTGTTCATCGAAGATGCCTGGGAAGTAGCCTTTCGCAAGGTGGATGCCACAGGACATGCCGGTGCTCAATGGCAAAGCATGCACGGAGGATGGTTCAGAGCCTTGTCCTTGATCATAGTGACCACGTTGGTTGCCGGCCCCGACTAATGTGATGCATTATGCGACCGTTATGGAATTAACCGCTGCAAACGACGAAAAGAGATTTCGTACCTGGGGGTGTTTCGTGGGAAGCGTAGTTGATAATGTTGGGCGGAATCCCAGCGACGTCCACAGCAGCTTTATAAGGCTTGTTCCCCCTTCTCTCACACTGAGGCAGTTAAATAAGTTAGTGCGTGAAGGCTGACTCGATTTTGGCCAGCGTACAGGAATCCCGGACCTGACACATTGTGAACATTTCGCGTCCTTCTTGTTCCAATCCCTGTCACAGCGGCGTTTCCTGTGTCAAGTTTCAACATCAGGAGTTAGGGTCTTCCCTCAGTTCAGCATTATCACCTGTTATTTGTTTGGCATTCGTGGCACGACTTGTTGTTTTTCCGACGTTGGGCGCCTGCGTGCCCATCTTCTGTCAGTGCCAAGGGAGCTTGCGATTCTGGATGCCTGTCCTGCACCATTCCAAATGAGTAAGAGTCCATTGGCACGATGGGATGGGAAGAGCGATCTGAGGGTGGGGCCGGGCGAATGCTTGGGTATTTATCGCTCTTGCGGAAGGTGGAAACACTGCGGAAGCACCTGGCGCCGTACGCGTGTCGGATTAAATGCATTGCCACGCGACTTGAGCCCAAATTTCCGATAGTACAAGCGGATATCTGAGCTGCATTAGCGTGACGAAGGAGTGGGATATCTGAATGCAGGATTTTAGCCGGACACGATGATTCCAGCTTGTTATGAGTTGTGATATAGTATAGGCGCTTAATCCGGTGGCTACATGAGGTCTAGTTAGGAACATTTGGATCTTAGAAACATACAAGCACGCAGATTTTCTCCAGAGGTTGCGCTCGTCATATGAAATCTGCCTGGAAAGTGGTCAGTAATGGGATCTACAGAAAGAAGAATGCTAACATCTATGTGCACTGTCAAGTGCGGTAGCATTCAACGGCTGTCAGAAACTTTCCGATGCAAACGACGTGCCTAACAGGTCTGCCCCTCCCCCGAGATGACGTGAGAAATAAACAAAGAAAACACCAAACGAAAAGGCACATTTTTCAAGCTGCCAGCAGGGTCTTGACTTCGATAGCCTCCGTGACAGTAGCGGGGCTGACTCCCCGAACTCTTCTCCATACACTTGTTTAGTTTCGGCCACGAGCTGGCTGCAAGATCAACACCATCCAATGAGGGGTGGTTGGGGAGCGGGCTCTCGGCCATGATGGACATTTCGTCCCTGACTTACTGATGTAAAAACGTCATCGAGTAAGGAATCAAGCCATCACGGAGGATGAAACGCCACACCTGGATGTGTCACGAGCAGATCAGCGTTAGAACTAATGGATGAAGTACCAGTGCCACCCGCTGTCGCACTTGGAGCTCGGAGGGTAAACCTGGGTTGATTCTAGCTGAGAGAGTCACAGAAACTCCCGACCCGAGCACACCCCGCCATCGACCGTCCAGTCGCGATCGCAGCGACACTTAACAAAATGACATCCGACAGTTGTTTTCATACCGTGAACTAGAGATATTCATACCTTCGCTTGCATTGGACACATGCCTAGCTGTTATATGGTCCACGTCCAGCACCCGGGCCTGGCTAGCACAGGTTCCGCCGCTGAGCCCCCTAATACTCGTAACCCGATCAGTAGGCTGAAGCAGCCTCTCATATAAGTAGGTAACTAGGACCGTGCCCGAGCACTCTGGTCGGAAATTCGGAAAAGACCGACTGGGTAAGAGTGAGAGAAAATATAGAGGGAAATTTCAAAGTTCTACCCCGAGAAGCTCGGAGGCGCTCGTGACCAGATTTTTAATTACAATATATTGTAATATTGCAATATTACACTTGTTATCGTCATCGAGAAGCCACTATGCTCAGGAAGGGAATGTCTCAATCTGAAAGAGCCCTCTTTCCGATCGGATCTGTCAGCTTGATGCTGCCTGTGGATGCGACAATATCGCCGCCAGCTGCAACCGTCCCCTCTCACCTGACTCCAAGGGACGGGTGTGCGTATGGCTAGATCATGTAGATGAGACCCAAACTCTTCCTGGTCGGATCCTCCGAATCGTCTGGAATAATTGCTAAAACTTCATTTTTACACACCACGCGGCAGGCCCTTCAATGAGGATTTGCTTTTTTCTTCTCGTGCCGGTTCTATTGGTTATACAAAGCTAAACGTTGCATTGAGGGTCGACGGCTGTTTCGCAGCTCGAAGAACCCATCTCCTTCAGCATTCACCCGTCCCCTTCAAATGAAATAGGGTGTAGGACATGCGCGATCGCCCACCCCGATCAGCGCACTCTCAGCCTCTTGGGGTAGGCCTAGACATTCCAATGGTGGCGGGGGAAAGAAATTGTTCAATTAGCTGATCGTCACGCGTACAGACACCTGGGTAACATTACTGTTACCATCCGGGAGGTTCTCCGTAATCCAGAAAGGCATCACCGTGACCACCTTGCTGAGACGCGTGGCCGACGATGCTCTCTCAGTATTCATGCTATCAATGTACAATTCATATATCGTGTCATTATCCAAACACCCCACTGTAGTTCCTGGATAACCAAATTGATACGAAACCCGACATTCTAGTCTCTGAGCTGTGAAATCGGTCTAACACCTGCGAACCTGAAGACCCCGCGCCAGGTCCGGTCGCTATGAGTGCTAAATGCCGAATGTATTGACCCTGATGTCCGACTATTTTTGGACAAGCGGAAGATCCGGGGGCCATCCAAATCTGAGGCGCAGATTCTTTCCACGGCCGCTGTAAATTTCTCAATACTCAGCCCCTTTCCTTATCGTACCCCTCCAATTCAATTTCAGGGTTGAACTCAATGGTTTCACAATTCCCACAGTTGTTTGGCCACTTCTCGCGGACATATCCAGCAGGAGTGGCCAAACTGAACGTGGACAACTTGCTGATGAAGCAATACCCATGTTGAAGAGGGCCGGCTTGCTAAGCCGTGGAAATGTCACGGTGGGTTGCTGTGGAAAGGCCTCATTTGTTGGACTGAGATACATGCGACGAACGCAAAGTTGCGAAAGTTGGCCGCCCTGCAATTTCCGACGCCACTGCTACAACTGTTGTTTTTGCTCTATTTCACAGCTCAAATCGTTGAGTGTGAGGGAAGGTATAATTTTTTTCTGCTGGCTCGAAATCCCTTCCGCCTCTCCCTTAAACGCTGTTCATGCCTACCACAATACCAACCCGCGCAGTCACCACCGTCGGTACTCAAAGATGGCGCTCCGCAGGATGCCTCGTATGCCGCCTCAGGAGCAAGGTGCCGTCTAACTTTCAATAAATTCGCAGAACCTTACACTAGACATCGGTTACTAGATATGCACACGTCCTCCCGGAAGCTTTGCCTGCAGGGACTGAAACCGTCATGCCATGAGCAAGTAGGGCCTGTCCAAATTGGGCTAAGGGTTGGTGGCATCACGGTCTACCAACATAACTCAACAAATTACGCACGGCGTCACTATGCTTGTGAGGCTGC
Source organism: Cantharellus anzutake (assembly GCF_015039405.1). NCBI lineage: Eukaryota > Fungi > Basidiomycota > Agaricomycetes > Cantharellales > Hydnaceae > Cantharellus > Cantharellus anzutake. Next base: position 451,362 of record NW_024066960.1, read on the forward strand.
TCACAAAGAGATCCGCCATGCAGGCTATTATAACGGCGACGTCCCGCACCACTCACCGTGAGGACCAAAATTCAATAACTCTCCATGTTTGTCTCACTGGCTTTTCTCACAGACCCATGACTGAGACCTTTTCGCGTTTACTGGAACAAGCCACGTTGAGCCGGTTCAATACCCGAGCCGCCCAGGCACTTCGATACCACGAAGCCTCACCTCAACGCCAGATTGGACTAGGTGACGCGTCGATCCCCCCAACTTCCCCTGTCGGCAGCTCTGAAGCGATGGTGTCCAACGTGTCCTCTCTGTTTCCGACGTACCCTTCAAATTCCATTCCGGAGTTTGATCCGCTACTTGAATATTATATGGAAAATCCTGCAGCTTCTTTGGATGACGCGGCCCTCGGGTCCGTCAAGGATCACCGGCCGAAGCATCGACAATCCGGAAGGAGATGGCTATCAAGCAAATTCGTCGACACCTGTATTTCTTGATTCACACCCTCCGCCATCACCTCAGCAGGACGTTCATCTAATCATCGAGAGCTTGAGACCATTCCTATGGTACTGCGGATACGAGCTTGTTCACAGGTGAATGTGTTACGATGTCGTTGCACGCCTGGGATGCTGGAAGACGATGCGGCGCAACTCGTTGGGCCGCTACACTGTTAGTCCATGGGATCCCACCTCCCTACACAAACACCAAATACAGATTATGTATCGCGAAAGCTACTGGGGTTCCACCGAAAAAAAAGAGAATCATTCTGTCCTGACTTTCTCGTAATGTTGTATGGTAGTGAACTGTTATCCCATTTTATTCTTTCTAACCACATATCCCTTTTCGCCCGACTGAATCAACTGCACGCAATTATTTCGTCATCATCGTCGTTGCTAGGATGAAGCAGTCACCGGCATGGGCGATAAGAATGGCAATCCGCACCAGGACTTTTCGCCACACAAATATCTTTGTCGATGTCTTCCCATCATATGAACCCTCAGGCCCTTTCTTGACCATCCAGTTCGCTCGTCAAGCTATCAAGCGCATTCATTTCTCTTCTTTTTAGGGGCGCTCTCCCACAAGTCATTCTTTCTGACATGACCCAATCCAAGTTCATTGTATATCTCCTCAACTCATTATGTGCATGTGCGTGCACCTGATCCTACTGGGACCGGAGCCAACTTGTATCCCATGTTCTGCGGATGCGACGCGTCATTGTACTTGACGGTGCCAGACTGAATCAACGACATCCAACAGCTAATGTTTCAGGAAACTATCCCAGGACATAAGTGCGCTCGTTTTATCGGTTCCATTTGTTTTAGGTCCAACATCAGATGGGTTTGTATGTTGTTCATTGAAGATGCCCGGGAAGAAGTTTTCTCAAAACGAATTCCAGGAAATATCTCGATGTCCTGTTGCAGAGTACACACGGGGGATGGTTGGGATGCTTTCCATCGACAACTTTGATCGACTGCATTATTTATATGTTAGATGTTGCGCATGTGCGTGCCGCCGCACAGGAGCATTGCAATTATGTTTTGCACCCGTTCCAGAAAAGGCATAAACTAATCGAGGCAAGGGATAGGCAGAGAAGTCTGAGGGGGAAGGCTTGAGTTAATTTCCTCGTCCTTTCCCTACTCTTGCGGAAAGCGGAAAACGCGGCGCCTTACGCATGTAGGGCTTGATGTGCTGCGGTGCGACCCTCGGTCCGATTTCCAGCGATACGATAAACTGAGGTCCGAGCTGCATCCGCGGAGCGGGACATTCGAGTGCAAGGTTTCCAGGCTTAGTAGGGGGAAATCTATGTGGCGCCGCGTTCTTACCTGCAGATCGTTTTCAGAACACTCTAGTCATAAGAGCAGAAGGTCTGGCCAAGATTCGACACATGGTGACAAAGCGAGGAGAGGAAGATGTGTGAGGGAACCACATCGATCGATCGTGATTGCCGCAATAAGCTGTCATTGCCGGATTATGTCAGGTACATGCTTATGTAAGTGCGGAGGGTAACAGACCTGGATTACATAATAATGAAGCCTGTCAGCATCATCAACAACGAGAACTTCTAAGCTTTGCGGAACTGCACGCAGAACTCAGAAGCCGGCTAACATACGCTGTAGCTTCTCTGAAGACGCGCGCGATGCTCAGTGTGGACAAGATTCGGAAGCTGTCGAAATAACGCATGTGTCAAGATGAGACGGAAAGCTCGCCCCATATTGGGCTTCCGATAGCAAGTTCTACGTTAGTACCACATGCACAGGAACCATGGATCGTTGCTGATTGTCGCTGCACAGTCATCTAGCCACCCGTCGCAACGAATTCAAATTCAACCCGTGTTAGACCTCAGCATCCAGTCGGACATGGCTGGTTTTGTGATGAGTGCTCCCTGGCCCAATTTTCGGCGCCGTCATGAGTGCAAGGAGGTGGGTGCCATCTGATTAGTCAGGCTCATGATGTGTTCGTGTAAAATGCACCCGAATCGACAACGTCTCCGGGCCGAAAGCAGCTGATAACCTAAATTTGTCCAAACATAGACAGGTTGTCATGGTGCAATCGATTCTCGTTTGAAGTCAAGAACCTTTCTAGCTCTTGGTGGGCCCAAGTCTACTCTATTATTGGCCGAGCTTGCGAGGCGTTTGTTTACAGTGGGGGTCCGTTTTTTTTTGTCCGTCGTGGAGTTTGCGCATCGTCACCCCGTGAGAAATCGTCACCCTGTGGGACTTCATCGGATCCAAATGCAAGCTCGGCCATCCGGTTTGAAGGGAACCCTCATAACAATTGTAGCCTGGTTCTATGTGGGCAGTGTGGGGGCCGTGAGGATGCACTGCGTTTACATAAGCCAAAAATTTCCGCAGCCCTTTCCGCGATGGAAAGTCGATGCCTGTTTATCCTTCAGCGGAAATGTCGATGGGAAATTTTATGCGTGCTGTCTGACAATGGAAATGACGGGGAAACCACGTGTCCCCAATTTCTTCATGCAATCCACTCACTTTCCCTCAGGACTTTGCATCAAATTATTTTCAAGACGTGGATCGAATGTGAAATGAGACAACGCTTTATCCATCCTAGAGCAGCCTGGAACGATCGATATGGGGGATCTCGCCTTTGCTGGCGGGAACCACAGCATCAAACAATTTTGTCCGCGCGTGCAGGCCGGATCGGGGAATATTAGGGCGAGTCTATCCTATTCAAGAACACTGTACGAATGCGTGATCAGATCTATACGCTTGGATCGGTCGAAAAAGTCTTATGTTGCTCTCAACAATCTTACTTCTTTGGTGCAGCGCAGTTAGCTCATTGCCTGAGTATGCGGTTCCCCTTGTTATACATTAGGGAATAATGGTGTTTCATTAACAACCCCTCCCTATCGATCGTATTACTACATTTAATTAACCAAGGGCGAGTTGGTCATAGCGTACACCATGATACCAAGAATTCTAACATGTCATTTGTACTCCGACCAAGTTGGTGACGCCTCCAGAAAAGAGCACTAGCCTCAATGCCCTTGTTCCTCCACAATCACCCCGGATCCCACGAGTGCCAAGGGTAGGGATCTTCGGAATAACGAAAAACAAGCAAGAAACAACAAAAGATCCGGATCAAGGGGATATCCGAGTTTATGTGTTTATTCGGCAAAACGCGCGAAATGAAAGCATGAACGCTTACATAAGCGTCAGCCGGGTGTTCGAGGACGGCATCCAATCGTGCATTCCTGTTGTTTGCGACTGAGAAGAACCGCGATTGGTGGCCTTGCGTTTCTTCTTATTCTCAAGGGCGGATGCATTCACTCCCGCGCCGTCGGAGGGTAGGTTGTGGTTCATGTTGGGGTTGCGGATCCGTGCGAGCATCAGCCTTAGCTGGCGGGCGTTGATCTATGTATTATTTCTCCACGCCCCTGTAGGGTCATGGAGCGAGGCTATGAGTTAATGAGGGGAGAAAGCCGTGACCAACTTGGAAAATACATGAGTGGGAAACCAACTTGGCAAAAAGACCTGCAGTGCCAACCGCAGCTAGTAAAATATCGAGAAATCTCACATACACACAGTGTAAAATCGAGACACAGTAGATACATCTGGGCCTGTCCTGCAGCAGATGGTTGTGAACCCGCACGATAAATACGAAAAGGAAGTGTATCGTATGCTTCTTAACGACTGTGATCCTCCATTTCACCGACCCATAACGGAAGCATCCCACCCGTGGCCCGCCTCATCTCTGCTCCCACCATCACCATAAAAACTCTGCTATTCGGAGAGATCGTAAGCAGACAAGTACCGGAAAAATTCATTACAATTGGTGCACCTTGGTCGTCAGGCAAAGACTCATCACCCATATCCATTGTCTGTAGTGGTAGGTCCGTTACAGGCATGAGAGGATTATTAGGGCCTGAAGCGCTAGGATAGGTATCAAACCGGCAGCGCATGCCGTCGGTTGATGCACTGTGCCGAGGCATAAAGCGCCATCGATGACACCTGGAGGGAGCATATTGGGCAAGGGGAATGGATATGTAGCTGCAGTGGTGTATCCCAAAGATGGTTGTGATGGGGTCTGTCTCGGAGGCAAAGACGAGGCGAATTGTTCCGACGGAACGTTGATGTTGGCACCCCTTTGCGTGGGCGTGTGGGTAATGATCGATTCTGCCCCTTGCCCACGCGCTTGCGACGTAGTCAGCGAGAGCTGGTCGTCACCGTAATCGCGGTGCGCGCGCAACCTAAACCCTTCTTCCTCCGCCTAAAGCCAGGTTTTTAGCGACGAACAAATTAAAACATTGCGGTCTGAAAACATACAATAGCATGAACCTTTTCTAAAAGCTTGCTAATCTTGTTTAGGGATACATTCTGGAGGAGGTTACGCTGCGTGTACGAGTCAAGCCCTATGATATAGTCAGTGGTGTAGCACATGAATATGAAATTGAAGAGGGGTCCTGACAAGCAAAGACGTTGTCTAGCGTAATTGACATTCAGCAATTGTCAGAAATCATAAGTACACTCCCGAAGCAACTTACTTAGCAAGTCCCCGGCTGTTGAAGGGGTGAGTAACAACCAATGAATATCAAAATAGAGGACAGACTTACCCAGTTGTGGTTTCGCCTTGGATAGCAACGATGAAAGGAGAGTGGCAGCCATGATGGTGGCTATACTAGGCTCCTCGAATTCTTCGGAAAAGGCCCGCAAAGCTTCGCTCAGGAGCTTCCTAGACTCTGCTGCTCTTTTGCTAGCGCTAAGAAGGAAGACCCGATGCAACATCAAACTAAAGTACTCGTCGGGGTTCACGTCCCTTGAGAGCATTAAGCGTTGCATGAATCGTTGTTCGTCGAAGATGCCTGGGAAGTGGTATTCCGCAAACCAAATGCCAAGGGATATGTCGGTATTTAATGGCAGAGCACAGACGGGGGATGGTTCAGAGCCTCGTCCTTGATCATGACGACCACTTGTGTTGCCAGCGTCAACTGATGAGATGCATTATTCGACCGTTATGGAATTGACTGCTAAAAACAACGAAAAGAGGATTTCGTACCTGGGGGTGTTTCATGGGATGCGTCGTTGATAATGTTGGACGGAGTTCCAGCAACGTCCACAGCAGCATTATAGGACTTGTTCCCCTTCTCACACTGAAGCAGTTAACTAAGTCAGCGCGCGAAGGCTGACTCGATGTTGGTTGGCGTACAGGAATCCTGAGTTTGACACATTGTGAACATCTCGCGTCCTTCTTGGTCCAATCCCTATCACAGCGGCGCTTCCTGTGTCAAGTTTCAACATCAGGAGTTGGGATCTTCCCTCAATTCAGCATTATCACCTGTTGTTTGTTTGGCATCCATGGCATGCCTTGTTGTGTTTCCGAGGTTGGGCGTCTGGGTGCCCGTCTTCTGCCAGCAGTCCCGGGGGAGCTTGCGATCCTGGATGTCTGTCCTGCAGCATTCCAGACGGATAGGAGTTCATTGACACGAGGGGATAGGAAGAGTGATCTGTGGGGGCCGGGCGAAAAATGGGTATTTTATCCCCTTGCGGAAGGCGGAAAGCACTGCGGAAGCGCCTGGCGCTGTACGCGTGTTGGATCAAACGCAGCCACGCGACTTTGAGCCCAAACCCCCGACAATACAAGCTGATATCTGAGCTGCATCAGCGTGGCGAAGGAGGGGGAAATCTGAATGCAGGGGTTTTAGCGGGCCGACACGATGCTTTCCAGCTTGTTATGAGTTGTGCGATATAGTATAGGTGCTTAATCCGGCAGCTACATGAGGTCTAGTTTTGATTAGTTACGAACGAATTGAGAACATTTCCATCTTAGAAACATACGAGCACTTTCTCCAAAAGTTGCTTAATCTTCTTGTCTTTAGAAGGTTGCGCTCATCATTTCCGCCTGGAAAGTGGTCAGTGATGCGATATACCGATACAGAAAAAGGAATGCTAACATCTATACGCATTGTCTAGTGCAGTTAGCAGAGATGACGTGAGAGAAAACGCTAGACGAGGAAGCACACTTTTCAAACTGCTAGGGTGTGGCTGGGGACCGGGTTCTCGGCCATGATAGTCATTTCCTGACTTACTGATGTAAAGAGGATAAAGCCATCACGGAGGATGAGACACCACACCTGGACGTGTCACGGACAGATCGACATTAGAACTAGTGGGTGGAGTACCAGTACCGCCCGGATCGATGAGCCTCAGACGTCCCGTTGCCGCACTTCGGGCTCACGATCCAGGAGCCCGATTCGTTCGTGGAGCATATACCCGAATCGACAGCGTTGCCAGCCTAACGAACACGACTGATGATTGGGGTTGCGAAGCAGGTATGCTGCAGAGAAAAAGTGACAGGGCTATCGGTTGATTCCGCCGGTACATGTGGAGGCTGGGATCCGGCCTACGGCACAACCCTCCGTAACGGTCATAACAACACTGGACGACTTGGATGCGCGTGAAAGCGCGAAAGTGTAGAAACAATTCATACACTGTGATCGGCGATATACATAGGAAATAGCTGATGGAATGCAATATAACGATATTGTTCTCAGTCAACCCTCATGTACCGGCAACTCAGGTTCCGTTGATGGCCGTCGGACTGATTTGTTCAGAACTCGATCGCGTCGCTGGATATTCTGTGCAAATTTTGCATGTACCTTAGTTTAAGTGCTTCCAAATTTAGTAACATCCCATACATCCCAATTTGTTATTAGCTACCGGCCTCTTCCGGACCCAATGGCTAACCAGACGTTCGCAAGAACCAGATGAGTTTGAGTTCCTCAACTCATTTGTGTCTTGGTTACGACGTGAACATCCTATCCGAGAAGCACTGTACTCAGGAAGGAAATGTTTCAGTCTGAACGAGTTGACCTCTTCCCTGTCGATGCGACAATTGCCAGCTGCAGCCGTCCCCTCGCGCCTGACTCCAATCGAATCGTTTGGCGTCATTGCTGAAACCTCATCTCCCATACACCACGCGGTCCTCCAATATATGCCTTTTACCCTAGAACCCCTCTCATTTAGCATTCACCCCTGTTCCTCTTCAAATGAACTAAGGTATGGGACGTGCGTGAGATAGGTATTCATCCCAGGTCTAGACATTCCAGATGGCTTGGGAAAGGGATTGTTCAATTAAATTTCTCAATATGTACAGTACCCCCCTTTCCTTTTTCCCAGCAGCAGCGAACCACTTCCCCCTTATCGGAATATCCTCGTTTCCCCCACCACCCCGTCGAGCAATACCCATGCTGAAGAGGGCCTGCTTAGCTGTGGAAATGTTACAAGCAAGTGGCGGTGGGTTGCTATGGAAAGGCCTCATTCGTTGGACACACGCGACGAACGCGATGTCGCGGAAGTTGGGCGCCCTGCAATTTCCGACGCCACTGCTACAACTGTTGTTTTTTGCTCTATTTAACGGCTCAATCGTGGGTGTGAGGGAAGGTATAATCTTTTTCTGCTGGTTCAGAATTCCTTCCATCTCTTCCCTAAACGCTGTTCATGCCTACCACAATACCAAGACGTCGCTCCGCAGGATGTCTCGTATGTCGCCTCAGGGGAAAGGTACCATCTAACTTTCAACAGATTTCCTTGCAGAACCTTACTAGACATCGGCTACTAGGGATGCACACGTCCTCCCGGAAGCTTTGCCTGCACGGACTGCAGCCGTCTTCGGTTGCGATGCCATGAGCGAGTAGGGCCTGTCCCAGTTGGGCTAAGGGTGGGTATTTCTTGGTGGCATTACGGACTACCAACATAACTCAACAATTACGCACAGCGTCACTATGCTTGTGAGGCTGCTCACGAAGAGATCCGCCAGGCTATTGCAACGGCGACGTCTCGCACCGCTCACCGTAAGGGCCAAAATGCAATAAGTCACCATGTTTATCTCAGTGGCTTTTCTCATAGATCCACTGCCCATGACTGAGAGCTTTTCGCGTTTACTGGAACAGGCCACATTAAGCCGGTTCAATACCCGAGCCGCCCAGGCACTCCGATACCAGGAAGCCTCACCTCAATGCCAGGCTGAACTAGGTAACGCGTCGACCCCCCCAACTCCCCCTGTCAGCAGCCCTGAAGCGATGGAGTCCAACGTGTCCTCTCTGTTTCCGACGTACTCTTCAAATTCCATCCCGGATTTTGATCCGCTATTTGAATGTTTTATGGATAATTCTGCAGCATTGTTGGATGACGCACCGGATCGTATTGTGTATCATGGGCCCTTGGGTCCGTCAAGGATCGCCGGCCGAAGCGTCGACGGTTCGGAAGGAGATGGCCATCAAGCGAATTCGTCGACACCTGTATTTCTTGATTCACACCCTCCGCCATCACCCCAGCAGGACGTTCATCTAATCATCGAGAGCCTGAGACCATTCCTATGGTACTGCGGATACGAGCTTGTCCACAGGTGAATGCGTTACAATGTCGTTGGACGCCTAAGACGATGTGGCGCAACTCGTTTGGCCGCTACACCATTAGAGAATCATTCTGTCCTGACTTTCTCGTAATGTTGTATGGTAGTTGGCACGAACTGTTATCTCAATTTATTCTTTCTGACTACATACCCCTTTTCGCCTGACTGCACGTAATCATTTCGTCGTTGCTGGGGTGAAGCAGTTACCGACATAGGCGATAAGAATGGCAAACATAAGTTTTCCGCACCAGGATTTTTCACCACACAAATCTCTTTGTCGATGTCTCACCAACCCATGGTATCTCTTCCCATCATGAACTCTCAGTCCCTTTCTTGACCATCCAGTTCGTTTGTCAAGCTATCAAGCGCATTCTTTCCACCATTTCACCATTTCAGGGGCGCTCTCCCACAGGCCATTCTTTCTGACTACGACCCAAACCAAGTTCATTGTCTATCTCCTCGGCTCATTATGTGTATGTACGTGCATCTGATCCTAACTGGGACCGGAGCCAACCTGTACCCCCTGTTCTGCGGATGCGACGCATCATTGTTCTTGACGGTGGCAAACTGAATCAACGACATCCAACAGCCAATGAAACTATGCCAGAACATAAATACGTCCGTTTTATCGGTTCCATTTGTTTTAGGTCCAACATAAGAGTGGGTTTGTATGTTGTTCATCGAAGACGCCCGGGAAGAAAACGAATTCCAGGAAATATCTCGATATTCTGTTGCAGAGCACACACAAGGGATGGTTGGGATGCTTGCTCTCGACAACTTTGATCGCCAGCGTCGACTGCATTATCTATATGTTGGATGTTGAGCATGTGCGTGCGGCCGCACAGGAGCTTTGCAATTCTGTTTTGCATCGTTCCAGAAAAGGCGGAAATTAATCGATACAAGGGATAGACAGAGAAGTCTGAGGGGGGAAGGGGCTTGAGTTAATTTCCTCGTCCTTTCCCTACTCTTGCGGAAAGCGGAAAACAATGCGACGCATGTAGGGCTTGATGTGCTGCCGTGCGACCCTCGATTTTCAGCGATACAAAAAGCTGAGATCCGAGCTGCATCCGTGCGACAGAGGAGCGGAACATTCGAGTGCAAGGTTTCCAGGCTTAGTAGGGGAAAATCTATGTAACGCCGCGTTCTTACCTGCGGATCGTTTTCAGAACACTCTAGCCATAGGAGCAGGCCAAGATTCAACACATGGTGACAAAGCAAGGAGAGGAAGGTGTATGAGGGACACGGCAGCGATCGTTAGCGATTGCCGGATCGTGTCATTGCCAGATTATGTCAGGTACTGCTTATGTAAGTGCAAAGGGTAACAGACGTGGATTGCATAATCATGAAGCCTGTTACAAGAAGCAGCATCATCAACAACGAGAACTTTTAAGCTTTGCGGAACTGCACGCAGAATCCAGAAACCGGCTAATATACCACAATAAGCTGACAGCACGTCAATGTACACGATCACGAATTGAATATATGACACAAATGTATTTTCATGAATGCTCCAACAACGCGCAATGAGCATGAGGTTATTGGTTGGGGAGTGTTTGATGTTCTCCAGAAATCATCTGAAACAGCACACGGGGATAGCTATGCAGTTTTTATCCAAATGGCTTCGTTCATAGATAACCGAGCGGTGATATAAGTACTACTAGTACTAGTAGCTAATGTAATAATGGAATATTAGATAAAAGTAATACTATTACTGTTGTTTGATGTTAACGAATGACATGGGGCGGATGGTGCGCGCTGCTACACGTGGAACGCTGCAGCGTTGGGTGGAGATAAAGCAAGGTAGAAGTGGCATAAAGATATGAACAGTAATTGGCGTACCAGCGCACCGTCATGGCACGCTCCTCCAACAATCTTCGCTGGGGTGGATCCCTGACGCGATCCATAAGAATGCAGGCATATAACCCTTCGCACCACAGCTGTAAATAGTGATGACCTTGGAGCTAGCCATTTTCACACTTCATTCCCACATCAACGAGGTTGTGTTCAGTGGTGGTGTGCATGTGGCGAATACAATCGTCTCCAAGTTCCAATATATCGCAGCAGTAGCTGCGCCTACACCCCACACGGTTCCAAACCTAGATAGAAATCGAGGAATATCCGATCGTCTCCCCTTCGTGATCTTCTTTCGGCCAATGTAGTGTCATGCGCCCCCACCTCGCAAGCTCATTTTCAGTCGTAAGAATGTACGCCTATCGAATAGATTGCCGAGAAACGAGGAGGGAGAGAGTCACAGCAGACAAGCACATATACACCATCAGTCGAGCGTCAGGGAACAAGCCCAAGGAGCCGCACGGCCGGAATCGGCCTTGAGTCGGCCCCATCGTTTACTCCGGTCTCAATAACTCCACCAAAGAGCAACAGCCTCAATGCCCTTAATCTTCCGTGGCCACCTTGGATCAGACAACGACGTCGAGCGGCTAGCCAGACCCGTGGCAAGGGTCCAGAGACTAGGCAGGTGGCCAACCTCGATATATCGGAGCCTCGGCGTCCAAGGTGACCGGAAATGGGGGAATGAGCAAGATCACCTCTATCATAATGTATTTGGTGAGTTCGGAGAAAATGTCACGGAGGGAAACATTCAATGGAGTAGCTCTGATAATGCAATCCCTTACAGATTTGAAAACCATCGAAGGGTAATCAATTGAGGTGCAGTTCACCCTACCCGAGGATTTCAAATTCAAGTGGCTTCACATCCACCCTTGAAGCGTTCCACCAGGGTTAGCTAACATTCTGACTTTTGGTTGGGGCACTCAGCGAGACACTCGAACGGGAGGGAGAACAGAACTAGTTGACATTATAGCCCGCACGGCAGTATAAGTAGCTAAAGTATGTAATAAAAGGATATCGGACAAAAGTGATAAGGAAATTGCACCTAAGCGCTACATGTGGAACGTAGGCAACAGCGAACCATGTAACACATGGTCAAGAGGTATCATATCAATAACCGATGATACGCGTACCGGCGCGTCATCATGGCTTGTTGTCCAACACTGACCCTTGGCAAACATATACCATGCCGTACTGGCACTGAATTGAAAACTCAATGCCCCGAACACATCAATCCACTTACACACGTTTCCAACGTATGTATACAACCAACCAGGGCTAGCTTCTCAATAATCACAATTAGTCAAATGAAGGGCCTAGGGCCTGGGACAAGGGCAAGGGAAGACATTGTAAGCGGATGAAAATGGATACCGGAAACTCCATCGCATTGGCTTACCTGTTGTATAATGCAAACGATCGCCAGTCACTCAAATTAAGCTTCCAAGGCTCGATCGCAGGCTCCTGAGTAGCGGTAAGGCTATTAAAGTTATCAAGCGTGGATCCGGGAAGCAAATAGCCCTCGAGCGGTTCCACTGGTGTTGCGTTCATGTTGGTAGCATCCACGCTCTGCGCGGGGGCTTGAGGGATCATAAGTCGCGCATATTCATGTGTCGATGATGGAGGCAGCTGAGGCTGAGCCGCCTCATAGGTGCAGTGGTCACGTAACCCGAATCCCGCTTCCTTAGCCTAAGGTCCGGCCATAATCAGTTATGAGCGAATTGGGATATTTCCATTTATAAACATACAAGCGCACGGACTTTCTCCATAAGTTGCCTAATATTATTGGAAGGCACATTTTTCAGGAGATCGCGCTTGTGGTATGAATGTAACCCTGAAAAAAAAGCTCAGCGATGCCATATACCGATATGAAAAATGGTGTGCTAACATGCATATGCATTGTCTGCATGATGTCACCCGATGTAAGAAACTTGCCGGTACACTTTTACTGAAACGACTTGCCTAATAAATCCTCCCCTACCGAAGACGTGAGCAATGAACAAGAAGAGAACGCCAAAAGAGCTTACCAAACTGCCAGTAGGGCTCTTCTAACTTAGACAGCATCTCTGATAGGAGGATGGTAGCCATGATGGTGGCGAGACTAGGGTCCTCGAACTCTTCTCCAAAAGCCCGTTTTGCTTTCTGCAAGAGCTCCCGAAACTCATACGGTCCTAGGCTCTTGCGAAGGAGGCAGAAGACCCAATGTAACATAGGACTGAAATGTTCATGACCATCGCGCTTTGCCTCCATGGGACGCATTGAGCGCTCCGTGAACCGATCTCGGTCGAAAATTCCTGGAAAATGGCTTTCCGCAAATTCAACACCGTCCAAGATCCCGGCGTCCTCTTGAAAGAGTGGGTGAAATCAATCGAGTCATCACGACTCGAAAGGATGAGATGCCACACCTGACGGTGTCACAAGCAGATTGACACTAGAGCTACACTGGAACGGCGTGCCAGCGCCGTTCGAAGGAGGCTCAGACAGCGGATAGTCGCACTTGGAGATCGGGGTAAACATTCGAAACCCGGCTTGATTCTGGGAGACTCACAGAGACTTGCAATCTGTCACAAACCGAACACTTCCCGCCGTCAACGGCCCAGTCCCGATCACAACCACGTTTGCTGTACGAACGTGGGTTCTTACTTTGTTCTCCAACTATAGGTCGTGGGCGTCTCGCACCTTCGCTTGCATTGGGTACAGGCATGTCTATGGTATTGTTTACGCCGTCTGCCCCCAGCACCTGGATGGGGGCTTCGTGGTGCCAAAGAGTCGGGCAGCATGGAGGAGATGAAGGGACGCTGGTCCCTTGGTATTTAAGGGCAGCCATTCCGAACGGCGGAATATGTTGCGCAACTGAGAGCGCGCCTTAAGGCATTCACATGGTGGCTGCTGCACGAAGTGTTGGCTCTGGGGACGAAGACATCTTCATGCGCAATAGCTTCTCTGAAGACGCGCGCGATGTTCAGAAGATTCGGAAGTTGTCGAAACGATGCGTGTGTCAATATTACAGGAGGCGGAAAGCTCGCCCCATATTGGGTTTCTGATAGCAAGTCCTATGTAGTACCGCATGCACAAGAACCATGGATCGTTGCTGATTGTCGCTGCGCAGTCATATAGCCAGCACCCGTCGCAACGACATTTAACCCCTTTTGGACCTCAGTACCCAGTTGGGAGTGACTGGTTTTGTGATGAGTGGAGGCTATCTTGCCTCCCCGGCCCAATTTTTTGACGCCGCCATGAGTCCACTGCTGTGCAAGGAGGTGGGCGCCATCTGATCAGTCAGGGTCACGATGTGTTCGTGTAAAATGCACCCGAATCAATAACGTCTTCCAACCCCCGCTGCCAGTCTAACGGACATGACCATTGAGGACGAGGGGCTGATAACCTAAGTTTGTCCAAACATAGACGGGTTTCCATGACGCCATTTGAAACCAAGCTGAATAAAGAACCTTTCTAGCTCTTAATGGGCCTAAGTCTACTCTATGGGAAGTATGGGGGCCGCGAGGATGAGGGATGGGGGGATGAGCCGTATTATACAGGCGCGCGCCTCGGATCCGAACCGTTTCATAGCAACGCGCGTGAAAAGCGAGGCCGAAATACGGAACATTAATTCCCGCTGCCTTTACCATTCCCAAGCTACAGGAAACTCTGCGATATGAAAAACGCAAAGTGTGCATAACGGGGGTTCATGACACTGTTTACTAAAACAATGATGGAAAATTATATTAGAATTACTTCAGGGAATGGAAGACGCGGACCGGCAACACTTTATCTATCTCGCCTTTGCCGGCGGGAAACCACAGGATCAAACAACTTTGTCCGTGCAAGGTCGGATTGGGGAATTCCCTGAACTCTGGTCTTATCTCGGCAGCATCCGGCCTCGTATTCGTCTGTAGATGGCAGTGTCCTGGAGTAGGACCCCGGCATGCTCCGAGAACCCCCCGATCCAGGAAAGGGCCGAAAATCAGCGCTCAGCGCCAGAACTCCGATCCAATGAAGGGCCAAAGTTGACTTTTTTGGGAAAAATGATATAGCCCATTGAGGGCCTTTTACGCCGGGTAATACCAAGCCTCGATCTGGAAGAGGGCCAGCCTTGGCGGCTGTATATATGCATACATTAGAAATATATTTGGAAAATTATTGAAGGTGGCAAGCGGAAAATTTTCGGCCCCCTCCAACGTCGTTTTGAGATGTATCCTGCTCTGCTGGTACCGCTAGGATTTCAGAAAAGGATTTATGGACTTTCCTCAACACCTGTCTCTGCACTTCCACCCACACCCCATCTTGGAGAACCAAACCCGGATATCATCCTCCGCCTCAGTGATAATCCTCCTGATGTGTTGGAAGAGACCGAAGAGACTGAATCCGTCAAACTACTCTGCCATATACTGTCAGAAAACCTTCCCTGCCAAGAGAGGTGGAGGAGTCTTCTTGCTCACGTCCATCAAGAACCAAATGCTTACCTCTCTGTTTCGCATTCTCAGTTTCCAAACTGGAACTTCCCCCTATGGCTCCTTACATTTCTCGATTCCGCATCTCGGTATTCATGCGACTCAAGTGTTGAGGACTGGAGAAAAAGCCTGAGTTGGCTAGAGTCGCTGCAGGAGGCATGCATGGTGGACGCCCATCTTAGGGAGTTGCGCAGCCAAGCCCTACTCCATCTCCAGGTGTTTCCATACAACGAGACTATGAGGGACATCTATGAGGAAAAAAGCACCTCCGACCTTCAATTTCTAGTTGGGGACCGGTGGATCAATAACTTCATTATTGATGCAGCTTGTCACCTTGTCAACAGAATCACGGCACAACATGGTTCTAGGACATTTGCGTTACCAATTACCCGCTGCACTGCCATCATAGATGCCTTTTCCGATGTCCCATCTCATAAGGGGGCTGTGGAGGTCCTAAAGCTGGAAACGGATCTTGAGCGCGAGGCCCGTGATGGGCGAGTCCACGCACTTTTCATGCCACTTCATATCAATGGGAATCACTTCGTCGTGATGAAAGTGGGCTTCGAAGAGAGATTGCTTACATATAGTGACTCGAAATCTCCTTCCCTCCCACATTGCCCAAAACAGACTCTAGTCGCAATCAAAGGCTGGCTATCCTCAGTGTCCGCGATGTCTGGTTGGAATTACCATGCCAAAGAAATTTCTCTGCCATACCAGGATGACAGTACATCGTGTGGAATAATAGTTATTTCAACTATTGCTGCCAGAATACTCGGGCATGAGGATTGGTCAAATAAAACCCGATTTCACCACCGTCTTGCTTGGTTTTTATGGATTACTCATCCCAATGAAGAACCAGTATGCATCTCCCACAGTTAAATCGCAGCAGAGCTACTCAAAACCAATTTTCCAGGAGTTGGTGAGAATGCTTTTTGACGCAAAACTTCGAGAAGTTGAAGTGAGCAACCAAATCCCAGTCAAGAGTCCTACACACGAGCATGGGAATGAATCCGATACAGATGTTGTACCTGAAGGCCAGGAGAAAAAACCGGGCCATCCACACAGTAATAGCAGCCTCAGGAAGAGAAGTGCCAATCAACAAAGCTTGGCCATGCTGCCCTCACGCTGCCCGGCTCAAAATGAACATCGGAACAATTGAGCGTGCAATTAAGAAGTTTCAGGAGGGCTTGCAAGAGGGTGTGCTGAATCAGGGTGAACACTAATATTCTATGTTCTTGTACAAATGGTGTTCTAGGCATCGTTGCGGTGGCGCAAAGGGCTGCCAGCGAAAATATATATATATATATGTCTGATCGATTTGAGGGCCAAATTAGAGTTTTTGGAAATGTTTGACTTGTCAGAGGGCCTCAAGTGGGGTCTGGAGACTCGAATTTTGAGGGCCGAAATGAGGCCCCTCCGAACGGACATCTGACGGAGTATGCCGGGGTCCTCCTGGAGTTCAACAGCCTTTCCGGGATATTAGCCGTTTCCGAGCCTAATGGCCAGCCTGGCGAGTATACATATATCGCGGAGCCAGATATACTCAGTCTCGATCGAGTCGCATCTGACACCTCTCTCCCCTGTCAAATGTATCCTACTTGCACTTGCGAGACGAGCATCCTATTCAAAGAACACTGTACGATGGTGTGATCAGATCTATACGCTTGATCAGTCGAAAAAGTCTTATGTTGCTCTCAGCAATCTTACTTCTTTGGTGCAGCGCAGTTAGCTTATTGCCTGAGTATGCGGTTCCCCTTGTTGTACTTTGCCCTAATTAGGGCATAATGATGTTTTATCGTCCCTATCGATCGTATTACTACATTAACCAAAGGGCGGGTGTGCAGGCCCGCGCAGCCATGCATGTCCAACGTGGTACAATAGTCTTTGGCGCAGAGATTTTGCTGCTCTTGTGCTAGCGCTTCAGCATCACAAAGCCCAAGTACACCTCCTTTCGCGCTCTAGTATCTCCCCTGTTTCTTCGAACGAGCTACCGGAGGTATTAAAAACAAAAGGGTGTTGCTATCAGTGTTCCGCAGCATGCTTAGACATTACGCTCGTTAATTCAGATATCCTGCGCAAGGATTTTTCCCTCAAACCCTTAGTAGCCGATCGAACACCCCGTTGTTCCCGCATCCCATCCTGCACAACGAACCACATTCCCTCTTCCTCACTCTCATGCCCTCCAGTCAGTAACTCGCGCTTATACAGCTGACCGAGCCCACGCTTCCAGACCCCAGCAATGCCTGACGCCATTGACGGCATATCACTACAAGAGCGTCCGTTATCCAGTCCCAACCCACGCCGCGGATATCTCAATAGCGCTGGGTGCGCGTAATTTAGTCATGCTACATCCTTCTCTGCCCTGTTTTTCTTTCCGCTCCTATGGGACCTGTAAGCAGGAAACTTGCTCCAGATACCACATCGACATGCAGTTTCTCTTTCCACCGGCTCTCATATAAGACACTTGGTCGCCTTCTCATGTCGGAGCCAAGGTATATGTCGCTGAGAACTTTCCCCAACCCAACATTTCAATCATCTATCATGTCATTTGCCCACGCAGCAACTCCCGATACACGAGGCACCACTGCTGGGTGCCTAGTGTGCGACCTCAGGGGCGAGGTACAAGCGAACGTTCAGCCTTTCTTGCGTCGTCTGATCAGCCATCCCTTAGATATGCTTACGCCCTCCCGGAAGCCACGTCTGCATCGATTGCCAAAACTTCCGGGTACAGTGCCATGGGCAGGGGCCGACTCCAGTTGAGATGAAGGTAGGGTGTTACCAGCGAGTCACAGACTGCGAACATAACTCAAAAATTGTGCAGAGTCACTATTCGTATCAAACCGCCCGCGAGGAGATCTACGAGGCCATTAACAATGTGAATTTCCGCACCACTCACGGTAAGAGTCAAAATGTAACTGGTCTGCAGTTATCTCAATGGCTTGGTCGTTCATAGATCCCTTGCCCGCGACCAAGAGATTTTCGGATTTACTGGAACAGGCAAAGCTGGGCTTAGCCAATACCCTACTAGTCACTCAGGCCCAATACCAAGGAACCCCACCCTGCTGGCAGAGTGGCACGTCGACTCGTGCAGCTTCCTTCGCCAGCGCCTCGGGAATAATGGAATCGACACCCTTTGAGCCCATCCCCGAATTCGCCCTACCCCTATTCCCGGCCTACACCTCAAATCCTATCCTAGATTTCGACTCCATGCCCGAGCCTGGACATGTCAATTCCATGACTCTCCTGGACGGCGCTCCAGATCATGTGGTGTACTTTGGAAACTCGAGCTTGTCAGGGACTACCGAGCAGAACATGCACAATTCGGAAGAACACCCTCATCATCTAAGTCCACTCACACCTGCGTGCCTTAATCCATGCGCTGCCTCGTCACAAATTCAACCCGACATTCATGTAATCATCGAGAGCTTGAGGCCGTTCTTGTGGCACTACGGATACAAGCTTGTTCGTGTCAAGTGAACGTGTTGTGGTGTTGTTGGAGGGTGGAATGCGATGCCGTGAAATGTTATGATCTTCCGCCGCTACATTAGAGAATTATTTTGCTGCTGGGTGGCCGATTACTTCATGATGTGTCTGCGATATGCGTTCTGGTTAGCGCTAACTACTATACCGTTTATTAGCTAGTATACCCCACTTAATTTCGCGACGCCCTCCTAACCAACTGTATACATTTTTCGTTCCGAGCACTGCACGCGTCGTGAATTGAAACCGTTGGTCATCTTCGTGAAGCTGAAGCAATTACCTACTCGAGCCGTAAGAAAGCAAACCCCAGTGCATAAGTATGGACCCCCACACCGTAGAAGCCATTGCATGGGGTTCGACCAACAAAAATAAATATATAAAGAATATAGGGCATGCACGCGATGTACAGTAAACCCTTTATACCGGCACTACTGCACTCTTTAACACAGCTGATCTTTGATCTTCATGTCCCCTCCCACCACGAACCTTCCAAGCGCCTCTGGACCACTGCATTTCTTCGATGCTTACATTACATCTTCTTTAGCTGTTTCAGGGCTTCATCATGAAAACCGGTCCCCGAGCCCTGACAACACATGTATGACATGACGAAATGACAATATGATTTGGCCAACTCCGCTACAGTCAGCCAAGGTCATAACTGCTAAATAAGACCAAACCCAAAGCAACCACATATTAAACAAAGGAAATACAAAGATGCTTGCACCAAGGACACCAAGGAAGGGCTAAAAGACAATGATGATGCTTCCGCTCAATAGTGGCCGCGGTGTTCCAAATATTCCTGTCCCTCGTTTGTACAGGATTTCTTCTTCGCTGAAAACATCTGGGTATCCATTTGTTCCTATCAATGCCAACACTAAGTCCGTAGCATAACGTGAAGGTATCATTCCCGACCCTCTTGACCACCCTTCGGATGGGCCCTGTCTAGACTGATCTTTGTCGGACAACGTGTTCTACTCGTACGCACGTAGCCGGGCGCGAAGTTGCTGATTCTCTTCAACAACAGCTTGTAAGCGCTCGTTCGCCTCTTGCAGTGCAAGTTTGGTTTCTGCAAGGTCTCTCGCGCTATCCTCTTGAATTTCGCCAGCTCCCACTGCGACACCTAGTAAGTCGAAACCTCAGCCTAGAATTGTTTACTAGAATCCACAGAACTGACCCCCAACCAACTTGACCAGCCGCCAGAGACGCAGGATAATAAGCAAAGCGGCGAGCTCCCTTTCTTTTCCCCTCAGCACTACCTCCAGGACGAATGTGGTAATTATGATGACGCCATCGAAGAAATGCAAACTGGCGTGAGGTGCAGGTCCGAACGGCCAATATTTCTTCCAACCGAGTGACCATATTGTGAGTGGAATTTCAAGAACGAATAGACAATTTATGACGAGGGATATGAGCGCTGTCACGTTGAGCCAGATAGGTGCGTCTTCACCCTCTACGGGTGTGCATGTAGGTGATAAGAGAGAATAGGCCACTACAGGGAAGCTCAGCATTGGGTAAGTCATAGTATCGAGTACTCAACGGTCAGCTAAAACACACGCAGCATCTATAGCAATCTTTCGGTCGAGTAAGTAACCATGGCCATGCCAGCAGAAGCAAACCGAGTACCAGTAAGATGATTAACGTATGTGTACGAGGCGATTCCAAGGTCTCCGCAGTCCATTCCCGCCACTGTTTGTCTCTGCTTTTGTCCCCATTCTCTAGATCATAATCTTGTCTGGGAAGCAGAGGTTCAGCTTCAGGGGGGCCTGACATGGCCACGCACTTATTCTTAGGTCTCGATTGGATTTCTGGCGATCCCCACGATGCGGCAAATGCCGACGCAGAAGTCACGAGAACAATCCAGCCACGACTATATATATTCATCAAGAGAGATAATCCGTGCCGTGCTCTGGATCAGTCACAGGAGTGGATTCAGGACGCTCGTAGCAAAGGTGGCACTGAACAGGGCCGTTTCTACTTAAGTATGCTGCCCGATTGAATGCGTTGAATGTGGATCGTTCCAGTATTCGCTTCCAAGCGCGACCTGTGTGAATGCAAGAAGTAGGCAGGATTAGCGTTGTGCCGGGCCTGAGTACCGAGGGTATGACGCGCTTCAATGTCAACATGCCTTTGGGTGGTGGGCAGCCTCGTTCACTATTCTTCTGCCAGATTTGCTCAAGTACTGCTGCTTCGCTCAAGCACAAACGAAGGTTCAGATCCTTAGGTACCATGGCTACTGATTGCGGGGCCCCAGCCTATGTTTTCGGATCTTACCACTTGGTGCTGGACCATACTGTTCCACTTCTTCGGTTGGCGACGTGAAATAAATGTAGAAGATCCCCACATGGATCAACCTTTTGGAGAGAAATTAGTTCGGAGTTGTTGTGCCATGATGTAAGTGTCAGATGGTTCTCTGGTCATTGTGCGAGGTCGAGTGCCTTTGTACTCCATGACCATTGCAAATCCTTGCGAGCCACGACACATGAATGAGGTGGTGCCTTACCTGATTTTTGACCAAGCAATGCAAGCTGTTCTACTCACATCGTTCGTCCCACGTGCCTGCAGTCTGGGACACTGAAATCCGGTACCATACTTGACGTTTCCGACAAACACTCATTTATAATCCCGCCTCACCTCCAACCGCAGCGATTATCAGCGGAAACGCATTACCGTTAAGTTGCCCCCTTTTAAAGCGTTTCTAAACCCCCCAGCTTTTCGGGGAATTCGGCATTTAGGGATGGAGCGTACTAGCGAACCAGCTCTTCCTTGTAGTGAGATTTCAGTGTGGAGAGCCAATAAGATGCGGGGAAACTTCCGTCCGAAAACTGCACTGTATTCCGATCTGCGCTCGACTGTACACACGTTGCCCACGAAATTATCTGTGGGTCATGGGGCGTGTCCCATAGCGTATTGCGAAGGGCGTCAGCGTCATAGATATTGGATTGGAAATCAAGGAGTAACCACGACATTCCGACATCCGAAATACACACCCAACGTTTGGAATGGCCCGTTGGCAGACAACCTTACGGTTGAGGTGGACATGAACGGCAGCGCTTACGCTCACAGACAATCGTTTGCTCGCGATATGCCGTGTCCTCTGTGAAATTCGCCGGACCTACTTCGCCGCGCTTATGACAGGGGTACCCTTTCCGATTGTCAAGTGACTTCAGCGGAAACGTGCCACATCTGTCTGTGATCCATGGCTAACGAATCGCCTGCTTCGGCACATCAGGCGCCCGAGGGCCTTTCTGATTCGGCTGAGCTTCGTCGCAGCACCACAGTAGCATTTATACTTCCGACTAAACACCCCAATTTCCGAAGAGCTCAGGCAAGTTATGACTTAGGTCGACGATGAGCCGCATTTACGCTATGGTTCATGCAGGAAGAGGCCCGTAGCTTGAGCGAGGCTCTTCTGGCGAATCGCCGTGAAGTGAGGGTCGACCTAGTAAAACTGGTCTGTCGGCGTTATTCCAGCGATTGACCGTGCCAAAGTTGAGACCTTGACCCAAGCTGCATAAGATAGAAGGGGAGGCATCCAGGTCACTGAAGGAGGCTGCAGATACACCATCAGGCCCAGTAGGTTGCAATCGAATCCCTTATCTGGTCCTAAAGCGGCTTTGTTTTAGGAATCGGAAAAGGCCATTGCCGACTTTCGTCGAAAAGCCGCCGACTCTCTCACTTTCAGGCAATACGCAAGTCCATACTCTTTCTTTGTGGCTTCATTCCCTGATAAATTTCGATCAGCTCACGTCATTAGATAAAAGTATAGAAGAGATCCGCAGCCTAGCTCACAGTCAACCCTGTTATGAGAGAACTGGTTACAAAAGTGGGCAATAATTTTGCGGTAGAATCCACATATCTGATGCCTTGATCTCTTTCGTGATAGGTGTTGGGGACTGGTGTCAGGTGAATCGAACTTCTGCCCAAGAGTTACCTTTTTGTGAACCTGATGTCTTCCAGGATGTTCTGAACGCTTATGACACTGTTATCACCGCGGTGTCAGCCGTTACCGCCCTTGGAGCTGGTTTGACGTATACTACCATTTTCTCGTGAGTAGTACTTCATCTTGCGTTGTATTTGGCGTCTAATTCGGTTAACCTCAAGCGCCCAGAAAGGAAATGTGACATACATGATGTGGGCCTTCTCCCTTTTCACCATTGGTCTCGTTACCATCACCTGCAGTCAAGCAATCCTTAAGTGGGGAGCTACGCGCACTCAGCACCCTTTCTTGACGGTCGGGTTGTGGGAGTTCTTTGTCGCCGTGGGGGTGTTCTCCGCGGTTGGCACGCTGATTGCCGCGTTTTGCCTCCTCCTGATCAGTGTGTATAAGTTCAATGTGAATGACGGCATCGAGTCGAGCGGCTCCTCCAAGACCCCTGCGGCGGTAGCTTTCGCGGTATGTACAACTACCCGTGTCCGGAGTGTACCTCCTGGTGTTCTGACTGTGTGTACAGGCGATTGGCATCAGTCTCGGTGTTATATTAATTATCTTTGCATTGTTTGCCGTGGCCCATAATATCAAAGCTTTAGTGTGGCAAAGGTCAATCGATCGTGCCAGTGCCAAGAAGAAGCTTCTACAAGATTACCCAGACTGGCAGGTCTGAAAGCACTCAGTTGGTTGTATTTTTAACGACACTCTAGAATCCTATTTCTTCCATTGGCTTATGTGTTGTTGACGATTATGAAACCTAGTTTGAAGTTGCGTACTTGTACTCGTTATTAGTAGCATACGTCGTGTTACGGATGACTTGAGGTGGATACTGGTGTGTATAAGCATTCGCGTGGAACGTGGTAAATAATAAGGCATGCGCTTACAAATGCCGATGACTTGGGCTGGGCTGGAATAGATAAGAGTGTGGAGCTGAGTCCTCAAGGCTCATCCTTCCCTTACTCTTAGTCTCCTCATCACAACGATCATCCATTCGACCATCCTCATCCTCGCACTCCTCTCCATGTCTTCTACATCTGTACAGTTGCTTTGTCCTCCCTCGCGCAATATATCAAAAAACGCTTTCAGAAGGATTCACTAAAGCCATCATTACTTTGAACCATACAGAACCGGTGACGCTGTTGGTCCTAGCATTATAACAACGCTCACCTGGCGAATTACACAAATATCGGTTCCCTTGCACAGGCACTACGAACTTACGCAAGAATTATTCCACCCAAGCTAGCTCACTAAATGCTGGGGGTTCGGCGAAGTCCCGACCGAACCCATACATCTCTGAATCGCATACGCGGCGCGATCCTTTGGCAGAGCTTAGCAAAAGGGCAAAAAGCAGCAGGCACTTGCGACAGTTATCTATGAAATTCAAATTGGGTGGCGAGTTGAGCGTGATTAGATGAAAGGTCACGAGGCCGAGGTGGCTTAAATTAAATATTATGTTTTGTGGTGCAAACGCATGATTTCATTGCCAACGTTTGGAAATTAACCCCTTCTCGTACCACCCCGTCGCACGCTAACAATCTTCGTATCAACCACCGAAAGCTCTCTTTTCGCTAGGGAAACACAAACAGATACGCCTGTAATCCACTCTCCCTTCGCAAACATGGCTCGTGTACCTGTCTTAGGGCGTCTTTACTGGTAGGGCATTGGATCTCACTCAGAGGAGCTCGTGTGTTTAGTGCATGTTGTCTCAGGGGCGAGTACATGGCTCTCCTGGGCGCCATATCTGTCCTCCTTCTCGAGGGCGTAATTCGTCTCTTGACGATGGTATGCCCCTGTCTTCCCCATGCTGGGTGTATGCACTCTCATCCTTTCATTCTTTCTTCGCACAGTGTATGCCAGACATCCTCATTGACTGGTTCTATGAGACATCCCGCTGTATCTTTCATCATTCTCATTACGCCTTACTCGCCCCTCGGACTCCTGAAACTGAAGCTAGAGCAGACCATGTTGAGGCTATACGATCTGCCGTCAACTTCGAGCGACTTTGTGCAATTCATGGATATGTTGCCGAAGATCACATAGTTCGCACTTCAGATGGCTACTTCCTCTGTCTTCATAGGCTGTGCACGAAAAGGGGTCAACGACGAGCGAGGCCGGGGGTTCGGACGGGGAAACCGGTGGTGTATCTTCATCACGGATTGTTGATGAACAGCGAAGTTTGGGTCTGCCTTACCGACGAACAAAGAAGCATTCCATTTGTGTTGGTGGAGATGGGGTATGATGTTTGGGTGCGCCATGGCTTCGCATGGAGCTGTTGACGCTGGGAAACTAACGGTGCTCTTCCTAGTTTGGAAATAACCGTGGTAACAAGTATTCCAAGAAGAATATGACGCTCTCCCCGAATACCAACAGTTTTGGGACTTCTCGATGTAAGAGTTCCACGCGTTCTGTGGTACAATGCGGATTAATCCCTATTATAGAGACGATTTGGGCATGACGGATATTCCTGAGACATTGGAATATATCCTCCAGCTCACGAAGCCTACATCAGGGAGATTAAGCTACATTGGGTTCAGCCAAGGCTCTGCGCAGGCGTTTGCAGCTTTGAGTGTCCATCCTCAATTAAACGACAAGATTTCGGTATTCATCGCTATTGCGCCTGCATTCAGTCCGAAAGGTGTCCGCTCCGATTCAGAAGTATACTCACTTACTTACGTTGTCCGGACTCTTGCTTTCTATGTCCAGGTTTAGCGTCCAAGTTGGTGGACGCACTTATGAAGTCGTCGCCAAACTTCCTTTTTTTGTTCTTTGGGCGCAAATGCATTTTACCCTCAACCGTCATGTGGCAATCCATCTTGTGTAAGTCCCCGTCTCTAAATCATTAATTTTAGCCACGATCGCTAAGCCCATGTCACAGATCCACCAATATTCGTCCAGACCATCGATACTGCTCTTGTTTTCCTGTTCTCATGGTATTCACGCAACATCTCACAAGAGCAAAAACTGGCGGCCTACGCTCACCTGTACTCGTTTGCGTCTGTTAAGTCGGTGGTCCATTGGTTCCAAATTATGCGCACGGGTGTATTCCAGATGTACGATGATGATGCGCATTCGTTTTATTCCAAGAATTTCTATCATCCTGTCAGGGTATCATGTCTGTCCATTTCCAGGATGATCAAACCGCTGATCGGTGATTCAGTTCCCCAGCCGCAACATCATTACACCCATCGTTCTCCTCTACGGAGATTCGACAGTCTGGTGGACATCGATGCTATGCTTGGTCAATTACCTGATCATACGATACCCAAACCCGTAAGTCTGCCGCAATATCTAGTTGCCCTGCGTGGTGACGCATTTTTACGAGGATAGTTGCATGGATATGAGCACATTGATTGCCTTTGGGGTGAAAATGTGTGAACTTATGGAGCCTTCTTAAGCGTTATCCATTGCTGACGACGCCCTTTCCCCAACAGGTAGACGTGGATGTTATCCCAAAGGTGGTGGAGGCATTGGAGCAATATCAATCCCCTGAAGATGGAAGGAAAAGAGCGTCGAGATGGCACTGAAAGCATATACCATATTCGCCAGGAAAGAATAATTAGGAATTCAAGGACTCCATTATCTCATGCCATAATGTATGATAGGCCACTGGCTCGGATGTACTTTAATATAAATCTTATAGTTCAAGCCGTGGATTGGCCAGCAGGACGCGTGAAAGGCTTCGCCTCGGCTATGTTGACGGAGTAAGGGTGTAGTTGTGCAGAAAGAAAGGTGATGAATAATGATTAAGCATTTTCGTATGCTGCCACAAAGGCTTCTAAGTCGAATTTTGGGTCCTCCGGATTGGTGATAACTGAAATACATGATGTGGGAAACCAAAGTCTTGAAGGCATATCGAAGAAGGGAGGGAATGCAATACGTACGATCAGAATTCTTCGATGTGCTCTTCTCTGCCCATGCTTTTCGTGCCTGTTCCAAAAGGGTTTCGCGTCTGTGTAGCTCGTGTTCTATGGCCTTTTCATTAGCTTTGGCTTGGAGAGTTCGGCGGTGGGCTATGCCGTAGAAGATACCGCCAATTAGGGCCGTATACCGGGCCACCTGTATATATGTGTGTGCATGTTATGCGGCAGAAAAGATGAGGGACATGTTTAAGCTCTGTGGTCTTGGGAGAGCCTGGAAAGAATGGACCTACAGTGAGTGTTGGCGAGGCCATCGGGTAATTTTAGTCTAAGGAAGAAGGGTCGAGGGTCGTTCCCCTAACAAAATAAATATGAAATGAACCCCTCGTCAATGCCTCCGTCTCCCATAAGTACCGGAATGATAACGTACCGGGCAGCAGAGTGGGAAACTAAAGGTTGGGAGGTGAGCGGCAAATCCCGTAATTCAAACTTTGATCCACGTCTTATATTGGACGCGAACTTGTGTTGGCGCGACCCGGCTGAACTTCGACGTCGTATTGCTCCTTCCGCTTTTTCTTTACGGTCCATTTGTGCCACTCGGCTTGAGGGGAGGCGCTTAGACTTTCTTCTTTTACAACCTTATTTCCAACATGGCGTCGACCGATCCAATCTCCTTCACGGTTGTCTGGGGTGATGCCTCTGAACTTCCCTCCACCCAAGAGTTCCGACAAGCGTTAGAAAGGGGCTCAGATGAGCTCAAGCTAGAGACTTTACGGCGTATCATTACTGCTACTCTTAATGGCAGCCCTCAAGTGCGTTGACTCTGTTTTTCTTTCAAATCTTCAAGATTGCACATTTAGTCACGTAAACATAATGGGGTACTTTTACTTATGCTATTTGAATCCCCTATATCGTGTAGCCTCAATTGCTCATGCCATTATTCAATACATTCTCCCGTCGAAGAATAAAACTCTGAAGAAACTTCTCCATACATACTGGGAAGTCTGCCCAAAGCACGATGACAATGGCAAATTGAAGCAGGAGATGATCCTTGTGGTTAATGCTATTCGGAATGATTTGGTGTGTTTATAGAACATCGTCCTGGGCTGCTCTCCCGTTCTGACGTTCGTGTTTTTTTTTGCAACTCGATGTGTGTGTGTATGTGTGCGCGCGCGAGCAGCAACATCCCAATGAATACATACGTGGCGCAACTTTGCGGTCCATCCAAAAGATCAAGGATGCAGAGTTATTGGAGCCATTGATTCCACTTGTCGTTCATGTCTGGTATGTGTGTTTAACGAGGCCCTGAATACAGACTGAGTCCGTATCTATGTGTCTCTTCCAGGAACATCGACATTCCTACGTTCGAAAGAATGCCGTCCTTGCAATTCTAACCATCTACGCGACTTCGAACACTTCCTCCCCGATGGCCCCGAACTTATTCAGATATTTCTGGCTGCTGTATGTCTCGACACCATCCAGTGTTGCTTTCTTCTGCAGAAACGCAAATCGAACTGACAAGCGGCTGTCAGGAAACCGATACGACATGTCTTCGCAATGGTCTTGTTTTCCTGACAAACTGTGCCTACCGAAAGCTGTGGAGAAAGTCCTTTCTTCCATAGATCAAATTCCATCATGGGACGAGCAGATGCAGATGGCAGTTGTCGAGGTGATACGGAAGGATTCTCTTGGGGATTCCCCGAACCGAGTGAGATGCGACTGCTCCCTGACGTTCGCGATAACTCGCTGATGCCCGTCAAATACCAGCCCAAGTATATTCGCATTGTGTATGAGCTTCTGGAATCGAGCTCAGCATCTGTCAAGTATGAAGCCGCTACGACTTTAACGACATTGACATCCAATCCTGCCGCTGTCAAAGGTGAGGGGTGATTGTTCCATTAGCCTCACAATTTTAACGAAAACATTTCATCAGCGTCCGCCACCACCTTGATCAACCTCGCTGCCGGTCAGCCTGACAATAACGTGAAGCTCATTGTTCTGGACCGCCTGTCCGCATTGCATGAGAAGCACTCCGCTGATCTCAATGGTAATGGACCCCTTGTGCTCGATCTTCTTCGTGTACTGTCAAGTCCCGATATGGAAGTGAAGAAGAAATGCATTTCCATCGCGCTTTCGATGATTACCAGCCGTAACGTCGATGAA
Source organism: Cantharellus anzutake (assembly GCF_015039405.1). Taxonomy (NCBI): domain Eukaryota; kingdom Fungi; phylum Basidiomycota; class Agaricomycetes; order Cantharellales; family Hydnaceae; genus Cantharellus; species Cantharellus anzutake. Next base: position 479,939 of record NW_024066960.1, read on the forward strand.
GTTGTTGACTTCCTCAAGAAGCAATTGGTGAAGACTGTTGACTCTGAATTTGAGAAAGTAAGTCTGATGGACGTTTCCCTTCATTGTAACTATGTACCTATTGATTGTCCATAGAGCGGCGAGTATCGACAACTTCTCATTCAATCGATACATGTCTGCGCCATCCGATTCTCCGAGGTCGCAGCCAGCGTAGTACACGCGCTTATGGACTTCTTGGGTGATTCGAACAACGCGTCAGCTGTCGACGTAATCGCTTTCGTCCGGTTAGTCATTTCCTCGGTTCGTGATTCATGATCCAAAACATTTACACTGGTTGCTTTTTTGAAATTAGGGAAGTCGTGCAAAAGTTCCCGAATTTGCGTGCCGCTATCACCAAGACGTTGCTGCAGACGTTCTCTCAAATCAAATCTGGAAAGGTTTTCCGTGGGGCTCTCTGGATTGTCGGGGAATATTGTACCGAGGTTGCAGGTCAGTGTACTCGTGAAAAATATTTGATTACGTGGGGAGATTTTGATTGGGGCGACAAAGAGATTCACGAAGCAATGCAAGAGATCCGCAGGACGATTGGTGAAATACCCATCCTGGCGTCCGAACAAGTAAGCTTTAACCTCTAGCTGTAAATCATGCATGTTAATTTTCCATTTTAGCGATTGCTCGATGAAGCTGGAGGCGACGTTGAACCGGAGAAGAAAGAGGGGACTGGTGCGAGTGGACAACCCCGTGTGCTCGCCGATGGAACGTATGCGACAGAAACTGCGTACTCGAGCGCTGCTGCTGCCCGTCTTGAGGCAGTCAAGGCAGCGTCTAAACCCCCGTTGAGGAGTAAGTGTGTGACCATCATTTTTGGGATCGTATGACTCATAGGCACATGAAGCACTCATTCTCCAGGGAGACTACTTCACGGGATCCGTGCTAGCCACAACGCTCACGAAGCTGGTCTTGAGATTTAGGAAGGTGTCGAAGGATGCGAAGGGTGTCAATGCGCTTCAGGCTGAAGTGATGCTAATTATGACGTCCGTTGTTCGGGTTGGGCAATCCAAATTTTCGTCTGCACCCATTGATGAGGATTCTATGGAGCGCATCATGGGATGTTTAAGAACACTGAGTGATGCCAACTCACAAACACCGAGGAGGTGAGGTGGAAATCATTTTCTTGGAGGACACTAAAGCTGCTTATGCAAAATGGTCGCTACCGAAGAAGTGGGCTGTGTTTCTCTTGACCTCCTTCGACGGTGGTTTATAACTCTGCTTTTAGCGCAAGGCTGCCGAAAAGCGAGAGAAGGACAGCAAAGTAGTCACTGTGCAAGTGGATGATGTGCTCTCTTTCAGACAATTCTCGAAGAAATCGGGGATAGACGCTTTTGATGATGTGAGTGCGACTTCCGCGTCGCTGGACAAATGCCCCTAACTCCTCGAACCATGTTATAGTATGAACAGGACGTGTCAAGGGCAACTGGAGCAGAAGAAGTCAAAGAGGATCTCCTTTCTAACCTCAGCCGAGTGGTGCAACTGACAGGCATGCATACTGTCTATTTGATTTCCATTTCGCTGACCCATCTTCAGGCTTCTCTGATCCAGTATACTCCGAAGCATACGTGAAAGTGCACCAATTCGATATATTACTGGGTAAAGGCAATGGCCTTGGAAGTTGTGCTCACTCATGGATCTTCCCACTCGACAGATGTTCTTATCGTCAACCAAACCCAAATACCCTCCAAAATCTCTGCATCGACTTTGCAACTCTCGGAGACTTGAAATTAGTAGAGCGGCCATCTACATATACCATTGGACCGCATAGCTTCCACAGTATAAAGGCGACCATTAAGGTCTAAGCTTAGCTGAAGACTTTGAGCGCCGTAACTGATGATCTTCACCAGGTATCATCCACTGAGACGGGTGTAATCTTTGGGAACATAATATGGGAATCAGGGACGACAGAGACTTCCGTTGTTCTCAATGACATCCATATTGATATAATGGATTACATCAAACCTGCCTACTGCAATGAAGCCGCCGTATGTGATTTCGCCATCTAGACCCGGCTCAGATTTCCTCATGCTTTGATCCTTAGTTCCGAAGCATGTGGACTGAATTCGAATGGGAAAATCGAGTGAACGTCAACACAGGCATAACGTTCGTACACATATGCGTCACTGCCACGCCCAAAGGCTAAAACTATTCACAGCGATCTGCGGGAATACTTGCAACACATTATGAAGTCAACGAACATGGCGTGTCTCACTCCTGAAGCAGCCCTCGAGGGTGATTGCGATTTCCTTTCTGCAAATCTGTATGCGAGAAGTTTATTCGGTCAGTATCTGTTCTTTTTTTTTTTTGCTTCCTTCATATTCTTCTCCAGGTGAAGATGCACTTGCGAATCTCAGTATTGAGAAGGCCGAAGACACAGGCGCTATTCAAGGGCACGTCCGGATACGAAGCAAAACGCAAGGCATTGCTCTCTCCCTCGGAGACAAGATAACGTTGGGTAAGTTAACCCCGGATGATAATTAGTACAACCACTGATGATGATGGAACCCAAGCACAAAAACGCAAGCCTATCGCGCTTATCTCGTAGTTCATGCTATGTAAATAATTAATATACTATTAATTCATCAGCACCAGGACAGCATGAGAGTAGGACAATGAATGGTGGTAACCAGAGAAGATCTAGCGACGTTTTAAGGATCTCGAATCTCTCTCATGATCCTCTGAATGGGGCCGTTTCCTATGAACAGAACCTTACTTGACGCCTCACTCAAAAATGGGTAGTGCGTACCGGCTAATGCTTTTATCATCGCTGTCCCGCCGGCGCTCGTCACGCGAACTGCGTCTCTCCTCACGACTCCGACGTTCACGCTCATCCTTGTCCGCATCTTTTCGAGGTCCAAACGGCGGCGTCTTTTCCTTTTTGCGTGAGGGGTCATCACGATGCTTGTCTCTCTCCGAGTCGCGTTCCTTATCCCGCTCACGATCTCTCCCACGCTCTTTCTCCTTGTCACGCTCACTGTCTCTGTCCCTGTCACGATCGCGCTCCCTCTCTTTCCCCTTTTCCCGATCTCGTTCAGAATCTCGCTCACGGTGCCGGTCTTTATGTGGGTCACGATCGCGATCCTCAGCACCGCTGCCATTGCCAGAGCCACCACCGTTCCCTCCATAGTCCAGCCCATCCACCTGAGCCAAGCCACCGTCACGATCTTTATCCTTGTAGCGGGGCATTTGGTTGCGCGGCCCAGTAGGGACGTTGGGGGCAATGGGGATGCCGGACGTTTTGGCAACATTTGGGGAGCCGCTAGATAGACTCCATCAGCCGATATCTACTCACGATATAATCATCACTCACACCCAACGGCCGTGAATTGCCCCCTACCCATTGGAGGGTTGGCGCCTGGGCGTGCCGATGCAGGCCCAGTGGGACCCCACCGCCAAACGGCCGAGATGGTATCCCTCGCCCTCGCCCTCGCATTGCTGGCCCGCCAGTATGACTGGGACCGCCGATTCTGAATATGATGGAATAGGTGACGGACCGACCATAGAATCCTATCGAAAGCTACCTTAGATAATGAAGGCATTACTAGTAACTCGATCTACTCACCTGCATGCCACCCCCCGAACCCTGAGCACCAGTGTTTGTAAAATCCCCACCAACTCCCTGACTCAGGCCCATTGACTGGGGCGAAAAGTGACCCATCTGCATAGGGAACCCTCCTTCTGCTCCGTGAGGCACCTGAGGCTGTTGCATAACACCAGAATCATCACCAACTTGTTGAGCTTGTCCTGGGTTCATTCCACCTGGGCCACCCATCAAATTGTTGTGCATTGGTGTACCACTACCATCAGGCATCCCATGTGCGACGCCCATTCCCATTCCTGGCCCACCCATGCCCATTTGTGGTGGCAACCCAACTCCCATCATGTCAGAAGGACCCATTCCCATCCCAGGATGCATCATCTGCATGGGGAAACCACCTTGGGGTTGCGGTCCGCCAAATTGTGAATGGAAATTCATTCGCTGTTGCTGCTGCTGTTGTATTCCCATTCGAGCAGACTGGGCAATCAACATCGATCTTAGTTCTGGTGGCACCGAGTTTTGAAGCATCTCTTCTGACATTCCAGCCAAATTCTGTGGGAACAGGGTCCATCGGTAAACGAAGAAATAACTCAGGGTTAGGATAGCGCACCATAACGTTGGCCTTCAATTCCGTTCCCATAGTTTCCATTTCTCGGCGACGGGCACAATACGCCTCCCACGATATCTCGTCGAAGCCGTAGTTGAACCAGTCACTAAGGTCACTACCTGGCCGTCTCCAAGCCTTATTTGACAGCGACTGTAGGTCGACGTCATATATTGATATACCGGAGAACTCTCCAGTTGCAGAAGGGTCAATCGGTGGTGCAGAGGGGGGTGCAATGGCAACAGGAAAGGAAGACGAATCAGGAAGTAATGATGTAGTCGTATCGTTTGTCCTTTGTTCGGGTTTGGGTATGATAGGCCGTTCCATTGCAGGTTCGGTTTGTTTGGTGATTGCCGTGGATTCGGCTTGTTGGGTCGGGGGTTTTGCGACTGGCGCTCCTCGTTCACGGGGGATGTATTCAGTTGTTAAATGGACGCTGGCTAAATAAAAACGGCAACGATTCGTATCACAACAAGTTTTGTAGAATGTTGAGAAACTCACGTCGTGGTGTTGGGTTGAAAGTTTTTGTGATGCTTCCTCTGAGGGATGGGCCTGAACTGTCGGGGAAGAGTCGCTTAGCCAAGATAGCTATATGTACCACATCTGTGGTATGGAATGCCCCTACCGAAAATCACGAGAACGCGCTGCAGCGGAAGTGTCTTCTTGAACAGGTGCGTTCAAGATTATCTCGATGTCCTACAAGCCACAGTTTCATAGAAGTTCAGTCAAGTTGAATAAATTTCTCACAGACTCATCGTCATCCTCCTCGTCATCCTCCTCCTGTTCATCTTCTCCTTCTGCATCAGCTTCAGCACTGTGCTCACCAACAGCACCCGGTGCTGACTCTGACAATGGTATGTCTGCACCCGCGCTAATGCCTTTGTATTGAGCCCTGGGAAAGAAACATTGAGGGGCAGCCTTCGAGACGATCAGATTTGAAATACACACAGGGATATGTCGACAGCTGCAAGTACAAAAAGTTAAAAGCATGATCACATACGACGATACCAGCCCGCTAACCTGGAATAGCAACGTTCACGACAGGCTCAGGCTCAGCGGTAGACTCCCCATAAAGGAACGCGTCTTCATCTTCTTCCATGATCTTATATAGGACTTCTATGTATTTCGCCTTCTGGTCGTGTCGGCGTCAGGCTCGTGACGGTGCCAACCGACGATCACGTGTTTAAACCCATCATTCCCAGGATCTACAGTGTGATACTGACAGTCGAACAACTACAAAAAGGTGAGCACGAACAGAGAAGACCGCTGACGCAAGCCTTACAGCCTTAGACAAATCGGCACAACTCGGGAACAAGTCAGCTGATTGACAGTGCTGGAAGATGGCACGGCACCAATCAAACTGTTCCAATGGTAGCACCTATTAAGGGAAGGACGTCGTCTATTAGCTGGATAATATAGTTTACAGCTTGGCTGTGTTTCACCTGCAGGATGTCATCTATTGGCTAGATGGTGTACCCGCACCGCAGTGCAGAGTTGGACTGTTACTGTAAGCAGAAAAGGAAACCTGTAAATCCACTATTCGTAACACTTACGGCTGGGGTACTGGGTGATACCAATATCACAATCTTCCACCTACTTGGCATCCTTCCCCCCGCACACCCAAACCGAAAAGGACATGCAGCATCTTAGTGAAATATCATCTATAAATAGGATGAATGTGCCGCATGTTTCTTGTTGGCTCCTACCTGACTTTACATATTCCTCTTTCAAGTGCAAATCCTTAATTACACTCCTTTCTTGATTCTATAACTAGAGCGCTTGCGCTTCGCGCTTCGCTGGACTCTGCACTTTTTCATTCTGTTATGTTGCGAGAGTTACATAATCAAATCCATAACTTTTTCTCATAACACAAGAAAATACAATCAAAAAAGGGAAGTGGAGCCTTTCAGAGTTGATGAAGGAAAAGACAATAACACAAAAATGATGAGGGTTTCGCAGTGAAGTGGTTTGGCTAAGCGATGGGACCCCAGCGCATGTTGGCATTGAGGGCCCACAATAGCTGAAGAGCCACCTCCTAAGCTGGAAACGACATAGGATGCATTGTATGTGTCATTCCTATGATGGAGTTGGTCGCCCAGGAGCAGTGGTGGAAGCCATTGGACAGTTTGACGCAGAAGGGGTCAGAGCGCGGGGGTGCTCAGTGAACTGGCACCCAGCCTGGGCTGTTAAGCGCATTTCCCCACCTAGAACCGGTGGGGAAGCAGTTGTAAGAAGTTCCTACTACCTCTGGTCTCTCAGAACGAGAGGAACAGTTGGGGCTGGAGATTCAACAGCCTCAGAGAAAATCGATGCACAGGGCGAATCGGTGAGCCGCACTCAGCAGAAGCTGAGCTGCCCTCATTCCGGTGTGAAACCGGATGGAAGAGAGTCAGGTAGACTGCATTTGACCTCTCAGAAGGAGAGGAAAGAGGAGGGGCATTTAACTAGCCCAGAAAAAGCCGAACCGTGGGACGCTTCGGTGAGCTGGCGCTCAGCAGATGCTAAGATGCCTTTATCCCCATGTGGAACCAGTGGGGAGACGGTCGCTTGGACCATCTTAGACCTCTCAGAGCAAGAGGAATGGATATGGGTCGTGGATTTGGCTGGCCCAGAAAAAGTCGAAGCGCGGGGTGCTTCAGAGACGGTTGAGGCCAGGGATTTGGCCTGCCGAGAGAAAGCCAAAGCGCAGGGCGCTTTGGTGAGCTGGCACTCAGCAGATGCTTCTTTTCGACGTGAAAACGGTTGAAAGATAGCTAGATGAACCATTTGTGACCTCTCTGAATGAGAGGAATGCTCGCGAGGGGGCAGGGGGAAGTCAGCACACTGGAGGAGTCAGTAAGTAATCCCATTTAAAATGGTACCGCTCCAAACATTCTTGGAAGTCTTCAAAGGACAAAAAAGACAACAGAGCATGTATATCGCTGCTGGGAGAGGTGGTGCTCGTTATCATACTAGCAGCGGATGAGTACGCATCTGAGAACGCTTGTGCAAGGTCTGATATCGAGTCAGGCGGAGGTCAGCAGACAACTGGGATGACGTAAGTGCAAAAAGGAAACGTAAGAAAATGCATGTAAAAGAAACCAAAAGGGCAAGATGCTGACAAATTTTCAGCGTCAAAATTTGCGTAATATTGCCACGGGTTAATGACTCTGTGTGCAGAGTAACAGTGTGTATAGGTACATACTGTGCAGGAATCGGGAAGCAATGCAAGCACTCTAGTTTTATATTGCGTAAGACGGTGCAGAGTCAATCGAGCGAAGCGAGCACTTTAGTGCTAGACTGACAACGCCAAGGAGAGGGGCACGTGCTCTATGCCCTAAAGAACGGGGTGGGTCGTGAAGTGACCTTGCAAGCAAGGTATCCCCACAGATGACAATGCGAGAGCGTTTCATCTCGTGGGTCACGTACCTTCACGTAGCTATTCTTGATGACCTGCCCTATCTTTTCAGAGGCTTCGAACATTCGGGAAATTTGCAGTTGCGAGAGCCGGCCGAAACAGCGATCGCACGGCATAAAAAAGGTAATTACTGCGTCAAAGCAGCATGTAAAAATGCAGGAAAAATCTCCATCATACAGCAAATATCACATACATGTACTTGATGTGAATGCGGAACTAAGCACAGAATGAGCAGGGTGGTACCATACTATGTGAAGGGTGAGTACCTCGATTACCCCAGCTGGAGCTGTACGGGCCACGGGCTCAAAACTTCACCGATCAGACTGAAATGCGAATTGGACGCCTTAGAATTAATTGAGGAGGCCATGAAATTTGAGTGGCCCTCTGATTCTCATTTCGCGTTGGCGACGCCTCAAGTGTGTGTCGGTGTCTTGTTGGCAACATTGGTTCCGATGGAGGCTGGTCGCCAATGGACTCTCGCCTGTGTTGTAATCAAGACACCTCACCGCCGCATAAGCAGGGTAATAAAACGGATCTATAGCCACCTGATGAGCATCCCGTTTTGGGGATAACAAGAAAAATATTTGGTAATGGTAGAAAGCACCAATGAGACGAGCCAGAGGCACAAATGTGCAAAGAGAAGAAAATAACACCTCAGAAGCTAATGTCTGCCCCAATTTTAGCGAAGCACAGAAGAGAAATTTCCCTACTGGTCGTTACGCATTCCCCATGATAGGAGTATTCTAGACATCTGCAGCGGCTCCTCCACACAAGCCCAATGACCTACATCCTTCAATATGATCTCCTTCACACCCGATCCGTTCCCAGCTCCACTTCCACTCGTCCTGCTCCGTTTGCCTTTCCTCCAAACTTCCTGTCCGCCCCATCCAGACTCGAACTCGTGCTGTCCACGCTGAAGCTGTACTTCCTCAACCCAAGCACGCAACAGCTCAGGCGAAGCGAGATCATCCTCTTCACCTCCAACGATAAGCATCTCACAGTGCTGAGGCGTGACGTTCACATTCAAATTAAGACCACTTGGGCTTGTTGATGACGACCCTGCCGAATATTCGGACGCTAAAGGAGAAGAGAAACAACATCGCACAAGAGCCTTTTGAGTTGCTGCGTATGCGGATGGGTGTGTCGAAAGCACAAGTCGATGGATGAGCGACTGAGCGGAGTAATTCGTTTGCAGTGAGTGTCTCGATATAGAGGAAGTTGACGTCGTAACGGCGATCGAGGATAGTGCAGCTGGCGTGCTTGCAGGCCGGATAGGCGGAAGGGTCATCCGGGACATCATACTGGGCGACAGTGGCGAGGATGGGGGAGAGTTGCCAGGCGACATTGATCTTATGTGGGACGCTTGGGAAAGAAGGGCACCCCGCATCGCGTCCGTTAGATATCGTATCGGGTGGAGGAACACTGGATGGGTGAAGGTGAGTAAATATTCGGCAATAGTTGGTGGGCTTCTTACATAATTTGTCGGTCCTTGCAGGGAAGTTGAGAGCGAACAATGACGCCACGTGCTAGGGATGGGAATAAGGAAGATTAGCTTGAGATCATGGGCCATCGCGAAGCACCGAAACTTCGGAAGGGAATGTGCAACCATCAAGTCACACGGGGAGTTTGAACGTGAAGAAAAAAGTCAAAGAGCAATCGAGGAACATAGTTACTTACACAGAAGAGTGAATGGGCAACTATGGCAACTTGTCTGAATTGCAGCTCATTCAGAAGGGCCAACAAATCGTGTAGGAGATCTACGACCGTCATCTGATCGCGACCACTCCAGGGACTGAGGCCGTGGCCATCGCTGTCGAAGAGCACTAGCTGACGATGCTGTGCGAGCTGAGGTGCCATGAGGAGTGGCGTGACCCATGAGGACGAGTTTGATCCAACGGCATGCAAGAATATCACAGGTGGCTTCGTTGTTGGTGCATTAGGGGGAGGTGCTGGTTCAGAGAGTCGCACATGTATGGAACGTTGGCCGATGGAGACAAACTTGGATGTGAAAGATGTTTGGGACATAGAGTAGGAGGAGAAAGGGGGGAAAAGGATGTCTGAGGTGATGCAATTGCGCTCAAAACCAGTTGGATTTAAACCTGTATCGGGGACGGCGTATAATTCAATAAATATCAGTGACTCGCGAAAGCAGTATCTATGCGAGCGGACTCAGTTGACGGTTTTCCGAGACAGGGTATTATGTAAAAAGGAAAGGTCGAATTTTGAAAAGGAAAACAGGTGTGCGGGACTCATGGCCAGAGCATGGGCAACGGTACTATGGGAAAGAATCCCTCGGTAGATATGGCCTACCATTGATTCCCCTTGGCGCAAATGACAATTATCATGAGGATCGGATGCAATTCAATCAATAGTGCATTATGCCGGTAAAGGAATCAAGAAAAACGCAGCCTCAGTTCGCGTGCACCTACATGTGCAAATTGCACAGGATACAACTATCCGACTGTCATTCGGTACCGTCCTTTTCAGTGCGGTTCTGATCGCGCACTAGGTATCACTCGACAACGCGCGCTCAATGTATCACAACCATCTTACGTATCCAAGACACTGTTGCCGAATATGTTGCCCAGAAAACGGTAGACCCAAAGCGCGTCGGAGATGGTCGTGAAGCTTGGACACGTGATGGGAACGGAAATAGATCTCCGTAACCATCCAAAAAAAACTAACCCGACAGCAATGCCCGCAATGGATGAAACGTGGCGCTCAAGCCATTCAACCAATACTCGGTCTCTCCCTGTCCCCAGAAACTCGCCGTGCTGCGCTACGTAGTCTTTACAAACCCTTCCGGAATTCAACTTGCGCTTTCTCTTATGGGCGCTTATCAAAAACCGGTCGCACCGACACCGTTTTCCCACTCCTACATCAATGGGTTGTATTTCCTGGACCCTGCCCCTTGGTTTGCGCGCCTATACCGATCGGGAGATATATTATGTATGTACATCCTCTGATGCCGCAGATCTGGTGATCTATTTAGTCGTATTTCTGTTCTTCTTTCCGTTCGCAGGCTTTCTTTCATCACTGGGGCGGCCGGAGCGGCCATCCCGCCCTATGGCCGCCGTGGGGTTTTAGGACATCTTGCTTTCCTCTTTGGGGTTTTTCTAGAAACCTTGTGACCTGGCATTGGCACCCGAGCTCCAGCGCGGACATTGTTTTGCTAGGTCTCTCCGCATCCTATTTTATATTCTTAGCTGGATCGAGTCAGAATGAAGCACCCTCAACTTCCGGACTGAAGCGCCCAAGACGTCAACCCAGATTCCCAGATTAAGCGCCCTTACCTTCGATGGTTGCAATATACAGCGCTACTATTGGGTAATATTGCTAGCGCCGTATAATATTAATAGTACATGCCGAAGCAGCCAAGCATATCGGAAGTGATGAAATGAATTCAGGAATGAAAATGAAGAAAAGATGTCCGCCGCCGCACTTCCGGGCCCGCCTTATGCAGTTCGTCAAGTCAGTCTCAGAACCCCCAATTCTGAAAAGCCCCCTCCCCCCCCGGTTCGCTCGACCGACTCAAATTCGTGTACCAGAGGAAGTGAACAAGCCTACAGCGGTGACAACCATCATCCCAATTACTAGACCGGATACCCCCACAACTCTTTTGTTGGCAGTCCCATTCTCCAAGTCCCCATGGCTCGTTCGAAGTCCCTGTTTCTTCCTCTCCTCCTTACCTCCACGCCCATTCGATGTCTGCAGGACGCCCTGATCAACCTTCGCACCGTAGGCATACCTGCCTGTTTCTGTAGTGGTAGGGAATGTATTCGACGGGTCTCCTGTGTCATCATCTACCCCGGTGTTAACCGCGTTGAGCGAATCTTGGGTTAGGAACACGAGCGCAGCCGACGGCCCCTTGAGAGGGATTCGACAACCTGTATTTGCATCGCACGTGATCTGTTGAGTGTCCCGCTTTCCTCGCAATCTCCCATCGGACTGGAACGGCGCGCCCATCGTCTGGCCGGCATACGTAAGATTGTACTTTTGTGTCACGCTTCGGAGCGCATATCAACCAAATACCATTTATGTCAGGATGCGGGCACGATTGATAAGACCAAGTGAAAATGCTTACGAATTTGCACTATAGTACCTCACGTATGCGGTCTGCGGATTTTGCGCAGGCACGTTCGTAGTTCCCCCTCCGACCGACACCGTAACGATGGTATCAGCCGCACCACTTGGATCATTCATATAATTTATCAGTACCAGTTTTGTTGGATTAGGTCCTTCATAGATTGCATATCCAGGGGTGTAAGGATTGTTGTTGTTAAGCTTGAGATCAACGACCCGAGAGCTATTCGAGGGACCCAGTGCTTCCGCGACCATAAGCATCATGTAGTCTGAAGTGCGTTCAAAAGTGATGAGAATCAGAAAGAAACGAGCGGCTAGGGGAATGGGAACTAGAACACGCGGAGAAGCGACATACACATTGGTCCTGTAGTCCAGCCAAAGTTATCTTCAATATTAATTGTTCCGGGCGGTGGAGTAAATGCTATGACAGACATTAAGCGACGGCAATTAGCTTCTCATTTCTCGGCGGACGGAATACTGCTAGGCCGCTTATTACCATTGTACGCGACGGTTTGACCACCAAAGTGGTAAAGTACATTCCTATCGAGGGTGAAGTGGAAACAAGCATGATAGTGGCAATATCCACTTACGAGAAATTTGCCCATGCCATTTGAAGCGAATAGTCTGCCGTGCGGGGAGGAGAAGAGCAGCGAAATCAAATTAGCCAATCATTCCCAAAAGCGGGAATGGTTCACCGATGCCGAAGACTCACCAATGCCCCATAACCCGGCTCCAAAACTATCGGAGAGCCCCACAAACCCACCGCAAGAAGCCGTATTAGTCTCGAACATTACCAACGGTTTTCCATGCTGCAACGCATATGCTGTTTTGGGGTAGATATTCATGAGTTTAGGCATCAACTTGTCAAAAACAAAAGAAACAAAACGCACCAGACGCACTATTGTATTCCTTCACGACGTTGACAAGATTAGTGTGAGAGAGGTAATCCGCATACAGAGTCTGTGGGTTAGTTGGATTGATCGGATCACAGTTGTCTAACGGTGGAAACACCAGAGGGAATTGATGGTGATCAGCGGTCCTCTTCCTCCTCGGGATCGACCAAAAACCCCGTAGCGCTCACCATGGGGATAACGTTGCACGGTCAAAATCTTTAAATTGCTGTCGAACCCAGTCACGAAGCCGGCTTGGATCACTTGGTCGATACTCCATTGGCCGTCGATATTACAACAGATACTTGGCCCAAGGAGGCTCTGCTTGTTGCTCACCAGGGGATCGTTGTTGATTGCTTCGATTGCCTGGGGTCACGAGAGACAATTGAGTTTGCATGTGTTGACGGTCCGACGGAAAGAGTCGACTTACACGTCCCCATTCATCCATGAAACTTCCGATGGGATACGGATTCGGTCGTTTGCGGGAACCAATGCCATACCTACAATGATTGAGTGTGAGAACGTGGCCCCTGAAAGAATTAAATTAAATTCACAAATCCGGTTCGTTTGCTGTGATGGAGAAATTGGTGAATCAAACGGCCGAGGTCCAGGCGACTCGGAGTTTCTCACCCAGCTGAGCAGCAACCAGCCTATCTCCGAGGATCTTCTCAGCGTGGCCCAACATAGCTGAGATCCCAGTTACGTTCGTTGCGTCCGCGAAGGGCAGGCCAATGTACCATTCAACTCCCAATAACGCGCTAACGTTCGTCATGGCATAGTATAGGTCCAATGAAATGTCCACATCGGGTGTACGAGTCTAACGGAACGATATGAGCGCCTGAAAAATAACAATATAAAGACAACGCCAGCGCACAGGGTTCAGGGGATTGATATTTTCCGTCTTGTTGATGAATTGACGATTTTCAAATGATTGAAGAAACAATCGTGCCTTTTCCTGTGTATTGCCGCCCACTCGAATGGGCGGAGCAGCTCCGGAACGAGATTTGAGGCCAGCGACGTAATTAAGGAATGGAACAGCAAGCCCTATGGAAAACTTGAGTCAACAATGCTTTAGGGTAGGATTTGACGTCAACATACTTGATGAATTTGTGCCCACTGAGGTACATGATTAATATTGTTACGTAAATAAAAAGTTGCGCTACGGGGGATGGTAACGCACGAATTTGGTTTGCCACGGACAACTCAACACTGAACCCTACGAAGTTCCCCTTCACTGGAATACTTAATCTAGCCATGCCCCCTGTGGGATAATCTTAGTGAAGTGTCATAGAAATTGCAACTAATTATTGACACACCAGGATAAAGCTGGGCGGTGTACTGCTTTGCTGGCATAGGGCTCGGAAGCGGAGGTGGGGTTAACCTGCAAAATTCGTACGAAAGATTCCTCATTTTAATAGCAACATCCCACTCACTCCGTGAGATTGTACGCATCCAACGTCCGCGCTGGGGGTGGTATAGCCTCCACGCCAGTTGGTAACAAGGGGTTGCCAAGCGGATCGACTGATGGCGTGCCATAGATGGTCACTGCAGTACCATGTGGTATGGTGAACGCCAAAGTAAGATATAACGAAGGATACGAGAGCATTAACATCCCCCCAACTAAGATTCAGAGTGGGAAGAGGGGAACGATGAGGCAAAGAGCGGAAACCACACATCCACGGCTTGGAAATGCACAGCGAACGCCAAGTGCTTGGCATATTCAGTTCAGGCTTGCAGTACATTCAAAACTGCCATGGGGAAGCATCTGCAAGGCGAACGAGAAGGGCCAAATGATCCAGAGATGCTAGTTGAGCGCATTCATGAGACAGTTTTCGGAGCACATCATCCGACTTCAGGGCGGGCGTCATACCCATGAACTTCCCACTGTCAATGGCAAGGGCGCCCAGAAATGCTAAGAAGCTGCGCGGGGATAAGGTTCCCGTTTGGGACGGCGATCTGGGCACCTTGTGCGAAATGATCAGGCAGCATAAGCGCCCGCGTTGTTTGACGGAAACTACCGAATTAAACTTCGCTATCACGTCACTAGCCTTATGTAACGGATCGATTTGTCATGCAGTAATTCCGCCCTGTGACTGCGTAAGTACTGTATGCTGGTAGCTTTTCCCCAGCAGCCAGCTCTCTTTGTTCTCAGCTGGTTCTACCTCAGAAGAGTACCTCCTATTGAGCGGGTGACCAGCCTCTATTGGAATGGAACCTCCTATCCCGGGTAACGTGAAAGTTGTGCTGTCCGAATCTCGTTCCGACCGAACTCCCTTCGGTTGAGCGGGCAGGGCACACAGAAAGCCACCACCGAAGCCTTGGGGACCTTGGATCACTTGCTCTTCGTCTGTGCCTTGTGGCGCTGGTCTAGAATAACTCCGAGGCGGTCAGACAACGGCCAGACCTTCGGAGAATCTTAGTGTCCTAGAAGTTTCTTCCAGCTATGCAAAAGTATGGCACCATGGCCTTTTCGCCAATGTCCGCAATCAGTGTGGTGCATGCCATTCTTATTCGCTCGTGAGAGTGTTTGCGCCACAGTGGAGGCTAGCGTCTCCTTTCATATTGACTGCGGCAGAAGTTGAGAGGCGTGGATATTTAGCTGGAGCGCATCGCATTATTGTTGCTTCCCCCACGCCGTGCGGCGCAGCCCGCTAACAAGGCTGATGAGCGCAAAATATAGAAAACTCCACCATGCGGGTATCTACCGAACCAGGTTCTCCTTCCCGAAAGCACGTAATTGAAGGCCATATTTTTATCACCTCGGTAATGATACATGCATGGAACTCCATACCTTACTCCTGACGGGCTTCCCTGGCGGTCTTCGTCAAACCATACTTCGCGCCTCTACATAACGAGCGCGTATTGACCAATTGTGCTACAGTCTCTTTTCGTTTAGGAAATGGTTGAAATGCTCGGTTCCAGGTTCAGTCTCTTCGCCAGTACCAGACGATGCGGTTCGTTTTGAGGGCCCTACATTCGATCTGGTTTCCTGGCTCAAATGGAATGGCGTCGAAAATCGCAAACGGTTGTCCTGTGCTATTGTGGATCGATGTGCCTAAGTTTTCATCCAGTATGACGGAGAATTTCGTGTTTGGGACCTCGTGCAAGAAGTGAGTCCTCCTTGTGTAGCGCTACGCTAACCATGGATGTTACGGTGGGCGTGGGGTGCTTCCAGCCCCAACCTCCATGGCTTTTCATGGTGGGAGGTGGTTCGGCGCCGGTGTGCCAAGCATGCCCGTGGTCTATTAACTCAAGAGCTTAGAAAGATGACGGACGACGAGGCCACTTTCCAACAGATCCCTCGTCCGCCAATCACTCGGTGGAAGTGGTGCCTTCTCCCGCCATGTCGGTGGTTCCCTTCTAGTTCACTTTTGGTTCTGGAATGGAACTGGTAATTTCGTAAGCATCAAGAATCGTCCCATATATCCAGTCAACCCCCCCACTAGGTTAGTGCTTTCTCCTCCTGGCGCCTCGCCCTTCCAGTCCCTGAATGCTCTGCATGCTTTTGACCTGAGTTTACCAGCTCACGCATCCGCCAAATCCGCCACTTTTCAGCGCTGACTCTGTTATTTGAGGTCCGAGGGGAACAACGCCAAGAATCCTGAACGCTGTAGAGGTTGTGCATAGGATAATTCATATGCTGGGAATGCGGAGTCGGATTCGAGGAGTGATTGGTATCATTTCTAGCTTTCGGATTTGGATGCATGAATGGGCCGTTAGTTTATGCAGTTATCCCTGCCCCTCGCTGGCTATTCCCGTATGCCGTTGATCTTCCCAAAAAGATGATCGCGTCGGCTCGCCCCATGTCCGCGTATCAAACTTCATGTCTTAATGGGCCTGGCATGTACTATTATGGAAATGCTCAATTCAGGCAAAACTCGGCCAATCCGCGCCTTCAGGTCCGCTCGGCCTAAGGACACATAATCCGCACGTTTCCCATCGACAAGCAGGGTTCACGCTGGCCGCGTCCGGCCGAAGGATGTACTGTCAAGTGTCGGGCGACATCGCATGAGTTGCTTCCGGGGTTTATAAAACCCTGGAAGCAATCGACACCACTCCACAAACTACCACCATCTCCTTCTCCATCTCTCTCTCAAAAGAAAAACATCACCTTATTCTGAACCATCTAGAAACGTCTTTTCTGATTATTTGTTTTTACTTCCTTGAGCTTTCGTTCCCATCTTCTTCCATATATCTAATTTTCTTCCTGCTGGTCAATGAATTCTGCACCTTCGGCCATATCTCACATGTCGTCTCTTCCATCGTCTAAAGCACCTCCTCTGATATCTACTGCAGCTTCCATTTGGGCCCCAAAGCCTTACACGCCCGCTCAGCCTCATCATTGGCCGGAGCAAGTCGCCTCTTGGCCGTCGATGTCTGGTCATCCACTGCCTTCTCAGTCTCAAGTACTTAACGAGAGGACTAACATGCATGAGCGGGGGAGGGCTCCAGGCGTACCTTTTGGTCCTTTGGGAAGCTGAACGAGAACGCGCTTGTCGTTGATCGAGAACGCCGTCAGCGCGTCGGGGCCATCGGCGAAGGAAGGCAAAACGGTAATGGTCCTGCAACTTCAATAGTGCGTGCGTTCCTCGATCTCTACATCCCTTCACGCGTCGGTCATTGCTTTCATACTTTTCCGAGATCGCGCCCTTTCATATCATTTTCCATTCCGGGAAATCGCGTCGCCGCTGTCCGATCCCGATCCTTGGCGTTCCTTGCAGACTAATTGTCGTTCATGTTACACTCTTCGAGAGCGCTGATACTAACTTCCGTTCTTCTTCCCCGCGATCACCCAGAAGAAGACATTCAAAGTTATTGATTCGCTTCAGCTCATTCCCGACCCTGACGAACCAGTCAATGTAAAAAGTCTCACGCTCGATCTTTCGGGTATAGACCTCGATAACATCGGCTCTTCAATCTCTAAAAAGGAGGATACTCCAGCTCTTCCGACGTCTCACTCGAGTCCTGTGGACTCTCCAATCACTCCGAACGAATTCCAGTACCCTCAAGCGCATCGTATTCTTTCGCCTCACGAATGGTTCAGCTCTATCTCCGCGCGCGAATGGGCCGACGCGCCCAAGAGATTGAATCATGTGGATGATATTCGTGCTTCATTCAACGATCGCGTCATTCAAGGCCCCAAGGGCCCTTTGAACTCATTCCAACACTCACCTATGACTACTCCAGGCCTCTGCGGACCACTCGACCCGTTCAGCGCAGTGCGTCAGACGACTCACGAAGGCACTCGAGAGGCCTTCAACGATGTGTATCCATCACTCGGACTGTCTGCCTCTAGACACGCCCCACATGCCTCTAGCCGAGTTCTCGAGAATCCAAGGGGGGTACCCAATAGTTATGATCCCGCGTTCGAAATCAATTCGCCGTTTCCTTCTTCAACTTCGTTTTCACGTTATTCGCCTCTTAATTCACTCTCACAGTTACCTCAGCCATATGATGCGCATATATCTCCCTCCAGGTATCATATTTCCCATGCTCCCTATGGCGCTGTCGGTCGACCTACCAGTTACTCGTCACTCCCTAACACACCATCTGCACGCACTTCAGCCTTGCCTGCTGCATATGAACATCCCTCGATGCTTCAACAGCAACACATTCCAGCACCTGTTTCTTATCCTCATCCGTCATCGCACCCATCCAGTATTTCAGGGGCTAGCTCTGGACATCTTTCTTCTGCCGCAACTTCTAGATCATCATCCCAAGTCCCGGAATCTATCCCTCAGCCCGCCGCTGAGGTAAGTACGCATGTTAGCACTTTTGGTCCTTATTGCGCGCTGACCAGTGTTCTCGGTTTAGCCGATCAACTTTCTTCAAATGCTTCAGCCAAATGCAAACCCTCCTTACGAGCAGTTTGTTTCTCGCATCGTTAATAGCTCTGACCAACAAGCCTCTGTATTCCTTCAAGTATGTCCCTAATCTCTAACGATGAGATATGATTGCTTACCCCGGCCGGTTTCACAGCAAAAGCTGAAAGTCGCCAGTACAGAAGATCGCGTCAAGATCGTCGATGCTATTGTTGGCAGAGGCTTCGAAATGATGGTAGGTAGCTGTTGCCCCCTTCCCGTGGTTCCCAGACCTGACTATGGCTAACCCTCGTAGACCCATCGGTTTGGAAACTGTCAGTGTCATGACCTTACCTTCAAAAGATAATCTCTGATTCTAGGATGCTGCAGGGGCTGTTCAACGCTGTTTGGAGTCACCTTGCATCCGTGAAGATCGTCTCAAGCTTGCCTCCGTGATGAAGTAAGTTGGATCGAGTGACACTGGCTGATTAGCTACTACTGATGATTTCAAAGGGGTCGCGTCGTTGACCTCGCTACCAATTGTTACGGTACCCATGTTATCCAGAAGGCCCTTGACTGCGAGGAAGATATCAAGGTTTGAACTTTCCCTTTACGCTGCGTGTCTAATCCTCACTTTCTTCAAGCTCATGATCCTCACCGAGCTGCTTCTGAGTGACCCATATGCAACGCTGATGAATAAACACTCGGCACATGTCTGGAGCCGTATCATGGAGCTAACTTGGGCAGATCCAGCGCCGCCTATCTTCCCTTGCGTTAATATTGCGTTGAAGGGACGCTGGGTCGAGCTTGCTTGTCATGAAACTGGCTGTCAGTCCAAATAGGGACACTTCCTCACTTCCTTCCTGATATGTCTTTCTCAGCTCTGGTCGTTCAGCATGCGTTTGAGAATTTGGAGGAAGCTGATACGAGGGATCTTGTGGACGAAATTTTACTCGGATTTGATCGTGTTGTTCGTGATTCTTGGGGAAGTAAGCACTTCGTCCGAACTTTTGAAAATTATTCATGACTTACTCGCCTTGTTAAGGCTGGGTGGTTCAACATTGTACGTAAATGCCGCTGCGAGACACATCTCTATGATGATCACGAACATTCAGTACTCGAGCACGGCGCTGGGGAGGACAAGTCTCGTGCTTTGTCTTGCTTCTCACTTCGCTACACATCTTTGGAAGCGATCCTCAAGCTATCAAATCTATCGAGAAGGCTCTCAAATGCGGCGGACCCGAGGTATTGCAGAAGTTCGTCGATAGGCTTTGTGAACCTGGTTACAGGTTTGTTGGCCTAATTTCTCGGATTCCGGGTTGGCGCCATTGATACTCGTTAGCAAACGTCGTGCCATGATTGTCGATCTTGCATTGAATGGAACGGGGAGTCAGTTGATTGCTCAACTTCTTCCAATGGTCAACAAGGACCAGGGAACCGTTCTCTACGATGCTGTAAGCCACGTCTCCTAGCGTTGACTTACAGTTCCAGGCTTATATTTTTGCAGATCAAAAAGCATGTCGTTACTTTAAAAGGGAGTAAGGCTGGCTCCCGTGTCACTTGGCTTTTGTAAGTAGCAGTGTCGGGACTGCAGATAACCTTTCACTGTGACATGCCCGCATCAGTGATAAAATGCGTGCATACTATGGCTATTGAGCATCACTCTGGTTTTGAAACCGTCTATAGTAATCTTCTCGTTTTTTGCATTGCTATAATCACGTCTTAGCTTCTCTCAAATCATCAACAATCCAGCAAACATCTTCGTCAAGTTGTCAATCACCGTCATCAAAAACACAATTTGTATCGCATCGCTTGTCATTTCTAGATCTCAACCAGAAGTCCAACGTCTTCTCTCGCATATCGTTTCGAATTCCTACTCAGCATATCAATCGTGCATGCAATTGACAAACGAACTTCGCATCTTTCTTTACTCCATTTCCATCTCAAATTCCTTTGGCTTGCCCACATCTCTCAACAACCGTAATACCCTCGCAGACAAATAACACAATCTCATCAGCCACCCGTTATCATTTCGGCTTGATCTTCCATCAGTTTCACGCCTTCATTCATTCACACTCAAATTACTCCAAAAAACGCAATTTGTTCGAACGCAAAAAATCAGTTGGTCTAAGCAGGCCTGTTTGACTATAAAATATCACTGTCATCAAAACAGTGCAATATATTCATTCAACATTTGATATTGTCAGTCGCTTTGCGTTCGACAAGTAATTGTCTTCTGCATGTGTCAGTGAAGCGCGAAGAAAATAACACGGATTCAAGCTTTCTCTGCAGGTGTTGAAGCCACTTGTCGGGCCCGAGCGGACTCCAACAGGGTTTTTGAGATTACAAGGTGAATGTCAGCGCATTGTTTCATGCAGAGCTCCAAGCACTAGTAAGACGGTAAGATCTTTCGCCTTTGGCTTAGAATGGGTGTGGAGGGACGCACGGATGATACTTGGACAGATGTCATACACCCAGACTGTTTGAGGTTCGTTACAGTCCCTAAGGCAGGCATACAAGCCATGACGACCGTCCCTGAAGCCAAACTGCCCTCCTCTTCATTGGGATCCAACCAAACCCCCTTCCAATGATGGTCAGCTTGATCATCTTCATCCATCCTTGTCGTGTCGTCGTCGTTCCTTGGAGGGTGCGACGATCCTCCGCCATCTCGAGAGGGAGAAGGAAAAGTACAAGCTGAACAAGCGGCGACGAGACCGAACATTTCGATGCCTGCGTCTGCGAGAGCTGCACTGGCTGCTATCGAGCCTGACGCGATGCAGGAGGCTTCGCCGTCCATTTCTAGAACGGTGATGAATACGTCGATGATAGATTTGGGGAAGAGGTCTAGACGGAGGGATGGTGCGAGACATTGGTGTATTTGCATGGATAAAGATCGATCTTCTACGTCCTGGTTGAAAGTGGTTTATCGGGGGGAAACTTTATTTGAGTTTAGACTCTAGATTAAGGCTGTGAACACGTACGCACCTTTATCGGGATCCGACGTCTTTTAGTAGCGAAAGGAACAATTTTAACTTCTACATTCAAGGCACCTTGTTGAGTATAGGGTGAATTCTTGTTCTGACGTGGTCCATAACTGATGGGGTATATAGACGCCGTCACCGGTGGATGGAATCGATGGGTTTGAAAGCAGGAAGGGGGAAAAAAAACCGTCGTTCAATAAATCCTACGAAGTGTTCGAAAGACTCACACTGCACAAGCGATCTTTAGTTTCTCAGTCTCTATATAGGCTGAGCCGTGGGCCTGAGTGATTAGCCCAACTTTGAGGACTTCAAAAAGATGCTGAGTGTTCAAGATATTAGCAATTGATATCGCACACACAAAGGGTCTTATATTGTGTGGTTTTCTTCCCTGTCTTCGAGTGGGCGACGGAGCCTCTTTGGTGGATTCATAGGCAGGTGGATAGGTGTTCTCAGGTCCATTCACGCGTCTGCGATCGAATGAATACATTTTGAATATTGCAAGGGTAGTTGCCGTCTTTTGGACGATCATGTGACTAGCCCGAAAATCGGGCATTTGCAGCTGCATACTGTTCACGATTGAAGACATCCTAGACTTTGCCCTGGATGAGGCTCAAATGGCTAACCCTGTGCTGACTGAAAGCGTGGATGCACCGACTCCCCAGGAACCGTTGGCTGAACGTGACAAGTGGCACGAGCGGTTCTGGTCCGAGATCCTGGAGGAACTCCCGGCCATCAGGGAATTCAAGCGGGAACCTGGGAGCTTGTCGACCCGTCTCCGAGTATAAAAAACGCCATTGGGTGCTGCTTCGTGAAGGAGTTCGGCGTCGATGGGAAAGTCACCCACTTCAAAGCTCAACTCTCGTCGCCCCAGGATCCTCAGCCTCTCTCTACTAAAGTAGATCGTCGTCCAAGGTTTTAGGCATCGAAACCTTTGCGCCTGTCGCCAAATTTTATCACTTCGTGCTATCCGCACTTGCCATGGCTTATCAGCGCGGCCGTCAGAGCGCCGGCTCAACTTCGGACAGGAGCATGTAGAAAGGATCAGACACATCATGAACCCCAAATCGAGGCATTATATGCACCGCGGGCGGAGGGGTCCTCTTCGGGCACACCGACGCCGGTTGGGCAAACGATGCACTGAACCGAAGGTTACGCATTTCTTTTCTCTGGGGAGCAGTGGATGTTGAGACAGCAAGCCTCAGACTACTCGAAGAGCTGCACGAGGGCGAAACCCACCACCTTACATATCGACAACCGGGCTGCGGACTTGCTCACTCGAAATCCCGTGAATCACAACGTGACCAAGAACATCGACATCACTTCATTAGGGGATGCATCGCTGATAGAACGGTCGACCTCAGGCTCATCGAGACCAACGACAACACCCTCTCACTAAATCTCTGCTAAGGTGAAGCACGATCGCTTTTTCCTAATGCAGGGATGGAGTCCGTGTGCTAAAATAACGTGCGGATCGGATGGGGAGTGTTGGCCAGCGAACCACCAGGTGCATTGCCGACGTGATGCGGCGGAGTCACATAAGCAAAGTCATACCTTAGCGTTGTTCACTGTCGCAAGTTGTCTCCCTTTGTCTTGTAGCGCCGCCTGTGGCGCGATACAAGTCGTTGGTGTATATAAGCGCAGTGCGGAAACCTGGAGCAGGATATCGTGGCCTTGGTTGTTGCCACCGATATTACGCGAATCGGGTTCACTTCGAATAACGTACTTCGCCTTATCTTGAAAATGATTTTTATCTGCCACCCACATTTCGTCCTTTTGCTCAACCATACAAGTCTTTCATCTTGTACTTCACATGGAGTCTTGAACAGAGTGTCTTTGAAGTCGCAAACAAATCGCACATTCGCATGATCGATAACATCACGCACATGTTAAAAGGGGGAAGGCTTCCTCTCAGCGGAGTCCCGGTGTCTGCCATGAGTATCACGTTCTGTGCGGGTATTCGCGATGCGAAGCACGCACTCTGGTATGTATTAGGAAGTAGTTTGAAGTCGATAAAGTGGCGGGGCTCGAACATGGCTCACCGTATGGATTTCTTTCGGAAAAAATTATATCAATGAACAGCCAACTTGAGCAAGATAGCCACATAAGCGTGCGGAATATGTGACATACATAGTCATATGGATGCGGCAAAACGGGAACTGGGCAGTGGGCGGGCTTCTGGGGCCCTTCTCCGCAATGAACGAAAAGCAATCCCTGCAATTGTCAAGAGGGTTGTTCTACATATGTAGTTGTGTCATTTCAATCGACTGTCAACCGCTGTCACCGTTCAAGCTGATAAATTAACTGGCCGAAGACGAAGCATTTCTATCACGAGTCGCCCGTTTTAGTGGTTCTTAGCGATACCCAAGCATTGAGCAGAAAATAATTGATTTTGCACGGTAGTGAGAGATCAAGTGGGAGGAGTGTATGGCAAAAGGTTACATAATCGAGGAAGAAGCGGCTGTAAAGCGGCAGTAAATTATATTGATGACGCACGTGGCATGCAGCCTTCGATCTTAATTAGTAATTGACTTGTCCGCTCTATGCCATTTCTTCCCACGACACTGATCAGCGCCCAACCCAACCAACCAAATCCAACCGCGCTACAGTCCCGCATTGGGGACTCGTTCACTGACCATCATAAAGAAACCACAAGCAGAGGGAATACAGCAAGATCTCAGCAGCCGTTGTGATGTCTCTCAGCTGGGGTTGCCGGTTTGGAGAAGTGATGCGATTGCTGCATGAGGCTGCGGACGATGTATCTTATTCCCCAGGACCATTCCAAACACCCGGGTCATCCTGTCACTCAGATCTGACGCGTAGATCTCTTTGTCGCGTGCCGTAATAACGTAGGAAAAAGATAAAAGGAGGGGCTAGCACCTAGTTCTTTCCTTGCACAACACTTTTGCACCGTCTTCCCCGAGATCCTCTTCGTAACAATGCTCTGCTCTACGATCCTCGTTCTCGCTGTATCCGCCTCCTCCGCCTACTCGCTCGTCCACGGTGTAGACAACTCAGCCCCAGTCGACAATCGAACTTACTCAAAAGCTATCGGCGACGGGTTTACACACCTCGTCATCCGTGGATACGAGCAGGCATGCAGCTCCGGTGGACAAGTGGACCCCAACTTTCCTTCGTCATACCACAATGCCAGGGCGGCGGGGTATAATAGTACGGAGATTGATGTGTATTGGTTCCCTTGCACGGGGACCAACAACCCTTGCAAGTTTTATTCTGAACAGGTATGGATTCAGGTGCTCCAGATCGAGCATTTGTTGCCGTTCTTGGTATTGAGTTTTGACTTACTTTAGCTCGCTGAGCTCGGCGCGATGTTGCATGCGAACCAGACGGAGATAGGTAGGATCTGGCTTTACATTGAGAACGACCCATCCTGCGGCACTGTAAGCCTTCCACTTATTCATTCACATGTTTGATAATGTGTATTTGACTATTTTGCAGTGGGACTACGGTGCCGATGGTAACGTTCACGAAGCGATGGCGATAATTGCAGCTCTCAGGAATGAAACCTACAACTTTGGGATCTACAGTTCTCCGGGTGAATGGGAGACCATCTTCGGATCTCAGCACGTCGTCTTGGATTCCTCCATTCCCCTTTGGTTCGCTACGTATGATGGTGACGACTCATCCTTGACTCTCAGTTCACCGTTCGGAGGGTGAGTTGCGCATCTTGACAGCAGACGTTGCCGATATGCTAATCATTGGATGGCGTTGGCTCGGAAAAGGTGGAGGACTGGAAAAGGTAAACAGTACAGGGGTCGGTCTGCCTCGGGGGTGTTCAATCTTGACATCTTTGCGAGCTGAGGGGGAAAATGGGATAATTAGAGGAAGCTCGTACTTTCAATTCACAATTGCCCACTTTTGGAAAGATTCTCTATCCTCCTGCATCAGTCATTATTTGTACCGTAGTGTATGGAAACAGAGGTAGCATAAGCAATGAGGAGCCTTTAAAGGAACCAATTTGCTTCCCCCTTGGGGAAACCAACATAAAGACGTGTGCTCTGGAGTGCTCCACAGAGCACTTGGAGCACTTGCCCGGTTTTCGTGATGTACCCCAGGAAAATTTATCCGAGCAATTATCTTCCCCGCCTCTTCCAGTACCAAATGTTTTACAGCCTCCTCCAACAGTCTCGACTGCTGATCCCGAGGCACTGGGAACAGCATGCATCTGACCCATCAGAGAACCGACAATTGTTTGTGTTCTGGTCAGCAGGGCAGCGAAATGACACAATGGTGGTTATAGGAGGTCACAGAGCTCAAGATAGTACGCGGAAATCCCAACTTTTATGATCAAACTCGCTCAGCAGAGATGTGACTCTAACCCAGTGACCAAAATCGACTCCCGGCAATTAGCGTCGTAACACCATCCCTCTCGTTTGAATACACACTTCAAATGTTTAGCCCTCAAACTGTCACTTGGGAATCTACGCTAATTAGTTGTCGTTTGTCTGGACTCATGCGCCCCAGATTTGGCTGGATCACTTGAGAATCTTATGTTGCCACTTGTCAGTCTTATACGACTTTCAGAGGTGCTCCTGTTGATTGAGGAAAGTGTCAAGCTTTGGGGTCGGCTAGCTGCTATTCAGACGGTATCGTGCCACTAGAATTTAGCCAAATCATTCGGGAATCTGCACGCCTCGCTCTATCAGCTTGGACGGCATTCCGAGGTGTTTCCTGTGATCGAGGTGTCGAAGTTCATTTAACATCATACACCCCAAACTTGGTCCGGTCACTCCATAATCACAATCTCAGTTGCTCGCTCCAAACCCCGTTTCGTCCTTTCGTCCAACCATACCAGTCTTTCATCCTGTGCTTCACATGGAGTCTTGAACAGAGTGTCTTTGATGTCGCAAACAAGTCGCACATTCGCACGTTCGTTGTACTCCCGACAACGTCACATACATGTTAAAAGGAGGAAGGCTTCCTCTCAACGGAGTCCCAATGGCTGCGCATAGGTATCACGCGCTGTGCAGGTATTCGCGATGCGAAGCACGCACTCTAGTATACATCAAGTTGAATTTGGGAAGTGGTTTAAAGTCAATAAAGTGGCGAGGCTCGAACATGGCACATGAGATTTCTTTCGTGATTTGAGCAAAAAAAAGCCACACAAGCATAGGAATATGTGACAAACATAGTTATATGGATGCGGGGAAATGGTTCGCAAAAGACCGAAAGAAAATCGTATTACGCAATGAACGAAAAGCAATCCCTGCAATGTCAAAAGGGTAATTTAGTTGTGTCATTTCAAATTAATTCAATTGACTGTCAACCGCTGTCAGCCTGTCAATATCCGTTTGATCCGTTCAGCTTGCAAATTGAATGGTTGAAGACGAAGCATTTGTATCACGAGTCATCCGTTTGGGTAGGCAGTGATACCCAAGAGATAATGATGATCTTTTTCCAGATGGTTGTACGGCAATGAGAGACTAGAGTATATGTCAGATCGAAGGAGCGGTGTGAAGCGGTAACAAATTATATTGGTAACGCACGTGGCATGTAGCCCTTGCGGTCATGACTAATTGACTTGTCCGCTCACTTCTCACGACACTGGCACTAGTACTGTGATCAGCGCCTACAGTCTCGCATTGGAGACTCGTTCACTGACCATCATAAAGAACCCACAGACAGAGGGAATACAGCAAGAGACAACTAAATTTCAGCAGCCGTTCTGATGTCTCTCAGCAGCTGTTGACTGATTGGAGAAGTGATGCGATTGCTACATGAGGCCAAGGACGCTGAAACAACGATATATCCAATTCCCCAGGATCATTCCAGACACCCGGGTCATTTACTTATTCAAATCTGACGCGTAGATTTCTTTGTCACCTGCCATACATAATGGCATAGGAAAAAAGGATAAAAGGAGGGACTAGCACCTGCCTCACTTTCTTTCCCCGAGACTGCAACAATGCTCTGCTCCACGATCCTCGTTCTCGCCGCATCTGCCACCTCTGCCTACTCGCTCGTCCACGGTGTAGACAACTCAGCTCCAGTCGACGGAGGGACTTACTCAAAAGCTATCGGCGACGGATTCACACACCTCGTCATTCGTGGATACGAGGACGCATGCAGTTCCGGTGGACAAGTGGACCCCTACTTTGTTCCGTCATACCACAATGCCAGGGCAGTGGGGTATACGGAGATTGATACGTATTGGTTCCCTTGCACAGGGACCGGCAACCCTTGCAAGAGTTATACTGACCAGGTATGGTGCTCCAGATCGAGCGTTTGTTACCGTGGTCGGTATTGAGTTTTGATTTACTTTAGCTTGCTGAGCTCGGCGCGATGTTGTATTCGAACGGGACGGATGTAGGTAGGATCTGGCTTTACATTGAGAACGACCCGTCCTGCGGCACTGTGAGTCTTCCACTTTTTCCATTTACCGTCATGCTTGTTTGATAACGTGTGTGTTCGACCGTTTTGCAGTGGAACTACGGTGCCGATGGTAACCTTCAGCAAGCTCAGGCGATGGTTGCAGCTCTCAGGGATGGAGGCTACTACTTTGGGATCTACAGTTCTCCGGGTGAATGGGGGACCATCTTCGGATCTCAGGGCGTCGTCTTGGATTCCTCCATTCCCCTTTGGTTCGCTACGTATGATAATGATGACTCATCCTTGACTCTCAGTTCACCGTTCGGAGGGTGAGTTGCACATCTTGATAGCAGAAGTTGCCAATATGCTAATCATTGGATGGCGTTGGCTCGGGACAGGTGGACAACTGCGGAAGGTAAACAGTACAGTGATCACTCTGCCTCGGGGGTGTTCAATCTTGATATCTTTGCGAACTGAGGTAGAAATGGGATAATTAGATTTCGTTCCAGGAAGTCCGTACTTTTTCGATTCAAAATTGCCTGTTTCTCGGAAGATTCTCTATGTCCTCCTTCAATAATCATCATTTTTACTGTACAGTATTATGGGGACAGAGGTAATGATGAGTCTTTAGAGGGGTATCCAACCACATCGCGATCTTTGAACCAATTTGCTTCCCCCTTGGGGAAATCAACACCAAGACGCGTGCCCAAACCGACGGGCTCTGGAGTGCTCCATAGATTACCTGGAGCACTTGTCCGATTCTAGAATCAGATTCATTTCCCTTTCTGTGTTTGTCTTGAAACTGAGGCTTCGTTCGGTATGAAGAAACAGGCCTGTTTCTTCCAGTTTTTCAATTCAATATTCTCTCTCATTTCTTCTACCTAAAGAAACACGCAATTTTTGTATTAAGAAACAGGAAGAAACAGACCAAAGAAACCTGTTTCTCCATACCGAACGAAGCCTGAGCTCATTGCACATACCGATCGTTAGGATTACTGTAAGCCTTCTTATCTAGCTAGAGTCTCACGCTGAGTTCACCCACTGATTCCTTGCCTGGGTAGAGACGGAGACAAAGGCTTTATAAAGTAATACTGAGTCTGTTGTCTGCGTTTTCGATGTGTAGGACAAGACCGATATTGCCCACGAGGGCGACGCTATGCAACCTAGCGATCGGCATGCAGCTAGGAGCGTCAGAATGTGGCGAAAATATTTGGAGGCGAGAAGCGTCCATTGGATTTCTTCTTTTTTACTTACTATAAGTAGCGTAATCTGTCACGCATTTGCAAATTCGATGTTCACCGTTGTGGGCGACATGGGGAAAATCTGAAACAGGTGTCCACGAAATTCAAATCGATTTCCATTTTTGTTAACTTCGGTCCGTAGGAAAGGATTACAGTAAAAGAGGGACTGACACCTTTGCACATCAGCAGTGGAGTCCCCCCCCCCCCTTTCCAGCTTTTCTATCCCTTCTCTTCCCAACAATGTTCCGCTCTGCGATCCTCGCTCTTGCAGCATTCGCCTCCCCCGCTTAATCGCTCGTCCACGGCGTAGACACCTCAGTCAGCCTTCAGACTTACAGAAAAGTTCTCGGCGAGGGATTCTCACATCTCGTCATTCGTGGATACGAGCAAGCATGCAATGTCGGTGGACAAGTGGATCCCAACTTCGTTTCGTCGTACAAAAATGCCAAGGCGGCGGGGTATTTGGAGATAGATGCGTATTGGGTCCCTTGCTCGGGGACTCGCCACGCTTGCAAACCTTACGCTGTCCAGGTATGTATCTACGCGCTTCAGATATCATCTGTTGAGGCACCGTAGTTAACATTGAGTTTTGATTCATTAGCTTGCTGAGCTCAGCGCAACGCTCAATGAGAACCAGATGAATATACGCAGGATCTGGCTTGACATTGAGAATGACCCGTCCTGTAGCGCCGTGAGTCTTCCACCTCATCCATTCACTATCATGCCCATGTGTCCGAACGTTCTTCAGTGGGACTACGGTCCCGCTGGTAACTTTGCGCAGGCCCGAGAGATGGTTATAGCCCTCAGGGCTGCAGGATACAACTTTGGGATCTACAGTTCTCCGAGTGAATGGGAGACCATCTTTGGATCTCGGAACGCGGTCTTAGATTCCTCCATTCCTCTTTGGTTCGCTACGTACGATAACGACGATTCATCTTTGACTCTCCGTTCTCCGTTCGGAGGGTAAGTTGTGCATTTTGACACTAAGAAATGACTGATGTGCTAATCATTGGACGGCTCGGAAAACAGGTGGACGGTCGGGGAAGGGAAGCAGTATAGTGATCGGTCTGAGTCCGGGTTGTTCAATCTTGACATCTTTGCAAGCTGAGGAGAATGGGGAAGAATTAGAATTTGTTTTGAGATGCTCCTGGGGGGATCATAAGTTCTTGATTAACAATATTCCATAATGACATGCTGCTGTCGGTTCCTCACGACCTAGCTCATACCTTCAGGCTCATAACGGAGGCTGGAGTCCTGCATGTTGTCACGTTTTCAGGGTTGGTGTGCACTAGTACGCTGCCGGGACTCAAATTTGGGTGTCAAAAACTAGTAACGTGTACGTAATAAACGAAAAGCAACCAAAATCGACTCCCGGCAATCAGCGTCGTGACAAGCACCCGAAAATCGAATATCGGTTCACCGTCGGTGACACGGGGAAAATTTGAAACACCAACGAAGTGGGTTATTCAAATCGATTTCCATTTTTGTTACTTATGTAACGGCTGTCACTTCGGTCCCCGATCAAGCTTTACAACTTGAACGGGTGAACCATTTGTTGTCATCGGTGGCCCCGTTTGAGTGAAGGTTCTCGGCGGCGATATCCGGGCGTCGAGCAGACTCGGTCTTTATTTCGGATGGTTTGTACGGCGGTACTATATGTAGATGACATGGAAAAGTAAATGTCAAAGGTTAATAATCGAGGAATGAATGGGGCAATAAACGAGCGGTGTAAAGCGGTGACAAATACATAAGATTGATGATGTAGCACCCAGCTTTGTGGGCGCAAGCCATGACTTGTCCGCATGTATGTTCAAAACTATCCCTTCTCGCTGATATCCACAGTCTCACGTTGGGGAATCGTTCATCAGCAAGGCCTTTCCAGTTCATCGTAGAGAAATCATAGGCATAGAGGATACAAACAAAATTGTGTAGTTGATTTGATTGAATGTGTCAGGAGCGTCTCAGCTGGTTGACAATGTTGAGCGCGATTACCATATGAGGATAGGAACGCTCAAACAGCGACATACTTATTCGCCTCCGATTCGCTGCTGTTTTTGGACCCTGGGTCATTCATTCAACTGACGTGCAGATCCCTTGGCCACATGCCGAAGAAAAAAGCTTAAAAGAGGGGACTCGCACATCAGCTTTCAATGCACTTCCCCCTCCTTCCAACTTTTCGACCCCTCAACAATGTTCTGCTCTGCGATCCTCGCTCTCGCAGCATTCGCCTCCCCCGCTTACTCGCTCGTCCATGGCGTAGACACCTCAGCTCCAGTCAACGATCGAACTTACTCAGAAGTTCTCGGCGAGGGATTCTCACATCTCGTCATTCGCGGATACGAGCAAGCATGCAATGTCGGTGGACAAGTGGATCCCGACTTCGTTCCGTCGTACCACAATGCCACGGCGGCGGGGTATTCGGAGATAGATGCGTATTGGTTCCCTTGCACGGGGACCCGCAACATTTGCAAACCTTATGCTGACCAGGTATGTATGCTTTAGAAACCATCTCTTGAGGCCCCGTGGTTAACATTGAGTTTTGATTCGTTAGCTTGTTGAGCTCAGCGCAACGCTCAATGAGAACCAGATGACTATAGGCAGGCTCTGGCTTTACATTGAGAATGACCCGTCCTGTGGCACCGTGAGTCTTCCATCTCATCCATTCACCCTCATGCCCATTTGATAACATGTGTCCGAACGTTCTTCAGTGGAACTACGGTCCCCGTGGTAACCTTCTGCAGGCCCGAGAGATGGTTACAGCCCTCACGGTTGCAGGATACAATTTTGGGATCTACAGTTCCCCGGGTGAATGGGGGACCATCTTTGGATCTCGGGGCGTCGTCTTGGATTCCTCCCTTCCTCTTTGGTTCGCTACGTACGATAACGATGATTCATCTTTGACTCTCGGTGCTCCGTTCGGAGGGTAAGTTAGATATTTTAACACTAAGAAATTACTGATGTGCTAATCATTGGATGGCTCGAAAAAAAAGGTGGACGGCCGGGGAAGGGAAACAGTACAGTGATCAGTCTGAGTCTGGGTTGTTCAATCTTGACATCTTTGCGAGCTGAGGAGAATTAGATTTTGTTTCGAGATGCTCCTACTGGTGGATCATAAGTTCTTGATTAATAATATTACATAATGACATGCTGTCAGTTCCTAGCTCTTAACTTCCCAATGAACCTTCAGGCTCTATTATAAGACACAGGCTGGAGTCCTGCCTGTTGTCCCGTTTTCAGGATTGGTGGCGTGCGCTAGCAGTTGCCGGGACTCAATTTTGGGTGCCCCTAGTCGAAAACCGGTAATGTGTATGTAATGAACGAGAAGCAGCCCAACTGTCACTGAAATGTAAAGAAGGGTGTTTTGTCAGGCGGGTATTCAAATTGATTCACTATTTCTGTCAAAGTGCTCCGGGTGCTTTGATCCGTTCAAGCTTACATGCAAGATGAACTCCGATTCGGGTTCGCTGCTGTTTTTGGATCATCATCAGACACCTCCAGACACCCGAGTCCTTTCATTCAAATCTGACATGCAGATTTTTTGTCATCTGGAGTAATGAGACAGAAGAAGGATAAAAGATATCCCTTACACAGTGCATTTTTTCTCCTCCCAACACTCGCATACTTCTCGTCCCACTCGCTTGTCCGCGGTTTGCTCATAGGGAATCGGTATGTCAGGCAAAGTTCAGGTGATCCAATCCAAAAGGAGGCCAATGGCTTAAATTGTTTGATCAACGGAACCCACTCACACGTGCCCAGACCACAAGATCTCTGGTTTCAGGGTACCTGATTGCCCACTGTGCCGGGTGGCTTCTGTCTCCGCCCGCGATGGGCGCGAGGAACTCGGACCCGCTGCCAATAGAGTTTGATCCGTTTCTTCACCCGAATAATGCATTTCTATGCGCTGAGCGACAGAATTTATCCTGTTTTGTATCTGATGAAAACGCATCGAGTCAACTGTGGTGAAGTGGGCCTATCAGACGGCGAATTCGTCTTACTGTGGGAGGAAGGCGGGACACGTGTATCGAGATCCCATGTTCGGAATAAAGTTCTTCCCGGAGTATCGAGCGCGAATGTAGACTGATTGAAGTAGGAGGAAGCAGTGGGTCCGTCAGTTATCTATGGGTTTTTCCGCGGTCGCGGTGGTGCAGACTGCTCCGTGACGTACTTTGCTAGAAGGGACACAGTATAAACTCCTCCAAGCGGCTAAGAAGCATAATATAACAAATATCTGTACTGAGTGACACATATTACTCACCAGGATGAAAAGCATGTGAACAAAGTGGAAGCCGTAGAATGCAAACTGCCCAAAAGAAAGGAGAGCCTCAGGACTTCCTGATACACCAGAAGAGTTGAGACAGCCATACAGCAAACATGACGACCAGCGCCAGAACGCTGAGTTATGAAAAGTTAACTCAGCCCATCTCATTACCAAGTTCGACAAACCGCACCTCGTTACCAGCCCCGTATTGATGGCATATACTATTAACTTCCGAATCACTGTATCCGTCCTTCAAAGGGAAGCACCTGTTCGGTCATTCGGCCCCCCCTCCAACCAATGCATGGATCGATCGCTTACCGTCGAAATCCCGTGCGGCGGTTCTGGAGGTAGTATGACATGGAGAAGGCAATTATGAGGTCGGCCATTGCCTACAATTTGGTATTGAGCCCCAAGCTCTTTAATGAATGCAGAGGAACGTGCCTCCAGTGTTTGCCAACTTATTAGCAATGGGCGTTCGGGACGGATGATACTTTCGATACCATGAGTAACATTTCTACCAACGGGGGAGGGGAGATGTCAACACAACAAATTACTGATTCGAAAAAGTACAGACAATCCACTTACGCTCTGACGCAGATCGCTATATAGAGTACAAGGAAAATATAGAGATTCTCAGAAGCGATTTAATTCGGCGATTTGTGGCACCACCTTACCAACTCCAGTCCCTAGAGCAAGATAGCAAGCACGTCAGACACAAGATCTGTCTCCATTCCAAGTTCACTCGCCCAGTTGCCCCAAAGTCAAAACGCCCTATCGACAAGGATTGAAAATATCAACAGATTTATATATAAGATGAACAGTGGAAGGCGTACCAGTAGTGTTGGTAGCCAAGTTGACCTACTGACTGGGCGACAGACGTCAGGAATTCGTGACTGGAAGGGAGATATAACAGAGATAACGTACATCGATGGAGTCGAAAGACGAAGAAAAATTGAACGGGGACGGAAGAAAAAACCTAGAATGTACGTCGGACGACATTGTCGTGAGTTGAGTGGAAATGGAATCTTACCGTACAAATCTGGTACATGGTATCGTACCTGCCGTGGGAGTAAAGTCAACGCCAGAATCACTGTAATGATTCTATGGGGGGGCTTACCATACTGAAGTTAAGGCCGGAATACCGAAGTGGAGGATGAAACCTTTGTAAGCTGAAATCGACGAAACTACCCTAGAGAATCGACAGGTCACCGAAAGGTACACCGCATGCGGCTTTCGACTAACACTTCAAACGTCTGTACGAGCCTGAGGATGGAACACGCAATCACCAAATCATACACTACGAGTCACTCGATCAGCCAGTGCTTACCATAAGAACCCAACAACGAACTTTAGAGCGATATGATCCTCAGGGAACCTTTGGTAATAAAGGGAAGCCTGGACGGTGATTACCCCGAGGAGTCTATTGTGGGGAAGGAAACAATGGGAAGTAATCCGAACGAGCGTAACGCATGAAGTGAAAATGTCCATTATTCACGGAAAGGCAATTGTCAGCGTCATCATCCACGTACATAGTTTCGAGCACAAGCCCAGAAAGGTAACCCCCGACAAGATTTTCATAGAAGGACATACCCATCTTGCGCACTGCAAACTGATGAAGTGATTCGAGGAGGGGGGGATGGAGGTGCTCAACATGAGCCGGCTGCGAAGATTCGCTGCATGTGCTATATAAATCCCATTGAAAAGCTGAGCGCAGTGCCGGAACCGGGTAAGTCGTTTCTTATGATTGTGTAGCTCTGTTCCATGATCGATAAGCCGACACCGCATCCAGACCAGCGTGCTTCTGAATATGACGCGCTGCAAGAAATGCCTCCAATCAGATCAATTCCACGGATGTAAATTCGTTGCCACATGACGCGGGATCCTTCGCCATTCCTTATCCGTGGGATGAAGAACTTTAAGGGCAGAAGGCCACACGAATAATAACAGGCATCCGGGCTGTGCTGACGTACGACTCCGAAGAGCACGGGCTCCACTTGATTCCGAAAGAGAGTGCGATAAGACCTTCATGGGACTAGTGTCCACTCAGCCCCGTGAAACTGTATCTGCAACCAATTTCGCGCGATACCTAGCAGATAGCGCACTGGCCACAACCCATCCCGCAGGACCCCCGTGGAGGGTGTCTGCGTGACGACTCTGATGAGGCATATCTATGTGATGAGCTTATCGGAGCCTGTACAATAGACGACTGAGAGTGGGGCCAAGCATAGCCCGGAGATCATGAACGCGCGGCTGGATGCCAAATCGACTTGTGTTTACTCGTACTCATATTTAGGACTATTCACAGTGCTAGAAGTGCTCGCTCTGGCGTGTGGCTGCGTGCGTAGGGGGCGGCTGAAGTGTGCCAAGGCGCCAAAGCGCTATCACTATGGAGGCTGCCAGTCACCTGCCTAACCAAAGCGTACATATTCTGTGCACGTATTGTGTGTATGTACACAACAGAAGCGCATCACATATATGGGCTCCAAGGGAGAAGATTCCGTTCGCAGGGGCGGGCGATCGAGAGCTTGTTGGCCATGTGGAAGCAAGAATAATGTAAACCTGTGACATAGTATTACCACATTTCAAAGACTCACTTAGGCAGGTGACCAGCCTCTTACTTGTAAGACTCACTGCAAGCCATCAGAGGAAGAGGCTGTCCAATTGGAAGAGTTGAGCGATGGGTCATGTTGACACAAAAAAGGCCAGTCTCGTGATCGGCCAAAAATGGCAGCGAATGATTCTTGAACGATGGAGCGCATCACACGCATGTTCCGCCCAATTTTTGCACCCCCTTGGTGCAGCATCATATCCTTTGGAATCGTATCTCAGCCCTATCGGTGCACTGCATAAATGATGCTCCCCTTGCAAACAATCGTTTGATCAACCGACCTTCTTCTTCTATCTGATCGAGGGGAGAAAACGTAATATTAAGGGTATCGCGAAATAGGCCAAGCCTTTTCTGGGTGTTCAGCATCGACAGCAAGGCTGTCTGTTTCCTTCTACCTGGTTCACCCTCACAGCATGATTGGTCACAGCCTCGCCTAGTATGTCATAATCGACCCAGAGTTGAATAACCTGTGCTTTGCAGGACACTGTGCAGTAGAAACGAGCGGGGCCCATAGTTTCTCTTTGCGCTTAAGGGCAGATCAGGATCCAGGATTAAGCCCCAGTACGCTTAACGCTCACCCTTGCATTCACATTGGAATGCCAATGCCTTTGGTCATTTTCTTACCTCCTGGTCTTGCTTTGGTCCATGTCTTCTTCATACGCTTAACGTATTGCCCGCTTTGTTCACGCAATCTCGCATCAAAGACGTACTAGCTCGACATAATGTAGCATGGAATGAGCAGCGATCTGGCCCCGCAACACAGTTTGTTATAATTATTCAAGCCCACCCCCGGGGTTGCTCGGGTTTGTGTGAACGGGGAAACCCCTAATTTTTTATGAACACCGATGGGTGCCAGGGTATCGCCCTGGCGCTGATCTACATCCGGAGGGTCTCGCCTTCTAGCTGCAAGCCAGAAAGTAACCGAACAGGCGCCCAGAAGAACACCAAGAGGAGATAGAATGTCGGTCTTCCAGTCAAAGGTTTGCATCGTTGAGAAATATCTGCTGAGTTCCAATACTGACAACCTGACAAATGTGGAAGTGGATGCCTCCCGCGGAGAAAAGTGGGGGGAGTACTAGCAGGTCAGTAGCCGAATATACACATAGAGGGAAGCTTCCTCGAACGTGTTTAGAACGTAAACTGTCGGACGAGTAGTCATTCTAGCGAGAGCGAAATGCGCGCAAACCGACAATGTTCTCGTAGGGGCCATATGATGGCAGATAAGGCCGATGGGACTTACGTATGGATGGGAAGCAAGTCATGTCCTCATGGATGATGCCTAAAGACTCGATCATGACCGGGGGTGTTTGACGTATTTCTGTCCAATCTGTAGGTCATGTTCGGACGCTCGAGACTTGAATGCTGATTGTCTACCATTTACTTCATGGCCGCGTTGTCTAGTTGCAACCTCACCCCTCTCTCTCTAGCTCATGATCACTCCCCACCTTCCTCGTGGTGCATTGGGGACATAAGCCGAGGTCTACAGGATAAACACAGCCCCATGCACACCGCTTTTCAACTTTGTTGAGCTACCAATAGAATACCCTGCGCGCTTCATCCTGTTTCTCCCAGGGGTCGGAAGCATAGCATAGCACACATGCGGATTATATGGGCTTCTGAATGCTCTATTCCCAAAGATGGAAACATGTTGCTAACAACGCTCCACCTTATTGTCTCTCAATTGAGCTTCCATCATCGCGCCTGAAGCTTCCACACTATCATTTGATACAGACCATGTGAGCACAGCAGGCTTCCCCCTAAGCGCTGACTAGACTGGTACCATGTCCCTCGTCCATACCGTGGATTGCTCAACTCTAGTCCCACAAGCAACTTTCAAAAAAGCCTATGACCAGGGATTCAGAAAAGCGATCATTCGAGGATACCGCGAAGCGTGTAGTGTTGGTGGAGCAGTGGATCCTAACTTCGTTCAGTCATACGAGAATGCTCGTGCGGCAGGTTTCACGAATATAGATACGTATTGGTTCCCCTGCACGGGAAGTGGTAATGATTGCAAGAGTCCCGAAACCCAAGTATGGATTTTTATGTGCATTAGAGTGTCCGTTGTGAAGCGCGCCGTGTCTGATACGGAATTACAACTCATTTTAGCTTGCTGAGCTTGGGGAGGTGTTCAAAGCGAACAACATGAAGATAGGTAGGATCTGGCTTGACCTTGAGCGTGACCAAGTGTACTGCAATGCTGTGGGTGACCCACCTCATTCATCAGCCCTAGTGCCCATTCGATAACATGTGTCCGGTTGTTTTGTAGTGGGACTACGGTCATAGCGACAACCTTGCCCACGCCAAAAAAATCGTTCAAGCTCTCAAGGACTCGGGCTACGCATATGGGATCTACAGTTCCCCCGGTGAATGGTCGAGCCTGTTCGGATCGTACTCCGCCGCCGTGGATAGCTTAGCTCCCCTTTGGTTCGCCACATATAACAATGTGCAGACTGTGACTCTGGGTACAAAGTTCGGAGGGTGAGTTTGCGAATTCTTAGTGTTGGAGTATTCCGATGTGCTCAACATCGAATGGGGTCGGCTTGGAATAGGTGGACGAGCGCGGTAGGCCATCAATACACTAATAAGTCTGCCTCCGGGAAGTTCTGTCTTAGCGTCTTTTCGAGCTGAAAGGGGAAAGGCAAAGTTGCGAGAGGGGGGGGGGCTCCGCAGCTACCTTTTCGTGTGGGCGCTCATGCGTGTCGAAACGACGTTCGGACCTGCCTGCTGTTGAAAAAGCGCTCCTTCTGTATCTACAATCGCACAAGTCATCATCTGCATCGCGATACAAAAAAAAGACAGATCAGTAAGGCGTATTAGGTTATGCCCACTTTGCTCAGTCATGTAATGAACTGAGCAGTGATGAATACCGAAAAGGAGAATCAACCGCTTCGAAACAATTGAGTCAAATTGCATGTCCCTCTTGGAGATGCCAACAACGGGGATTGGCGAACCTCGAGGCGATGAAAGCAGCTGGAGTGGGGTGGGACGGCCATTCTTCCGTGCTCGAAGCAGAAATGGTCAGAGAGTCGACTTGTCCGATATTCTGGATTTAACAACGGTCGGAAAAAAACAGTGAGTGTATGTAGGATTGAAGGGGCTATGTCTTTAATACGACCAAAAACCAGGTGCGCCATCGCCCCAATGCACCGAAATGAATCCAATGTTGATGAAAGAGAAAGATTGGATGCTCATCGACCGAATGAGCAAATACATTCAGGTCGAAGAATTCCGAAACAGACACCTCAATGTACTGGTGGCTAACAGCATTTGTCTGCCTACGCGTGTTGTTGATCAGATGGCCAAGCTAGATATCAATTGTCAGCGAAACGCCTCTCTTACGCTAAAAGCACACCCTCCAAAGGGTTGGTCCATATACAGATCCTCTACAGTATCATACCCCAAACCAAGAGGGGGAAAGGACCACGTCGTAAGAGTCGAGATATCACAATTCAGTGAAAGTACAAATTCCAAATACGCCACCAGAATCCCTAACTTATGTAAGAACGTAAGCAAGATCACCGGGTTGGTCATAATCCCACTGAGGGAAGTCGATGGAAAGGCAAATCTCAGACGGGCGATGGAATGATGAAAGAGGGCACCTGCGCGTTACACGTGATGCCGCGATCAGCGTCTAAATGCTGTGCCAAGCGCTGCAATTTGGCGACAAAAGATCGCCACGTGTGCAACGTAAAATAATTGAGAGGTGCACAGGTTAATTAAGCTGTCTTCGGCTGCCGCGCATGGCCAGGAAGGCCAGAAGTATGGTGATGATCACCCAACTTCAACCCACCTTCTATTCCAATAGAGGCTGGTAACCTGCCTAAACCCACCCAGTGCCTCGACTGTTGGACTTGGAGCAAGCTTCGGAATACCACAACACCAAACCTGTGCTATTTTCCTTGCATAGTCACACCCCGCGCGGCTACAGATCGAGATTCGAGTTATCCACTATTAACACATTTATGGCGTTAACTAAGCGACAGGAGATGCTCACGTAGCGCTGCATTGACTGGGCAATCTGGGACAACATTTACGTATTCCGTTCTACAATCACCTGCTGTCCAGGTAAATGCTGTGTCTGCAACGCAAGCGCAATCCATTCGAGCACAAGAAATTCTGTTGCAACGTGCAAAAAAGAACCATGCGCGCGGAGAAGGCGTTTGGAGGTGTAAAGGGAGGGAATGGCCCCTCCAGCAGCCAGCTCTGGCGTAGCTTTGTTGTGGCTCTCCATTTCCAATACTCGTGCACTTCCCTCTTCACCTTGAGTTCATCTTCGTGATGTTCTGCTCTTTGCTTCTCGTCCTTGCAGCCTTCGCCCCCTCCGTTTACTCCCTGATCCACGCCGTCGATTCCTCGACTCTTGTCCCTCAGGCAACATTTAAAAAAGCCTATGACGAGGGATTCACAAAAGCTATCATTCGTGGATACTACGAAGCGTGTGGTATCGGTGGAGCAGTAGACCCCAACTTCGTTCAGTCCTACAAGAATGCTCGGGCGGCAGGGTACACGAATATAGACACGTATTGGTTTCCCTGCACGGGGAGTCGCCACAATTGCAAGAGTCCTGCTACTCAGGTAAGGAAGGGTTTATGTGCTCCAGGGGATGTCCAGTGAAGCACCTAACTAATACCGGATTTTGTCCCATTTCAGCTTGCTGAGCTTGGTAAGGTGTTCAAAGCGAACAACATGAAGATAGGCAGGATCTGGGTTGACATTGAGCGCGACCCGATATACTGCCATCCTGTGGGTCATTCACCAGCCATCATGCCATTTGATAACATGTGTTCGATTATTTTGCAGTGGGACTACGGTTACAGCGGCAACCTCGCCCACGCCAAAGCAATCGTTCAAGCTCTCAAGGCCTCAGGCTACGTATACGGGATCTACAGTTCCCCGGGCGAATGGTCGAGCATATTCGGATCTTACTCCGTCGTCGTAGATAACTCCGTTCCCCTTTGGTTTGCCACGTATAACAATGTGCAAACCGTGACCCTGGGTACAAAGTTCGGAGGGTAAGTTGTGAGGGAAGTTCTTGACACGCTAAACATTGAATGGGCCTGGTTTGGAATAGGTGGACGAGCGCGATAGGGCATCAATACACTGATAAGTCTGCCTCTGGGAAGTTCGATCTTAGCGTGTTTTCGAACTGAAAGGAAAAGGGGGGCTCCGCGTCTGCCTTTCTGCTGAGAGCCTCATGTGGAGGCTAAATGATTGTCTCGAGCGTGTGTGGTTTCTGGGTATTTAGCCTGTCCTGAGAGCTCCAAGACCGGGCTTGATGTTTGAATTTGCCTGTTTTTGAAAAACCAATCTGTACTCCAGCACAAATCACCACTTGCGTCGTATTGTTAAAGAGAGGCACCAAACTAGTGGGCGGGCCGTGCTCAGTAGGCAGGTTACCAGCCTCTATTGGAATAGACGTGTTCAGCACGTCCAGCTACGCAATGAATTGAGCAACAATTCTATCCGAAAGGAGTCGGAGTTAGCCGGACCCAGCAAAATATGCTACCAAACGTCCCACAACCTCACCGCACAGACACACTTCAAACTCCTTATCAGGTTCATTCTGATATTCCTTGCAACTCATACTTACCTTGACCCGGAGAGCCCCTTCATGTACTGGGCGCTTCGGCAGCGGGGGCGCATCATTGCACGGTGACCGCAAGGCCTCATTGTGACCCCGGTGTTTGTATGCTCCATATGGGGTATGCAGGGTCTTAATCTTTGCCTGCCTGGCTCAGCCCTCTGGCTGTGTCAGGTCAATTCGCTTTGCCTGGCCAGCATTAACTCCTAATCCCGATTTGCCTAGTTACAATGACATGTACATGTACAAATGAAAGACTATTACGAACATTGCTTGTGCATCACTTGGGGTTTTCCCTAGCTTGATTTTTTGCAATGTTTCCGCTTCAGTTGTGAACTGCCCCTTCCGCATAGCTTCCCAACCGGGGCAATCACTCAGAACGTTGGAATGTGCATGTCTTTCATATATAAGTACATAGCCATGGCAGAGACAACTTCGATATTCAGCACTTGGTATCTGAAATCCATTACACGTAGTGCTCCTAGCTCTGCAGTTTGACGTGGAAAGGGAGTAACATTTCCGCCTGGGGGAACGACATCCAATTTCCGCAGCCAAATCACAAAGATTACTCATCTAATTTAGAGACTTACATACTGCCACGATTTGATCGTCGATCTATTGTCTCGCGGGTCCCATCTGCGGACTTGCTTTCCTCAGATCCATCCCTGGGCACCCGACTTCAGGCTCGAAACAACCACTGGGTTCCGTCCTCCATCTCGATATTTTCGAGTCTCGAGATCCACTGCCGAGCGTTCCTGGGTGCACAACATGGGACGAAAGATATCCATGTGAAGTGATGGGATAGGGGGATGTGGGAGTCGCACGCGAGAGGAGTGGACGCGAGCGGATGAGGAGATTCTCTCCATCTCCCTCTAGCTCGACCCATGCAGAAGAGACTATTCTGGCGGCTGTACACTGGCATTTCGGCCTCGCGATTTTGCGTGAACGAAAGGTTGGCCTGATCGCAGGACTTCCAGTCCCCTTCCAGTTGTCCGCGAACACTGGGCAGGAGCCGCTTCAAGGCTGAAAGATTGCAGCGGTAGCAGTCATGTAGTATTATTTGACTGGGGACCACCAAACGCTGTTCCTCATCGTCATCCTGCAGATGTTCGTCCTCGATTGCTATCGACCGGTGCCATATACTTATTGGCAATTGCAGCCACGACTCTCGTTCGCTTCAACCTTTTGTCATTCATTCAAGGGCAATCTTATGTTACTTTCTTGTACTGTGAGGGAACATCAAACCCCACACGTTTGAGTGTAAGGAACTGAACGAAAGGATATTATACGCGCTTTTGGACGTGTCGAGACGCGTTCGACGCGTCGTGGCAGAATCAATTGATTCGAGAAAAGATCGGAAGCAAAGCAATTTCCTCCTCACATTTGACGCGTCGACACCTTCACACCTAAATCACAGTTGAAAGAGATATGTCATCGCCTCCACCTCTCTCTTTCCCTACCAGCGAGCCTGATCATGAGAATGAAGCTGTGAGAACCCCAAGGAGGTCGCCCAAGAAGCGCTTGCTCTTTGGCACACCTACACCTCAACGGAACGGAAGTCAGCCTATGAGTGCGGGCGATGTTGCGAGACGCGCTTTGCGTATGTCCACCCCTCGGAACCGTGGAACACAAATGAGTG
Source organism: Cantharellus anzutake (assembly GCF_015039405.1). Lineage (NCBI taxonomy): Eukaryota > Fungi > Basidiomycota > Agaricomycetes > Cantharellales > Hydnaceae > Cantharellus > Cantharellus anzutake. Next base: position 522,917 of record NW_024066960.1, read on the forward strand.
GTATGCTCCTTTAGTCGCGTACCAGGAGCTATTCGTATCTGATGGTTTTCCTAGATGATTCACAGCTTGCATTCCCTGACTCGTCTCCAGTCCGTCAGAGGACAGCTAGTCGCAGAGGTGATAACGTGCCGCTCTTTCAGTCTCCGTGAGTGAACTCTTTTCCTTCGCCATTCCCCGTGCACCTTGATAACCCAAAGGCACCAGAACAACGAGTGCTCGCTCGACACCACGAATTCGTCGCGGTGACATTCGTCCTTCTACGTCCACTCCACTGTTCCACTCCTCTCAATCTCGTCAGGCAGCACGTCAGGGAGTCCCTCCCTCATCAGAGGGTGATCCGCTCTTCCCAACGTCCAGTGCGGCGTTGTCTGCGCAAGTGCCTCCTTCAGATAACGCAGACGATGCTGTTAAAGTTATTTGGGGAACCAATGTTTCCATCATGAGCACCATGACCGCCTTTGCCGATTTTTTGGCTAACTTCAAAGTCAAGTACCGCATCAAGCACGATCGGGAGAATGGTTTCCCTTGGCCTGCTCTTCCTGATCCTGAGATGGGCGAACGAACCCTCTACGGGGAGTATCTTAGGAAGATGAGACTTACCTCCCAATCAAGTCTAAACCTCGATGCTGTCAATCTTCTTGCGTACCCTCCCACAGCGAAACTTTACAAGCAACTCATAAACTATCCTCAGGAGGTTATCCCTATTATGGATCAAGTCCTTCGCGAGGCGGTTGTTGGGACGGTCGAGGAGGAGTTTAATGAGGAGACGGACGATGAGAAGAAGGAATCACTTCAGCAAGAGTTGGATGAAATGACCCTTCGAGTGTACATGGTTCGACCTTTTAATATCCCCACTGTTAACATGAGAGATTTGAACCCTGGAGGTTCGTCGCCCCGTTGCATTGATGTGAACCCGTCTTGACCCTTGGAGGCTCCAGATACGGACAAGCTTGTCAGCATTAAAGGTCTCGTTATCCGAGCGACTCCTGTCATCCCTGATATGAAGCAAGGTAAGCACATGATGTCGGTGGCAGTAGACTGGTCTTCTGAAGAGTTTCTCAGCCTTTTTCCGCTGCTTGACTTGCTTGCACACTATGCAGGTCGAAATAGACAGGGGCCGAATAAGCGAGCCACAAGCTTGTCCTCGAGATGTCTGTGCCGCTGTTGGCATGATGTCTCTCATTCATAACCGAAGTCTATTCGCGGATCGCCAAGTGATCAGGTTGCAGGAGACACCAGGCACGTTTTCCTAATCTCCCAATTCCGAGTCTATGACTCATTCATTGTTCACAGATGTTGTGCCTGATGGACAAACGCCCCATACTGTCTCACTCTGTGTTTACGATGAACTCGTGGATATTGCCAAACCTGGTGATCGAATCATCGTTACGGGGGTCTTCCGCGCGGTCCCAGTTCGCGTCAATCCAAAGCAACGTGTAGTCAAATCGCTTTTCAAAACTTATATTGACATTGTCCACATTCACCGCGGAGATGCCAAGCGATTGGGGTTTGATAAGAGTACGCGTGACGATGAGACAAAGGTCCCAGGAGTCTCTGGTGCTCAAGGTGTAGGCGTTGGTGGCGACTTGGCTGACGAGTTGGAGATTGGAGTCGATCAACCGACAAAGGAGGGCCAAACGCGAAGTGCGATGCTTGAAGATACTATTCAGCAGCTCAGTCAGCGCGAGGACTTGTATGATCTCTTAGCGAGGTCCCTTGCACCGTCTATTTGGGAGATGGACGATGTAAAGAAGGGGATTTTGTTGCAACTCTTCGGAGGAACGAACAAGAATGTGGAGAATGGGGGTGGTGGTGGTGGTCCGCGGTATCGTGGTGATATCAACGTTCTCCTTGTTGGTGATCCTGGTACGAGTAAATCACAAATCCTTCATGTGAGTTGGTGGAGCGTTGCCGTTGACACCTCTGATTTATTCTCCCGCAGTACGTCAATAAGATTGCTCCTAGAGGGGTTTATGCCTCCGGAAAAGGCTCTTCTGCTGTTGGTTTGACGGCTTATGTTACACGAGATCCAGACACGAAGCAATTGGTGCTTGAAAGGTATGATAGGTCCCAAAAACATGTATTTCGCTTCTAAGCGACTTTTTCAGCGGCGCTCTTGTTCTAAGTGATGGAGGGGTATGCTGTATCGACGAATTCGACAAAATGGCGGACGCCACTCGGAGTGTGCTTCATGAAGTAATGGTGCGCACTCGTCAAAATGCTAAATATTGCCCCTACTGATTCACAAGCTAGGAACAACAAACGGTTTCCATTGCCAAAGCTGGCATCATCACAACACTCAACGCTCGTACATCAGTTCTCGCAGCAGCCAATCCGGTCTTGTCCAAGTACAATCCTAATTGGCCCGTAGCGCGCAATATCAATCTGCCACCAAGTTTAATTTCGCGGTTTGATTTGCTCTACTTGGTTCTTGACCGTGTAGATGAGGCGCTTGATAGACGACTGGCACAGCATTTGGTTGGATTGTATCTTGAAGATACTCCAACGCGAACGGGACAAGATACTATCGTAAGTCGTCGATAACCTTGCTGCTCAGAATTAACGATGACCACGTCCACTTCAGCCCGTCGAGACGCTCACCGCCTATATCAACTACGCTCGTACAAACGTTCAACCGGTGATCACGGAAGACGCTGGAGAAGAGCTCATCACTGCCTACGTCGCCATGCGTCGTGTTGGTGAAGACTCCCGTAGCCAAGAAAAACGTATCACCGCAACGACACGTCAATTGGAATCCCTCATTCGCTTAAGCGAGGCTCATGCTCGAATGCGCCTATCTCCGTTCGTGGAGGTATCAGATGTGTCTGAAGCAACTCGACTGATGCGAGAGGCCATCCGGGCTAGTGCTACCGATCCGCTCACAGGATTGATCGATATCGACCTATTGAATACGGGCGCTGGCCAACAACAACGAAGACTGAGGAGTGACCTTCAGAGAGAGGTGGTTAATATGCTGGATGCACTTGGAGCCAATAGGTCTTTGAGATGGGCTGATGCGTTGAAGCAGTTGGGCGAGCAGAGTAGTATTACCATTGATCCGATCGAGTTTGCGGAGATCATTAAGGCATTGGAAAATGAGGGGAGTGTGAAGGTCGTAGGGGAACGTGAAAAGAGGACAATCAGGAAGATTAGGAGTTAGGCGACTAGCGGTTAATTAATCATGGGTCCGTATAGGCAGACTTCTTTGGCATATCTTAGTTGGATGGTTTGATGGTTTGATGCGAGCGGTTCTTAGATATGTGCTGTATTGGGTTGCTTATTATGTGCCTTTCTATGTGTGTTTGTATGTAAAATATTACGCGTTTGATATCATTCCTTTGATCCGTCTTACTGCTGCGTACTGCGACTTGGCTGCGTAATTTCCGCCGATTGGGTGTGCGTGAAAACAATCAGTCCGCATGAGGCGACGTGAACATGGCCGTGTCAGTAACCGTTCATAGTCGATCAACTCAGAGCTCGGCCATTTGAGGTCTAGCCAGGTGCAGGGACTAACGTCAGCGCGCATCACAATCAGCAGTTGGGTACCTCAATGCAATGGTTCGGCGTTGTGGGACCCAGCAAGCTGGCAGTAATCAAACAAGGCGGGTTATTCATCCACATGCATTGAGTTACTTAGTATCTAGTGGGTCACTCGGGACAGTAAATGTGTACCTCCAACCGGCCGTCCTGAATGACGCGGCATAAGGGTCAAACCCAATCCCATTAGAGATTGATGGTATCGCACGCAGATAAGTATTGTTATCATGTTATCGCTAGAGAGTGGGGTGTGTGTCATCGGCATAGTAACCAGCGTCGGGGGGATCGATTGTCTTCCCCGGATCCGTTTACAGGCCGATAACCATTGAAGAACGTCGGTTCATTGCATAGAGAGGGAGATAAGGACAACGAGTCTTTCGAGTTGACGTTTGGAGAACGTACGACGCATCCTTCACACGCGATTGTGCCACCGCAGGATTGTCGGCGTTGATCGATGTGATATGATACAATCTTTGTTTGTGGAACGGTAAATCGACCCCATTTAGTCATCGTGGTGATCGCACACCGGGGTGCCAATGGCCGAAATGAATAACGATGCGTGGGATAAGATCGAGAAAGCATCTAGGACGGGCCACAGATATCGGTGATCTGTGTGTCTGGAGTTGTCTTTTGCGGAATAAACGTGCATATGGATGTCCAATGTATTACATCATGCAGCAAGACGAGATTACAATAATCGGGAGCGAGGGATGGGTAGGTATCAGCAGCCCAGCCGACAGTGAGAGGACTGAGCTATCGATGCCTCAGCCAGATTTGGGACTTTAGATGAGACACATCAGAATATCAGCACAAGTCGCGCAGCCACATGCAGCCCCAGGACTGTGGCATTTTGTGGCAGTAGTGTGTACTGGAGGGCTATGCATATGAAGCTAGTTACGAACGAACGTGGCAGAGTGTTTGGCTTCATTCTAATGGAAATGCGACCCCAAGCCCCTGATTCCGATTCTGGGACCTGGGACTAGCTCCTGGACCTTCTGATTGTTTGGAACATATTTGTGCACAGGTGTTGACATATGCTAGGTTGCGAAATGCCCGCGATAGCAGAATCGCTGGAGTAGCTTTTTGCTACGTGCGTAGTTTCTGCGTACTGGATAAGAGAGGGGCTAGGAGAGGTCCAGCTAAGAACCCAGGCGCCGAAGACACAAAGGACGGGCTATCGATTGCCTAATATGATATGGTGCTCACCTTAACGTTTGGGTTGATGACTCGATACTTAGGGGTAGATGAGTGATCAGAAGAGCCCATGGCGTATGTCTAATTAAAAGGTGTGTGGGCGCTAAAAGCGATTCATGGGTATAAAGCTTCCGAATGGACGCTGGACGCCGAGGCACAGCCTGCGACCATTCAAAGGCCCAAGAGCGGCTCGCCCGGGATCCGGGAAAACGCGCCGCGCGCATGGGAGGAAGTGAAATGAACTCTTATTTCACGACATCTTTGAAAGTTGCTGCATCAGAATCACATCGCCTCCGCGCGTGAAACGCCGCCGCAGTCTGCCGGCGCGAGCGCAAAACGAAAAGCCGATCGTTTGAGGAAATGAGAAAGGGGGGGGAGGGAAGAGCGATGAAGATCCCCCCCCAAGTCAGATGATGTGGCAAAGCAAGCTCATTGCGTTATCGAGGCCACGCGCCTGGACACTCTATACTATAGAGGCTGGTCACCTGTTTACCTGGTACCTGGACGCATGGATATTTTTCGCCAGATGGAACCACCTCATTTGCTGTTCATTCGCTTCTCAGAAAAAGGACACGATCCTGAAGAAAAAACCCTCGAACGTTGGCTACCGGGGGAAAAGCGATTCCATCTTCGGGAAGGAATGAGGTAGGAATCACGTGCATGGACCAAGTGAATGCAGTGCGTACGAGATCAGTTGATCTCAGGAGACGTGACTTGTTTGCTGAATTGAATTGATTGGGGCCAGATTGGAATCATTTTATTCATCATTTTTTGTTTTTGCCGCCCTCTAAATTGCGATGACCATGTTATAAAACCACAAGACTTTATAAACGGACATTTCATCTTTCTCCCCTCTCTCCCAACTAGCATCCCCCTTTTCTTTCACCCTATGCTGAACCTCACTAAGCAATCGGTAAAGCGGTCTCTTTTGCGCCAGGCGGCGGTCGTCACACCTGTAAGTTTCCACCCTTTGACGTCGATTTCGTCGAACTGTTCGTCATAACTCGTATTTATTTTCTTCTCTAGCCGCCGCAACCTCGACAACTTCAAAAGTTTGCACACGATGTCCCCCAGGATGAAACAGCTGCTAACGTATGTCACCTCTTCTCTCGATTCGCTCGCTCCTCCTCTCCTTTACACCCCTACCCTGGCTGATGAATGCTGGTTTACCATCCCCATTTTACTTAGGATTTCATTCTCTCCATCCTTCACGCATCTCCATCTGCGAGAGATTCAAAATTATATTTGAAATCATTCGGTCCGCAACCCAAACGCTCACCAAAATCTTCAGACTCATTAGAGACCTCATCCACGATCCCCCCTCCCCAGGAACATTCCTCCGAGACTCCCTCGCAACAAGAAAATGGTGTCCTGCCTGATTCTCGGATGAATGTATCGGCCGATGCATCCGCCACCACGGCTACAACTCGGACCGTCACCACTGCATTCAAGCAAGAGGTCGTCTCTCAGATTCTTGATCCCACCACGAGACATACGGGTCTCATTAAAATTCAAGGGCCATTCAATGACATTCAACTCGAGAGTATATGCCGTGGAATGGTTTACCTGGAAAAACTTGGACTGGTGAGCGTCATTGTCATCGAGAATGATGAATGGACGAGAGGTATGGATGGTGAGAGGAGGAATGCGATCGAGGAAGTCAGGAGGGTCGTTAGGATGCTCGAAATGCAGGGCGCAAGAGCTAGGCCGATCGTACAGCCCGTCGCCCGGTTAGGACCTAGACCAGGCGATGAGGTCGAAGGCGTGGACCTCCCCGAGGCACACGCCCTACCGGAGACTTGGGTGGGATCAGAAGTGCGTTGCAGGCGGGGGAGATACCCGTTTTAGTGCCTTTTGCGTTGGATTCGTTCTGCAGGACCCTGAGGATTGACGCAAATTACGTTATTGCGGCTCTGGCGAGGGGGATGGTTGAGGCTGCGCAGCTGGACGACGTTGTTCGTCTCCAGGGGGAACAGTCCCCTTAAAGACGCCTGCCTCGCCGTCGTCAGCTGCGGTTGACGGCATGAAAGCCGCTACCAAAGCGGTAACACCCCTTATGGTATCGGCGAGTTTGATATGACGCCCCTTCGCCTCATGATCATCAACCGAGAAGGAGGCCTTCCTTCCTACGCCCGAGATGGCCTCCCCACCTCCTAATAAACCTCACCTCCGAATCCCAACACATTCAAAACACCTTCAAATCAGACTGGCGTCAGTCTCACCCGACGGCCTTGTCAAATCTCCAACTAGCGAAAGCATGTTTGAGCCACATGCCCAGTAGCTCGAGTGCGATCGTAGTCTCCCACCGAAGTTCACGTTCCTTGATCGCTAACCTGATCACAAATAAACCCGAGCGCAGCAGTTCATTGCCTCATGCGCTGTTGAGTGGGGGCCCCAAAAAGGTGACTAGGCACACGCCCACGCTGATTAGGAGTGGACTTCCTATCAGGGTTATTAGGGATTGGAAGGAGATTGTGAGGAACGGCGAGACGAGGGAGAAGATAGTTAAACTTATGGAGAGCAGTTTCCGGAGGAAGCTGGATGAAGGGTCTTTCTTTAAGAGGCTAGAGGAGCGGTTGGATTTCGTGATCGTTGCAGGAGATTGGGCTGGTGCGGCTATCGTCACGAAGGAGGGGCCGTTCCTGCTTCTGCTTCGTCTTCTGGTGATGGTGGAGAGCAACAGATGGTATCATACTTGGACAAGTTTGCGGTTTTGCCATCGCACCAGGGGATGGGACGGTTGATTTCCTGTGGGTGGCATTACACGACGAATCCTATGGGCTTGGATTAGACAGCGCCCTGAACCCGAACGTGGGCGGCCGACAAGGGAGGGGTGTTGGGAGGGATCTAGTTTGGAGAAGTCGAGCGGGGAATCCGGTGAATGGGTGGTATTTCGAAAGAAGCACGGGTCATAAGAGGATTAGCCCGGACGCGGGGAAGGGGGATTGGGTGTTGTTCTGGTGTGATGCCGAGGAACGATTACGGATGAGGGAGGAGGAATTGAGGATATTTTGGGAAAAGGAGTTGGAAGAACCTGCGGATGAGGAGATGCGTGGGAGAAAGGTTAGGGTTCCTGGGTTGAGTTGGTTGATGGAGGAGGAGAAGGGAAGACTTGAGAGGTGGGAGACGATCGTGGGTGCTATCCCGAGTTCTTGGGTGGCACAGACAGAGCCCAACCTTGATCAAGATGACTCGGGCCGACACCCTAAGAACCGAATACCCCGTTCCACCGCTACATAGAATCTCCGTTTATCCATCACACTGTTTATGTACACAATGTACGCCTTCCTGTTGTTGTAAAAAAAAGTATGTACTACGCAATGGTTAATCGTACATGAACAGCATTATATAACGTGCGGGCCCGCGCTTGGACAAGGGGGGAATTGATTCTACGAGGGAGACCACCCTTGGTGTCTTGCACGGACAATACCTTCCGCTTAGAGGCACGGACGCAAGAAGAACGGATCCCACATACACAATTGTTTGCACAAAACCTGTAAATAACACCGTACAGCGGGTCAGGCTTTTTCTATATACCTATGGCATTTTGCTCCGTGGAAAACCCTAGCTAAAACCTGGGTCGTTGCGCTCAGATTCCGCGCCGTCGGTGTTTTACTTAGGGAAACCATGGTTTCTTGTTAAATCCGGATAGTGATACGCCGCAGCCAATTATGAAGACAGAATTGTTGTGATATACACGCTTTAATCGCGATCAATAATGGCCGTTTGCTAGATGCCCCATATTCAAGATCGTCAATTTTTACGCTTGTCGCTCGAATGGACGGCACAATCAGATAGGGAGATTCTAAGCTATCAATCCTTTCAAGTGCACATATTACAACTGCAAGGAGATGTGGATGAGGACGTTTACGACCAGCGATGCATCATTTATTTTTGTTTGTCCCGAGTCGAGACTTAGTACTTTGCTTTTCTTTCACCACATCCCAGCGCATCCTACTGCACGTTTGCAAGGCCCACCGAATGGGGAGATAGTGATCCCCTATGTGAGAAGGTGTTTACATATGGCCAGACTCTACAATCCGGCTTTTCACGGATCAGTTCATTCACCATCCTAAAGTCACCTCCGCTGCCGCCCACTCTCTTTCACTTTGCGATCGGCTGCATTGCACGAACCGCCACATGCGCTATATTATGCTTTAGGGTTACCTGAGAGACAGGCCACCCGGATTTTCCCCATCGGGTGGTGGATTGTCGTGCGATCGATACACAGGTACGTCGCACTCCTCGTTCATGTGCCGATCAGTCCCGGGGTAGTACGTTCTTCGAGTTGCCCATTCTAGTGCGATATCACGATCTTGTCAGCGCTCATCTCATCATATAGGTACTGCTCGCTTCTTCCTCTGCTCGCACGTTCACTTGTTGGGTGCTTTGCTTGGAATCACGGTACGTCAGATCATCCATCACTTGAAATATTCATTCCGTTGCAAGGGAATGTGATGTGGAAAAAAGTAAGAAAACGTGACAGGGGGCTTAACCCGACAAAGAAAGAAACAAGAAAACGAATTCGGTCTAGGTTGATCAAAGGGGAGTAATTTTGAGACAGAAGAAAAAAAGAAAGAAAGGAGGAATCATTCAGAGCACTGCTTCTTCCTACGTACACCCCTCTCGCCTGACCTAAACTCCTCACTGTCCGTCGCATAATCGTCCGTGTCATAGTCAGGCTGAATACCACCTGAACAACCTTCCAGGTGGCGGCGTTGGGACTCTCCCCTAGTAAGCCTTGCCTGACAGTTGGGACATTTGCAGGCATACCTCCAGGCTTTTCCGTACTTTGTCCAAAACGCTCTGAATATGAGCGGGTAATTATTGCGACCGAGGCCGGTGATGGGTTCGGGGTCCATTTGAGAACCAAGGGGCCGTGGAAAGATCCATTTTTGATTGAGGAGCTTGCTCACCTCGAGGGACTCGTCGGGCGTGGGGTTTTCTTCCCGGAGAAGGAGGGCACAATTAACGAGAAGAAAAGCCTGCGCAGCAGGTTCTAGGCGGTCGAAGCGATGGGGAAGCCGGGATTTTGCCCAGATAATCCTGTGAACGGACTCCACGTGTCGTTTCATGGATCCCTTCTGAGGTTTTCCACACAGAAGGCAAGGCAGCTTACTGATGCCTTTCCCTCTTTGAAACAGCCTCGAAACCCACTGTACGAAATCAAGGGGCTCCGAAAGAAGGTCCTCGTGGTTTCCGTGACGGCGAGCGCCGGCTGAGGGGGCGGTGGGACGCGGTCGACCCACCTTGGTCTTTCGGGAGCTGTTAGAGGCTACGGTACTAGTAGAGCGAGTTAAAGACAATGAGGTCGAGGCATTTAGTCGGTCGGCGGCGGACGGGCTATCGGATGGGGATGGAGGGATGAAGGGGGAGGCGGTATGAGGAAGTGGCTGACCCAGGATGTGGGCTGCGAAAGGCCGTCTGTTTGGAATTGTTGTTGGCCTCGTATTGGCGAGTACGCCATCACTCTGGGGGTCGGAAAGAACAACATAGGGATGGAACAGGCGTTGGTTTGGCAGCATCCTTGCCATCACTTCTTGGTAGTCCGGGAAAATATCTGCGGGAGAAATGCATTGAGTTACTTCCCAGCTGTAATCCATGGCGAGTAGAATGCTCTTTGATGTGCGGAGAGATGCGTAGTTTTTTGGGGGCAGACGGTGGCCCCTCGACTACATTATATCTCCGCTGGACCGTAATACCAAGATGAAAAAAATTCGTATATCCGTGCGTCTCTTCCCAGTAAGAAATTTTAGCAGCTCAGGGATCGACTCGCTCTGCTTTGAAATGAGCAGGGTTTGACGAACTGCCCGCCTAGAAGAGCAAGATGGCATTAATTCAGGTCATTTAATTGAACAGTCGCTTTGTGATGCTGTAATATAGGGCGAGTGGCGAAGGCCACAGCTGCTGAAACGCGCGTGAGGGCAAAGCGTGATGGATTCCCAAATCCGGGGGCCGGACGTAAATTCACAGGGACAAAGAATCGACGAATTGAACGTTCTAGACCACGCTGATATGGTCCCTTTTTGGCTGTTCTGTTTCGTTACGAATATTAAACAGGCCCGCAGCCCTACCGATGAGAGAGCCAACGTTCCCTGGTGGAAATACGCAGAGGAGCTGTCAGAGGTGGGAGAGGAGAGATGGAAAGGCGGGTAGCCGTTCGCGGTGAGAGCTCCTGTGACTGACGAAGGATCGAATTATTCAAGACGATATGAAAACTCCCAACAATCATCCATTGAGGCTAGCCTCAGAGTAAATCAGAACGTTGTATTTTAGAAACGAGGGATCTTCTTTCAAAAGGAGAGAGCGGCGACAATAACATCCCTAATCTAATAATACGGGCATTTCCATCAAAAGGCAACCTGGAGTAAAATTGGAGTGTTTGTGCGTAAAGCCTCGGCCTGCACAGCATACTTTTCAGTTGCCATGCATTGCATGAGACACCGATTGTGATTCGGCTCATTTTCCAACGTGCAACACAGATAGAGCTTTGGCGTTCCGTGCTACCGATATTCCCGATGACGCAAAACATCACGATCTTCATGCCGAACGAAAATCTGGATTAAATCGTAATGGACACTGTGTGTACGTTGGCCGATCCTCAGGAAAGGGGAGAAACAATTGAGTGCCTGCAGGCAGACATCGATACCGACAGGCAATTGATAATGCATGCGTTGGAGGCGAACATGATGACAAAGGCAGGTTGGGATAGGCGCATGATTGTAGTGGAAGGTTGGGTTGGAACGGGTGGAAGAAAACAATGTTGAAACTGTCTGTCCGCGAAGGCTTTGACCCTGAACCAACCACAATAAACGATCGGCAAGCCCCGACTCCTGATCTACGTAGTGTTGCTAATTTTGAAATTCATTCATCACTTGCACGATCATGTCCGACCTCGTCCCAGTCTCCAGTCTCGCCTTCTCTAGACATGGGACGCCAGAGGAGTACCGAAAACGCAAAGTTGCCCTTATTTCTGGTGGGTTCAATTTATTTGACTGATCGCGATCTATCTTGACAGTTGCCATCAAGGTATAACCGGACAAGATGGATCCTATTTGTAGGCACGCTTTCCCCTTGTCTTCTGGGTGTTATTTAAGGGTCTGAATTCCAGGACTGAGTTTCTTTTGTCCAAGGGCTATCAAGTCCATGGAATTATTCGACGGTCCTCGAGTTTCAACACTAGTCGGCTTCATCATCTATATGAGGTCCGAGCCTAGGCCGTTCTGATTTTGTTATGCTTGAGGGTTCTGACCATCATTGTTATTGTCTAGGATCAACATGAACGTATGTGCTATCCCCGTCCCCCGACAACCCTTGTTTCTGAACTCACGCGACCACAGGTCCTAACAAATTCCACCTGCACTATGGTGATCTGGGCGACAGCACCAACCTTGTCTATATCATCGCTCAAGTCCAACCAACTGAAGTATACAATTTGGGCGCTCAGAGCCACGTTAAAGTATCCTTTGAAATGGCGGAGTATACAGTCTGTGCATGTTCATCCTTTTGACTGTCCTCGTCTAACGACACGCTCTAGGGCGATGTTGATGGCCTCGGAACTCTCCGATTGCTGGACGCGATCCGCACTTGTGGGCTGCAGCACCATATCCGGTTCTACCAAGCATCTACTTCTGAGTTATACGGAAAGGTCGTCGAGACGCCTCAATCTGAAACCACACCATTTTATCCCCGATCGCCTTACGGTGTAGCTAAGCTTTATGCATACTGGATTACCGTCAACTACCGCGAAGCATACGATATATATGCCTGCAACGGTATTCTCTTCAATCACGAGAGTCCTCGTCGAGGAAGGACCTTCGTCACGCGCAAGATCACTCGTGCCGTTGCAGATATTAAATTGGGGAAGCAGCATTGCTTGTACCTTGGTAATCTCGACGCGAAGCGCGATTGGGGCCACGGTAAGTTGTTTGCACTCTGATCAGTTCAAGACTCACCTCTTGACCTATGAAGCGCGGGATTATGTTGGTGGGTTACTCCAAGTTCACCGGTTCAGGGGCACCTGACAACGCGTGTTGTGAAGAGGGAATGTGGAAAATCCTTCAACAGGACAAGCCTGAGGACTTCGTTCTTGCTACTGGTGAGATGCATTCCGTGAGGGAGTTCGTCGAGAAGGCTTTTGCTGTCGTCGATGTTACGATCCAGTGAGTGTATTGCTTCTGTGATCGCCTTGTTCTCCCAACACTTTGGTTAGATGGCAAGGCAGCGGTGTGGATGAAGTTGGCATTGACAGCAAAACGCAACAAGTAGTGGTCCGGGTTGACCCCCGGTACTTCCGGCCAGCGGAAGTCGAGTGGGTATTTTTTTCTTTACCCAATGTGTTGTCTGACTGGTTCTCAAAGGCTCTTACTTGGCAATCCAACTAAGGCCGAAAAGGTTCTTGGCTGGAAAAGGAAGGTCAATTTCGACAGTCTCGTGACAGAGATGGTGCATGCCGACCTCAAAAGCTCCGGAAATCTTGTGGAAGATCACAATTGAATCATAAACTTGCTGCGGCTGGGCCAGATACTGGCCAAGCTTGGACAACGCAATTCATCTGTATATTCTATGTAGGTTGGACGAATGGGGGTGCGTGATCAACCCCCCGTCAACTATTTGGTGCTATGCCTTTGTAGGCCGACTACGGACTCTGATCGCCTTGTCAATGTCATCAGCTCACTGCGTCATCCATCGCCTCGCCTTGCGGCGCAGTGAACCAACGCTCAGGGGTGGCTCTATTTACTAGATCATCCTTATTGAGTTGTTTATATCTACATGACTCCTCTCTGATATTTGAATGTCCCAAGAAGTTGTCAATCCTCCATATGTAGCAGTCCTTATCAGGCGATATTGGAATTCTCCACCCCTATAACTTCCCTATAACTCGTGTAAGGTGTCCTCACATGTCCATGATCTGCACAGAGCCTAGGATATTCATTTATATACCATGATCGCAGGCTAGAAGTCTCCCCCTCAGTTACAATGGCATCAGACTTGCGCTCAGAATACTCTCTAGATAGTCTCTCTGTACTTGGCGGTATAGAGATAGCGACGTCGGCTCTAGTAGAGAGATCTTTCTCAGAGGCAAAGTTTGGATCCGAGATTCGGCAGCTATGCTGCGCACCAGAAAACCTTGTCGTGATATTTTCTAGTTGAGTGCTCCCGTCTATTGGCCGACTATTCCTGGACTGACATCGGTGTCGTTACGCAGGCGATCCAGCCCTGTTATCAAATCTGAACAACTTTCTCCTTCGCCAATATCCAGTCGATGGATCCTCGCTGATAAGGTCATTGCCGAATCAAGTGCTCGGAGCTCTTGCCGAGTTTTTCCATGGGATATCTCCCCCGCGTGAACTGGATGGTCAAGAGTTTAAGGACCATGTTGCGAAGGCGTCACGAATTGCTCAAGTCTTGCATGCTCTAGCGGGTATGAAATTTGATAAACCCACTGAAGAGCTTTCAAAGTCTCGTGGAGCGAGCATTAAGAAAGGGAAAAGGCCGAAGAGGGCATCCATTTCTGGCTCCGTGATGTTGGTAGTAGTTAGCGCCGCCGATTCCGAGGCATTTAGGGCGCTAAATCTGGCTGCGCCATCTTCGGAGGTTGAGGCGTCCGACCTTCTGAAGGGCTTGACAGATTCTCACAGAGAAATCCTTTTCGTACGCAAAACCTGGCCGAACGAGCCAAAAATCTCCTACTCATTCCCAACTTTCAGTACTTCCTTGGTCTGCTTGAGCTTGACAGTATTCGTGAGCTCGTTTTGCAGAAAGTATTGCGTATCATTGCGCCCCCGTCAGACGTTGTCCTTCCTCAAAAAATTAGGGAGGCAAATGAGCACATCTCGATTCCGGAAGCCACTGATTTCCCCGTCAAAAAGCAACCTCTGAAGCTTAGGTTCCCAATGATTGCACCGGAAAAGGCAAGACATGCGTTTCAGTGGCCTTCAGGCTTCGGGGATTGGCCTATCCATGTATCTGCGGCCGCTATCAAACATTTACGCCAGTTCCGACGAGGAGACGGAACATTCAGGGCCACTCAAGAAAAGATAGCCCAACTTTCTCAAGGTATGTACCGCTACTCTCTCTCCTTGAGAGATCAATGCTAATCATTCCCCATGTAGGACTTTTCTCCGAATCAAATCAGAAACGTTTGGAAGGTGCTCCTACCGATGTGCCGATCTTTGAAGCCAAGGTAACGGGGGACCTCCGCCTTGTGTATCGAATTGACATCGATACCGATCATTATCTCAAGGTTCGTATGCTCACGCTGCTCGACGTTCCTGGGCTGATTCTCCATCGCATAGATGGACAAGCAGGTGATCAAGGTATATGGTGTCTATACTCACGATCAGTTCGACCATCGGCTATGGACTCGGATTGCACACTCGTCGCCTCGAAACGATAGAGAACATATGAGAAAGTATGTATTACAGTGCATTTCCTCGGTCGATTCACCCTCCACGCCACAGGGTCAATTATCGGATGGAGCCCAGACGACGTGGGGCGAAGATAAACATCGTCACGCCACCTATGACTTGGCCACATGAGGGACGAGCGTTGGTAGAACACCCTCCTCCCAGAAACACCAATATGTCGTTGACTGAAGACGAGTGCCTGGAACTTCACAAGATATGGTCTCTCACAAAATTTGTTCCGTACTCAACGGTAGGTCTCGTAGCAGCTGTTTGTTTTCAAGGTCGCTCATAGTCCACATTAGGCTGTACTTGCATGTAGGTACTCTTTGAGACCCCAAGGCAAAACTTCGCACTGAGTTGTGACCAGCCATCATTCAGGATATAGACGCCGAGCACGAATTTAGCGTCTCGTAAAGTTGAATTACATTCATCGCTCTCAAGATGCTGATTATCGGCCCAGACCCGCGGAGGAGAACATTATTCAACACCCGTCTTCCTGCTTTGTTATCGGGTGGAGTGGCACCGGTTAGTAGCATATTTCATCACTCTGGATGTCGTTCACCAACCTGTTACAGGGAAAACCACTACAATGCTTTTCAAATTGCTTATGTTGGAAAGGGCGCAGCAGTCCAATCTCTTGGGTGACTTCGGCCCTATTCGCCAAATGTTTCTAACCCAATCCCACGTTCTGGCGTCCAAGGTTGAGGAGTACTACCTGAAACTACTCGAAGCAGCACAGCTTGGGATGCCTCCCACTCCCAAGGATCACCGAAGGGGGCGACCCGCCGAAAGACACATTACCGAATTTGCCGAGGATGCAGATGATCGTCCAGATTTACCAACACGGTATTCAGACCTCAAAGAACAGCATTTCCCGCTGTTCCTGACGTATGATCAGGTAGGTTTCCGTGACCCTAGTGTATGTCTTGCCTCTCAATTGCTCATCCGCAATGATACCTTAGCTACGTCGTATGCTTGAGGTGGAGTGCGGAATTGAATCGCCCGCCTCTTCGCGGGGATCTCGAAAACCCATTCGACCGGAAAACTCAATGTGTGTACCTCTGCCAGAACCAGTTGATGAGGAAAGCTGGGACACTTTGGGTTCCTTGCGGAAAGGGTATCGCGACCGCAATAAAAATGTTACATTTGAGTTAGTCACGCTCTCTTCAGCATGGGCGGCCTTCAACGTATTTCCCCCAGCTTGTTCAAGTCGCAGTATTGGATTCACTTTGATCAACAGAAGATCAAAGGACTTGGTGAGCCAGTATTCATGGATCATGGCCCGAATTCACGATTTTCCCTTCGCTTTTCCCCTGATATGTAGATGCCGCACAGGTATACAGTGAGATCATGTGCGTTCATCGATTAATACTGGACGATGACAGAACCATCGGCTGACTTTGCCTCAGGGGGGTAATTTGTGGACACGAAGACACGTTGGAGACTCAGAGTGGTTGCTATATGGACCGAGAATCTTATATGAACCTGAGCCACCGTGTAGGTCGTCCGACTGTCCAACAAATATGCTCGACGCTGACCCTTCTTAGTCACATCCCTCTTTTTCCACAGCACGCGATCGAGTTTACGATATATTTGAAAAGTATCTCAAATTAAAAATGTTGAACAATGCTTTTGACAGCCCAGGGAGGTGAGAGACTGACTTTCCGCTTGCTGCCCCTGTCAGTTCAGCCTATCCATCCAGGACGCATGCTATCCTGAAGCATATCGATGAGAGCATGATGAAAATTGACTTCCTTTATGTCGATGAAATCCAAGATTTACTTACGATCGACACTAAATGTATGCAAACTTCTGGCTAGTTTAGCCCTTTGGGCTGAACCCTCCTCAGTACTTAGAGATTTGTGTCCGAACCCCCATGGTCACTTCTGGGGTGGTGATACGGCTCAGACTATCTCTGTCGGAAGCAGTTTCCGATTCGAAGACCTCAAGGCTCTTGTGTATCGTGAAGAGGTAAGAGATCGAAAACTCCGCCTAATTTCCGCTTAGTTAGCACCCTTGTAGCTGAGCGATCGTTTCGTGGCCTCGGGGGCGAGGGAGCCGGTAAACCCTGAAGTCTTTCAGCTCCCGATCAATTACAGAAGTCATCAGGGTATTGTGGCTTGTGCCGGCTCCATCATTGATCTCATCACTACTCTCTTCCCCTACTCGATCGACAAGCTTCAAAGAGAGGAGTCCACTGTTCCTGGCCCAGAACCGCTTATTTTTCGACACGAAAATGTTCATTGGGGACGATTTTCATCGGAGAAAAAGTGTGTCTTTCGAGCCCTCCAGGTTCTAATCTCACTCAACCCTCTAGAAACTCTGAGTCGTGCTTTCAATTGGGCGCGCGGCAGGCGATTATTGTGCGGGATGACGTGGCCCGTGATGAGGTTCGGACCCTGTCGGGAAGTCAGGACAATGTCTACACGCTTATTGAGAGTAAAGGTACAGCGAAACTCTCATCATTCCGAGTTGAAGTTCCTGAAACTATAAATATCTAGGGCTTGAATTTGATGACGTCCTTATATACAACTTCTTCGCATCTTCTCCTGCATCAGGTGCTCAATGGAGAGCGATCTTAGGCGTGCAGAGGGCTGATGCCACGGCATACCGCGTCCTTGAAGTTGAACTTAAAAGGCTTTACGTAGCGCTCACGCGTGCGCGTTTTCACGTCTGGGTCTGGGACTCGAGTCGCACAGCGGATCCGATGGTGGTAAGTATCCTGTTGTCATACGAGTTTACCAAGCCA
The DNA here is from genome assembly GCF_015039405.1 of Cantharellus anzutake. Taxonomy (NCBI): domain Eukaryota; kingdom Fungi; phylum Basidiomycota; class Agaricomycetes; order Cantharellales; family Hydnaceae; genus Cantharellus; species Cantharellus anzutake. The sequence continues at coordinate 540,806 of NW_024066960.1, forward strand.
GCACACAAACAAACTTCTGGGAGCATTATTGGCTTTCCAAAAATTTAATTGTAGTTCATGATCCGTCAGAGTCAATTCCGCAGCTCACAAGTAAGATCCCCCCCCTCCTGGCTGCCGAACATGTTTGACATGGAACATGGCCGCTAGCTGATTCTACAAGGGAGGAATGGAGGGAAATGGCCCTGACGCTATTCTCTAATTCTCGCTATACTCAGGCTGCATCATATTTTCACAAATCTGGACGTTATCTTGACCGTGATATCGCACTGGCCTATCAGCAAAGGAAGGACGCCAGGGCTGCCTCTAATGACGACAGACGCATAGCTGCATTCAGTGCTGCAGGGCTCGCTTTTCAGTCTTGCGCTAGGCGTAGCTTGGACGGCGCTCAAGCCCTGCAACACAATGCCGCGGAATGTTTCGTACTTAGTGGGGATTTCCAAGATGCAGCAAAGATTTTTGAAGAGGCTGGTCAGCACACGGACGCTGCGATTTGTTATCACAAGGCCCATCTACTTGAGGATGTTGCTCGTCTAGTTTTCCCCTCAGATGGCTCCAACTCACTTGTTACGGAGAAAACAAGAGAAAGACTCCTGGGCACTATAAGAATTCATTATTTGTGTGCTGGGGATTTCGAGTAAGTCTCTAATCTTGGGCTCCGAGACGATCGGAAATGTTGACTTTTCGAAGACGTGCTGCGTCGCTATTCGATTGTACGAAAGACCAGATTTCGTTTGTAGAAGAGTACCTGAACAATAGTTCCGAAATCGTTGCTTCCATATACGAGCATAAAGGCGACTATATATCTGCTGCCAAGATATACTCCAGCATCGGCCAGGACATGAAGGCGGCCTCACACTGGCTCCGTTCTGATTCGCCAGAGGCTCAGACTCAAGCGGCATCGGCTTTGCTGGATGCTATGTGGAAAGTGGCCTTTAACACTGTTGACGCCCACCACGTAAAAGTACCCTGGGCGATGCTGAGCGACATACCAACGGACTCCATGACAGAAACAATGCAGATGGAGGTAAGACTTGAGACGAGTTGGATCATGTGAAGTTGTTCTTACGAAAATACGAAGATGCAAATGTTCAGGGCCATAATTGGGAGGGATGTGTCCGCTCTTTGTGCTCTCGGTCGAAGTTTCGAGGCCAAAGAGTTAACTACCGAGGCCGTTTTGTCGTTCAACCATGTCCTTCGGGGTGGCCTCGATCTTGGCAATGAGGATCTCTCTGGCCTATGTTCGAAATTAGCAATCGTCGAGAGTTACTGTCGCCAACTGATCGTGTTATTACGAGAGCGTCGTATCTGCGACTCTACCGTCGCTCAGAGACTTGCAGGATTCTTTCCAGCTGCTGGAAAGGCCGCAGAACACGTTCGCGATGAATTCTGCGCTGCTGGTGATTCATACGCCAAAAGGCTAGTGGAGCAGGCTTCCTCCTCTTCACGACCTACTAGGATTGTTTCGAAAATGCGGGAAGGATCGGTTCATGTGAGGGGCGAGGATCTTCACCGGTTGCTGCGTCAAAGTCTTGGGGCCGACATGCAAAACCTATTGGTCGGTATTCACTCAGAATTGTTGGGAGCTGGTGTTCTCCAGCCCTGTCTCGGATATTTGCTGCACGCAGAGTGCAACAGGGTGCCTACATGCCGGGCGCTTCACCTAGAAGCAGGTTCACGGGACATGCTGTCTCGTTACTTCCGTGTTCACATGCAGATAGTAGTGACTCTGGATTGCATGTGGCACCTCCCTGCGACCACAATGTCAATGTATAGACCGTATGGTGATATTCGGCACAAATGGATCGGACGGATTTTCTCTGTGCTTTTCCCTGTAACTCGGATGTCGAGAGACCATATGACATTCGACTCAAAATCTCCTGAAGCACGTCGCGCCATGCCGATCGTTCGAAGTTGGGTCGACTATCGCATTCGGGGTCTCGATCGCCACAGCGAAGATCTAATAACTTTGGATCGGAATTTTGCCACCAACATCGTGATGCTTCCGCTTATGGCCTATGTCCTTCACGGGAGACGTTTCCTCCGGAATAACTTGAAGACGTATCCCGTGCCGAGAAAGCAACAAGTGGGTCTCTCGTCCTCCCGGGAGGCCGTATATAACGGAGCTCGATTTCTCCAGTGAGTGACCGAGTCATAGGTTGGTGTAGACGATGCACTAAATTGTTGGCCAAGATGGGTCGTCGAGGCTAAACCTCCTATCGACTTGAACGTCGTCGTGCATTATCTAGAGCTTCTCTGCATGCAACTAGTTTTCGAATACAGCATGCTGTTTAGCCCTCTCCATAATCTCCTTTTGCCGCGTAGCTGGGCACCCTGGGTCCTCGACATGTTCTCGGACAGTCCTCCAACAGTATTTTGCATCACACGATTCCTGGCTCCCGTAATAGATATACTTCATGCCCTCAGTAGCCGGGATGGCTATGGTATGCCCTTCTATTCGACCTGTCGGAGCTAAATCCTATCCATTCATCAGGATTTTTCACGCTTCGTGGATCCGTGCTCCCGTCGTGGTCATTGAGGCAGGAAATGATTGCTCGAATGTAGGTACATGGGGTTTAATTCAATAGTTTCATATGCCTCATGTTGTGATTCTTCAGTTGTCGTGCGCTTGTTATTGGCAAGTCCCATTTCCGAGAAGTTTAATGTCATAACAAAGCTCACTTGACTCCCAGTGGGATTCAATGGCCCTCAACACAGGGCCGACATTTTCAATGCAATCAAGACACTGGATTTTAGTCCACCCGGAGAACGCTATGCAAGGTAAGTTATGACGGACTTTGCACCTGCACCATTAAGCGCATGATTACGCCCATAGGTTTGTTAAGGCCAAAAGTTGGTGGGAGATGGTGCAAGCCCTGACAGCCCACGGCGACCCAGACTCCTTAGTAATTCTTTGCCAAATTAGTGCCGAAAACCCCGCTGCGATGCAAGTCATGGTGGAGTGTGCCCACGAGCCCACGCAAACTATTCACCCCTCGGAGGACAAGGATAAGAGCGGTCATGATAACGCCGCGGACCCTTTGATAGGTTCGAATGTGAACAAGACTGTGAAACAGTTGGCCACAAAGACAGAAGATGAGATTAGGGCCGCTGCCGTCCTTATCCAGCGGTGCTACCGTCGCCTGGCTGCAAAACGGATACTTGAATCCTCCGAATTTCAGAAAGTTTTCCTGGCGTGTGTCAAGAACATCAACTTCCAACCCAATCAAGGCCCGGTGAACCGCATCCACTTCTTTGCCATCCTCCGCGGCCCACTTCCTCATGTCTTATTCGTTCTTTCCAGAGTTTTAGAGGGGGCTCGAGACGCCAAACACGCGGCTAAGTCTCGTCTTGACACTGTGGAACTTGGTGATTTAATGGTGGAATGCCAGAACCAGATCACGGTGTTAAAGTAAGTTCATATTGTACAGCCTGTGCTGGGGTGCGCGGCTCATACCTGAGAACCCACGTTCTCCACTTAGCCGCTGCTGTGAACGCATGAACGAGCTACTGAGAGAAATAGGACCTGAAAGTTCAATATTCCGCTCTGGTAGTTTCACCTCTCTCGAGCCGCAGGTTCTCGAAGTGGACGCGCTACTAAAGAAGTTTGAATCCACTCTGACGAAACTAGAGGCGGAGTCTTTGAAATTCCACATGGCCATGGGGATTAAGGGGATAGTCACTCCTTCGGCGCCACAAATGTGCCCCCCAAACCATCACTGAACGTCGAAGATTTGGATGGGTATTAGCCGTATGAGGCCCATAGCTTCCTGTATCTTGAGGCTGGTGTGTGTTAGATGCCTAAAAAAGTATATTACGCGGAAATGGTGTGCACGTCGGTTGGATAGCGTGGGAATGATCGGGGATTGACCCCCCAAAAAAGCACGAGGTCGTAGAGTTTGCCTTCCCTCCCGCGCAGTGTCAGCAATCGTGATTCTGGGAGTAGAGTCACGGGAAGTACGATGTATGGGGGGAAGTGAAGGCAACATTCTGTTGAACGTTTCTGGGTTTAGCCACCGACTGAGATCAAGGATTTGGAATTCATGATCCATCAGAGCCAATTCCGCAGCTCACAAGAAAGATGCCCCCTCTGGCCGTCAAACATGGATTATGGCCGCTAGCTGATTCTACAAGGGAGGAATGGAGGGAAATGGCCCTAACGCTATTCTCTGATTCTTGCTATGCTCCGAGTCGGGCTGCATTATATCTGGACGTCATCTTGACCGTGATATTGCACTGGCCTATCAGCAGAGGAAGGACGCCAGGGGCGTCTCTAATGACGACAGACGCATAGCTCCATTCAATGCTGCAGGGCTCGCTTTTCAGTCTTGCGCTAGGCGTAGCTTGGACGGCGCTCAAGCCCTGCAACACAATGCCGCGGAATGTTTCGTACTTAGTAGGGATTTGCGAGATGCAGCAAAGAACTTTGAAGAGGCTGATCAGCACACGGACGCTGGGATTTGTTATCACAAGGCCCATCTACTTGAGGATGTTGCTCGTCTAGTTTGCCCCTTAGATGGCTCCAACTCACTTGTTACGGGTTCATTCATCCCTGTTTCAGTCGAGGTCAACTTCCAAATTAATTCTAGGGAATGACAGGCACATGACCGAGGCTTGAACCGATCTCAAAATGGCCTCGAGTCCAGTTTCATTATTTCTCAAATCGGCCGTGAAGCTCTCCTCAGGCAAGCATATGACCTCGGGTCAAGAGGTCAGCTCAACAGAACTAGTCGAGTAGGATTCATGTTACCAGTGCTGGGGTTTGGTGTGTATCAGAATACAGGCCCCACTTGCCTTGAGCCGAGGTACTGAAGGCGGGCTACCGGTACGTTATTCCACATCACGGAATACTAACCATAGAGATAGCTGTTATTAAGGCACATAGATTCCGCTGTTGTCTATCGAAACGAAAGAGAGGTCGGCCAAACAGTCCGTCAATCCGGCGTCAACCGCGACGACGTATTTATAAGTCAGTTTCATAGAGACGAGGCATATCGATCTGACGATGCTGATGACTCCAACTATACAGTCGTTCGCCCTCAGCTACCAAAATAACCACCAGATATGCTGGCTACGAGAGCACGGCCAAAATGGTAGATGAATCGTTGAAAAAGCTTGGGTTCACGGCCATCGAGACCAACGAGTGCTACAGTGATCATCACTGGTTTCCACGCAGAATATATCGACCTCTATCTCATACACGACCCTTATCCCGGAAAAACTAAATCACTAGGGACTCATAGGCCACTCCTAGCCGCCCAGAAATCAGGGAAAATCCGTTCTGTCGGCGTCTCGAACCAGTATGTTTAACTGTGCTGGAAGAAAACTGATCTGAGTTCGTGCGTTCCAGCGGCGTCCACCATTTGGAGGAAATTAGAAATGAAGGCCTCCCTGCGCCAAGCGTGAATCAAATTGAGGTGAGGATTATCAATTGTGTGCCCAATCTTAGGAGTGCACCGACAGGAGGCGATTATCAGTTGCATCCGTTCGGCCAGCAGAAGCTTATAGTGGAATACTGTGCAGTGAATGGAATCGCGGGAGAAGCATATTCTCCACTCGTGCGAGGTGTGGCAAGGGACCAAACCGTACTTCAAGTAGTAAATGAGGCGAGTCCTGGCTGACTCGTTCTCGTGGGGTTGGTTGCTGAGATGCAACATGTGGGTCGGAAAGTCCCCTTTCCTTGTCTACATCCGATGGTCACTGCAGAGAGGGTGAGATTTGTAATTTTCCCATTCATTCCCCCCCCCCTGAAATCCAGGTTGAATGTCGGGCGTGGCGCCACTTTATCCCATTGCTCAAATCAGCAACTCCATTCAGGATCGTGGAAAACGCTAGTGTGTCTAATTTCCAGCTGAGCGAGGAGCAAATGGCAGCGTTGAATGCGCTAGACAAAGGAAGGGATGGCGCTGTGACTTGGAATCCTGTTGATGCTCCATAGTGACCAGAATCTCTGCATAAGAACTAGAACGCGCGAATCTGGAGACGATAGCGCGTTGCTGATCTATATAGCGAGATTGCCTAGGTCATTAAGAATACACGCATCAGGTGTGCAGCTAGCCAATCCGCCTGGAAGAGTATCAGCAACTTCCTAATGCTCTTGTCGAGATTTCTCCTGTCATGTAGATTGGGTGTGTTGGCACTTCTAGCAATTGTGACCCCTTAAGGGGAATGTTGACCGCGGTCATGAGGTCGCAACAGCTTCGGGTACTCCGCCGCGCCCCGGTAAGAATTGTAGGTTGCCATAGCCTACCGTTGACGATCCAACTAGAAGATGAACTTGACAACGGATGAGGTAGCGCATTTCCGCATAGAAGCCCCCCGAATATCTCGAAGACGCGAAAATCATAACGGGGGGCGCGTCTTCTCATATTTGGCGCGTGTGACATGCTTGAATGCATCAATTAGGAACGAATGAAAAAGTAAGAATCGGGGCGAGAAGCTGTGTCTGAGATTTGAACGCCAGAAGGGAAAGTATGTTGGTTGACCACTTCGGCGCTTCCCGTCTCCTGTCAAGCTGGGAAAAAGATCCTCGTTAAGGTCCTGCTCTTCCTAGAGGCTATCAACCTACCAACCAGACTCTGAACCTTCCGGGCGTCTTTTTGTATAGCGTTCGACCCTTTATGGAGAACTATGTAAAGCTCGAGAGGGTTGGAGAGGGTACGTCTTGCCCTGCCACTCACTCCCACAACATCACGTCCGTATCGCAGGGACGTACGGAGTCATATACAAAGCTAGAGATGCCAATACCGGCAAGATTGTTGCACTCAAGAAAATTCGGTTGGAGGAAGAGGATGAGGGCGTACCCAGCACTGCAATCCGAGAGATATCGTGGCTGAAAGAGCTTGACGATGACAATATCGTTCGGTGTGTCCACTGAGACCTCTCGATCCCTGATTCTCACATCTGGAACATCCCGATCGGCCACCACTTACTCCAGGCTGCTGAGCATTGTTCATTCCGATACAAAACTCTATCTTGTTTTTGAGTTTCTTGACCTGGACTTGAAGCGGTACATGAATGCCTTCACAAAACAAAATGAGACGCTTGAACTCTCCACCGTTAAGGTGAGCACCGGTACGGTCAATTGCCCCGTCCCATGGATGAGTAGTCGATCAAACAACAACGTCCACAATCACCACACAACCTACCCGTTTTTTCGCCGCGCAGAAATTCACTATGCAACTCTTGTCGGGTCTTCACTACTGCCACGCGCATCGTGTATTGCACCGCGACCTCAAGCCCCAAAATCTTCTTATTGATGCGGAGGGGAACTTGAAACTGGCGGACTTCGGGTTGGCGCAAACATTCGGCATCCCGCTAGCGAGATATCCGCGTGAGGTTCGCTCTAAAGCCCCTCTCCGATCCTTCTATTGGCCCACTGTATGACCTTACGATCGGCCAGGCTGTTACATTATGGTACCGTGCCCCCGAGGTTCTTCTTGGCTCGAGGCATCGTTCAACAGCAATCGACATGTGGTCTGTAGGCTGCATCATGGCCGAGATGGTCATGTCAGGCACTCCACTGTTCCCAGGAGATTCGGAGATTGACCAAATCTTCAAGATTTTCAAGTAAGGTCCAAAATCCACCGAAATATCCTGAATCATGCTATCCTTGTCAGGATTCTTGGGACGCCTCATGAGACAACGTGGCCTGGAGTTTCTCAGCTGCCCGATTTCAAGCCAACATTCCCTCAGTGGACTGGGACGGGTTTGGGTGAAGCTGTTCACGAGATAGATCGTGTTGGGGCTGACTTACTGCATGTATGTCGTCATCCTGCTATGAATGGCGTGTAATCTGGCCATCAATTGACTTCATGGTTGTTGGCAGTCATTCCTCGTGTATGATACTGCGAGCCGCGTGTCTGGTATGCCATAATTCCTTCCCCTTTCCTCTGGTAACTGACTATTCAAAGCTAAACGAGCGCAGAAGCACCCCTGGTTTGGTAACATGGAATTATAGCTCGCCAATGGTACCAGCAACAGTTTACAGGAATGACTACTGCTTTGACGATGTGTGTTTCCGCCTACATTTTCCTGTAGTGACCAGTGTCAATCCGTCCGTATCTCCCATTGTTTGTGCTATTCCACCTTCCTTCACCAACGATTATCGATTCTCTATTTGTCTATCATACTATTTTGACACTTCATCCTTCTTGCTTGGTGGGCATTGTTTCTATCACCTTTCCTGCATTTATATTACTGTCGAAGCTTGTACCTTTCATGACATTCTGATTGTGTGGTTACTCCTGCCGGTTGGCCCGCCAAGGTGACCTTGGCTGACATCCTTAGGGTGGACTGTCGGAGAAATTACTCCCATATGCATGTCAGACCTAGTAGTGATCGAGTGCATGCATAGATGGTGACGAAGGGAAGAAAGCGAATTCCAAGTTCACATCCGTTTGTGCTCAACGATAACTTGCTTGGTGACCTGCCAATGTTAGATGAATGCCACCGAATCCGTATGTACACGGGGTTTAATTCAGTAATTTCATGCGCCTCATGTTGTAATTCTTCAGTTGTCGTGCGCTTGTTATTGGCAAGTCCCATTTCCGAGAAGTTTTATGTCATAACAAAGCTCACTTGGTTCCTAGTGGGATTCAATGGCCCTCAACACAGGACCAAGACACTGGATTTTAGTCCACCCGGAGAACGCTATGCAAGGTAAGTTATGACGGACTTTGCACCTGCACCATTAAGCGCATGATTACGCCCAAGGCCAAAAGTTGGTGCAAGCCCTGATAGCCCAGGGCGACCCAGACTCCTTAGTAATTCTTTGCCAAACTAGTGCCGAAAACCCCGCTGCGATGCAAGTCATGGTGGAGTGTGCACGATCTGATGATAGGGATGAGAGTGGATCGCCAGTTCCCACGAGCCCACGCAAACTATTCGCCCCTCGGGGGACAAGGATGAGGATAAGAGCGGTCATGATAACGCGGCGGACCCTTTGATTGAAGAGATAGGTTCGAATGTGAACAAGATTGCGAAACAGTTGGCCACAAAGACAGAAGATGAGCTTAGGGCCGCTGCCGTCCTTATCCAGCGGTGCTACCGTCGCCTGGCCGCAAAACGGATACTTGAATCCCACTTCCTCATGTCTTATTCGTTCTCTCCAGAGTTTTAGAGGGGGTTCGAAACGCCAAACACGCGGCTAAGGGTTGTCTTGACACTATGGAACTTGGTGATTTAATGGTGGAATGCAAGAACCAGATCACGGTGTTAAAGTTCATATTGTACAGCTTGTACTGAGGCGCGTGGCTCATACCTGAGGACCCGCGTTCTCGAGCTACTGGGTCCTGAAAGTGTAATATTCCGTTCTGGTAACTTCATCTCTCCCGAGCCGCAGGTTCTTGAACTGGACGCGCTACTGAAGGAGTTTGAATCCACTCTGACGAAACTAGAGGCGGAGTCTTTGAATTTCCACATGGCCATGGGGATTAGTCACTCGTTCGGCGCCACAAATGTGTCCCCCCAAACCATCACTGAACGTCGAAGATTTGGATGGGTATTCGTATGAAGCCCATAGCTTCCTGTATCCTGAGGCTGGTGTGTTTTAGGCATCTAACAAAATATATTGCACGGAAACGGTATACTTGTCGGTTGGACAGCGTGGGAATGATCGGGAATTTAGGATCGGCATGAGTCATCACCGTTCCCCAACAACCCCCTCACGCGACTCTAAGGCCTTAGTAAATTCCATCTGCCTCAGCGACAGCGCCAACTTTGTCCACGCCATCTTATGAAGTCTAATGAGAGCCACGTTAAAGGATCTCTGAAATGAACAAATAAGTGGTCTGGGTTGACCTCTGGTACCTCGGGCCAGTAGAAGTCGAGTGACCAGTAGAACGGGGTGTGTTATGGCTCAAACCTCGGAAAAGTCTCTAGGCTGGTAACCTGCTTAGGAAAAGTCCTCTAAGGTCAACTACAACTCGTCTCGTGACAGAAATGGTGTATGCCGAAGCTTTCCTCTTGCAATTGAGTTATAAGCTTGCTGCGGCTGCGCCAGATGCTCACCAAACTGAACAACGTATTTACCTGTATCTCCTACATAGGACGAATCAATGGATATGCATGATCAACCTCTCGTCACATGCTTTGGCCTAGGATCATGAATCCAATGTGGTAGCCATTTGGTGCCATGACTTTGGAGTTTTGATCGCCTCGTCCATGTTATCAGCTCACTGTATCATCCATCACCTCACCTTGCAGCGTAGCAACGAGGTCGAATCAACGCTCAGGACGTCGCTCTATTTACGGTCTAACCACATGCAGTGTCAATCATCCTTTTTGAGTCGTTGATATCTACTTAACGCTGCTCTGATATTTGAATGTGCGCAGAAGTTGTCCCTTAGGCCCTGCGATTGCACTGTAGCTGCTCATCTCTGGACATATATTCAAACCTATTTTAGCCTGACGCCTGCCAGTGCTTCGGGTTCGTATTGCTGTTCCAAAGAAGTCTCATTGATTTGCCCTCTTGTTTGCATGAGTAATTGCTGGCGTAGGTCTGGAACTCTCCATATATAGCAGTTCTTATCAAGTGTGATTGGAATACGGCTATGGCCAGTGCAAGGCACCCTCACATGTCCATGATTTGCACAGAGCCCACCGTATTTAGTTATATACCATGATTGCGGGCTAGAAAGCTCCCCCTCAGTCAGCCACAATGGCTTCAGACCTGCGCCCAGAATACTCTCTGGATAGCCTCTCTGCACTCGGCGGTGTAGAGATAGCAACCTCAGCATTAAGAGAACGTTCTTTCTCAGAGGCAAAGTTCGGATCCGAGATCCGGCAGCTATGCCATGCACCAGAGAATCTCGTCGTGATCTTTTCCAGTTGAGTGTTCTTGTCTATTGGCCAAGTATTCCGGCATTGACATCGGCGTCGTAGATGACTCTGATCTACTTTCCAATCTGAACAACTTCCTCGTTCGTCAGTATCCAGTTGACGGCTCTCCACTGATGAAGTCATTGTCGCATCAAGTACTCGAAGCCCTTGGCAAGTTTTTCTGCGGGGTATCGCCCCCGCGTGAACTGGATGGTCAAGAGTTTAAGGACCATGTCGCAAAGGCGTCGCAGATTACTCAAGTCTTGCGCGCCCTCGCAGGCATGAAATTTGATAAATCTACTGAAGAGTTTCCGAAGTCTCATGGAGCGAGGACTAAGAAAGGGAAAAGGCCAAAAAGGGTGTCCATTTCTGGTTCTGTGATGTCAATAGAAGTCAACGCCGTCGATTCCGAGGCGTTCAAGGCGCTGGGGCTGGTTACGCCATCTTCAGAGGTTGAGGCGTCCGACCTTTTGAAGGGCCTCATGGATGTTCATAGAGAGATACTTTTCGTACGCGTAGCTCAGTCGACCTAGCCAAAGATGCGTTGCTCATTACCAGCTATCAGTACTTCCTTGGTCTACTTGAGCTTGATATCGTTCGTGGGCTCGTTTTGCAGAAAGTTTTACGCATCATTGCGGCCCCATCGGACTTTGACCTCCCAATCCATAAAGCAGGAGAGGCTAATGAACTTCTTCCTGCTCTGGAACCCCCTAACACCCAAGTCAAAGTGCAACCTAGGAAGATTAGGTTCCCGATGATTGCACCGGAAAAGGCGAAGCAGGCGTTTGACTGGCCCCCAGGCTTTGTGGATTGGCCCATTTATATCTCTTCAGCCGCAATCAAACAATTGCGTCAGTTTCGGCGAGGCGAAGGCACATTCAAGGTCATTCAAGAAAAGATAACCCAACTTTCTCAGGGTGTGCTTGGCTGCTCTCCCTCTCCCGCGAGATCAATGCTGATAATTCGCTATATAGGACTATTTTCTGGATCAAATCAGAAACGTTTGGAAGGTGTCCCCAGCGATGTGCCGATTTTCGAAGCCAAGACGACGGGAGACCTCCGCCTCATATACCGGATCGATATTGATACGGACCATTATTTAAAGGTTCGCATAATCGTATCATTTGATGCTTCTAGGCTGATTTTTGAGTGCATCGTCTAGACTGACAAGCAAGTGATCAGGATACATGGTGTCTACGCGCACAATCAGTTCGACCATCGACTGTGGAGTAGAATCGCGCGGTCATCGCCTCGAGGCGATAAAGAATATAGAAGGATGTATGTATTTCGTTCTACGTTCTTGGTTCAGTTGACCCTCCCACGTTGTAGGGTGAATTATCGGATGGAGCCTAGGAAACGTGGGGCAAGGATAAACTTCGTCACACCACCCATGACTTGGCCGCATGAAGGACGGGCGTTGGTAGAACGCCTGCCTGTCAGCAACGCTAATGCATTGTTGACTGAGGACGAATGCATAGAACTTCATAAAATATGGTCTCTGGCAAAATTTGTTCCGTATTCAACGGTGGGTCTCAGCTACTGTTCATGTACAACGTTGCTGACCGTTCACACAGGCCGTACTTGCATGTAGGTATTCTCTGAAACTCCCAGGCGAAATCTTGAGCTGAGTTGCTATCAGCGATTATTGAGGACATAGACACCGAACACGAATTCAGCGTCTCGTAAAGTTTAAATAATTGTAATCGTCACTCTCAAAGATGCTAATTATCGGACTAGGCCCGCGGAGGGGAAAATTATTCAACATATGTCCTCCTGCTTTGTGATTGGACGAAGTGGCACCGGTTGGCGGCTTGTTTTATCACATCGAATGTCACTTACTAACCTATCACAGGAAAGACCACTACGATGCTTTTCAAATTGCTTTTGTGGGAAAAGGCGCAGCGGTCCAATCTACTGGACCGTCCTGGGCCCATTCGCCAAATGTTTCTAACTCAGTCCCATGTTCTGGCATCTAAGGTGGAGGAAGATTATCAGAAGCTGTTCGTAGCTGCGCGGATTGGCACGGCCTCCGGGTCCAAAGGCCGCTCACGGACACGACTTGCCGAAAGACATATCACCGAACTTGATGAGGAAGCACACGTTGACCATTCGGGTTTGCCGGAAAAGTTTTCGGACCTGAAGGACGAGCACTTCCCGTTGTTCTTAACGTATGAGCAGGTAGGCACCTGTTCCCCGAGCCCGAGGCCCCTTACTTATGCGCAGTGGTTTCATGCACGTAGTTACGCCGCATGCTTGAGAACGAATATGGAATTCAATCGTCTACCTCCCTCTCCCAATGTTCCCGAAAAGACGCCCGATCCGCAAGTTCGAAGCATGTGCCTCTTCTGGAATTGGATGACGATTCCTGGGACCCTTTCGGACCCCCTCAGAAAGGGTACCGGGACTATGACAAAAATGTTACATTTGAGTCAGTTGCATTCCCTTCAGTCTGCGTAGCCTTTGCCTGAGCCTTTTCAGTCTATTCAAATCGCAATATTGGATCCATTTCGATCAGCAAAAGATAAAAGGACTTGGTAAGCCTGCATTCATACCCCTTGGATTTAACATTATGACCCCGAATTGCAGATCCTGCGCAGGTATACAGCGAGATCATGTGCGTCCATCGATTGTCTTCCGAAATTTTGAGCAAATAATCATACTTTGTGCCAGGGGGATAATTTGCGGAGGCGAACACACGTTGAAGATGCCGAGTGGATATATGAGCCGAGAATCTTATGTTAGCCTTAGCCACCGCGTAGGATATCTATTCATGGGATATACCTGATGCTGACGCTTTTCAGTCATATCCCTCTTTTGCTGCAGAACGCAGTCGAGTTTACGACGTGTTTGAAAAGTACCTCAAATTGAAGATGCATAACCGTGCCTTTGACAACCCAGAGAGGTAGGATGCTAGAGTTTCCGCCTTCTATGCCTGTCGATTGGAAATTGCCTACAGGACACATATTATCCTCAAACACATCGATAAGGCCATCATGAACATTGATTTCCTATATGTTGATGAAGTCCAGGATTTACTGATGATTGACGCGAAATGTATGCAGACTTCTGGATGACTTGGCCTATAGGCCTGACTCTTGTTCAGTACTTAGGGATTTGTGTCCGAACCCCCATGGCCACTTCCGGGGGGGCGATACGGCCCAAGCCATCTCCGTTGGAAGTAGTTTCCGATTTGAGGACCTCGGAGCTCTTGTATACCGTGAAGAGGTTAGAGATCGAAACAGTCCTCTCTGCCGGCTTCCCCGCTTATATTACACCCCTGCAGCGAAGTAATTCATCGGTGACCTCAGGCGCACGCGGGCCAATAAAGCCTACAATCTTTGAACTTCCAGTTTATTATAGAAGTCACCAGGGTATTGTGGCTTGTGCTGCCTCGATTGTTGATCTTATCACAGCCCTCTTCCCGTATTCGATCGATAAGCTTCGAAGAGAGGAGTCCATTGCTCCTGGACCAAATCCGTGTATTTTTCGAGATGAGAGGGTTCGTTGGAACAATTTCTTATCGGACGGCAAGCGTGCCTCTCGAGCCATTATTGTGCGGGACGACACAACCCGGGACGAGGTCCAAGCCGAGTTAGGAAGCACGCATTACATGATTTATACGCTTCTCGAGAGCAAAGGTACAACAAGAACACTCATTAGGAGCTGGACCCCTGAATGCATGATTTCTAGGGCTCGAATTTGATGACGTCCTTGTGTACAATTTTTTCGCGTCTTCGCCTGCCTCGAGCGCTCAATGGCGAGCCGTACTAGGCCTGCAGAGAGCCGATACCACTAGGTACCGCGTCCTTGAAACCGAGCTCAAGAGGCTCTACGTAGCACTCACACGTGCACGGCTTCATATCTGGATTTGGGACTCGAGTCCTACTGCAGATCCAATGCTGGTGACTATTGTTATTGTCGTCCCTATCAAGTCTGTTGGCTAACGAAACGTTGCGTAGAATTATTGGCTTTCCAAGGACCTAGTTGAGATCTGCCATCCGTCAAAACCATTTCCGCAGCTGGATGCAAGTAAGTTCTCCGCTATGGTTACTACGCATGTTTGACGTGGAGGGTGTTCGCGCTAGCTCCTTCGACAACGGACGAATGGAATGATATGGCCAGAACATTGTTCTCTAAATTTCTCTATACCCAGGCCGCGTCATGTTTTAATAAGGCTGGACGCAAGGATGACCATGACATTGCACTGGCGTATCAGCAAAGAAAGGATGCTAGGGCCATCTCCAAGAACGACAAACGCATCGCCGCATTTCGTGATGCAGGGGCCGCCTTTCGGGCTTGCGCTGAAGCCAGTTCGGCCGGTACCCGAGCTCTGCGACGGAATGCTGCAGGATGTTTCGTACTTAGCAAGGAATTCAAAGATGCAGCAAAAGAGTTCGAGGAAGCCCTTGAGTACACGGATGCTGCTATTAATTATCACAGAGCAGAGCTACTCGAGGACGTTGCACGTCTAGTTCGTCCCCCAGACGGCTCCATCTCACTTGTTACGAGAAGAACGAGAGAAGGACTGTTGGATAATATAAGGATTCAGTATTTGCGTGCTGGGGATCTTAAGTAAGTCTCTAACCCTGGCTCCCAGGATAATTGAAAGCGCTGACTTCTCGAAGGCATGCCGAGTTATTATTTGATCATGTGGAAGACGAGATTTCATTCGTAGAAGATTACTTGAGCAATAGCTCTTATCTCATTGCTTCCATACACGAACGGAGACGTGCTTTTATGTCTGCTGCCAGAATATACTCTAGCATAGGCCAGGACATGAAGGCAGCCTCATGCTGGGCCCGTTCCGATTCGCCAGCCCGAGCGGCATCGTCTTTGCTGGACGCAATGTGGAACGTGGCTTTTAACATTGCCGACCTGGAGCATCACAGAGCGACTCTCAACAACATACCCTCCAATTCCTTGGCGGAAGCAACGCGGATGGAGGTAAGACTTCGGGGTCGTTTAGTCATTCCACATTCAAGTTCTAACGACAATATGGAGGTGGAAATGTTCAGGGCCATAATTGGAAGAAACGCATCTGCCCTGTGCAGTTTAGGACGAAGCTTTGTGGCTAAAAGGTCAACTGCCGGAGCCATTCTGTCGTTCAAACATGCCCTCAAACATGACCTTGACTTCGACAATGAAGACTTGTCGGGCCTCTTCTCGAAATTGTCTAACGTCGAAAGTTACTGTCGCCAACTGATCGCGCTGTTACGAGACCGCCGTCTCTGTAGCAATCCCACTGCTCAAAAACTCGCGGGGTTCCATCCAGCGATAGGACAGGCTGGGGAACACGTCCCCGATGAATTCTGTGCTCTCCCTAATTCGTACGCCAAAGGGCTGGTGGAGCAGGCTCCCCCCTCACGGCCCGTTAAGATTCTTTCGAAAATGAAAGATGGTTCGGTTCACGTGAAGGGAGAGGATCTCTATCTGTTACTGCGCCACAATCTTGAGGCCGAGATGGAAGAACTGCTTGTCCGTGTCCACTCAAAGTTATTGAGAGCTAGTATTCTCCACCTTTGCCTCGAACATTTGTTACAGGTAGACTGTGGCAAGAAGATTTCGTCATGCCGGAAACTCCATCTGGAAGCGGGCTCACAGGACATGCTAGGTCTTTACTTCCGCGTTCACATGCAAATAGTGACAACTTTGGATTGCCTATGGCATCTTCCTACGGTCGCGCCGTATGATGTGTATGCTAAGGTTCGGCGCAAGTGGCTCAAGCAGATCTTCACTGTGCTTTTCCCTGTAACTCGGATGCTCGGAAATCACACAATATTAGACTTAAGACGCCTCGAAGCACATCGCGCCATGCCTATAGTCCAAAATTGGATCGAGCACCGTATTCGGGGCATTAATGCCTCCAAGGAACATCCATTGTCTCCGGATTCACATTTCGCCACCAACGCCGTGATGCTCCTGCTCATGGCTCACTTCTTCCATGGAGGGCGTCTTCCTCGCTACCTCTGGTATGGCTTGAAGTTGTACTATCGACATGATGAGCTAGAAGACCACCAAACGGGCTCCTCGGTCATCCACGATTTGACGTGGATGCTGGTTTGCGACTCTCAGGTCCCTGTGGATAACGGGGTGAGATTCCTCCGGTGAGTGATCAGGTCATTGGTTGTTGTGGACGATGGACTAAGTCGTAAGCAAGATGGGTGGTTGAGAAAAAGCCTCCCATAGACTTGAACGTCCTGGTACATTTTCTGGAGATTCTTTGTATACAGCTCGTTTTTCAATGCAGCAGCCGGCGGCCAAGACCTCTGCATAATCTCCTTTTGCCGCGTAGCTGGGCAATCCGGGTCCTGGACATGTTCTCGGACAATCCTCCGACCATATTTCGTATTAGGGAGCTGCTGACTCCCATAATAGAGATACTTCATAACATCAGTGGCTGGGATGGCTCTGGTATGGCCCTCCAGCCCTCAAGTTGGTTGGTCTAATCTCTGGTCCTTCATCAGGAGTCTTCACGCTTCATGGCAATGCGTTCCCACGATCATGGCCGTTGAGGCAAGAAATGATCGTTAGAATGTAAGTTTACAAGTTTTGCTTATATAACTTCGTGCACCTTACGTCGCGGTCCTTTAGCTGTCGTGCTCTTGTTATCGGTGAGTCCCATTTATGAGTGATTTGACGTCGCGGACGGTCCATTTGGGTTCCAGTTGGTTGCAATGGTCCCTACGAATACTGGCCAGGCATTTTTGATGCGATTAAGACTCTGGATTACTTCGGACCACCCGGGAACCGCTATGCAGGGTGCGTCACGGGGGTTCTTTGCATCTGCACGACTGACGGCATGACTACTTCCCCAGTTTCCTTAAGGCCAGGAGGTGGTGGGATATGGTGCAAGCGCTGATAGCCCACGGCGGTCCAGACTCCCTGGTGGTTCTGTGCCAAAATGGCGCTGGAATGCCGAGTGAGATACAGACCATGGTGGAGTGTATACGATTCAGTGATAGGGATGAATTGCGGGACAAGCTTACTGGGGTCCACCGTCACGTTCCGCTCTTCTCAGTTGGTTTGAATACGAACAAGTATCCGGATCAGTGGACCACAACCACGACGATAAAGTTCATTGAAGATACACAGACAGTGAAAAAAATCACGCCGTTTGTCATTCTTATTCAGCAGCGGTACCGTCGCCTAGTTGCAAGACGGGTGTTCGAATCCTCCGAGTTTCAGAAGGTCTTCCTGGCTTGTGCGAAGAGCGCCGAGAAAATCAAATTTCAATCATATCAAGGCTCAGTGCACCGCTTCCGCTTCCTTGTCATCGTTCGCGGGCCACTTCCCCACGTCCTTTTCGCTCTTTCTAGAATCCTGGTGGAGGTTCGAAACGCCAAACAAGCGGCGAAGTGCCGCCTTGACACCACAGAACCTGGTGATTCAATAATAGAGTGCAAGAACCAAATCACGGCGTTAAAGTAGGTTCAGCTTCTGTCGGTGAGATGTGCAGTTCACATTGCGTTCTCCACTTAGCCACTGCCATGAACGTGTGAGCGAGCTGCAGAGGGAAATAGGTCCTGAAAGTGCAATATTCCGTTCGGGCAGCTCCACCGATCTCGGGCCACGGGTCCTGGAAGTAGATGCACTGCTCAATAAGTTAGAATCCTCCTCAATAGGACTAGACATGGAGCCTTTGAGATTCCATATGGCCATAGGGATTAAGGGGATAGTTACTCCGGCACCACAAAAGCGTCCCCTCAAACCATCACTAAATGCCGAAGATTTGGATTGGTATTAGGTTGTTCGTTAATTCATTTTGGATGGTGGATAATGGAAATATGCTCTACTTTAGTCGAGGCTGGGATCCTGCCTAGACCTATCGGCTTGAATGTCATAGCCACGTTCACAGAACGTTACGTATAAAGTTGAATCCGGTCACCTACCCCGAAAACCGGCGCGCAGTTCTCCCTACCTGGAGTTAGCCGCCAGCGTTCAAGGGTTAGAACGTCAGGGCACTATCCGTTCTAGTGATGACGTTACGCTTCAGCTAACTGCCCGCACACAGCTGAACTGGGTACCTTTTGAATCCTGTGTGACTGCGGCAAGGGAGGATCCTCATAAGTCCCGCAAAAATGCAATCCATCTAATAGATGGCTCTAGACAGGGTGACGCTAATGGGAGGTGGCGAATCTCTGTTGAATAAACGGTGCTACTCAGGCGGGGTTACGGCAACTTCAGCATGTGGGACGACTCTGAGCCACTCTGGCCATCTGAATGCGTGGTCGATAGATGTGACGTGTCTCGCGCTGACGCATTTCGTAACTTCATTCTACCACTGGTATTTTGTGACAAAAATTACTCGTGTCTATCTGTCGATGGTAGCCACCACCACCGAACAGCCAAGCGCACATGGTGCGGTTTGGTGCACACACAAATGCCGTTTTGGTTGAAGCCTTTAGCGCCACAGCCTAGCTATTTATAACTTCTTGATCCTTCCTAACGCTTCGTAATCTACGTTCATTCACCATGAACTCGGCGCACTTCAGATGTGGCACGCATTGTTCGTCGTCAGGAGTGGATCTGGACCGTTGGGGTTGGGAAGGTCGAATGGAGCTTCTAGCTGGACATGTAATTTTGCGTAGGGGTATTCCCACTCGATCTTATCACATCGGCATGAGTTACACACGGCCTTCAGTTTGCTGAAAGGAGTTATTGAGCGCGGCGGTTGATGGGGCACTAGCCCCCATGTCTTCTGGGCTGCGTGATTTTCGCTTCCATGATAATTGCTTGAATCAAGTGCCAACCGAACGCATGATACTATAACGCCGTTCGTTGTTGCACGGGGAACAAGCGTGATAGCCTGGGATTCATTAGGTTTGGCGAGAACCGCAGCATCCATTTACATATGATCAGCCGGGACATATCGAGACGGTTGTCCTCTTTTGCTTCAAAGACAAGTCTGAATGGATTCGCAATCGACGCCACATGTGTAGCCATGGCTCTGTGTAACATCATGTCAATTAAGTCTTCCCTCGTTATCGCCTTCTGTAGAGAATAAAGGCGTAGTTGCACTGCATCAGCACGGGGTCATCACATGAGTGAGAACGGCCAACACTAGATGTAAGCCTCGTGGGGATCGACCAAGCCAATGGTCTGGCTTTGACGTCCGGATATCCATTGCCACTGGTGTCACACACTGGCGGAGCTATCATTTTCGAACTTTCATGGACACACCAAAATTATGATCATCACGCCTCATGCTCAGCGCCCACTAAGCATTCACCCTTTGTTTCTTCTCACCATGTTATATACCTTGAGCGAAGCGGGAAACTTACTTCGGGTGGGAACTTGGGGCGGCTCCATTCGGTTTCGCTTCCGAGCATGAAATTCCAAATTAGAATCCATGTTACCTTTCACCGCACTGAGGCGTGCAAGAAAGCACCTTATAATCTCGTTCAAGCACATTTTAACAACTACCAAACTTCCCCTGTCCTTTCCTCGAAAAAGCTCTACACATCGCTCTGTTCTTCATGCCCACTAAAAGGCGAAAGGATTCTGACGCGAATCCCTCTCACAATTTACGCCCCGAGTTTTCTCTGAAGAGCTTATCTGCTCCCGGTGGGATCGAGGCTGCGATAGGGACTCTGGTCTTGGGACAGGAAAACGATGGACTTCAAATTCGGTGGGACGTCGAAATGCTTTCTCGTGAGCTCACACGAGCCCCGGACGTTCTGGTTATTTTGTTATCAAGTGAGTGCCAAAGTGCTGGTCCCTGTGACCCCTAAATGAAATTTTGTTTCAGGCAATCGTGATATGCGTTCTTTCTTTTCCAGATGGATTCTCGACCAGTTTCCCTCCGATCCGGGAACATTCTCAACGTCGTGTCATCGTTCGGTCCTCGAGGCGCTCGTAAATGTTACTGGGAAGATAACACCTCCCCGAGATATCGACCAAAGTCTGTTCAAAGAGCATCTACGAACTGTGCCCCTCGTCACACAAGCTCTGCAATCCATGAAAGCGATGCGGTTCGACGATGATTATGAACCATACACTCCAGTGATTCCCGAGCCGAACACTCGGAAGAGACAGAAGACTCGAGGGAAAAAACGTGGTTCTGTGCATGTAACTCAGACTGATGTCAAGGCTCTCGAAGTTCTTCAAGTCGAAATACCCACCTCACAAGAAGAGTGGACATTTCTTTCCAGAGATTTTTTGAATTCGCAACGTAACTCCCTTCAGGTGAATCAAGTTGTGTGATATACTTTCGGTTTGCATCAGCTAAATCGAACCTTTTTGCTAGTTTCTGATCGACATACTCGGAAAGAAGAGTGTTCAGTCTATCATCTTCGAGTTCGTGCTAAGAGTTGTCCAAGCACCTGTCGAATTAGCCCGGCCTCGAAGGCGCTCTGAAGCCGTTGTGCCAGCTCCCGAAAGCACTGCTGAGGAGTTCCAATCTGACAGAATGAAGTATCCGACAATCTCTCCCGATAAAGCCAGGTACTCGTTTGAGTGGCCTGCTGAGTTTGGAGAGTGGAATATCTATATATCTTCCACTGCAATCAAGCACCTTCGCCAGTTTCGTCGCGCTGACAAGTCCACATTCAAGATTATCCAGGAGAAGATCATTAAACTTTCTGAAGGTAATCCATTATCCGGCAATGCTTCGTTCTATGCGCTGACCGTGGTCCCCGTCCCTCGCTAGGGCTTTTTTCTGGTTCAAATCAGAAGCGGTTGGAAGGTGCTCCAAATGATGTACCCATTTACGAGGCGAAGATGACGGGCGATTTACGTCTCGTATACCAAATCGATATTGCGGTTGATTATGAGCGAAAGGCGCGTATTACCATATTGTCTTTCTCAGGCATTCATGAAAATGTTTTGGTCATTTCAGGTCGACAAGCAAATCATCAGAATTTATGGAATCTACACTCATGCTCAATTCGACCATCGTCTTTGGAGTCGCGTGGCACAAACAATTCAAAAGGTTGATGGAGCTTATAGAAATATGTAAGTACTAGAAGAGTGATTTGGTTGAGATGAGAATTTCATGCTCGCTGCTCCCCGTCAGGATCAATTACCGTGTGCAGCCTCGTCAGGTTGGGGTGGGAGCGAACAACATGACTCCGCCTCATGTCTGGCCGCATTCCGACGGCAATTTCAAGTCGACCATTACACGCGCAGAATCAGCCTCTGCCCTCTCCGAGGATCAATGCTTGGAACTGCACAAGATTCTGTCTCTCGAAAAATTTATTCCCTATTCGGCGGTGCGCTTTCCATTCAAATATCGAGCATAATATGGCTAATCGAACCTTTTAGGCTGTTTTAAATAGTGAGGACATACATCTAGGAGTGGCTCAGGACTTGAACTCTTCTTTTTTACAGCAATCCTTCAGGATATTGATGCCGTCCATCCATTTTTCGTTTCGTGAGTCTCCCGCCAGCTGTCGCTGAATTCGATGTTAAAATGAGGGCTCGGAAAGGCAAGCCGAGATGAAAATCATTCAACATCCTTCGTCGTGTTTTGTAATTGGACGAAGCGGGACTGGTCAGTGGATCGTATGGTTCACTGGGTTTATTTTTTCTTTGCCTTGATGCCGCCCTTTCCAGGAAAAACCACAACGATGGTGTTCAAATTGCTAAGTTTCGAAGAGGCCCGCAGACAATCGGGGTTTCTGGGTGGGTCTGGCCGGATCCACCAAGTTTTTCTAACGCAGTCCCACGTGCTGGCTTCGAAAGTGGAAGAGTACTATCTGCAGTTATTGGAAGCTACGCAGATTGGTTCTGCGCTTGTTCCGGGGAACAAGCGCGTCAAATCATCGGAGAAACACTTGACCGAACTGGACGAAGAGGCTGATGATCGACCTGACCTGCCTGACCGTTTCTCAGAACTTCAAGATGAACATTTTCCGTTGTTCCTTACTTATGATCAGGTAGATCATTTTCTTGTTCTTGGTCTAATGGTTTCGGAATGGATAATTTTTGTGGTGTGTAGCTGCGACGAATGTTAGAGGCTGAGTATGACATTGCGTGGCATCGCGGTGCCTCTCAGAAGACGAAGGCACCGGCGACGACACCTCACGTTAAGAAGCAGAAGAACCTGACAGATCTCATCGCCAATGACACTCGGGATTCGTCTGACTCCTCACCGGACACTCGTCGCGGCCATAGTGGACTTGTTACGTTTGAGTAAGTGATTCTCCCCGGCTGCCAAATAATTGACATACATTAAACTGTTTCCAGAGCGTTCAAGGCTCATTATTGGAGCCATATGGATCAGAGACAGATCAAAGGCCTAGGTATGGATTGCTTGTCCGATGCAATGATGTTGATGCCTACGTTGTGCAACACGGACAGATCCCGCCCAAGTTCTAAGTGAAATTATGTGAGATTCTAGATACCCAGTAATATCAGGAGGTCTGATCTCTTTCGGCAGGGGTGTAATCCGTGGGCATAAGGACACCATGAAAACAGATGATGGCTATCTGACTCGGGAAGCGTACATCGCTCTAAGCCATCGCGTAAGTTCCATTGTGATTTGTCTTGTCACATAACTGATGACGGTTTAGTCGCACTCCGCGTTCGCTTCAGATCGTGGTCGTATATATGATATATTCGAGAAGTATCATAAGCTTAAAATTGCTAACAATGCGTTTGACAGTGCGGACAGGTTCGTGAGCGCAACTCTTGTTCAAGGGCTATTTATCAGTGTCACCATCCAGGACCCACAAACTTCTTCGGAAGCTGAATTCGGAGCTCCTTAATAATGCCCCTGATGGTACAGACGGGTTCGCATGTACAACTTTCGTTGGGGCTTCACTTTCCGACGTCTTTGTCCAGGACCCACAATTCTCTTTGCAAAGTAGATCCGAAGGTTGCCAACATCGATTTCCTCTACATCGACGAAGTCCAGGATTTACTCATCATTGATACAAAAAGTATGTCTTCAATCGCTTTTTCAGCTTCGTGTTGACCCGATCTGGGACCCAAGTGCTTCGTGATTTGTGCCCTAACCCACATGGACACTTCTGGGGAGGTGACACGGCACAGACGATCTCTGTAGGGAGCAGCTTCCGGTTTGAGGATCTCAAGGCTTTAGTGTACCTGGAGGAGGTGAGGATTGATTCAATGACAGCACACTTTGCTTCTGAGCTGGTTCCTCAATCTCTTCGCTAGCTAAATAACCCGCTTGTGAAAGAAGGTGCTCGCCAGGCAGTGAAATCTGAGGTGTTTGAGCTGCTCGTGAATTACCGCAGTCACGGCGGCATCGTGGAGTGTGCAGCGTCCATCATCGACCTCCTTTCGTCGATGTTTCCATATTCTATCGACAAGCTGCAACGAGAAGCTTCCATCGTTGCGGGACCAAAACCAAGGGTGTTTCGTGAGAAATTAGTACATTGGGAGCAATTCCTCTGCGGTTCCGGGTTGGTAACCTGTCCCCTGTAGCGCTTATCAGACTTACGAATCCGCTGGATATTAGCGATACACGACTCGATTTTGGGGCCCGCCAGGTCATTATTGTACGCAATGACGAAGCCCGTGACGAAGTTCGAGCAGCCCTCGGCAATGAGGGTCTTGTGCTCACTCTTCTAGAGAGCAAAGGTAGAATTCCCTATTTTATCCCATTCAACGCTCACACGCGTCATTGACTTTAGGCCTGGAGTTCGATGATGTCCTTCTGTACAACTTTTTTGGCTCTTCTCCTGCCTCGCCTGCTCAATGGAGAGTGATACAATCGAAAAACGCAGATCCTGTCAAGCACCGAGTTATCGAGTCCGAGCTGAAACGTCTTTATGTGGCGATCACAAGAGCTCGTCATCACATCTGGCTTTGGGATTCCAGTGATATTGCTGAACCAATGCTGGTATGCTGGTTAACACTTCCCTCAGCGGCGTGAATACTGAGTTGTGACGTAGAACCACTGGATATCACAGAATCTTGTCAGGATACATGACCCCTCGGAGCCTTTTCCGCAGTTGGCAAGTACGTTTTCGGGTTTTGGATTTGTTTTTGACAGTTTGCTGACTGATCATAGCAACGTCGACCATCGATGAGTGGTATTCCACTGGGAGAACCCTCTTTCCCCGTTCATTGTTCGCTCAAGCTGCATCATGCTTTGAGAAGGCTCAACGTCCGGATTCCAGAGACATAGCTTTGGCGTATCAGAGGAGGAAGGATGCGCGATCTCTGCCACTCGGTGAACAACGATTAGTGGCTTTCAAAGTGGCGGGAAGTGCCTTTGAAGCATGCGCTCAACTCCCTTCCGCCGGAGTACCAACGTTGAGACGCAGGGCAGGAGAATGTTTTGCCGAGGGGGGTGATTTCGCTTCTGCCGGTGTCAATTTCGAAGCAGCAGGAAATATCACTGATGCTGCTCTCAATTACCACAAAGCTCAACGGCTCGATGACGCTGCCAGACTCGTGCGACCCCCTGACGGGACATCGTCGCTTGTGGAGGAACCTACTCGTGGGAAGATTCTGGACAGTGTCAAGTTGCAGTTTTTGCGACGGAGTGAACTTGAGTGTGTTTTCTGTTTGTCTGTGTATACTCAATGCTTGACATTGCAACGCTACCAGACGAGCCAGCCCATTATTCGATAACGCTGATGAAGAGGTCGAGTTTGTAAACGACTATCTACACGAACGCTCTGACCTCGTAGTAGCCATATACAAACAGAAGGGGAGTATATAGCTGCGGCAGAGATACTTTCAAGAGATGGTCAGCATAGGAAGGCTGCTGAATGCTGGGTCTCGTCCGGGCGTCCTGATGCGCAGCAGCGTGCTGCGAGCTTCCTGTTGTGGGAACTTTGGAACATAGCGCTCTTCGTTCCCGATGTCGCAGTCCTAAAGGAGTCTTTTGACCTTCTCAGTGCCATCCCCAGGAGCAGCCTCACTGAGGCTTGCACTTCAGAAGTAAGTCAAATATTGGTAGTCTTCACCACATTTCACTCGTTGTTTATCCAGGTGGACATGTTCAAAGCCATCGTAACGGAGGACTTAACGAGTTTATGCAATATCGGTCGCGAATTCAAAGGGAAAAATGCCATCGCATTGATATTGTCATTCAACCACGCACTGCGGTATCCTTTTGAATCGAAAAGTACCAGCTTAGCAGGTTTGAGCTACAGGCTAGCTATAGTTGACGCCTACTGCCACCATCTTATGTTCATGCTACGTCAAGACAGGTTGTGTGATTTTTCTGGTGCTACCAAGCTGTTTGGCTTCCGTCCAGCAGTAGACACGAATGGCAGGATTCTTCAAGATGAGTTCTGTATCGCCCCTGGCTCTCATACCAGCCGGCTAGTGGACAGAAACCGAGCGAAAGGGTTGGACATTGTCTTCACAAATGGCTCAATAAACGTTCGCGGGGATGATCTCAATAAGCTGCTGAGTTCTAATCTTGAAGTGGTGGTGCTCGATCTCCTCTCTCGACTTCATTATGATTTGACTCAGGTTGCTGTGCTCAGACCTTGCCTCGAATACAAATTAGTAGGTGATTGCAGGACCCGCACTGAGTGCACTCGACTTCACGAGGCGACACTTGATCTCGCCATGTATTTCCGAGTTCACCTGCAGATTGTGGCGGCGCTTGGACATCTCTGGTCTATTCCACGTTGTGATCCTGGCTTGCGGAAAGACGTACAGAGGGTTTGGGTACAAAGAATTTATTATGTTTTGTTCCCACTAGCTCGAGCATACGGAGACTCTAATTTGGTCAATACACCATTTCCAGAGGCCCAACGAGCTCTTCCCCTCCTTGGGAACTGGATCGAGCAAAGGATCCGAGATCTCTCTCCCACTCATCGCGACGCTCAAAACTGGTTCGCTACTGATGCTGTCATGCTTGTCATGATGGCTTATGTTTTCCACGGGCGTCAATTACCATCATACATTTGGCATGACCTGCGGATGTTTAAGTCCATTCAGTGGGTCCTCAATCCGCGGTCTCAAAGCTCATACGCGCATGACATGATGTATCTGTTGGTAACCGAGGCTCAAGCCCCTGTCGTGCAGGGTGCGAACTTTTTTGGGTGAGTCTCGAGCATCCCCTCCATTTCATGTATGATAATTCCTCATCTCTGCAAAAGATGGGCGGTGGAAAAGTGCCCCTCCATCGACCTTAATGCCCTTGTCTATTATTTGGAACATCTTTCGCTGCGTGTCATATCTGAATGTAGACGTGCCAGAGAAGACCCCTATCACAGTCTGCTGCTCCCCCGTTCCTGGGCTATCTTTATGACAGGCATGAACACTCAGGCTCCTAGATGTAACTTCAACATTTATCTCTTCTTGGGTCATGTTGTGAGCCTGCTACGGACTGTCAACAATTGGAATGGATACGGCAAGTTTCATTTCACGTTCGGGAGCTTCATATTTGTAACTGCGGTATTGCCCCGTAAAGGATCGCTCACATTCCAAGGACGCCCATTTCCGCTTTCATGGACATTGAGAGGAGAAATCCTAGCCAGAATGTGCGTGTCAGCAATGTGGCTTCAAAGCTAGAGGATAATGTTACTAAATTTCTGACTGGCGCAGCTGCCGTGCACTAGTGCTTAGTCGGTGTCAGCTTTCGGTGCTTCAGTTTCGCTGTGCTTACTTCCTAATTATCAGTTGGATTCAACTGTCCGGCATCGGCAAACGAGTGGAGGGTCTCAATTTTGAATTCGATCACGATGAGTTTCGACCCTAAAAGGCCTCATGGTAATCTATACTCAA
Source organism: Cantharellus anzutake (assembly GCF_015039405.1). Classification (NCBI taxonomy): domain Eukaryota; kingdom Fungi; phylum Basidiomycota; class Agaricomycetes; order Cantharellales; family Hydnaceae; genus Cantharellus; species Cantharellus anzutake. The sequence continues at coordinate 568,283 of NW_024066960.1, forward strand.
GGTAAGCTTAACTATTGAAATGAACTACTCAGCTAACTGCCGTACACAAGATATGCGAACGCGAAGGAGTGGTGGGACTTAGTGAGAGCCCTAACTTTCCACAGGGTTCAGGACGATCTGGTTCTACTTTACAAGAAGGGATTAAAAACTATCACAGCATTTCCAGCGATCCCACGCATAGAGTTCACTGATCTTGATGATATCAAATTAAAACTGGCCGGGAAATTCGATCAGAGCGTCATGACAGCAACTGCAGTTGACGCAGCGACAGCGACGACAGTGGAGGAAGTAGAGGACGAAGCACCACCCGAGGACGAAGGACTCCTCGTTTCCGCAGAGCCCTTCACCCAGCCCACTGTTCCTGCCGATCCTGAAGTCATTAAGGCCACGCGAACTGACGATGGGCTCGAGCATGCTGTAGCGATCATTCAACGCTGCTATCGACAACACAGAATTCGCAGAGAGCTCATCGAATTTTCCAAGCTCCACAAAATATTCTATGAGTGCGCAAAAGATACACAGCGACTAGTGTTTGACTGGAGTAAAGAGCCCAGGCATCGCCACTGCTATATCTCGCTCGTTCGAGGCCCGCTTCCTCATGTCTTGTTTGTGTTATCAAAAATGCTGGTGCTTGTTAGGAATGCGAAGGGTGCGGGTACTCGCAGGCTTGGTGGTGCCAAATCTGAGACTGATATAGAGCGCGGTATGGAGAGGGTCCGAGCGCTCAAGTACGTCAAGCATTCGCAGCTCACGCTGGAGCTCTGTACTAATCCTCGCGCCAGGGATATATACAAAACAATCCTTAGACTTCAAGAATCAATTGGTCCGGGCAGTGACGCATTCCGCTCAGGAGATTCCGCGAAGTTGAAGAAACATGTGGAGGCTACGAGGGAGGTTCTCAAGGTATCGAAGCCTTACTTGAAAATCTCCGATATTAAAGAACTGGAGGGGCATATGGCTATTGGAATTAAGGGTATTATCACCCTACCTTCGCCACCGAAGAAGAACGATGAGAAGCCCTCGCTAAACACGGAGGATATTGATGGGGTATATGTTGGTGCGACAAGGGTGGGGTAATTTACCTGGGATATGGGTGTGCGATCAAACTAGAATTCTGCTGCAAGTGTCAATTACTTCAGCATTGCCTAGTTCTGTACATTTTCGGGATGGGACTGGATAGTTAATCTGGTGTACGTGTCAGTGTGATTGGTGATCTGATTGCATTTTCGAGTGACTGTGCTCGATCTAGTTTCTCTGTTCTCGGTATGCAGAGTAGGCAGATATGTATTGTGCTTCAGTCATCAATATGTAGCACATACACATGAACCTCAGCGTTGATGCGAGCGTTAGAGCAATGTGCCGATAAAGTAGGCTTGTTGGAAGAATTACTTAATGCTCACTGACATGCAAAATTAATCATTTGAGCTTCCTGATGTTTGACATAGCCCAAATATTGGAGGACGAATTTGATGGGTTGTGAGATGGCAACGAGTGACTCACCATGCACGCCGGTGAGACATCCGACAATTGATTCGGAACTTTATTTCTTTCTCACGAGTTCGCGTTGTCCCACTTTGTCACCAAGGGCGTATCTCTCCACTTATGCTGTAGACCTAGACGTTATTTATAATCTCGTCCTCATTTGTTTCTCATCTGCTAGAGACTGAGGTTCGTTGTTTCGACTTTCACTAGCGCGCGTGCGCCTTCACTTATATCGTATTCCACCAAACACTGCACGCTAACTTATTAGTTTACAGGCCCAGTGGCTCTCTATTTATAATCTAGGTCTCATCCTGCTATCCGCTAGAGACTGAGGTTTGTTACTTTGATCCTCACTGGCTCATGTCTTTCCACTTACATGGAGCCCTGTACGCTATTAGGTTACGATCCCAGCAGCTCTCTAACCTTAACTCGCCATTGACCACAATCGTCAAGATGACCTCAAATACTACTAGAGTTGATTTCGAGATCTTCGAGCGCGACAGACTTAGGTCAGACGGATCAAACTACGAGGCTTGGAAGACAATGGCTAAGCTTGTCCTAATGGGCAATGGTTTATTGGGGTATATCGATGGTTCTAAGGCCAAAACCACCCCCTCTACGTCTCCCGACCTTCCTTCCGCTACTCCTACGCTCGCTACCATTCCTTCTCAACCTGTCACCATGACTCCTGAAGAGATCGGGAGGAGGGCAATTCAGCTGCCCTTCTTCAGATTCTAGTATCCATCGAGAATGGAGTCGCGGCCCTGCTTACTAATACCGAGGACGCATCCAGGGCGTGGACCATTATCACGAATCATTTCGAGAGTGGGAGTAGTATACTGCAACGGGGAATGCATTGCGCCAGGAGTGGGCGGTCCGCCGGCGCTCTGCATACCGACCCCATTGCTGTTCATAGATGCATGGGCATCGTACGCGCTATACTGGTTGACAGTCACCTGAACGTCGTGCGACTGACCCGATGATAGCACGAACAAGTCAATTCGAAGAGTGGGCATCCATTGAACCCCATAAAGAAGCGTTCACGAGGCGTCGATCGGCAATAGCGAGTTCCAGGGCACGCGATTCCGTGCACGCAGAACGATGCATCAGGAACCATCATCAACAACGAGGAAGAACTTACCTGATTGGGCCGCCTCATAGCCGGGGACATTATTAGTATGCATTGGATATTCGGGACCATAGTGCTGGGGATGAGGAATATAGGCTAAGTGTGGACGAGGGGGGACATGATGCTGAGGCGTACTGGAGGGATTGGTGGTCTGATTGCTGGTGAACGACCTGAGATTGTTGCTGTGCATTTTGTGCCAATGGACGATGTTGCTGTTGTTGGTTTCCAGCTGGTGCCGATGAATGGTGGGGTATGGATTGGTGGGGCGGAGCAGGCTGGTATACATCTGGGTACGGACGTGATGGCGAATTCGTAGGATATTCCTGAGGATTATTTGGATATTGTTCGTGTTCAAAGGAACGCGGGTCGTCGCCCATCGTTATCTAGGGCAAGCCGACGGCGGATCGCTCGTCGAGAGGGCAATTTGGTGGATGGTTCGTTATTCGGGGCTGATGATAATCGTAAGGTTGGCACAAGACGAGTTGACGCCACAAGGTAAAAGGCCGATCACGGGCTAAGTCCTGGGAATGGTTGCACAATATTGTCCTTGATTGAGTGGAATTAAAGTATCTGCCAGGGACCTGGTGAGTGCTTGGGGAGGAACGAGGACAGAACACAGGAATGAAGACTAGACCCACCAAAATTCTTATGGCCTGTCGTACACGTGTGTAATGAAAAAAGGGCTTGAATGGCAAAGAAAAGGGAACTGCCTGAACGTGATTCGCCCGCGTCCCTATGAGTTGTTGGTGGTGTTGTCGGTGGTGGGCGCTTCTGCAGAGACAGGCGGGTGTGGGTGGTTAAGTATGCACCCAAGGCCAAAAGAAACGGAACACACGGTTGCAGGGTGTCTGCAGCGGGGGCGCTAGACGTTATTTACTGGGTCCACGAGGCTAACATGTTCACAGGTGTTCCCGTCATGGACTCGGAGGCAAAAGCGAGGACTCAAGCTACAATTGCAATTTATCGCATCGTTCGGGACGACGACGACAACGATCCACACCCGTATGCATCCTCCTCGCGTCTCTTCCCAACGCCCGCGGAGTCCTCGCAATCGATCCTCCGTAGACGCGACCTCGTAGTCGGATCACACTGCTTACTCAAATCGGGTATCGGATGGTTTTAATTACGCTTCAGATAAAAAGCTACCGACGATGCGGAAACTGCGATTCAGGGCGAGGGGGGAAAGCGTCCTTTCATATTATATTTGATACAGAGATATGATACCTGATACACCGGGTGGTTAGTCTGTGAAACTATGACAGGAAGGGGGGACAGTGAGAACACGTCAAACCCCGCCATCAAAGTGCCAGTGCGACTCACACGTCACGGATTGAGTCGTGAGCAAAGTGATGTGATTCGGAATGAGTAGGTAGAGTTGTTTCAGCTTCGCTAAGGAGGTGGATTTTGATCGGTCGAAGCAGAAGTCAGGCGCAATAAAGTCCTCTCAAGCATTGTCTGAAACAGTGGAAACGTGTCGGTTTCTTTGTAACGTTCCAGTAAGGGAAAAGCAACGGGTTCGGCGTTAGCATTGATCTCTCTTTCCTCCGTCGAACTCGAGTCAGCTTCTTCATGGTCAAGTAAAGAAACCAGATTCGTGTCAATCGGCAACGCCCCCAAGAAATTAAGCGACCCGCGCCGTGCCATTGCTTCTCCACCACCAGTACTGAAAACATTGCTCACTTTCCCGCAGCATGGACAAACGTATCCACTCATATTCTCTATCAAGCCTAGGACGGGCAGGTTGACGTTTCGAGTGAATGACAGACATTTCAAGGCATCCGCTAGAGCGACAGCCTGTGGAGTTGTCACGATTATCGAGGAAAGGTGGGGATGAAGAGGCGCAAGGTGTTCCATGAGCGATAGATGTTCGTCCGATGTTCCTACCCGCACACCAAAGTCATCAAGCGAAAGTAAACTTTGACTCAAAATACAAAAATACTTGCCAGGCGGCGTATCTACGACAAGGTAGTCAAGATCTCCCCATTTAACATCACTAAGAAACTGGCGAATCATAGCATTCTTCTTTGGACCACGCCAAACAACCGAATCTCCTTTTCCCTTCAATAGGAATCCAACGCTCATACAAGCAAGTCGCCGTTCGGGCCCGTCGGCATACACTGGAACCCATCCATCCGTGCTCTGGCGAACGCTATGTCCATCCACGCCAAGCATGCGGGGAATAGACGGCCCAGTAAGATCTATATCTAGTATTCCCACCCGAGCGCTTGGATCGTGCGCATAAAGTGAGAGGGCCAACTGTGTCGAAACGGATGATTTGCCCACCCCACCTTTGCCAGCCAGGACGATAACGACATTTTTCACACTAGCAAGTCTGCGCGCCACTGGACTGTCTAACTGCATGGTGTTCAGTACAACGGTTGCGCCCGGCCCGGGGCACGCAAGGAGCCAGCATATGAAAAAAAGCCGATATTAAAATCACGATGCTAAAGTAGGTTCAGCTCTGTCGCTGAGATGTGTAGCTCACACAGGACTCCACTCGGGTAGCTTCAACCACAAGTTCTTGAGGTAGATGCACTACTGAAGGAGTTCGAATCCTCTTAGATGGAACTGGATTTGGAGTCTCTGAAATTACATATAAAGGGGATAGTAACCCAGCACCACGAAAAAGTCCCTCCAAATCATCACTAAATGTCGACTGGTATAAGTTGTTGGTCCCCTTTATCTAATTCGTTTTGGATGGTGGATTTGGGCACCCAGTGAAATATGGGTATCGTGTCCGTAGCGCTGACAGGAGAGCAAGAATCGATGCTTCGGAACAAACAGGCACACGTTTTTCGCGGTGCCAGTGACCGCGGTTCTCAGGAAAGAGTCAGAGGACGCACATGCATAGGTAAGGAAAACATTAGCCGCCGGCTGAGTTCAGGGATGAGAAAAAAGTGAGCTCGAACTCTGGGACATTCGGGGTAAAAACCAAGTTGACAATCACCCAGTAGCAGAGCACTGATATCAAGGCTAGGATTGCTAAAATCGTGGGAATCATCTGACCGCAGACTCTGATGAAACAAAAACACTGCAATCTGTGAGCTAGCTCGTACTCCAAGTACTCCCAAAACCATCCTGCCTTGATAGATCCATCATGCCACCCCAAAGGGATCCTCATGGTCACAAGTGGGCTCGCTAGTACCTTTCATATTCTTCAGGACGCCTTGGAGAAAGTGGTCACGTAAGAGGTCATTGGCGAGGGGACACAAATCCCGGTTCCCGATGCAGCCCAATTTGAGGACCTTTCCTCGTGGCCAGAAACGAAGGAGATGACATGGCCTCGCTGTTGCGACTCGCAGTGAGAACAGACATAAGATTGGCACGTCCCATGCATCATGCAATTCGCTGCGCAGCAACAGCACATTCTGAATCGAGCCGATCTTTGTTGATCCTCCAGCCTCCGCGAGAGGGGCAGGATCTGTGACGCTACTTGGTGGGAAAATGTGCGCTGCTTTGAATCGACTACAATCACCTCTGATGACTGGAAGGCCTGAGATAAGTCGGGCACGAACACGCGTTCGGTAGTGCTCTGTCTGTGGGAAATCCATCGGGTTTGTACCACATGTCTTGTTGGGGGTGTGCAACTTACCCTTGAAGGAGTGGAGATAGTTGGATGGCGAACACGAGCTGAAAGGGTGTTCCAACCCACTGATCGGGGTACCATCTACAAGATAATGCATGACGACGCCACAGAGTGAATCAATTTGTACGTACCTGGACAAAGGAGTATGTCCCTGATTCGGGGACTTCTGCACCTGGAGACAAAGAGCCGGGGCACGGTCTCGCCGGAACGAAAAACCGCCCCATTTCCGTTTAAGAAAATAACCATCTTTGGGCGGCTGTGGAACAGTTCCCAATCCATGATGCCGCCTAAGACACATGAAAGTGGTCAGGAGGACAACGAAAGCTCAGCGGTCGATCAAATAACAAACTCGGCAAGATGTTTGCGTCAAAATCGCGAAGAACAACATCCAGGTTTTGATCCATGGTAAAGTGGCCAGTGAAGAATATGTGACGCAGGGCATCCTCGGACGACTGTGAATGTGTGTGTGTGTGGGTGTCACTTTAAGTATGTATCTGTGCCTGTTGGCATATGACGGAGCGTACGATGGGTTATACTGTACGCGGTCGGCGCAACATTGTCAACACTAGGAATTGATGCTTTGGGACGTCGCTCTTCCTGTGCAGTTCTTTGTCTGAAGTTGGGTCGCTGGCTAAGTTCAAGGGAAAATGGGACCGAACCCTGGGGCATTCGGGGCAAACACCGGGTTCCTTAGATCCAGATTGTTGAGGGCTGTCTAATAGATAATCGTAGACATCATGACACTAATGATGGGGGGTGATAGATCTCTTTGAATAAATGGTGTCACTACTCCGTGGGATTACATCTGAAGATGGTCTAAAAACTGGGATGCGGCCCCGAACACGTGTCTCGCATTCAGGCTGACTTGCATGCTTCACAGTTTCAACATTCACCGCTTGTATTTCGTGACGAAAATCACTCGTGTCTATCTATTGACGGGCAGTCGTCGCCGCCAAACGGCCAGGCGCACTGTTCATGATCCTCAGAAGTAGGTCCAGACCATTCAGGTTGGGCAATCGAATGGACTTCTTGGCTGGACACGCAGTTTCTGACCAATGCGCGAATGAATATTGGGATTTGGTTGTCGGGTGCGACAAGGCCTTTGGGACACGCGTCTGCTTCTCCTTATTCTAGGGTTTGTCTTCTTTCCACTCTGACTATTATGACATCTGCACGAGCTACATGCGGGCTTCGGTTTGTCCAGAGGGGTTATTGAGCGCGGTGTTTGATGGGGCACTAACCCCTATGTCTTCTGGGCTGGGTGATTTTATCAACCGCTTCAAGTGCCAGTCGACGGACACCACCGCAAATCCATTCATTACTGCATTGGGAGCCAGGGGCGGTGAACTGCGATTCATTGGGTTTTGAAAGAACCGCCATTTCCATGTGATTAGCTGGGACGCATCGAGACAACTGCGATAAGGTGAGCCTTCTTTTGCAAGCCTGAATGGATTCGCAATCGACGCCACTGTATCGCCATAGCTCCATGTAACTCTCCCCTTGTTATAGAGAATAAAGGCGTGGTTACACTGCATCAGCACGGGGCCATCATGTGAGTGAGGATGGTGAACACCTTGGGGCTCGTGGGGATTGACCATGCTGACAGCTCAACTTTGACATTCATTTCATTTCATCTATTCCCATTGGTGTCGCCGGCGGTGCCTTGCTGAACATCTTCGAACTTTCGTGAACGTACCTAGGTTGAGGCCATCATGTCTCCTGTTGCCTTCAGCGCTGCGAAGCGGAAAACTTGCTTCAGATATAGGGGCGGCTCTATTCAGTTTCGCATCCGAGCGTCAGATCCAAATTAGAATTCATGTTACCTTTCACCAATGTTGGAACAGTTGCCCAGAAACGTCCGGGCCGCGAGGAAACAGCTTTATAATCTCCAGATCAGTACGTTTTGACGACTTCCAAACTCCCCTTTCCCTTTACTCGCTGACCGGCATTCCTTTATGGCGAATAAAAGGCGAAAGGATTCTAACGCAAGCCCCTCTTACAATTCACGCCCCGAGTTTTCCTTAAAGAGCTTATCTGCTGCCGGTGGGATTGAGGCCGCGATAAGGGCTTTGGTTTTGGGATACGAAGGTGATGATGAACTTCGAATTCGTTGGGACGTCGAAATTCTTTCCCGTGAGCTCACACGAGCCCCGGACGTTCTAGTTGTTTTATTATCGAGTGAGTGCCAAGGTGTTGTTTCGAGCCACTCCTAATTGTCTATTCGCCCCAGGTAATCATGATATGCGTTCCTTCTTTTCCGGATGGATACTTGACCAGTTTCCCTCCGATCCGGGAAAATTCTCAACGTCGTCTCAACGCTCAGTACTCGACGCTCTCGTGAATGTTATCGGGAAGATAGCTCCTCCCTGGGATGTCGACCAAAGTCTTTTCAAAGAGCATCTCCGAACTGTGCCACTCGTCACGCAGGCTCTACAATCCCTGGAAGCAATGCGGTTCGACGATGATTCTGAACCATACACTCCAGTAATTCCCGAGCTGAACAACACTCGGAAGAGGCAGAAGACTTCTCGACAGCAAAAACGGGAATCTGTGCGTGCAACTCAGAAGCAGCTTTCTGATGCCAAGGCTCTCGAAGCTCTTTATGTTGAATTACCCACCTCACAAGAGGGCTGGACACTTCTTTCCAAAGATTTCTTGGATTCACAGTGTGACTCTCTTCAGGTGCATTTAGGCATGATGGACTTTCGATTTGCATTAGTTGATTCAACCCTTCTACTAGTTCCTGATCGACATACTTGGAATCAAGGGCGTTCAAGCTGTCATCTTCGAATTCGTACTGAAAGTTGTCCAAGCACCTGTTGAAGCACTGCCAGTACCTCGGCCTCAGAGGTGTTCTGAGGCCGTTGGTCCAGTACCCGAAAACAATGCTGAGGAGTTCCAATCTGAGAAAATGAGATATCCAACAATCTCTCCCGATAAAGCGAGGCACTCGTTTGAGTGGCCTGCCGAGTTCGGAGAGTGGAATATCTATATCTCTTCTACTGCGATCAAGCATCTTCGTCAGTTTCGTCGCGCTGACAAGTCCACATTTAAGATTATTCAGGAAAAGATCATTCAACTTTCTGAAGGTTATCCATTATCTAGTATGCTTCTTTCCATGCGCTCATCATAGCCCCTCTGTGCCCGTAGGGTTCTTTTCTGGATCAAATCAGAAGCGGCTGGAAGGTGCTCCAAATGATGTACCCATTTACGAGGCGAAGATGACGGGCGATTTGCGTCTCGTATACCAAATCGACATTGCGGTCGATTATGAGGCAAAGGTACGTGCCGCTACACCGTCTTTCTGGGCATTCATGCTGATGTTTTGATCATTTCAGGTTGACAAGCAAATCATCAGAATTCATGGGATTTATACTCATGCCCAATTTGACCATCGTCTTTGGAGTCGGGTAGCACAAACTATTCGAAGGGTCGATGGAGCTTATAGAAGCATGTGAGTACACGAAGAGGTGACTTGGACGGAACGGGTATTCAGTGCTCGGTGCTCTGCGTCAGGATCAATTACCGGGTGCAGCCTCGTCAAGTTGGGGTAGGAGCGAACAACGTAACTCCGCCTCAGGTCTGGCCACATTCCGACAACAATTTCAAGTCGACCATCATTGGCGCAGAATCAGCGTCCGCCCTCTCCGAGGACCAATGCCTAGAATTACACAAGATACTGTCTCTCGAAAAGTTTATTCCCTATTCGGCGGTGGGTTTTTCGTTCAAGTATCGAGCATAACACCATGATTAATGGAACCCTTTAGGCAGTCTTAAATAGTGAGGACATTGATCTGGGAGTGGTCTAGAACTTGAGTGCTACTTTTTGTACAGCAATTCTTCAGGATATCGATGCCGTCCATCCATTTTTCGTCTCGTGAGTCTCCAGCCAATTGTCGCCAGGTTCAGCATTAAAAGGGGACTCGGACAGGCAAGCCGAGATGAAAATAATTCAGCATCCTTCATCGTGTTTTGTGATCGGACGAAGTGGCACTGGTCAGTGGATCGTATAGTCCACCGTGTTTCGCCTTGATGTGTCCCTTTTCAGGCAAAACCACAACTATGGTGTTCAAACTCCTCCGTTTCGAAGAGGCCCGCAGACAATCGGGGTTTTTGGGTGGATCTGGCCAGATCCGCCAAGTCTTTCTAACACAGTCCCACGTGCTGGCTTCGAAGGTGGAAGAGTACTATTTGCAGTTATTGGAGGCTACGCAACTTGGTTCCGCCCTTGTTTCAGGGATTAGGCGCGTTAAATTGTCGGAGAAACATCTAACTGAACTGGACGAAGAGGCTGATGATCGACCCGATCTGCCTGAACGTTTCTCGGAGCTTAAGGATGAGCATTTTCCTTTGTTCCTTACTTATGATCAGGTAGGTAGTTGGCTTGTTCTTGAATAATTTTCGAATGGACGGCTTTTTTACGGTGTATAGCTGCGACGAATGCTCGAGACTGAGTATGACGTCGTGTGGCATCGCTCTGCTTCTCATAAGACGAAGGCACCGGCGACGACGCCCCAAGTCACGAAGCAAAAGAATCTGACGGATCTCATCGCCAATGACACTTGGGATTCGTCTGACTCCTCACCTGACGCTCGCCGCGGCCACAGTGGCCTTGTTACGTTCGAGTGAGTAATTCTCCTTGGTTGTTGAATAATTGGTATACATTAAACTGTTTCCAGAGCTTTTAAGGCACATTATTGGAGTCACATGGATCAAAGACAGATCAAAGGCCTAGGTATGAATCAATTGTCCAGTGTGATGAGGTTGATGCGTACCTTCCACAACATGGGCAGATCCCGCTCAGGTTCTAAGCGAAATTATGTGAGATTCCAGATACCTCCATCATCAGGAGGTCCTAACTTCTTAGCAGAGGCGTAATCTGTGGACATAAGGACACCATGAAAACCAATAGTGGCTATCTCACTCGGGAAGCGTATACTGCTCTCAGCCATCGTGTGAGTCTCGCCCTAACTTGTTTTAACGCACGACTGATAACCGTGTAGTCGCACTCTGCCTTCGCTTCGGATCGTAGCCGTATATATGATATGTTTGAGAGGTATCACAGGTTGAAGATCGCCAATAATGCGTTTGACACTGCAGACAGGTTCGAATTTGCAGCTTTCGTTCAGGCTCCACTTACAAACGTTTTCGTCTAGGACCCACAAAATCCTTCGGAAGGTGGATCCAAAGCTCGCCAATATTGATTTCCTCTACGTCGACGAGGTCCAAGATTTGCTTACTGTTGATACGAAACGTTTGTCTTTGATTTTATTTTGAGCCATGTGTTGACGCAACCTGGGACTTCAGTGCTTCGCGATTTGTGTCCTAATCCACGCGGACACTTCTGGGGGGGCGACACCGCCCAGACGATCTCTGTGGGCAGCAGCTTTCGGTTCGAGGACCTCAAGGATTTGGTGTACCAGGAGGAGGTACGGATGGATTCAATGATCTTCGCTTCTGAACTGGCTTCTCAATCTCTCCGTTAGCTAAATGACCCGCTCGTGAAAAGAGGGGCCCGCCAGGCCGTGAAATCTGAGGTGTTTGAACTCCTCGTCAACTATCGGAGTCACGGTGGCATCGTGGAGTGTGCAGCGTCCATCATTGACCTCCTTTCTACAATGTTTCCGTACTCTATAGACAAGTTGCAACGAGAAGCCTCTATTGTTGCAGGTCCAAAGCCAAGGGTGTTCCGTGAGAAATTAGTACATTGGGAACAATTCCTCTGCGGTCCCGGGTGGGTGTTTTATTCCCTATAGTGCCCACTAAACTTACGACGTCTTCTTGATATTAGCGATACACGACTCGATTTCGGCGCGCGTCAGGTTATTATTGTACGGAATGACGAAGCCCGGGATGAAGTTCGGGCAGCCCTTGGCGATGAGGGTCTCGTGCTTACTCTTCTGGAAAGCAAAGGTAGAAATTTCCCCTATATCGCATTCAACGCTTACACGAGCCAGGGCTGGAGTTTGATGATGTCCTTCTGTACAACTTTTTTGGGTCTTCTCCCGCCTCGCCTGCCCAATGGAGGGTGATACAATCAAAGAACGCAGATCCCGTCAAGCACCGAGTCATTGAGTCCGAGCTAAAACGTCTTTACGTGGCGGTCACAAGAGCTCGTCATCACATCTGGCTTTGGGATTCTAGTGACGTTGCTGCACCGATGCTTGTATGTCATTTAACACTTTCCTCAACAGCGGGAATACGACGTTGTAATGTAGAATCACTGGATATCACTGGATCTTGTCAAGATACATGGCCCATCGGAGCCTTTCCCCCAGTTGGCAAGTACGTTTTCGTGCCCGGATGTTTTTTGATGGTCTGCTAACTAACCATAGCAACATCGACGGTTGACGAGTGGTATTCCACTGGGAGAACCCTCTTTTCTCGTTCTTTATTCGCTCAAGCTGCATCATGTTTTGAGAAAGCTCAACGTCCACATGACAGAGACATGGCCTTGGCATATCAGAGGAGGAAGGATGCGCGGTCCTTGCAACCCGGTGACCAACGATTTGTGGCCTTCAATGCGGCGGGCAGTGCCTTTGAAACATGCGCTCAACTCCCCTCCGTCGGAGCACTAGCGTTGAGACGCAGGGCGGGAGAATGTTTTGTTGAGGGAGGCGATTATGCTTCTGCTGGCATCAATTTTGAGGCAGCAGGGTGTTTCACTGATGCTGCCCTTAATTACCACAAAGCTCAACGGCTTGATGATGCTGCCAGGCTCGTACGGCCCCCAGACGGGACGCCCTCGCTCGTGAAGGAGCCTATTTGTGGGAAGATTCTGGATAGCGTCAAGCTGCAGTTTTTGCGACTGAGTAATATCGAGTATGTTTCCTGTTTATCCGTCTGTACCAGGTCCCTGACCTTGCAACGCTACCAGACGGGCCGGCCCATTATTCGATAGTGCTGATGAAGAAGTCGAGTTTGTGAACGATTATTTGCACGAACGTTCTGACCTTGCAGCAGCTATATACAAACAGAAGGGGGAGTATATAGCTGCGGCAAAGATACTTTCAAGGGATGGTCAGCATAGGGAAGCCGCTGAATGCTGGGTTTTGTCCGGGCGCCCTGAGGCACAGCAGCATGCGGCAAACTTCCTGTTGTGGGAACTTTGGAACATAGCACTCTTTGTTCCCGACGTTTCGTCTCTGAGGGAGTCTGTTGACCTTCTCAGCGCCATCCCTAGAAGTAGTCTTTCTGAGGCTTGCGCTTCGGAAGTAAGTTACGGTTTCACGACGACCTCCGCACTTCTCTGATTTTTGCGCCAGGTAGACATGTTCAGGGCCATCATAATGAAGGACCAGACGAGCTTATTCAATATCGGCCGCGATTTCAAGGGGAAAAATCCCGTCGCGTTGATATTGTCGTTCAGTGAAGCCTTGCGGTATCCATTTGATCTGAAAAGCACCAGCTTGACTGATCTGAGTTTCAGGCTATCTGTAGTTGACGCCTACTGCCAACATCTTATGGTTTTGTTGCGTCGAGACAGACTATGTGATTTTCCTGATGCTGCGAAGCTATTTGGTTTCCATCAATCGGTAGACGTGAATGGCAGGGTTCTTCAGGACGTGTTTCGTGTCGCTCCTGGCTCTCATACAAGCCGAATGTTGGCGGGGGATCGGGCGAAAGGGCTGAACGCCGTGCCATCAATTTCTAAAAACGACGCAAGAAATGTTCGAGGGGACGCTCTTAACAATCTGCTGAGATGGGATCTTGAAGAAGTAATCTGGGAACTACTTTGTAGACTTCATTTCGATCTAACCGAGGCTGTCCTCCTCAAACCTTGCCTTGAGTTCAAGGTATTACGGGAGTGCAAGAAAACTGCGTGCACTCGACTTCACGAAACGGCGCCTAACCTCGACATGTATTTTCGGGTGCATATGCAAATTGTGGTAGCGCTAGAAAATCTCTGGTACATTCCCCACCGTAATCCCGGCCTGCGGAGGGATGTTCAAAGGATTTGGGTCGAAAGGATATATTCGGTGTTGTTCCCACTGGCTCGAATGTGTGGAGACTCTAATTTGGTCCGCGCGTTCCCTGAGGCCCACCGAGCTCTTCCCCTTGTTCGAAATTGGATCGAACAAAGGGCCCGAGATCTTTCTCCTAGCCACCATACTGCTCAAGCTAGGTTCACTACTGATGCTGTCATGCTTGTCATGATGGGTCATGTTTTCCATGGACGGCAGTTGCCGGCGTACTTTTGGCATGACTTGCCGATGTTCCACTCCACTCAATGGCTCTTCAATCCCTTGTCTCGAAGTTCATACGTGAATGACATGACATATTTGTTCGTAACTCAGGCTCAGGTCCCCATCGCGCAGGGCGCAAGTTTCTTTGGGTGAGTTTTGTGCGTTCCCCCTTATGGAAATCCCTTATCTTTGCGAAAGATGGGCAGCGGAAACGTGTCCGTCCATCGACCTTAATGTCCTTGTCCACTACCTGGAGCAACTTTCGCTGCGCATGATATTCGAATTTAGACGGGCCCGACAAGACTCCTATCACAATCTGCTACTCCCCCGTTCCTGGGCCATCATGATGACAGGCATGACCGCGCAGGGTCCCAATAATTTTGTTAACATTCATCAACTCCTAAGCCCTGTTATGAATCTGCTACAGACTGTCAACAATTGGAATGGATACGGCAAGTCTCATTTCACGAGTTCCGGAAAACCCATATTCTTAATTATGTTGCTTCGTATAGGATCGTTCACATTTCAAGGACGCCAATTTCCAACTTCATGGGCATTGAGACAAGAAATTCTGGCCAGGATGTGCGTGACAGTAGGATGGGTTTACAGTCACAGGGTAGTGTCACTGAAATCTTAATTGCCGTAGCTGCCGTGCTGTAGTGCTTGGTTCGTGTCAGCTTTCAGTATTTTGATTTCGTGGTCCTCAGTGGGACATTCTTGCTCATCAGTTGGATTCAACCGCCCCACGTCAGCCCATCAGTGGCCGGGATGGATTTTCAATGCAATAACGAAGAGCTTTGACCCTGAAAGGTCTCATGGCAATCTATACTCAAGGTAGGTTTAACCTCATCAAAGCAACTCAGCTAACCGCCTTGAACAAGATTTGCAAGGGCGAAAGAGTGGTGGGACTTAGTGAAGGCCCTGGCTTTCTACGGGACCCAGGACAATCTAGTTCTACTTTACAGGAAGAGCTTCAAAGCTACCACAGCACTTGCGGCGATTCCACGCCTAGAGTTCACCGATCTTGATGATCTCAAATCGAGACTCACCGAGAGGTTCCGTGAGAGCCCTGTGACCGTAACTACGGTTGATGCACTGCCTGCAACAATAGCGGAGCAAAATGAGGACGTAGCGGATGAAGCACCACCCGGAACTGAAGAACTTCTCGAAGCCGAAGAGCCTTTCACCCAGCCCATTGTCCCTGGTGATCCTGAAGTCATCAAAGCCACACGAACTGATGATGGGCTCGAACATGTTGTAACATTGATCCAACACTGCTACCGACGGTACCGGGCTCGCCGGAGACTGATCGAATCTTACGAGCTTCACAAAATATTCGATGAGTGCGCCAAGGATGCGCAACAGCTAGTGTTTGAATGCAGTAAAGAGCGGAAGCATCGCTACTACTACACTTCGCTCGTTCAGGGTCCACTTCCTCATGTTTTATTGGTGCTATCAAGAATGCTGGTCCTTGTTCGGAGTGCGAAGGACGCAGCCACTCTCAGGCTTGATAAGGCTAAATCTGGGGCTGATATAGATCGCGGTATGGAGAGGGTCCGAGTGCTCAGGTACGTCAAGCATTCAGCACGTAAAGGGATTCTGTTGGACCTCCCTACCAGGGACGCGTACAAGGCAATCCTCGAACTCCAAGAGTCGATTGGTCCGGGCAGTAAAACATTCCGGTCAGGAGATTCCGCAGAGTTAAAGAAACATGTGGAGGCTGCGAAGGGGGCTCTCGAGGCGTCCAAGTCTTACCTGAAAACCTCCGATATTGAGGAACTGGAGAAGGATATGGCTATCGGAATTAAGGGAATTATCACCCCACCTTCACCACCGAAGAGGAAGGACGAGAAGCCCTCGCTAAACACGGAGGATATCTAAGGATATTAGTTGGATGTAGGTTGATGGGTGTGTGGGTTGATGACGTCTTGCCGAGGGAGGGGCAGTTTGTTTGGGATATTGGTGTGCAACCAGCCATACCTTGGTTCTGGGGGTTTTGTTTCTTTGCTGAAGGTCTCAATTGCCTCAGCATTCCTTAGTTTTGGGACCGTGGATTGGATAGTTGACGTGGAATTTGATAATGTTGCTCAACCCGAAGTTGTTTCTCCGTATCACTATGCTCCGTATATATATGTGCCCATCAAGCCATCGTGTTGTGATAGCAACGAGTGGTTGATCAAAAAATTTATGCGTAACATGCACCCAGTCTCACGTCGGCGAGACATTCGGGCATTCAACGGAACCATAGTATGTTTAAATTTTTGCTTACTATATATGTACCTTGTGTCGTTTTCTTTCCATTCGTCTCAGTTTTCGCGTTGTCTGCTGCAGACTGGGGTTCGTTGCCTTGTTCTCGCCAAGCGCGCGTCGCTCCAATTATATTATATCCTCTAGGGCCGAACATTCTTTACAATTTAGTTTTCGTCGCGTTGTCTTCCAGAAACTGAGGTTCGTTGCTTTGTTGTGCACTAGCGCTCATCTCTTCACTTATATTGTGCTCCACCTCGAGCCCAGCAGCCCTCTAATTTCGGGTCAGGAACTCGCCATCGACTACAATCACCAAGATGACTTCAGATACCATTCGAGTTGATTTCGAGATCTTCGAGCACAACAGGCTTAAGTCAGACGGATCAAACTACAGGACTTGGAAAACAATGATTGAGCTCGTATTAACGCACCACGGCCTATTGGGATACATCGATGGTTCTGAGGTCAAACCCACTCCTTCTGTGTCTCCCGACACTCCTTCCACCAGTCGCACACCCGCTGCCACTCCTCGACCTGCCGCCATGACTCCTGAAGGGATTTGGAAGAAGGGCAATTCCGAAGCCCTTCTTCAGATAATGGTGTCCATTGACGATGGAGTTATGGCTCTGATCACCAACACCGAGGACGCATCCAAGGCGTGGACCATCATCAAGAATCGCTTCGAGGGTAACGGGATCCAATTGGCCGTTCGTTTGCTTGAGAAGCTATTCCGGTCTACTATTCAGCCTGAAAAGGATATTGTAACCCAGATTCAGGGGATTGAGAGGGCGGCGCTGAGGCTAAACTCACTTGGTTACCCGATTAGCGAGGAGGTTCAAGCCGTAGCACTCATCATGTCGTTGCCCGAAGAGTGGAAAGCCCTGCGGACCGTCCTCGTGTGCAAGCCCCCTTCAACCGTCCAAAGCACCATAGACTCCATCCTCTCATATGATCGGGTACTTAAGCAACAACGAGAAGAGGCAATGGCTGGACGCGGTAGGCTAACGTGCGCAAATTGTAAGAAGCGAGGCCACACTGCGGAACAGTGTTGGGCCAAAGGGGGCGGTGCAGAGGGGAAGAGTCCGAAGAGAAATGATGTAAGGGGTAAAGCGGGAAAGAAATTGGGCAGCGGGTAGTATATATTACTCAGCGTAGGCAGCAAAGCTAAAGGCAAAGAACTCGGATGGTGACCATCCGACGTAATATACCAGAGAGAACGGACCTAGCATCGGTGTTGGTTCGCTTGCTCTGTTCGTTTCTTTGTTTCAGGATATATATCTGACGTACGTACGTACCTGGAAGCCTCGATCAGGCTGCTCGTCAGTGTTGTTCGCATTTGATTGCGTTTGACACGGAGACACAATGTGTTCCATCTGGGAAGGACACTGTCTAGCGACAACCTCAATGTATCCCGGACACATCGAGAAGCTAATAGGGGTGACACTAAAGCGGGTGGGAGGACCAGGGAAACAGGAAAATGCTGCACGTCTAAACTTTATTGCGCACCCACCTCTATTTTTGTATACACAGGCGGCACCACCGGACCAAAACATGTGAGGAATTCATGCAAACTATTGCGCTCCCTGACTACCTACTTAATTTTGTATGCATATATGAATGGATGTACATGTTCGTTCCCTCCCTGTCTGATGATGCAAGTTCCAGGTAGTTGTCATCACCATGCATGCATTAGTATCACTGTCTTAGTGACCTCTTCGAGTTACTTATGACTTGAATGATCACAAGACATATAAAAATATGTCATGCCCTCTGCGATCGTAATGGTCCCAGTCGATCGAGCCTGCGCTCTGTGGTTGGATCGCGTATCTTTCACAATCTTGGTCTGTCACCCTTGCTATCCCCTACAATGGCCCTCCGAGCCAACCGCTGCATTCAATTTTCATCTCTTTCACTCAAATGTAATAAGTACGACATTCTCGCTCGGTCGTTGCGCAACGTCTTTAGAAGTTGGTGCCCAGTATTCTTCGTATTTCTTGGGCACCTGACGACTTCCACTGTAATCCTGGCGTATGAGCACAAAGGCGGTCCTGATATTGGGGCAAACTTGTGACCAAGTCTCCTCTTATCATCGATGTCGCTTATCCTCTTGTTGTCAGCGGTACCCGTCCTCCCTCCCCACCGGTCGATGTTGCCACAGACAGGTCGACCCGGCCGCGGATGGGAACGACGTTTGATTCTATATCTGAAGGTCCAACTCAATAGGTTGAGAGTCGCGCAGTTTTTACATTTGGCACCCTGTGCCACGCATCTGCCTCTTTTGCTGTAGGTGACGTGGATTTGTGGGGGCAGAATTGGTCACATTTTTTTGTGTCCGCCATTGGAGTGTCCGACTATCGAGTTGGAAGCAGCTGCTCGCGGTGCCACACATCATCAAATTCCAATCGGGCGAGGATGAAGTTCACTAAGTTGGTCCAGGCGTTGAGAGTGAATAAAGCGCAATGCACTTCAACCAGCAAAGGCTGCTATGGCGTTAGGCAGGTCACCAGCCTCTATTGGAATAGACTATGGCGTGTGAGCCCCATTATTCGTGATCAGGGACATGATGTATTGCTTCGTGATTTATGTGCAAGGCCAAAGCGGCAGGCAAGTCAATGTCGGGTGGGTGGGGCGTGAGAAAGCTAGAGTGCCCCTGATTTTGACAGTGACAAGCTTCAGTCCATCGTCCAAGATGGGCACATGTGGGATGTCTCACAAAATATAGTGAGTCGGGCTGGCGACATTCCATTCACCAAGGTCCTGGATAATGTTTCACCGGTAGATGGAAGTTGCCCAACGTGAATGCTAGGACTCCGTGGGAAGAGGGTCATTGAATCTACGACTAGGGGATGTGAAGCCAGCGTATCCAGTCTCTTGTCACCGTTGCTTACTTAAGCGCAAGAAGCAGTGATGTCAAACCTTGTTTCTGCCATTTGTTTGTTGACATTTGCATCCGGCATCCAAACAAGTGTACACAGTGTTCATTCAAGAGGTCTTCCTCTCCGCGCACTTCAAGTGATTCGACGTCGTGATCGACGCGTCCGGGCTATGCTGACATGAGCTCGGGATCTGGAACCACGCCCTCCAGGGGCCGCGGGCGCTTCTTCGCCTCAACAATGTCCTCTTTGTCTGATACTGATTACTTACGTTCTCCCTCAGAACCTGGTCCGTTTTGCACATCGCAACATATCTTCGATATCTCTCTAACGAGCCTGTTTCTTTATCTAGAATCTCGTGGTTTAACTTCTGAACTTTTTTCCCCTTCTAGACACTCTGCTACACTTTCTGGTTGGTTCCAGTCCCGAGATCGCGACACGCGTTACTCATGTTTTGTTTCATAGACCCGCCTCCCCCCTCTAGTGGTGGATCAGATAATGCTTCCATTAGTTCTGGTCGCCGTTTGAGACGTGTTAACTTATCCCCAGTCCCACCGTCCGATTCTCCAACCAGGTCAAGGTCACCTTGGCCTCCAGTCTCGGAAGCCGATTCCGAAGAGATGGAGGTCGAGCGAAATCTCGAGCCTTCGGAAGGAGACTCATCATTAGCCGAAGACGAGATTTTAGCCTCCCTTCACAGTCATACTCTTGATCCTCACACATTCACCCGTCATGCTTTAAGTCATATTAGTGAAGCTAATGAATCCTCAATTCGAGCAAGCATGCTCTCGCGTGGCCCTTCTCTATCCACACACCGTGAATCTGAGCGCCCTCCCAGTCCCACATCTTTGTTGAGTTCAGATTATGGTACACTGGCTGTCAGGCGTTCCTCCATTTTCAACGAGTTCATGCGGCCATTCAGCCTGGCAGAGTCTCCTGCTCCTTCACCACGTCGCTCTGCTCACGTACGGGCTGCCACCGACCCTCATGAGCCAATGGTGCCGTCTGTCACACCCCCTGTTCGCCACACAGCGTCTCCCGTTGGTAGACGCGCAGCAGGTCTGATCGCATTGTTCGAGCAAAAATCTGAGACTGGTAGTGTGTCCAGCGAATCAAGTATGTCGTCGTTGGCAGGGCCAAGAAGTGGTTCTCTCTTCTCTCCTCAAAGTGGTTCGCAGTCCATGCCGGCCATATCAACGGGATATCCTGAATCGGCCACATTCCCTCGATCAGCAACTATTCAAACTGGTCTTAGTGCGTCCCGACCATCCTCTCCAGCTAGGAGCATCCCGAGACCCCTATCTCCTGCAAAGTCTAGGCCATCTTCCCCATTAAAGCCTTCTGTGTCTCGTTCATCGACTGGCTCTTTGCCGCCACCTCCTCCACCCAAGGAGCCGGCTGGACCTCGTTCTCAAGGCCCTTTACCTCCATCGTCGCCTCTTGCTGGCACCCCCCAAGCTGTGTCGCGCCCAGAAGCTGCGCGTAGGCGATCTCCTCTCGCCTCTGTCAGGAATATCGTGGCGCAGTGGACCTCTCGCGAACGAGGCGAGGGAGAGGCGCGACCTTCAGCCCCTCGCGCCGCTGCTGCGGATCCGTTCTTTTTAGGTGATGGTTCATTTAGTATCCGCAGAAGGGCAGCTCCCGGTGGAGTCTCCGAATTTGGCACCCGAGAGTCGTCTGGACAGGCCCCAATCAGACCCGTTTCTGTTGCTGGTTCTGTTGGTGGAGCTAATGGGAATGGAAATGGCTCTATCAGAGAGAGTCGCATTGCATCCAGTCTCCATCCAAGCGACTTCGACAATCAGTTGGTATCTGATCAGGAGGTAAGAGGGGAATTCATCGCTGCTCCAGGCTGTGTTTTTAATGTATTTTGCTCTCAAGCCTCTTCGGACTGGACTGCTTTGGTATCTGAACGTGCACGCACCTCCCCCATATAGATGGGCCCAGACGCGTGCCGTCTTGTACCCTACTAAACTGATTTTATCATGGATCGTTCCTGGGGGAGGTCGGGGTGTTGTGACATTGGATCTGCTTAATTGCACCGAAGTTCGCAGTGTTCCTAGTCCTTTGCATCGGGATGCCATAGATGATATAGGTAGTATTGCCGCAAGAGAGCAGAGTCAAGACGAGCGAAGCGAATCTGGGGCAGGGCTTGCGGACTTCTTGTGCCCTTTCCAATTGTTGTACAGTGATGGCTTGGAGCGGCTTGGTGCAGAAAGCGCCCGAGATAGAGTTCGATGGGTTGCGGCTTTATGGTAGGCTGTATTGCTATTATCTTATGTGAATTCGGGCTGACCAGTTGATTAGGGAAGCGCTGGATTATGCTGCTTCTGCGGGGGCAGATGTGCCTCTCCGTCCCCGCTCTCCGGTCCCTTCTCTGCGATCTGTTCCTTCGATTAGGTCGCGTACTTCTACAGGTTCCAACTCAACTATGTATTCGTTGCCCCCTGCCATCGATACTCTACCTTCTATTCCGTCGCGGTCGTCGTCAATTGCTTCACCCTCGCCCACGTCGTCTGCGCAATTGCTATCGCCTCGCATTCGGTCAGCTGACGACGCTTCCATTTCAGCGTTAGACATCCCTGTGGGGGGAGGGCTCAGTCGGAGTTCGTCTGCTTTGAGTCGAAGTTCTTCCTTGAGACGCACTTCCTCACTTGCGGACCTTGATAGGGAATTTGCCAGTGCAGTCTCCAGAGCCAGTGGTGGAAGTTCCGTTGGTGTCGTTCCCGGTGTTGGGCAGCCTGTTACCATTACGAGTGGGGCTACAGGACAGGAGCAAGTTAGTCTGAGCCCTGTCCCAAGGCCTCGCAGTCGTGTCAGTGGTACGACTCCATCTGCGTCAGGCTCAGAGAGTTCTTCGTCGGGCTTCCCGTCTTTAACAACACTCGCCACGCCTTCCATGGTTACAAGTGGAACTAGACTACTCGACCCTGCCACTCCCTCGGTTGTACCAAGCACTCGCTTTCATCCTTCAGCTGATGGCTCAGTGCGTGCCCCATCGTCGGGAAGTATCACTAGCTATGAAGGGGCAGACGAGACGTATACGGCGTTAAGTGAGGATGCAAGGTCGAGTCTTGCATCGCGTCGACCTTTGCTGTTCCCCGAGACAGATGCTAGTTCTCCGACGTCTTCGAGAGCCTCAGGGCTGTCACGGGTTTCTGCGATTCGGAGTGCCCGCCCTCGTAATAAGACGCCTTCAACGGAGTACGAATCTGCCACAGAACGTTCCGCCAGCTCGACAAGCGACGAATATACTACTGCGCGCCGCAGTGAGACGGAACCGACAACTCCCACGAGATCGTCGATTCCAACTCCCCGAGATTCCTCTCGTACTCCGAGGCGAGGGTACATGACTAGTGCCAGGACGGAGTCCGAAGTTTACGAGACATCGAGTTGGACGGGTCTTACTCCAACGCAGACTCAGACGACCACTCGGTACCTTGAAGCAAGCCTGGGAACGCAATCTGTCTCTACCACTCCCTACGTATCAGCGGGTTCTCGTCCATCATCCTATGACGGATCTGATGTTTTCCTAAGTGCGGCGTCCTCTTTGTCTTCAAGTTACGCCACGCCCACTTCAGGACCACGGTCATTCCACTCTATATCTACCCAGTTGGGAGAAACGGAGTACACCACTGCTCCCTCGAGTTCTGTGGGATCATTCGTTACCCAAGACTCCTGCCAATGTGACGAGGAATATGTGACTGCGTCAGTTTGCAAGTCTGAGTCTGAGCCATCTGAGTATGTCACGGCCCCTCTCTGTCCGGAGAGCACTCCCACACCATCCACAGTCCCTCTCACTCCTCACACTCCAGCTACTAGCACTCGCGAGTCCTCAGTCAGTATCCACGTACCATCGATCAGTGAGCGTTCACCAGTGCCAACTCGACCTCCCAGCGATCGTTACGTTGCGATCCCATTGCCTAGTCCAATCCCGACTATCCCTTCGCCTGTTCCTCCTGCACCGCCGAGTCCCGCGCCTCCTAGTCCCGCCAGACCTCCTACTGAAATCCTCACAATTCCTGATGAGGATCGTGTTTCCCTTGTCGGCTCTACCGAATATCTATCATCGCCATACACCTTGTCAACAGTAGAAGAACGGTCACCCCCCCCTACCACTCATGATTCACGACTCTCGCCTTATCTTTCTACTCCTCCAAGTTTATTGGGATCTATACATCCTGGGACCATTCCTGGATCAACTCCTGAATTGAGATCTGTGAGCTTGCCGGTGTCGTCTACGATTTTCCCGTTGGAACCTCATCGATTAGCATCGCTCTCTGTCTCTGAAGTTACCGAAGAATCTAGCACTATCACGCTTCCTTTGTCGCCGGCTTCGTTTCCTTCGTTGCCACTGTCCAGTTCCCGAGCGTCATCTCCTTCCTCGATTTCTTCTCGGCTCACTGTACATCCGGTGTCGGAGGTATACGAGACAATTGCACCATCTTCGCCATCATTCGTCTCATCTCCTTCGCTGTTCTCAGGTATCATTGAGCGAAGTATTTCGAGTCCAAGTGTTGTGTATTCAGCCCCACCGCCTTCATCTCCTCTGACTCGCTACACTTTGTCGAGTATCCGCCTATCGCGGGATTTGTCCGGACCCTTATCACCAACTGTTGAATCTTCACCCATCAGTTCGATCCCCCATGAGATAACTACGACGGTGTCATCTGTGACTGCTGAGTCTCCTCTTCCAACCACGGAGCCGTCGATGCCCACAGTGCCACCTGTGACAACGACATCAGAACCTTCAGCAGAGCCGATTTCCACAATTGAGCTTTCTGAGGAACCGGTTTCGGTGACCGTGACTACTTCGGAACCGTCAGTGGAGCGGATTTCGCCAATCGTCATTTCCGAACCTTCAGAGGAACCGGTTTCGGTGACTGTAATTACCTCGGAACCTTCAGCGGAGCGGATTTCACCAATTGTCATTTCTGAGCCTTCAGATGAACTGGTTTCGGTAACTGTTACCACTTCGGAACCTTCGGTGGAGCGGATTTCGCCAATCGTCATTTCTGAGCCCTCAGAGGAACCGGTTTCGATGACTGTTACCACTTCGGAACCTTCGATGGAGTGGTTATCACCAATTGTCACTTCCGAGCCCTCGGAGGAGCGGATTTCAGTAACTGTCACCACGGAGCCTAGCGAGGAACGAATCTCGGAGACCATGACGCTGGAGCCTAGTGAGGAGCGAATTTCAGAGACTATCATTTCCGAACCTTCAGAGGAACGGATATCAGATATCACCTCGGAGCCCTCCTCAGAACCAATATCGGAAACTATCACTTCTGAACCTTCAGAAGAGCCGATATCGGAAATCATCATTTCTGAGCCTTCTGAGGAACCCATATCGGTCATTATTACTTCGGAGCCCTCGATTCCAACTATCTCAAGCATTGACATTCTCACTTCGCCTCCATCTAGCGAAGGCATATCAAGTCCGAGGATAACCGTGGTTTCTGAAATACCCACTCCCATGACCCCTGGGTTACCTCCTCCACCGCCGACAGCTAAGTCACCGTCGTTAACTGAAACCGATGAGTCGTATGAGTCCAGTATCCTACGTCCATCCCCGTCGCTGCGTTCGGCTGCACTTCCGGAGCTGGACCTGTCTTTCGAGACGTCTTTCCTGCGGCCTTCCGACTCATTTGTGTCCCTTCCGCGAGGTCCTCAATGGACTGTTGAGCGTTTGCCGTCATCGCCCCCGTCTCTTTCTGTGACAAGTGCTATGATCGTTCCCCCAATTGTGGTTTCACGGCCGCTTTCTCCGGCAACCCCCAGTGGCTCGATAACACCTGTGAGTGAATGACTGACGTTATTGATGTTGATGAGTAGTAGGTGACACTATTTTTATGCAGCCTGTAATTCTTGCAGACATCCCGACAGTTCCATCGTCTGTACCTTCCAGTCCAGTTCCAAGCTCCGCTATCAGCACACCGGCAAGCAATTTACCTTCTATCCGGTCACAGCTTGAAACCATTGAGACGGCAACCGTTGAGGAAGAAGGTCCCCCTCCGTTGGCAGTAGACATTAACCGCATCTTCGATAGGCTGCAAGAACTCTCCAATCAGACGGACCATCAAGGCAGGCGGTTTGATGAACATCTCCGGAAGATAGAGGATGACATAATGGAGCTTGCCGACTTGCTTCGAAGGAAGGAAGAGCCTCGTCCCAGGAAGGATGTGTCGGTGCAGCGATCTCCATCAGTACGGGAGGTCCGGGAAGTTGTGCCAATCCCACCGCCCCCAGAACCCGTGGCGGAACCTGTGGAAGAGGTAGTCTATCTCTCACCTCCACCTCTTCGCCCAGAGTCTCCCTTGTCCTTTGTTTCGAGTGTCTCATTTTTATCTTCCCACTACTCGGATGTCAGTCTGCTCGAGGGGCCTCGATCTCCGCCGAGCTCTCCCTCATCGGCAACTACTCCTGTTTCATCTCCCCCTAGTTCTGAAATATCAGAATCTACCATACCATCCTCTCCTACCTCCACTGCCACCACCGCTACTGCTCGTCCTCGAGTCGATCTTAATGCACTTCGGGACATGTTATCCACGTTACAGCAGCAAAGCGCTAATCTCCTCGAGGATCAGATGGAAACAAGGGCTCTTCTTCAAGAACTGTACGACCGGCCACCGCCAACACAGCCGGAGATTAGACTGCCTTCAGTTCGTGATGAGGCAGAGGAGGCAGCGTCACGGCAAGGGATTACGGACTTGCTTCATCGGATCCTTAACGCCCTTGGTATCATTTCTGATATGCAGGACCGAGAGGTTGCACCCCCTGCGGCTCCACCTCCACCCCCACCTGCTCCACCTGCTCCACTTGCCCAACCTCCCTCGGAGGAGAGTAGTGACGAGTGGGCTGATAGTATGGTGAAGAAAAAATGGAGTCAGCTGAATCGCAGTCCCATCGTCACCCCGCAACCAGTGCGGGCATCTCGTGCACCTGTAGAGGAATGGGAAACTCTTGCCGAAGCTGAATCCGAGGGCAGTGAGGCTGCTGTTGAGCCTCCAACTGTCACCATACCCACCCCAGTAACAGTAGTGGAGGTCCCTCCTTCATCCCGGAGGGCACGCAGTGCAAGTCCACTCAGCACTGTGGAGCGCACGCCGACAGGAGAGGACGTTTTCAGTGTCGCAGATCGCCCGCCCTTCCTGCGGGGCCCCAGGGATCGGCTTGTTCGAGAAGGCTCTCCACGCCGAGAGTTCGAGTATCGTGATGAGCCCAGAGAGCTAGAAACATCGGAGTCCAGCACACAGCTCCCTCCAGCGGGGAGGCCCCGGAGACAAACCGTTGACCCTGCATTGGACTTTTTAAAGATAGTTCGTGATCATAGAAAGGCTCGGAGAGGTGGGGACGGGACGTTCATTCCGTCACCAGGAGCTCCAAAGGTGACAGCTATTTTATTCGTCTCAAGCATTCTTTTTCACAATATTGGCAGGAGCCCGAGCCCGAGCCTCCAATTGAACGCCTCAGACGTCCACCCACGGCTCCACCAGATTTAGTTCCGGAGGAATCGGAGAAGCCCCGGACGTGGTACAACAAACCTCCAGAAAAGCCTTTGCCGGCTGGGGCCCCACCTGTGAGTGAAATGCAACATGATGTGACGAATGAATACCGCTCACGCTTTGCTAGGCCCCGCCTGTAACAAAACCGGAGAAAGAGAAACGGGAAGAGGCACCCTGGCCTCCTCCAACCCCAATCGTCCCGAGTGTGACTGTTTTGCCTCCAACGGCAGTAAGATCGTGATAGCTGTTTCAAGGGGTAGTAGTACTGAATGTTTTTCCATCTAGACGACCGCCCCTCAGGTAGCACCCCCTTTCATGGAGATACTACAAATGCTTAGGGTCTGTCTCTTGTTCAAGTTGATGCAGTCATCCTTACCTTACTATCTATAGGACAACGAGGAGCATAACAAGGCTAGTCTGGCTGAACGACGAAGCATGGCAGAGCATCTACAAGACCTGCATGACTGGCTGGTACGAGACCAACAGGACCGTCAAGCCTCCTTCCGTGGACTTCAAGAGCGTATTCAGCACTTGCATGCTGTTCTTTCTCAGGCGAATCTTGGTGTCCCGCCACCTCCACCTTTGCGTGAGTATCTCTGCATGAGCTGTTGTTGCTTTAGTACTTACGCTTGGCCGCACACGCAGCATATGTTCAGCCACCACCTGCTGCTCCACCACCGGGGCCTTCAGCACCAGTTGGGGTGCCGGTGCCCATTCATCCAGTTTTTCCACAACAACCGCCACCTGTCATACCTGGACCGACTCCCGGACCCCGACAACGGAGGGAAGATACTGAATCTGAGAAAAGCCCGGTTGTCCCATTTTTTACGGACTCAGCGGGATATCCTCCCGTCTTTCCACCACCAGGACCAGGCATCCCGATCATTCCGTCAACCATGGTGAATGTTCCCCTGCTTCCAACTCAAGATCCAACAATTCTTCCTGAACCATCTCAGACCGTTGTTGTTCCCCTCCCTCCAGAAGGGCCCATCGTTCCGAATCAGTTTGGTTATTTGCCAGGCATTCCGCCTCCCAATATCCTTCCTCCTTCGGGCCCCATTCCCGGGGCGGTGGTTGTTCCTCCCGGTTTCTCCGGGCCGTCTGTATTCCCTGGCCCCATACCTGGGGGATTTCCCGGGTTCTATCCTCCTGGAGGCTTTATTCCGGGACAGCTTCCAGGACAGCTTCCAGGACAGTTTCCAGGACAGCCAGGATTTGCAGCGCCAGATGGAACTGTGTTCATGGTGCCGCCCGGCTTCCCTGAAGGTGCACCTCCGCTAGCATTTCCTCCAGGCACCGTTCCAGGTTTTCCCCTGGGTGGCCAATATCCTCTACCTACCATAACTGTCGTTCCGCCCCCAGCAGAAGGAGCGCCTGGAGGCGGCGTAGTTATACCTCCTGTTCCTATTCCTGGAGCCCCTCCCCCGTCCAAGGTTGAGGCAGAGCGCCCCGCGGAGGCAAAGGAGCCTCCCCCGGAACGCGTACAAATTGGGCCAAGTCCGGAAGCACCTCGTCCTCCAGTTCAGCAAGAGGTCCCACCTCAAGCAGATGTCCCGCCCCCAGTCGTCCAATTGCCGACGCCGATCCACGAGGGGCATCCGCAAGTCGTCATTCACAATCACCCCGGTAAACCCCCTGTGCTGGAGCAACCGCCTTCGGCGCCGGATATTGTTCGACTGACCCCCCATTCTCCTCAGCCCACACAGCTTGTTCGCATACAATCTCCTACACTTAGAACAGAGCCACCTCCGGTGGTTCGTCTTTCTCAGACACAGCCTCCACTGAGTGCATACGATGATGTAGCACATCCAGCGACACCTTCAGGGCAAACAATCATAAATATTGGAGATTCGGTTACTCGTCGAACAGAATCCGCACGACCCCCTTCCCCTCCCTCACGAGCGAGCACGCCGCGTTCTCATCGTCGCGCTTCGACCCCAATTCGCCGAGCCCCTGATGCCGCACAGCTTACTGTGTATCCGCCCCCGGCTGTTCCTACAACCCAATATGAGCCCGACGGAAGGACACCACCCGATAGATGGCGAGGACGGTCACCACACAGGTCCAGATCCCGGTCATCCCGTAGGTCCAGACCAGAATCACCACGCAGGTCCAGATCAAGGAGACGGCATCGGGCCTACAGTCGAGACGATCGCCGGCGGTCCCGGACCCCACGTCGTTCGCGCACCCGTTCTACATATATTTCGGGACGATCACCTCATCGTCCTATTGTGATTGAAGGGAGCACACGTCGTTCGAGATCTCGCTCTACACGACGATCTCGTTCGCGTTCGCGTTCGCCAAGAACTCGTGACAGGCTGGCAGATGCAGCACTTGCTGGGGCCACTGGTGGTGCAATTAGTCAATTAGCTGATACCTTGCGACACAGGGAACCTTCGCCCCATCGTCCTCGCTCCCGTTCTCGTTCCCATCGTTCCCGCATTTACTCTCGCTCTCGCTCTCCCGGTCATCGTCGTCGTCGATCGAGGTCTGCTTCCTTAGGCCGACGTCCTGTTGACTATGAACACAGTGTTCATGTAACTCCTGCACCTACTATAACACATCCACCTACCCCAAGTTATCTAGCACCGACTCCCTCTCCCCTAACCCATTCACTCTTCGAGAGTGTGCAACCCACCTCCGTGCCACCTACCCCCGTGACCGCTATCCCGCCACCCACCCAGACCATCCGGATAGAGGATGAACGTCGACCCGAAGTTATACATGTAGGGACTACACCCAGCGAACCTCACTACCTGGAGTCACGTCTCCCATCCCATGCCTCTCGTCGTCAAACTTCAGAGGAACGTGATGATGATCGCCGAAGTCAACGTCCAACGACATCCTACAGGGAAGCGCATGAAGCTGACTACGGTGACCGTCCGAGTCCCCGAGTGCGTAGGGTTCGAGATAGAAGTGAAGAGCGTCGACTCCACCGTTCCCCCAGCATAGGTGACGAGGAGGATGAAGAGGAACGTCGAAGACGGCATCGTCGTCCACAGCATCGTGAAGAGGAAGAGGGGGAGGAGGATGACGGCCGACGGCGTCGCCCCCTTCGGGAGGCTCGAGAGGCAGAAGAGGAGCATCTCCGCCGCCCACGTCGTCCTGTGCGGTACGAGGAGGAAGAAGCGGCAAGCTATCGCGGACCGGCTTTGGAACGTGAAGTAGGTCGTCCACCCGTAAGTGACGGTGGGATTGAGCCCTATGAAGCATTATCACCGTCCGTTCGTCCTGAAACCTTACGTCGCGCACAAATCGCACCTGAAGCGGAGAGAGGACCTTCTGGCGAAATCTCCCGCCCTTTGACTCGGTTAGCTCCTGAGTCTGTGGCTCCTGAAGACGAGATCAGCATTCCACCTGCCACACCTATAACTCGACCGGGAACAATTCGCTCAGTGGCTCG
The DNA here is from genome assembly GCF_015039405.1 of Cantharellus anzutake. Lineage (NCBI taxonomy): Eukaryota > Fungi > Basidiomycota > Agaricomycetes > Cantharellales > Hydnaceae > Cantharellus > Cantharellus anzutake. Next base: position 598,694 of record NW_024066960.1, read on the forward strand.
ATCCTTAGAACGACCGGGCCCTGTGGAGGACCATAGGACGATATATGGACGGGATTACGCAGCACGTCCTGATATTGTCAGAGTGCGTTCTACTGGCCGCACTTCTCCTAGCATCATCCGCATTGCTTCACCAGCAGACCTCCGAGCCCCACCCTCGCAGGCCCCTCAAATACATATCCATACTACTGCGCCGTCGCCTTTTGCTTCTCCGGTACCTGGTCCTCTACCCGAGTCTCGTGTTGTAGCTCCTGCTCCCGCTCCAGCGCCTCCTGTCTCGCTGCCAGCTCCGGTTTCTGCAGAATATGTTCCCTCCGAAGAAGCATTACCATCCGCAACGGCTAGCAGAGTCACCCGGCCAGTCACCCAGCTTGATTTTGTGCCAACACCAACCTCCATAACCCCCCCACCAGTTCCTGTCATTAGGGCCCCCGAGCCAGTGGCCGATTTACAACCTGCCTCTGCCCCCGCTCCAGAAGTGATTAAAGTTCGATCATCCGGTCGTGAATCACCTGCCATCGTTAGAGTCGGATCACTCCCCGTCAGCAGAGTTACTGGGCCGCTAGCTCAGCGCGAATATGCCCCGGTGTCAGCACCCGTTTCAATACCAGCACCAGCACCAGCACCAGCCTCAGTCTCAGCACCATCACCCGTGCCAGCGTCAGTGTCGGCACCCGCACCAGCATCAGTATCATCACCAGTACCATCGTTAGTGTCGGCACCGGCCCCAGCAACAGCCCCAGCGTCAGTGTCATCACTAGCACCGCCGTCAGTATCAGTGCCACCCGCGGCACCCACAGCACCGCCAGTAAGCAGAGCTGCGGAGCCAGTAACCCGATTGGAACCTGCCTCCGCACCCGAGGTAATCAAAGTTAGATCATCTGGTCGTGAATCACCCATCGTTATCAGGGCCCCAGCGCCAGCATCCCCAGCGCCTCCGGTCAGCAGAGTTGCTGAGCCGGTAGCCCCACCGGAACCAGCACTTGCTCCCGAACTAATCAAAATTAAATCATCTGGCCGCGAGTCGCCCACCATCATCAGAGCTCCCGCCGCAACGCCCGCAGCACCCGCATTTAGCAGAGTTGCTGAGCCAACAGCTCCATCTGAGCCACCACTTGCACCCGAAGTTATCAAGGTTAGATCACTTGGCCGCGAATCACCCACCATTATCAGAGCCCCGTCATCCGCAGCACCGCCGGTGAGCAGAACTGCAGAGCCTGTAGCCCCATTGGAATCTGCATTGGTGCCCGAAGTAATCAGAGTTAGATCATCTGGCCGAGAATCACCTACCCTTATCAGAGTTGGATCTC